>NC_054383.1:76732771-77932771 GCF_017654675.1 Xenopus laevis
TAGGCAGAGTACTGCACTCACAGCATAAATTATAACAGATAGTGTATAAATCATAGCAACCATTCCCACAAACGACTTTTTCTCTAAGTTTCCTTATGGGACTTTTGTAAGACCTTTATATAAATGTAGCAATGCAATTCATAAAGGATCAATAGATAGATCAATAGAGACAACAGTGGAACATTAGATTTGACATAATAGTTTGTCACTTACAGTCAATTGATAAATAAGAATTTATGTTTTTGAGACAGAATCAAATATGTTAACTGAAAGGAATTCTTAGACTGTACATGAAAAAGTTTGGTGTGAAAACTCAGATACCAGAGTGGTTCCTTGTATTTTCAGGGAGGGATTGTTGATAACAGAACATGTGCAGGTGCCCTGCTGTCATAGTCACTGGCATAATGTCATGGGGCAGGGCCCCTCAGAAAAATAATTTTCTGGGCCCCCAAATGGGAAGGTGGGAGTGGTACACATTTCTTGCGGTGCAGATGGCAGTGGAAGAGCTGAAACCATACAGCAAACCCTGCAACCATTCTGCCCACTGCAGTCCCAGGGTCTGCTTTATATAAGTTATACCACCAGACATAGTGCTGTCTCCTGAAAGTATAATATCCCAAAACGCTCCGCCCGCTTGGTTCAGGAAAAGGGGTGCAACTTTCCTCGATCAGGTCACCGGTATCCTGATATCTGTAACTTGATTTATAAAGAAATGAGGAGAGCACTCTGCAAGCATATATTGCTGTGGTTATCTTTTTATTGCTTGACTACTTGTACACGACATGTTTCGGGCCTATATGCCACAGGTAACACTTGATAAAGGGCATATAGGCCCGAAACATGTCGTGTACAAGTAGTCAAGCAATAAAAAGATAACCACAGCATTATATGCTTGCAGAGTGCTCTCCTCATTTCTTTATAAATCATAGTGCTGTCTCCTGTCACTGTATTCTATCTAGAATCTAACTAACGTGGCTACAACACCGTAATCATATCAGTGTCTAGCATTAGTGTATCCAACATTAGTTACAACATTTGCATTAACAAATGTTGATCTGCAATATTCTTGTTCTCATTATTGGGCCCTTTTATTCTAAAGCTATGATTTCTAAAAAAACTTTCTTCTTGATCAGGACTCCTCAACCTTTCTTACCAGTGAACCACATTGAAATGTAAAAAGAGTTGGAGAGCAACAAACAAAAAAGTCCCTGGGGGTGACAAATAAGGGCTGTGATTGGCTTTTTGGTAGCCCATATGTGGACTGGTAGCCTGGAGGACGTTTTATTTGCCAGTACAGGTATGGGACCTGTTTTCCAGAATGCTCGGGACCTGGGGCTTTCCGTATAATGGATCTTTCCGTAATTTGGGTCTTCATGCCTTAAGTCTACTAGAAATTAATTTAAACATTAAATAAACCCAATAGGCTGGTTTTGCTTCCAATAAGGATTAATTATATCTTAGTTGGGATCAAGTACAAGCTACTGTTCTATTATTACAGGGAAAAAGGAAATCATTTTTAAAAATTTGGATTATTTGGATAAAATGGAGTCTATGGGAGACAGCCATTCTGTAATTCGGAGCTTTCTGGATATTGGGTTTCCGGATAAGGGATCCTATACCTGTACCCCTGTTTTTTTTGCAACCAAAACTTGCCTCCAAGCCTGGAATTAAAAATTAAACACCTGCTTTGGTGCCACTGAGAGAAGCATTCAAGAAGTTGGTGAGCAACATGTTGCTCATGAGCCATTGCTTGGGGATCATTGATCTAGATCAGGGGTCCCCAACCTTTTTCACCTGTGAGCAACATTTAGATGTAAAAAGAGTTGGGGAGCAACACAAGCATGAAAAATGTTCCTGGTGGTGCAAAATACTGTAAGTGCTGTTATTGGCTATTGGTAGTCCCTATGTGGACTGGCAGCCTACGGGAGGCTCTGGTTGGCAGAACATCTGGTTTTTATGCAACCAAAACTTGTGTCCAAGCCAGGAATTCATTAATGAGCACTTGCTTTGAGGCCACTGAGAGCAACATCCAAGAGGTTGGGGAGCAACATGTTGCTCACAAGCTACTGGTTGGGGATCACTGATCTAGATAAACATCAGAGATTTCTAAAATACAATTTTTGCTGAATTGTACAGCCATTGTAATGCTTGTACTGCAGATGGCAGAAGTGAGTTAAAAATCCGTTTATTTCTCAGTTGGAAAGAGAGAAATGGAAGCTGTGTTATTATCATCAGTTTAGCCTTGTACCAATACATAAGAGATATTCCTTACTACTGAGCACATTTTGTGCAAGGCAAGTCATTAACATTTACATCCATTCCAGGCATTTAGAATGAAAACTATTAGCCAAGATTCAGAAAGTGGCATGGAAAGAAGAACAAGGAGATATTCCATGTGTTTAGTAAATAAAAGATCTATTATCGTTATATTTTATTTTTACTCTTTACAGTGGAGAAATATAAGTTACCAAGGAGTCCTGTGACCATGTAAAGGTACAAGGCCGTGGGTTGAATGCCTCCCTTAAAGTCACGATACTTGAAGGTGACTTCTAATAGCTTCCTATGGCAGCATAGGATGGTACATTATTTATTATAATTTGCGAGATTCATGCCATAAAGCTGACATCACTAAGCACCAATTTCAGGCTGACGAGGATTTGATTTTGCTTAAGGAACGCTCAGCTTGGCAGTTTTTAAAGAAATTTGCAGTAGATGAAAAGAATATATTGTATATTGTGTGTTAAAACCACTGGCGGTTCCAGGAACAAGGGCTTAAATCGCATTTAACAGGAACGATGGAAAATCCACGTGAACAACTCTGTAAATGCTTTACGGAAATTAGTATAGATTTGCTTCCAGAAATATTCAAGATTTATAATGAGAAGGGAACTAACAAATTAAATGTAACTAAAAAAACAAGCTCGTTGGTGTGCTGTCTATGGAATCACTCCTGCTTTAGGTTGAAACCAGTGAATCACCTCGAATTTAAAAATGTAGACATTTCAAACAATTTAAAAAGTAACAAAGTGTTAACTTTCAGTATGTTGTAGGGAGTGATATTCTGAGACAATTTGCAAGTGGTTTTAATTTTTTATTATTTGGGGTTTTTGAGTTATTTAGATTTTTATTCTGCAGTCTCCAGCAATTTTAGCAATCTTGTTGCTAGGGTCCAAATGACACTAGCAACCATGCACTGATTTGAATAAGAGACTGGAATATGAATAGGAAGCCTCCTGAATAGAAAGATGAGTAATATAAGTAGCAATAACAATACATTTGTAGCTTAACAGAGCATTTATTTCTCGATGGGGCCAGTGATCCCCATTTGAAAGCTGGAAAGAGTCAGTAGAAGAAGGCAAATATATTAAATACATTTTTTAATGTTATTTGAAATAATTTAAATTTAAAAATGAAAAAAAATAATGAAGACCAATTGAAAAGCTTCTTAGAATTGGCCATTCTATAACATATTAAAAGTTAACATAGAAGTGAACCATCTTTTATTATTAGGGCTCATTTTCTAACACTGGGCAGAATTGTACCCTCAACCACTGTTTGTTGCGATACTGAACCTTCTATTTGTGTCTTTAAATTACCCACCCACTTAGATTGTAAGCTCTGTGGAACGGGGATCCCTACTACTTGTCCACGAACATTTTGTATTATTGCAATGCTCTGCATCTATTAGATTAATGTATTGCTTTAATGTAAAGGCATGCATAAGCAAGTGAAGTAATATACATAAAATAAACGAATGTACAAATGCATGGACAAAGATAAATCGTCATGGGCTAATGACTGGGAAAATGTTTTAAGTGCTAAAATTGTACATACATTGCTATCACATGGAGTAGGGTTAATAGGATCACATGGCAAACTCACATAAACTATTATGTACATACAGGATGAAGACAGCATTCTCCTACTTTACAGCAATAAACCAGCTGGGCAAATATGAATTCACCCTCCCTGAAGTACATAAACACTAATAAAAAATAAGTTAGCAAAAAAAGAAACCAGACATCTTGCTTCCAATAGATTTAAAAATTCTAATGATAGATGCTGAATATCTAACTGGAGATGAAGGGCAGGTAGGTACAACATGGTAATAAAGGGAGATGGGAAAAACAGGAAATATTATTAAACATACTGGCATTGGCACTGGGTCACCGCTGGGCTAATGAATATTAAAGGTTCAGTGACATTTAAGACTTCATTACTTCGCCCTTCACAAAAAGTCGTCCTTAAAAGCCCCAGTGGTTTTACCAAGTGACATTTTCATAAAACCTCTCCGAAAAATAAAATGAAGAGAAATCTGCTCGATCCTTTAATTTTTCTGCTCAAAGAGAAGGGCAGCTGGGTTGTTGCTGAAAGTTTTTTTTTTACAGCCACTCCTAAACGTTATATACAGAAAATCATGTAGATACTTTCACAGATATCTTGTCAAATACAGTTCGCATACAAACAAAAATTGTTTATCCCCCTTGTGTAATAAAACACCCTATGGTTGCGCAGGTGCAGTAAGCCATAGCAAGATGTGGCTAGACCTGTAGCAAACTTTATAAACCAGTATGGGGGCTGTGTAATAAAAGGTGCAATGTTTGATACAGCTCTAGTCGCCTCTAGGAAGTAATCAAAACAAACATCCAAACTTTCTGCCTTTTATTAGGTATGGGGTTAAATAGGGGAACATTATATGACTGGCACCACAAAAAGGGATGGAATAATCCATGCTGCTACATGTGGGTCACTTAAGAATTCCCAATTCCCAAGGAAATGTTCTGGGGTCTAATCAATTATGAATTTATGAATTGTACCTATCTGGCTGCAAAGGATTTTTCAGTTAATTATAGTTTAATGTTATGTTAAATAATATTCATAAACGTCTGCATATTTGAATTTGGAATGATAATGCTTAAAGAAAAATAAACTTTAAAAGTACATTATGTTTCTATTTAATACATTGTTGTCTACTCATATCCTCATAAACGTCTGCATATTTGAATTTGAGATGATAATGCTTAAAGAAAAATAAACTTTATAAGTACATTATGTTTCTATTTAATACATTATTTTCTACTCATATCCGCATAAACTCATGAACAAATGAGGGTTTAGATTAATGTGTAAGTGAACCCTTAATTCCTGGAATATAAAAATGTATGCAGTTGAATTGAACCCATGTTATTGCTTCCTTGGCTTGCCCAACAGGAGAATTCACTTTTTTGCCCACTAGAGATATTTTTCTTTGGAATGTAAAAGTTGACCTGAACCCACCCTTCCCGCGCACCACTACTAGGTAATATGACAACTCCTGATCATATGTATAAATATGATAAAAGAGAGAAGGGTCATGGACCCATCATGTGAAACCCATCTGCTGATTTTAACTGGGAATATTTAGGGAAGCCTAAATTCTGAACACACAATATTTTTCATTAAATACCAAAGAGTACCTTCCTTTCTATGACACTGCTCTTAGATCCACAATGATAGAGCGTGGCTGGCACTGCCCACCTACTGCAACTTTTATTTTGTGCAGATTTTTAAATGTACAATAACTACAGAGGAAACATACCTGTGACTGTTGGGGACCCAGGAGTTATAGTATACACTTAGGAAAAAACATCTCATTACCCAAGGTGTTGCTGTGTACCCCATTAGCTAAGCTGGTGGTGAAGCCACTGTATTTGATAATCCGGCCTAAGTAATGGTATACTTTTTTCAGCAGTAATGATCACATCACATGAACTGGTGTATCTGCATAGCTAGGATATCCAACAAAATGCCAGGCAATAACCAAAGGTAAAGCTGTAAACCTGTAAACAGTCACATGGTGGATGTATGTTTGGTAGACCTTTCATCCACATTCATGCCTGTGCCAACATTTTTATAGTACCCATATGTCTTTTAGAAGCAAAACAGTATTAACACAACACAGAGCATTCAAGGTGCAATCACAAAGGGAACTGAGTAAAATAACATGGCCAAAAATCCATGAATTTGACTATGCAAAACTGCACTTCTGGGAGTGAAATACACACCAGTCTGGGAGGAGAGATCTTTATAGCCAAATGAAACCACTAATGTAAAATAGTGATGGGCGAATAAATTTGAGACAAATTTCCACGTTTTGCCGCCAGCGAATAAATTCTCGGAACTTCAGCGAAAATTCACAGACAAGAAAATCTGCTGCGTCAAAAATATCAGAATAGTCGCGAGCATAAAATTTGATTTTGGACAAAATAGACGCGCATATAAAAATTGTCGCGGCCATCATTATTTTAATGCCCATTGACTCCAATGTGTTTTGTAAATTTTTCGGGGAATTTAGCCGTAAATTTGCAAATTTTTCGGCAAACCGAAACGGGACACATTCGCCCATCACTAATGTAAAACTGATAGCACAAAGTACAGTAGACAGTATTTGACACATATTCCAAAATAAATTGAAGCTCAATACGGAATTAGTCTAGACATGTTACAACATAAGTTTGATATATGAATTTGAGATAGGAAATCAATGCAGACAGATGACTCAAGTATTTTTGTATGCAGTGTTTAAGAGTTCTAATCTGTCATTGCTGTCACATATGGAGATATGTGTCTGATGCAACTGCAAATTACAGGTATGGGATCCCTTATCAGGAAACCCGTCCGTTATCGAGAAAGCACTGGATTATGGGAAGGCCATCTCCAATAGAGTTCGTTTTAATTAAATAATTAACATTTCTAAAAATGATTTCCCTTTTTTCTGTAATGATAAAACAATACATTGTACTTAATCCTAACTAAGATATAATTAAGCCTTATTGGAGGCAAAACAATCCTGATGTTTACATTTTTTTTGGTATTTTAGTAGGTCCCAGGTCCCAAGCATTCTGGATAACAGATCCCATACCTGTATCAAAACAAATTTTATTTTTCCTTTTCACAAATCAGGTACAATTTGTGTACCAGCTTAAGGCCACCACAACCTTCTACCAGTGAATTTCTGTTCCTCCAAATATGCCCCTCGTAACCCTCCATATTTTTTTATGCTGATTCACAGCAATTGCTCTGGGGTTTGTTAATAATCACCTATACTTAGTGAACAACAATACTTAGGGGCACATTTACTAAGGGTCGAATATCGAGGGTTAATAAACCCTCGAATTCGACCCTCGAAGTAAAATCCTACGAATTCGAATATCGAATTCCAAAGGATTTACCGCAAATCCTACGATCGATCGACTTAAAGAAACTTCATTCTTGTAGAGCAAAAGGACAGACGTTTCGACCCTCACTGGGCCTTTCTTTAGTATATATATATATATATATATATATATATATATATATATATATATATATATATATATATATATATATACAGTATACAATTCAAGATAGTAGTCTCACTAGCAATCAATTTAGATTTATCTTACATGGCAATATAGAAACCAGTCCATTCTGCATCAGAATTAATAAATTAATAAATTCTGTGCAATAAAGATTCGTAGGGGGTTGTTCACCTTTAAATTATCTTTTAGTATGATGTAGAGATATTCTGAGACAATGTGCAATTGGTTTTAATTTTTTATTATTTGTGGCCTTTGAGTTATTTAATGTTTCAGCAGCTCTACAGTTTGCACTTTCAGAAACCTGGTTGCTAGGGTCCAATTTACCCTAGCAACCATCCATTGATTTGATTAAGAGACTGGAATATGAATAGGAGAGGCCTGAATAGAAAGATAAGTAATAAAAAGTAGCAATAACAATACATGTGTAGCCTTACAGAGCATTTGTTTTTAGATGGAGTCTGAAAGCTGGAACCAGAAGAAGAAGGAGAATTATTTAAAAAGTATATAAAAAAAATGAAGGCCAATTTAAAAGTTGCTTAGAAATAAGGAATCTCCTCCTCAAAGGCTGCATAGACAACACTGCATCATCAGGTGGTTTATTCAGCTGTGAATGGCATTCTGCTTCTTCCACTATCCAATTTAATGCTGGACTATGGCCTGGGCAACTCATACCACACAAAATTTGCTGTACTGTAGTAACAAATTACAATTTTGTGCTTTTCTGTAAAGTGAACATTTTTGAGCTACTTAATATTTTTAAAAAACAAAAATAGTTATACTATTAGTGTAATTATAATAGGAAATATACCGAGCCTCTGGTGTAACCTAAGTTTTCTAGAATGTTCTTTAAAGCTGTTTTATAAATGAGCCAGCTTGATTTATAATGCATGAGCTTTAAACAAAGACCTCTATGGGTGCTAAATAACATATTTGTTTCCCTGCTGGTGATTGCAGGCATATGCAAAAATGTTTGTTCCATCTGTAAATAATTAGAACAAAAGCTGTCATTCTTTCTAATATGCTAACATCTATTAAACGCTGTCGTTTGTTTTACATTTTTGCCTAGATTGCTTTTGGAAGAATGTTCCTTTTAAAGGTAAAATACAGTCGGGAAAAAAATCTAAATCAGGGACACCAACAGCTACTCCTCTGAGGTCCATACAGGTACCTTGAAATATTTACCTTGCAGGTTCCTAGGTGTCCCTGAGTACCTAATTATGGATGGGAATACAATATTTAAGTACACAAAAATGTTTGATATCTATAGTAAGCATTTGAATCCGAGGCAACACCACCTGTACCTTATTGTGATTGTTATAAGAAGAAGCCTTGGAAAATGTACTTTTATTGGCAGTTTTCCACTCAGGTCATCACTACAAGACTTTTTATAGGTTCTGATGATAACCAACTATAGACTAGAAGGGGAACCAATATATTGTAATCAATTGGCAGCTACCCCCACACTATACTCCCTTTACTGTGTTTCACAAATACAGCAGTTATGCCAGCTTCATCTCCTACCGTTTCTCTAACACCGCTTCCCCCTTCCTCACCACGTTTGACAAAAATGGTGTAATATGTGAGAGGATTAAGGGCAGAGACACACACTCAGATTCGGGGAGATTAGTCGCCTGGCGACAAATCTCCTCTATGGGGTGACTAATCTTCCCAAACTGCCTTCCCGCCGGTGATTAACATTCTAGCTGGCGGGAAGGCATGGGAAGGGCAAGGGAATAAATCAGTAATCAATTTTTCTTTGAAATAATATACATTTTTCATTTAAGGGATTAAGCAGTTGAAAGTAAATTCTGACACTAAACAGGTTGTGCTAGTTTACACAGCATTACTCTCCATTAACATTTACAGACATCGAATAGACAGGTGCGTTTCTTCCATGAGGCAAGGTGAGCAGACGGCAGCTCTCCAGAAGTTACCAGAGCTGCAAAAAGCTTTCGGCTTTTCTAGCGCAGTGAGCGCAATTTTGCTCTCTGCGCTATAGATGCGGCCTCCACAGGCTATTTTCAGGTAAGCGCGGCGGGCGGCAGGGGGGGGGGCGGCATTGTGCCAGAAACGCACCTGCGACTAGCATTTTTTGTGAGTAGTGCAAACTTTTGGGGACAGATTTGTCAAAGTTTAAATGAGATTGCACCACAGTAAGATTCACCCATTTTCTATTCATTCCTATGGAATGTTTAAGAATCATATTAATCAAATGGTTCACCCATTAATAAATATGATTCTAAAAATCCCATAGGAATAGATAGAAAGTGGATGAGGTTTATGTCAGAAAACCACCAATTTAAATACAATGTAATTGGCAGGACTACTAGAATGGGGGTTTGACTTCATACGAGGCATGAGGCATAGTTATCTTAAAAGCATTTGAGAATGATCGTTTTTAATATACAACTGCAACAAGAGGTGCAAAACTATACCCTTTAGTATTTATGCACAGAGCAGGGCAAAGGCTGCATAGATTAAAAACCCAGTGCAAGACTACAGTTCTGTTGACAATGTTCCTTCCTTCCTGTGTTTGCAAAGAGTTGGGTGGCTCAGAATAAGTAATAACACATTTCACACATAATCCTCTTGCCAAAATGTGTTGTCTGCTCAGCCATGGATTTGTGGGAAGGCCACAAAGGCCCAATCCTAGGGTAGCATGCTGCCTAGTCTCATTCTTGTTTTTTCAGAAGCACAAGGGATGAGCAGGAGTTTTGACAGCTCTTTAAATCTCCTCCGAGTCTAATCCGCAGCATGCATGTGCTTGCAAGAGGCAGGGACGTGGGAGCAAGGAGCAGTCTCAGGACCCTCTGACCTAGGAAGGCCCATAATACTTGTTCAAAGCTTGCATGGCAAGGGTGCATTCTAAGCAATGCCCACATTCTGGTGACCACCTGAATACAGTACTGCCTAATGAAGGCAGTTCTGTATTCAGAGGAAGGCTCAGCTTTTTTTTTTTACTCCATTTTAGTAAAGCTGTTCCTGTAGTCACAAACAGCAGGGTTGCATTTTGCACTTTTCCTCCTATTTTTTAAATGAGCAACACTGTATTGAGAAAAATCTAGTAAATGAGGGAAGAATTCAGCAATCAAAACAGAACTGTAATCAAGCCATTGTATTTAAGGTACTTACAGACAGTTGGATTATGAGGAAAAAATGAAGTCGGTCAAAATCTCTGGCCATAAATACAAAACAGCAGTGTTGCTTGGGTTTAAACTGTAACTCTTGTGGGAAAATAAACTAGCACTTGCATGAAACATCCAGATGTTTAACAGTATCCCAGTAGAGTCAGATACAATCCCTCTGTTGTAGGTCTAACAACTGCGTTTGTTTTCAGGCATCCCTTACACCAATAACAACTGGACAATGCTGTTTGTTTCTTGCTGACCTCGGAGAAAATGTATTAATTGCATGTATTAGAGATTTTTGTTCTTATGGGGAAAGAATGTAAAATGGTTTTTTTTTTTTAAATTCTTTCAAATTATTGTTTTTCAGTTGTGTTTAATCCTTCGTGTAATTCTGTGCTGTAATGTCAAATGACCTTATACTAATTCTTTCAAAATGACCTTATACTAATTTTTCGGTCAGAGGCCGGAGAGAGGTGTAGTGCTTTTAATAATACCATGTGACCCAGAGATCACTTGGAATAATGTGCGTTCTTTCTGTACAAATTGATTGAGCTCCTGTGAACTTATGCTGAAGCTTTGATAGAAATGTGGGCAAAGAAAGGGCTATTTTATTTCCTTGGGCAGAAAAAGTGGGGTTACCCACCTCTTGCCCCCTACCTGTCCCATACTTTGTGCTTCATTCAGACACGCAGCTAGCCCAAGTGCTTAGGAAATGAGCACTAAGAGGTGCGCTTTTGCACTTGTGCCCCCATTGGGAAACTCCTCCAATACTCTAAGAATTTGCCCTGTTGCTCTATGAATTCCTGCACCTACCAGTTTGTATGCTTTTACTTCTACATCAGGGATGTTTTGTCTGTGGATCTACAGAAAGTGTGGGTGTTTGAAACAATGCTGCAAAGTAGTTAAATAAATCCTTTAAAAAAAGTTTGCCAGAAAAAGAATCCATTCCCCAGTTTTAAGTATTTAATCCAGCTGTTTTCCAAATCTGCTCTTTACTTTAAGATATAACTGCTTTTGGGATGATGGCGTGGCAACATTTTTTAGTTTGCTTTGAAAAAAAAATGCCTAAACTGAAACCCCCCAGGGCTCATTCTTTAATATATGACTTTCATCAGCTCTGGGGAAGCTTTAAATCCTTCTCCCTGAATGGCCAGCGACAGGCAACCCCTTTCTCAGCTGCTATGGTTTACCTAGCTAATAAATACTTCTTGCAGACTCCCAGACCACAATAGAATCTGGCAGCTCTCTGAAAACCTGGGCTTAGCAGCCCTCAACACCAATAACTGCTATTTACCAAGTGGCTCTGGAGGAGGAGACAGGAACGTCGGTAGGCTATACTGTAATGGTACAGAGGGGGGGAAACACTTTAATATACTGCAACAAGCTGAAAAATATCATATTCAAGCGCAAAAATGTTACCAAATTAAAACTCACATTCTATCCAAACCACTGACTTGAGCATTTAATTAGGGCAAGCTGCAGACAATACCCCAGAGCCCCTTGGTGAAAGCACTAATTGCAAAAATCTGTATTAATTTGTTGAACAGAGTGAAATCTGGAGACAATGGCAATTTCTTTTTAAATATTTGAATAAGAATAAGTTCTTTATGGCTACACATAGCTTGTCAGGCAATAGTGAGACTGAACACCATAATAAAATTATTTCTGCAGTGCTATTTCTTATGGATCTGGATTGTGAAAAGTGAACATTATGATTCATTACGATCATTATGTTTTGTTTACCCACAATGCAATATTTTTTTTACATAACTCCAGCCATAAATCATTGTGGCCTTAAGGGAGTGATGTGCCTGATGCAATTGTGGCCGATGTGTCATCATTTGTGTCATCATTTGTGTAATCGCAAATCAGAAGCAAGTTTGCTATTCTATGCAAATCGGATACAGTTCTGCTGAAGTCTGGATAGTGTCACTTCTGGTGCCAGGGTTGGACTCGGCCAGTGGGGCACTGAAAAATAAAACCGAGGGTCCCAGCCCTCCTGGCCCCTGTGGTCCCTACTGACCCAGGTACATTTCTTCTGCTGCTTCCACAACTGCAGACATTGATTATGATGTTCCCCCCATTTTTTCAGCAAAAAGTAAAAGCACAAAATGTGGAGTGTGGCGGAGGGGTTGGTGGCACTCGCAACTGGGGATAGCGGGCCACCTTGAAGCAACCCCAGATACCCCAGTTCAACTTTGTCTGGTGCTCATCATCAAAATGACAGTTGAGCTCAGTTCTTTACGGGCAAGATTGCAGGCCGCTGTGGGATCCCTAAAGTTATCGCCACATTTGGAGTTGAGCCAAATGATGCTGTTTTAGAAAAAAGTCAGCCAAGCCCTCAGATAGGCTGAAAGTCATAAAATCAAACTAGTTTGGGGGGATGCTGCTCTATGAAGCACAGACAGAAACAGGAGCTGTATTTATAGGTCACAATTTTGCACCGATTTGATGAAGAGAGCCTACTATCACAAGATAACATTGAATATATCACACTGCCAATAAATTATGGGTGCATGTGGCCAATGCTGCAACACTTCTGTGTATATACACCAAGAAAAGCAACATAAGTAGTTGGAGAAAAGGAAGGTTCCATCTGCACATTACACATCATAAGGTTGAGGTATCCTTGCCTTTTACTTTATATCCATTGGTTAATTGGGAATTACAAAACAAAAACAGAACTATTTAAGGAAAGATCATTTAGCTTGCAAGAAATGAGATAAAAACATTAAAGGAGAAGGAAAGGTTAAAACTAAGTAAGCCTTATCAGAAATGTCCATCTAAATATACCAGTAAAACCCCCAAGTAATGTTGCTCTGAGTCCCCTGTCAAAAGAAATACTGCATTTCTTTCCTTCTATAGTGTACACATGGGCTTCTGTATCAGACTTCCTGCCTTCAGCTTAAACCTCATTGCCCTGGGCAAGAGCATGCTCAGTTTGCTTCTCTCCCCCCCAACCCTCCCTTCTCTACTGTAATCTTAGCCCAGAGCAGGGAGAGACTCAGGCAGGAAGTGATGTCACACCACATTAATACTGCAGCTCCTATTCTAAACAAACAGAGAGTTTCTAGAGCTTTTTACTCAGGTATGGTAAAACATTCTACAGAATAAATATAGCATTCTAGCTTGCACTATTGCAGCTAATCTATTGGCAATAAAATGCCTCTGTAGCTTTCCTTCTCCTTTAATAACAAAGCTTTCTTTTGCCCTCTAACAGCCAATTTAAGAGTTGCAAATACTGACATTTGTCATTGTTGTATTCAATATCTAGCAAAGATTCATGTAATAGTTCTTCAAAACATTTGAGATATATATAAATATACCATGCTCCTAATCCCCAAATATCACAATGCTGTACAAGGACATCTGTTCTTAAAAAACATTCTGAACTACAGTAAGTGACATATTTTTCTATAAAAAATATATTGGAAGTACATACTGACTGTTAAGAACACCAAACAAAATTAAATAAGAACATTAAACAAAACTAAATGAGATTATCATATAAATATTCCTAGTGTTTACATACTTATCCTTACACAAACATAGCCAATTTAACCTGTTTCTAACAAAGCAGGTAAACCTTAGATCACTCATTTCACTCAACAAGTTTAGAAATGAAGGAGTTAAGTTTCTCTTGGGGGTTTGCTACAAGTATACTCAGTCTTAATTTCCCTTTTGTCTGCGACAGTTTAATTTAGCAGGGAATTTATGCCTTCGTTAAAGGCTCCTCTTCCTGATGACTTTTAATGGCTGACTTTAATGTGTTGCATAATGTTCTTCATGTGGAAGTCTTGTCGAATTCAGCAGTCAGGCAGGATGCCGCGTAAATAAAAACTCAGTACCCGCCGCTGCACTTAAGACAAAAGCAAGCAAGGGGAGAAGGCAGTTGTAACTTTGAAATTACCAACTTCATTTAAAATGAAATTTGGTCCCTTGAAGAAAGGTTGAAGTACTGTGTGCGCTAATAAAAATATGTAGGTTGGCATTTAAATTTCTGGAACATTTATAGTGCATTAGTGATGACAAAGGGACTCATTGAAACCGAGTTGTTTTTATCATGGCATTTATAGATGGTTCATATTTGAGAGACGGAAAGAATTTTCAGACTTTGTATTTATGGTGTAGGTTTTTAGTATTCCTCTGACTGCTTGCTCCAAAAAAGTATATGAGAACTAACTGAAGGGATTACATTTATAGAACTGACAACTGACTGATGTGCTTTGGCAAAGAAGGAAATACTTTAATTAGAGTTGTACCATTAACACAGGCTATTTCAATAAAACCTAACAAACAGCAACATGTTATTGTGCAAAACAGGATACATTTACAAAGGCAATTAATGACTCTAGTGTTTCTAATAACTTGCTTTAGAGTGGTATTTTTATGCATTTTTTAAAATCTTATCTGCTATTTAAAATTGAACCCCATTACTCTCATTGTAGTTTATATAAATGCACAGTGTGGGTCTATCAGTTAGAACTAGATTTCAGAATTGATTTTTTGTTGTATTTTTTTTTGTCAGCCAAGAGAAGCAATGTGTTTAACCATGATATCACTTTGTCAGATACATCCTAAAATATAACTATATATATATATTACAATATATATATTCTTAATATAACAATTTACTTTATTGGTTAGGTAGAAACACCAAGAATACTGGTTCAAATCAGTATGTGATGGTGATATAAGGAAGATCAACAACGCTAAAGAAATTGTTAAGGCTACCTCAACCCATTAGGCAATAAATCAGTAAAAAATTTTGGGTTGGGGATGACCTCACAGTATGAGGCCTTACTGGAAAAACAAAATCCCTCTAGGATGAACAATCAAACCATAGGAATGTTTGCTTGTTGTTCAATGTAAGTGTCATGTATTCACTATCTACTCTATATACTTATAAAAATGTTTCCTCTTATTCCTTGAATCAGAATGGATACATTAACTATATAGCACTGCCCATTAATCAGTTTCCCTATTCCCAATTTTTTTTTTACAATCTTAGGCCAGACCAGCAAGAACAACTTCCATCTGTGAATGCACTCAAGATGTGGATCACTTGGAGATTTATTGACTATCCAAAATCCTTATTAGGTCTATTATTCTCCAATAACTTAAATGGCACCTTATAAAACTGACCCTAGTGTTTGTGTGCTAGCTTAATGCCATGGGTTAGATTCCCTAAAGGGCGAAGGGTTAGGGAATTTGCCCTTTGCATGTGTTTAGAAGCACAAAATGGCCAAGGACTAATGTGAATGGTGTACTGGCTGAGAGTATTACATAATATATTGGTACTAATATAATATATATAAAGGATTATAATCACTGTAATATGTAGACATACATTTGGCACCCCTTGCCAAATTACATGTTTAGTTAATTTTGTAAAAAATAGTAAACAATTACTGCAGGAATCAGTATGTTAAAAACAACATATGCAAATATAAACGTTCAGTTACAGCTTTCCTGTACCTTAAAGTGTAGGAACAAAGAAAATAGTAATTGTGGCATTTGCACAAGTTTTGTTATCAGTCCACTTGTCCAGCTATACAATGTCTAATGTTTTTGCAAGGTCTCTGACCCTAATTACCTTATAAGACTTTATAAATATATATAATATACTGTAATTAGTAGTCGAGTACTACTTTTCACTTACAAAATGAACTAAATATGTAATTTGACAAGGTGTGCCCAAGGACAAAAATTTCATAGATGTTGCTGCATCTTACAGGAAAACTGAACACAAATATTTTGTTGTTACAACATCATAAATACCTTGAAGCACGATAAAAATAATATTTGTTTATAAACTTATATGTATGTGAATTGTCTAGGCTGTGCTTGTCACTTCTTAGAAAATGTTATTAGATTGGAAGGCTGATAAATCTTTTGTGGATTCTAGCACTTCAACCATATTTGAGTAATCTCAGGGCATTGAGGTTAGCTCTAAAGCTGGGCACACACTGTAATATCAATTCATTTGGATTTTTGCCCAATTTGGCTCTCAATGTGCTAGGCCAAATTGGGAAGTTCATAATAGGGGCCTAGGGAGAACCATCACAAGGGGCCGCCATCAATGCATTCTTCTTGTTGACTTTCAGGCAGATATTAATCAAGGATACTGGAGAGAAGTTATGTATATATGGGCCAATAAACTGCTGACATGGTCTGGAAGGTCAAAGTAGGCAGCTGTAAAGGGGTTGATCATCTTCCAAACACTTTTTTCAGTTTAGTTGGTTTCAGATACTACACCAGAAATAAGGATTTTTTCCAGTTGATTTCTATTTTGCATTATTTCCTGTTTTTCTAAAATCTAAGTTTAAAGTTAAATGTTTGTGTCTCTGGTGTTTCAGTCTGGCAGCTCAGTAATCCAATTTAAAGTAGAAAGCAACTGAAAAAAGTATTTGTTTCTGGTGAATTATCTGAAAACAACCGAACTGAAAAAAAGTGTTTGGAAGGTGAACAACCCATTTAATAGGCCTGTGTATGGATAAGTTACACAGGAAGTTTAATTTCAGCATACAGACAGAAGTAGAGAGTTGGTTAACTCCATAGTACACGTAGCAAGTGTTTAAAAAAATAATTTGCCTTGATGAGGGTGGAAAATGTAATATACTTGGCCATGTGGTGTAACTGTAAATCTATTTTTTTGGAATCAATTACAGTTCTTTTTTCAACAATAGAAATGGGATTTGCACCAATATGTTGAAATATCATTTGCAATAATCTGGCCAAAGTAGCTGCGCTTCAAACATATATTTACATACATGCAATTTGGTTTGTTGGTCACTTCCTAAAATATTTAGTTCATTTAGACTTTTCATTATTGCACTTGAGATTGCACAAAGGGATTTTCCCTGTGTAACAAAAGACATACCTAAAGAAATGAGCTCAAAAAGGTAGAGCTCTTTGCGAAGATGGGCCGCAAGCACTTATATAAAATGATGAGTAAAAGAGATATTGCTAAAACAGCATCCAAAAGACATTGCAAGGCACATGAGAAGTCTCAGAACTTCAAGGTATGGAAACTCTATATTTTAAAATATGATATTCTCAAGAGTTTTCAAAGTGCTGTTGTACATTGTACATCTGTTCGGCTCATCTTCAATGAAAACATTCCATCCACAATTATTCTATGGAATGCCATGTCTTTTTTAGAAAATATACCTATTACACCCTCTTTCTTCTTTACTATCTTACAGATCAAGCAGATTTATCTGAAGCACCTAGTGTGAACATCACACCATTCTTTTCAAAGGGAAAATTACATTGGCCACGCAACTGTATGTTTGTTATACTTCAATAAGAAAACAACTTAAAGGAAAACTATACCCCCAAAATGAATACTTAAGCAACACATAGTTTATATCAAATTGAATGACATATTAAAGAATCTTACCAAACTGGAATATATATTTACATAAATATTGCCCTTTTACATCTCTTGCCTTGAACCACCATTTCGTGACTCTATCTGTGCTGCCTCAGAGATCACCTGACCAGAAATACTACAACACTAACTGTAACAGGAAGAAGTGAGGAAGCAAAAGGCAGAACTCTGTCTGTTAATTGGCTCATGTGACCTTACATGTGGTTTGTATGTGTACACAGTGAATCTTACAATATCAGGGGGCGGCCCTTATTTTTTAAAATGGCAATTTTCTATTTATGATTACCAAATGGCACATACTACTTAAAAAGTATATTATTATGATAATGGTTCATTTACATGAAGCAGGGTTTTACACATGAGCTGTTTTACTCAGTATCTTTTAATAGAGACCTACATTGTTTGGGGGGTATAGTTTTCCTTTAAATTCCATATTAGCTTCTGGCATATAAGGCTGTACACTGATCAATTAGAATAGAAAAATGGAATGCCATTTTATCAGAACAAGAAATATGTACCCTGTATATTAATGGAAATTCAGGCCACAACCCCTCAAGCAATGTAGCAGTTCTATGGAGTACTCAGTAGTGTTCTTGGAGGTTTGTGCCAGTAGGAAAGCCCACTTTCATTCATGCCATCATAGAATATCACTGGGGAAATACTGGGTGTAGTATTTACTGCAAAGGCAGGCAACCACCAAAAGGCACTATCCACAGCATGTTTAACCACTTGTTTGTTCTTTGCTGACACTCAAGACCCTAAATGCCTGTTCTATGGAAATCACATGTTGATGCAAACCCCCCCCCCCCCCAGCATAACCAGCATGGAATGGCTTATTGTCATTAGAAGGTAGTTCTTCTGTCCTAGCCTTAATGGCGTACTTCCCCTTTACATTAACTTTTAGTATGTTTTAGAATGTCCTATTCCTAGCAACCTTCAGGTGGTCTTCATTACTTCTTTTTATAGTTTTTGCATTATTTGCATTTTCAGATTATAAATGGGGGTCCCAGACCCCTTCACCAAAAACTATTGCTCTGTGAGGTTACAGTTTTATTGTTATATTTAATCCTTATCTTTCTATTCAGTCCCTCTCCTATCTATATTCCAGTCTCTTGTTTAAACCATTTCTTTGTTGCTAGGCTACATTAAAACCTAGCAACCAAATAGCTACTGAAATTCCAAACTGGAGAGCTGCTGAAAGAAAAGCTAAATAACTGAAAAACAAAATATTTTTTTAAAATGATCAATTCCAAATTGTCTCAGAATATCACTGTCTGAATCATACTAACAGTTCATTTTAAGGTGAGGTACCCCTTTAAGGACTAGTAATTCCTTTCCCATGGGATGAAATATATATATATATATATATATATATATATATATATATATATATATATATATATATATATATATATATATATATATATATATATATATATATATATAGATCCCAATGATTGCTGACTCAAGACAACTAAATCCCTGAGCTTGTATCACAGTCTACATTCAATCCTGCTGCTATAGAATAAAGTGGAATTTATAAAGTGTGCAGATTTTGGTGAAGAACTTTATGCACTTTTGCATTAGGTGAATTGTATGTCATAGGTCTAAGATAATTGAACTGTGTAGAATGAATTTAAAAGGGCCTTCACAGCATGAACCAAGGCACATTGAAAAGTAAAATAAAAGTTATTAAATTAATTCTCATGTACTAAAACATTAGTTTTGTGTAAAATACAGGTATGGGACCTGTTATCCAGAATGCTTGGGACCTTGGGGTTTCCAGATAATGGATCTTTCCCTAATTTGGATCCTTATACCTTAAAACTACTAAAAACTAATTTAAAAACATATTAAACCCAAAAGGATTATTTTGTCTCCAATAAGGATTAATTATATTTAATATAGTTTGAATCAAGTAAAATAAACTATTTTTTTTTTACAGAGAAAAAGGACTTTACAAAAAAATCTCATTATTTGATTAAAATCTGAGCTTTCTGGATAGCGGGTTTCTGGATAACCGATCCCATACCTGTAGAATTTATCTGATCATAAAATAGGATTAGGATAGGACAAGGACAATGTTTTATGCTGCTGTTTTCTTAGGTAGCAGGTACAGGTAGCAGGTAAAAAATAGCTAAAAATCATTGGTTTGTGATAATAAAATTAAAAACATGGCAGGACATGTATGTTGTTCAGTGCTGTATTCAGCAGTATAAATGTATTTATTTAAATGTACTAATCATTAGAAGAAAATTAAAATGTAGTCTAAAGTGTAATATATTGGGACCTAAACCAAAAATAATCATCTCTAATGTAAAGTGCAATACAATGAACTAGATATTGTAGTGATCCCTTGTGAGAAGGTACAATGCTGTGAGTCTCTGAGTTTCTTACCATCAGATGCTGGAAAAGCCAAGAGCGCATAATGTTGGTGGCATGCTTTGGCAGGACTCCACGCTTGTTCTTAGACTTTTTATCTTCACTGTCAAGCAGGGAGGTCAGTTCCAGGTTAACCTATGGGGCAGAATGAGACAAAGGCAGAGAAAGAGAGAAAAAAGCTTAAGCATCAACATAGGCACTGTGCTGATAAATCAAATATGAACTACCTTGGGGAATGATTATAACCTGGATGTCTTTTGGATGTCTGCCTAGGAATATTATTTGTGGGGTTTATGCAAGTTAATGCCAAGAGCACCAGACAGTAAAAGTATACCGTGTCTCTAAAGAATTTTGTTTAAATGCACTATGCCTCTTGGTTTTGGTCATTTATTTTGAATGAAGATTAAACATATTTAACCTTCATTTAAAATGACCAAAATATACTGACTGATCTGGAGAGTCTTTTAGGGATTCGCACTCAGCATATACTTAACAATTTAAAAATAAAAGAATTGTTGTGTTGCACAAATATTGTTCTTGCATTTGTTTTCCAAGAAAATATTTTTATATACTGCATTATCTAAATAATTTAAAATTAAAATCCTTCTGTATTATTAAGGGACTTAGGGTAGATGACCTAGGGCAAATAACACTGGATAAGCTTGTGTATTTTAATATTTCGTAGTGTTTCATGACGGAGGAACCAATAGAAAACACAGAGTGATTTAATAAGCTGCTCTTTCTTCTCTGGAAGCCAGGCTTAAAAAGATAGAACGCGTTTCTATGGTGACAACCTCTCCGATCCCCTAGCTCACAATAGCATCTTGATCTCCATGGTGATTGCAGGGGTGAATAAAAAAAACAATCCTGTGGTACTGGGACCAGTTAATGTTATACATAAATGGAGAACTAAGTTATCTACCAGACATACTACATATATTTTCTCTCATCCAATTAATGCCATTTTAAATTATATAGAGTTGAATTTTGAAATCTGAAGACAGAACAGCAGATCCTGTTATTGTGCCGGTGATAGCTTTATATAAGCATTAAATATTTAACCATAAAACACTACAGTACATTTAAATACAACTTTCATTAAATATGAATTTGTATCTCGCTGTACAGCCAAATAATACCTTCCCATGCACAAAAAAAGATAAAGGCTCATTGCAACACTAAAACATAAGTGATGAATTGAAGTTTGTTGAACTTGCAGGTACGAAAGTGCCCAAATTAATGATTTATAAGGCACAAAAGAAATCCTTCGTTAGAACTTTAATTTCATAAATATTGTATGAACTATTATTGAACTTCTCATACTGATATGTAAATGACTAACAGTTTTGGATAGAAAAGCCATGTTCTGTACAAAAAAGCCAACATAAGATTCTAAATTTCAAAAAGGTACAGTATATTTGCACTGTTACACTTTCCTGTTTTTGGGACAAGCAATAACATGAGGTATAGGCCTAAACCTTCTAGCTGACTTCAGTGGAAGTTATTGACTATTACAGTAATTTCTGCATTTATCTCCTGAATAATTAAGTGGGGCATAAATGAGTACCCAAAGGTTCCTATTTGTAAAGCACTGAATTTGGAAAAATTATCTAATTTTGTAGATTTCATTCTGGCACTACCTGTACTTTGATTCAACTTTGGTTGATCCACCTCCTCCAAATTATTATTGATATTTTTGTCATCTCAGAACTGACTAAATGGTATCTTGGAGGCAAAGTCACAGAAGGAGTCATAGTTCATATTTAACTAACCACAAATAATGTCAAAATTGTTGTTCAAATAATAAACAAAAAAGTATTTTAAACCTAAACACACAAAATGAGCATACTGTTATTACATAATAAGACACAAGATTAATATTTTGTCTTTTACTGTGGTCCAAAGCAAATGGGCTGCAATATCAATGGTGCTATTCAAGTTTTACAGCTTTCTGAAGCTTGGATATGAGTGTCAGTGAGAGTTAAAATGCACCGCTCAATAAGTGCACAACTTTGTTTCTATTTTAGTGTGGCCCCACTTGGGGTTGTAAATTAGGCTTCTAATGTCATAGTAGTACTCTTAGACCCAGTGGGCCTCATTTATGGAAATGTCCTAATGGTTCATGTTATTGCGCTCTAGAATGGAGGGAGGGGTGTATTCAGCAAAGCACATGTGTCATTGAACACGTTCTTGACTAGAAGAAATACAGGATGGCAGCCGCAAATTTATTTACATTACTAGATTTCACTGAACCTTCGGAAATGAGTTTGGAACAAAAAAATTAGGTAGTCCAGAAGGGGCATTGCAGGCAATTATTTGTAAAACATGAAACATGCCTTCCTCTAAAGTGTTAGGCTGATAAGACAGGGGGCTTTTTATGCTGGTGCATTTCTGTCAGTAGAGGAGTGTCATGCACCTGGGATGTAAAAATATCCAAGACACTTATACCCTTAATGGGACTGCACTAACCAAATCCATTATGGAAAAAGACCCTGGAGTCCTTGTAGATGATAAACTTGGCTGTAGCAAGCAATGCCAGTCAGCAGCATCAAGGGCAAATAAGGTCTTGAGCTGTATTAAAAGGGCCATTGATTCACGACAGGAAGCGGTCATTCTTCCACTTTGTATAGCATTGGTAAGACCCCATCTAGAATATGCCGTACAGTTTTGGTCTCAATCACTCAAACAGGACATTACTGAATTAGAGAGGGTCCAGAGAAGGGCAACTAAGCTGGTAAAAGGTATTGAAAATCTTAGCTATGAGGAAAGACTGGCCAAATTGGGGTTGATCACTCTGGAGAAGAGGCGTTTATGGGGTGATATGATAACTATGTATAAATATATAAGGGGATCATATAATAATCTCTCTAATGCTTGATTTACCAGTAGGTCTTTACAGCTGACACGGGGTCACCCATTCCGTTTAGAAAGAGCGAGAGAGAAAAGAGGTTCTGCCTCAATATGCGGAAGGGGTTTTTTACAGTGAGAGCTATGAAGATGTGGAATTCTCTCCCTGAATCAGTTGTACTGGCTGATACATTAGATAGCTTTAAGAAGGGGTTGGCTTTTCAGCAAGTGATGGAATACAGGGGTATGGAAGATAGCTCATAGTACAAATTGATCCTGGGACTTGTCCAATTGCCATTTTTGAGTCAGGAAGGAATTTTCCCCCCTCTGAGGCAAATTGGAGAGGCTTCAGAGGGGTTTTTTTTTTTGCCTTCCTCTGGATTAACTGGCAGGTTAAAAAAAGTTAAAAGGTTGAACTTAATGGATGTGTGTCTTTTTTCAACCCAACTTACTATGTCTAATACCTGGTTCTCGTTCTCATTCACTTGAATAAGAAAAGCCGACAATGTCAATACAGGAGATGCTGTACCTCAAAATCAGTAAGGTTATGTAAAATTGTATTATTATTTTTTTTTTTTAAATAGGAAAGTACCATGCATATTATTTTGTGCTGTGCCAACAGGGAATAAAAAATGATGAAATAACTCTATAAAATGATGACCGAGATAATACCACCTATGAAAGCCTCATATTACATTGCCCTTGCAAGTGTTAAATTAAAATTTTTAGTTAGAACCAGCAGTAGAAGATATAGTATATAAAATGTATTCACTTGAAAATGTCAAAGTCATATAAAGAAACAATATTGTACTTTAAATGAAAATCTCCCTTTAGGTATAGAATGTTCTTTTAAAATGCCTAGAGTTAAGGAAAAGACAAGTATAAATGACTCATCATTTTTATTCTTGAAAATGAAAAATTGAACTTATATAAAGAAATATTATTTATAGATGACTTTTACAATCTTGATTATGACTACAGGGCAAGTTGTGGGCATATTCTAAAATCTTGCTCATGCATTAGCTGTGAGAACTTGTACTGATATAAAAGGTACAGTGAGCATACATTAGACAAGTGCTCATTGTATATTACCAGAGCTGTGTTCACCAGGAACTATATGCAGAGCTGACTTGGTTTGTCCTCCTCTAGACACAGATGGAGAAGGGATTTGCTAGGGTATATACAGTTGCATTGCTGCACTCTTTGAACAAAACCCAAAACTGTGTTAGAAAATCAGGATGTTTGGGTCTGGAAGTGGCCTGTTCTCTGTAACAGATGACTTTCTTTTTTACCACCCAACAAATACACCCCTACAACTTAAATGAGGCCCTCATCTTCACTCCTGGCAGAAATACCCTAGACTGAACGAAAATTGATGGAAGCTTTAAAAGGGCTCATGGCACTTTCCTCATATAATAGGACCTTGTTAACACCATCTATTATATTTTTGCCCTGGCTATTATTTGACAGTATTACAAAGTATGCAAGGAGTGCACTAACCATGGGGGATACATCCTTCATAATTCAACTGCTTTTAACACTACCTCCAGATAATGAAGGACTGTAAAATAAACAGATTCTATATACTGTTGTCTAATGATGTCTACCTACACAAGGGTGATTTCATGCTGTGTTGTGTTTGAGAGTACCCAATGCTCACCCATTGGGGGCCTAATTTTCATATGAAGGTTAGGTACATTTTAAATGCAGTAAAAATATTCCATCTGTGCCTAATGTATTTGGATTCATACTGAAACCCAAATGTGTTAGGTGCAGTTTCAGTATTTTTACTGCATTTGACATTTACTCAACTTCCGTCACCCTCATAAAGAATACCCCACCTCTCATTTGGCATAAGTTCAGGGCCCATTTAAATTATAATATGTTATGTGTATAAATAGAGATATAAGGGAAATAATACATTAACAATTTGTACTGTTTACCTAATGGACTAAGGTTTTTTTTTTTTTTTACATTAGCTGAAGTTATTTCTAAAGGTATGGATGGTTTAAATATAAAGAGACAAGTAAAACGCCCTGGAAATATTAAAAGGGCAAATTCCATAGATATATTCAAAAGAAAATTAAATCCCCCTTTAAGATAAAAGAAAAGGTTACTAGTAATAGTACATATTGAGATAGAATGTTGGTCCAGGGACTGGTCTGATGGTACTGTTCATGTTTTTCATAGTGGAGACAGTAGCATTCCATTTTTCTAGAGTAAGGATCATATATATATATATATATATATATATATATATATATATATATATATATATATATATATATATATATATATATATATATATATATATTGTGTATATATATATATATATATATATATATATATATATATATATATATATATATATATATATATATATATATGATGCAGTCGCTATATAATGCATTGCACTTGTCTATCAATAAAGGATGGGTAAGGACATTTATTCCTCATATTCTTTGTTTCCTATTTCCCCTAGAGAGTACTGCAAAGTTTGCCATGAAAGCCTTGATCTGATTTATGGCTGTGAAAAGTTTGATCTCCTGAGTCACACTTTGCACTCCAACAGTTTCATTTATGAATGGATTTTACCACCCCATCAAACACAGTTATGGACATAAACAAAGCCAGCATCATGGACATTTTTATGGCTCTTCATCCATCATTCAATTTCTTTCAGAGGTGAAACACAGGCCGGCAATTCTGAAAGTGTATTCCTCCTCAAAAGACTAACTAAAAAGTGCACCATACAGCTGCAAATACACTACGATCACTCAGAAAAGTGCCTGAAGATAGCCCAAGAGAAACAGGCGAAAAATAACTCTGATTTTCCTCTGTGCTTTCTGAGAGCCAGAAGCCTTTCATATTCTCATTATATATTGTCTAAGAATGTTTATGTCAGATGTCATTACTGTAAAGGACATTGCATTTTATGAAGACAAAATCATATACCATATAATTCCCATCTGGCTGTAAGTATAGAAGACTACAGAATGGAGACACCCTTTTCTAAAAGATAACTTAAAATAAGATACATAAAAAGCTTGGGGATACAGCCACTCTGCACTGATGTGCACACTCATTGTAACACACGTATTTAATGTTGATAAGTTGTCAAGTTCTTAAATGTAGATACATAATATACATGCCCCTTTTTAATTGCTGATTGCTAAAGATTTAACAGCACCTAGGGACCCATTTCAATGGATTTAGGGAGGATCTCAATTTGTATTGGATAATATTTATAGCAGTATTACCTCATCTCTCAATTTAGTTGTCATTTAAATGAACAGTAACACCTAAAAATGTAAGTGTTTTAAAGAAATTACAATATGATTTAATGTGCACTGGTAAAACTGGTGTGTTTGCTTCAGAAACACAACTATAATTTATATAAACAAGCTGCTGTGTAGTCATGGGGCAGCCATTCAAGCACAGGATACACAATGGATAACAGGTTCTGAAGAATCCCATTGTATACTACAGAGTTTATCTGTTATCTGCTGAGTAACCTGACCTAACAGAGGACACTAATAACATTTCCTTAGTCCCCATTTGGTTGACGGTGACTGGTTGCTTAAAAAATTCAATGGCCTAAGATCTTAGAAAGCACATTTTTGAATACTCATGCACTTTGTTCCCTCTTGGATTATTTAAAAGCTACATTAATGCTTAAACTAGTGAATATTCTGCAAATAATAAGATCTGGGTTCCAAAGAGTTCAGGCTTTTGCCACATAAAGGAGGCACTATGCCAAAGTGGTTAAAAATCTATTTGAACTGAAACCATTTCACTTTGCATCATGTTGTTAAAGCAAGTCATTTATAAGGGCAGTTTTCTGCTTTCTCTTGAGTGCCAACGGCATCCATCTTCTCTAAACAGTACTTGGAGTTAATTTAGCTATAAACACTCCTGCAAACCACTTTTAGTCAAATGAGAGGAAGATTGTGCAGTCCCTGTTTTTACTTACAGGCAAAATTCTTTAAAGAAGTAAGTTTCCCTGCAGAGGGATGGGAAAGCAAATCACTGTCTGCGGGTGGGATATTCATTTAGTAGGGGTTCCACCTCAGGAGGCTTGGTAAGCCATATAAGCCTGACATTTTATCTTTATTAATGAAATTACCTAACCATCTGTTACTGTATTAAAATCTTTGTTTGTTCTTTAAAGCAGCAAAATAATTACTGATTATCAAATGACACCATTAGAAACCTATTTGGAACTCTTGTCCTAGCTGACACAAAACCTAGAGCGTTTACATGGTTTAATGTTTTGGTGGCCCTAGCTGACAGAGAAATGCTTGTGGAGTCACTATTGGGTCAATAGTATTAAAAATATGGTTTGCTTAATGCATATGCTAAAAAGAAGGCTTTCCAATGCATGATGTATCTAGGCACCAGAGGCTACACAACCAAAAATTGTCCCTGTAACTTCTGGTAAACATATATTATCTACAGCGCTGCTTAAAGGGATTCTGTCATGATTTTTATGATGTAGTTTTTAGTTGTAAATTACTCTACAATATAAAATGTCATTCCTGAACCAGCAAGTGTAATATTAGAGTGTAGGCAGGCTGTTGTGTCTCCTACTAAATGTAAATGAATGCGTCCCAGTGGGACCTGGATTTTTCTATTAAGTGCTTTTCTTAGATCTACCAGGCAGCTGTTATCTTGTTTAAGGTAGCTGTTAACTGGTTACCTTCCCATTATTATGCTGATGGGCTGCTGGGGAGGGAAGGAAGGGGAATGATATCACTCCAAGTTGCAGAACACCAGTAAAGAGTGACTGCATTTTATCAGAGCACAAGTCACATGACTGGGGCAGCTGGGAAACTGACAATATGTCTAGCCCCATGTCAGATTTAAAAAAATCTGTTTGCTCTTTTGAGAATGGATTTCAGTGCAGTGTTCAGTGTTTTGAAATAAAAAATGTTCCCATGACAGTATACCTTTAACACCCACAGTGCTATATTCATTGGGGGAGAGCAGGTTAATTGCACTCCATTCTGAAATGCATAGACCCACAACTCTGGTACACCCTTCTAAATGATGATTACCCTTAAAGGTAAGTAAAGTGTATGTTTAACTGGAGGTTTGAATTGAGGGTTTGTATTGAGGTTTGTTGGAGGGACTGTTAAGGGCTATTTACTAAAATCCAAATTTATCTCATTATTTAAATTAAAAAAAAAACATGACCTAACTCCCATACCCAATTTAACCCTATTTATTATTAGAAAAGCTTGATTTAATCAGTTAGGGTAAACACTCAATAAAATCAAGTGAAATCCGAATCGTAAGGTTTTTTTTTCCCCAAAAAGCCCACATTTTTCAGATTTTTGCCCGAAAAGCCCAAAATGGTCGAAAACTATCTCTGCCATTGACTTATAAACAACCTCAGCAGGTGAGAGTTGGCTGATTTTTAGATTTGGGCTTTTTGCAGCATCTGGCTTTAAAAAATCTTGAAAAAAACCCGACCAGATAAATTCAGAGTTTAGTAAATAAGCCCCTAAGCCCCAGGTTCCATCACTTCAAAATGTAATAATGTAAGGGAAGAATTGTATTACACTGTGAGCCAAAGATGGGTGGGGAACTTGTTGCAGCAAGTGCAGACTATCATGGTTTTCCTTTCTGTGGAATCAGGTATGTATGTGTTTTTTTTTTAAACATTTATGTTCATTTCTGGAAGTCAAATGAATGAGCTCATGTCAAAAAGGTGTATTTTTCAGTGGAGTAACTAAAGGGGGACCGGGCACCGTGATTTTGAATGCATCATGGGTTACCCATTGGCCTCCCTACAAAGGAAGCAGATCCAGGCCCCTCAAAGCCACAGGGTTACACTACTGGTACATGCTGAAAAAACATCTGAATAGTTAAACAGAGCATTGTCCCTAGAGTGTCAATACTAAAATAACAACAACCAATGTAATATACCAGTTTTATTAAGGCTAGCTGAGCACAAGTATGTACAGTATGTGTGTGTTTTCACTGTATTTTTATATGATTGGTTTTATTGGAGTTTCATTAACACTTCACCCAGTCTATGCGATTTACAGAACTGTTCTTTGAACACTTTATCCACACATCATATTAAGTTCACAGTTTATGTAATCTAAGTATAATATTAACTGTGCACAGCAGTTTGCAGACTAATTTTTCCAAAGTGTTGGAAAGGCCATGAGCATTGCATTTCAAATCCAGAACTGCAAACACATTAGATACTATGGTTCTTACTAGACTGAATAGGATGGATTTGACACAATGCTGACTGGCAAATCAAACAAACCACAGCTGATACTTTTTGTTCACTCTGCTCCACTACTAGTTTTCTTGGGTTACACAAAGAAACAGAATGGCATGTTTCATTATTATAGTGAATTATTTGTATTAGGCATCTGTAGGACTTGATGGTTGTGCTTTCACCTCATACTGGACTGGACTTGAAATTTATATAAGTGTCTATATCACTGATAAAAGTGAAATTCACATATTTGCCTATGCTCCTTAATGAGTCACATTAACACAATATATGTAAAGGCTGCCTAGAAAAATAAAGTCCTGTAGCAGACAGCAAATCAAACACAAGCCGTGGCAGGAGGTAAAATGGATTGTGCTAGTATGAGAGATCCATAACTTAAAAAGTGACAGGAGTAGGTGAGTTATGAACAAGCCATCATATAACAATAAAAAATGGGTTTGCTGCTGCCTTTAGGGAAGATGCTTGTACAGTTAGTGGCCTAATCCCTACAGGGAATTTTAAGGACAAAACAACTGGAATTTGAGGTCAACCATCAAGTTTTTGTGGCTTATAATAGGCAATGAAAAGCCTCCATTTGTAATGACTTATTGTTTAAAGAGGCGATATACCCCCTTTTCAACATGAGTTCAATAACTTGTGCTGAACATTCCTACTGTGTTAAAACATAATAAATCTATGTTTTTTTATTTCTTAATCTAAACAGGGCAAACAGGTAAACTATAGCAACTCCATAGTTGGTCCTTCTGACAAATCCAGGTGTACGTGACTTTTACTGTTTCAGCTGTACCACATGGTGAATTCCAATTCAGTGGTGTTGTTTGCATGGATTGTGCCTGATTTTAGCAACATTTGGACAGAATGCAGAACGAATGACCATAATATGGTGTGCATGAATTCACATATATGTGATAATTAAAAGGAAGTTTACATAGTATTATTATAGGAAATCCTGTAGAGGTTCTTAATTAATTAAAACCAGAGGTTTAAGATTTCTGAGAGTGTCTTTCTTCAAAAAAATCATTGCATTGCAGCGGCTTATATACTAATTTTAACGATTCTGAACAATAAGGATATTTAGATGTTATTACTGCAACAATCTATCACATTTTATCAATCAGGTGCACTTGATCATACATATATTAATCAAATCCACTAGAAAATATGTATTTTTTACCATTGAGTAAGGTCAGTCTTTTGGGGTAAGCCACCCAATGTTAAAATATTATGGATGTTTGACTATAAAATAACAAGTAGGCTATTTTGATTGATTCAGTCAAAATTCCATGATAATTGAATGGCTAGTAAACTTGCCAGATTTCTCCATTTTATCTTTAAAAAAACTGCCCTAGGCAATGTCAACTTTTAATTGCATGTAGAATATCACCTTCTCCATACAAAGGAAATGTTGTAAGTGTAAGCAATGTACCAAGCAAACTGGTGCTAGGTTTTATACAATGCCATAACATTATACAACATACAAAAACCCCTCCAGGTTGATTTAGATAAATGTTACACAACTTAGTTACATAGTTAAGTTGGGTTGGAAAAACACCAAAGTCCATCAAGTTGTACACCTCCAAATGAATCCCAGGGCACACACCTACACACACCCACTGAAACTATATATATTAATATCTATATAAATTGTAGATTTTAGCATCACTATAGCCTTGGATATTATACTTGTCCAATAAATCAGTCCCTCTTAAAGGAAAACTATACACCCAAAATGAATACTTGAGCAATTTATCAAATTAAGTGGCATATTAAAGAATCTTACTAAACTGGAATATACATTTAAGTAAATATGCCCTTTTACATCTTTTGTCTTGAACTACTATTTCGTGATGGTCTGTGTGCTGCCTCAGAGATGACCTGACCAGAAATACTGCAGCACTAACTGTGGAAGCAAGAAGTGTGGAAGCAAAAGACAGAACTCTGTCTGTTAATTGGCTCATGTGACCTAACATGTATGGTTTGTTTGGTATGTTTGTGTGCACCGTGAATCATAGGATCCCAGGGTGCGGCACTTATTTCTAAAAATGGCAGTTTTCTATTAATGATTACCCAATGGCACATACTACTAAAAAAAGTATATTATTATGAAAATGGTTTATTTACATGATGCAGGGTTTTACATATTTCATATAGTTTTTTGCAATATATTTTTATAGAGACTTACATTGTTTGAGGGGTATAGTTTTCCTTTAATGGTGTTAACAGAATCAGCCCTCACAACATCATCCAGCAGTGCATTCCACAAACTCACTGTGAAGAACCACCTACGCTGCTTCAAATGAAAGTTCTTTTCCTCTAGTCTAAAAGTATGGCCTCTGGTCTGATGATCCATTTTATGAAAAAATAAATCTCCTGCTAGCGCTCTACAATGCCCTCTAATGTACTTATAAAGTGTAATCATGTCCCCTTGCAGCATATTTTCTCCAGAGAAAACAACCCCAGCCTTGACAGTCTACCCTCTTAGTTTAAATCTTTCATACCCAGAACCAGTTTAATTGCACATCTCTGCACGCTCTCCAGCTCATTTAAATATCTTTTCATTCCTTGTATTAATGCCCTTTTTTATGCAAGACAGAACTTTATTTGCTTTAGTAGCCACAGAATGACACTGCATGGAATTACAACTTGTTACTGTTTCTACAAAAACCCCTAGATACGTCACAATTAAGGAACCCCCAACAAACTGCCATTAAGTGCATAACTTGCATTTATATTATTTCTGCCAAAGTGCATTTATCAATACTGGGCCTCATTTTCCAGTTTGCTGCCCACGTTTTCTAATCTAGTCAAATCACTCTGCAAAGTGGTAGCATCTTGCATGGAACCTATAGTTCTGCACAATTTAGTATCATCAGCAAAAATAGAAATGGTACTTTCAATGCCCACCTCCAGGTCATTAATAAAAAGTTGAAAAGCAAGAGACCTAGTATAGACCCTTGCGATACTCCACTAACAACACTGGTCCAATGAGAAAATGTTCCATTTACCACCACTCTTTGTAGTCTATCCTTCAGCCAGTTCTCTATCCAATTACACAAGGGCTAAACTAGACTGGAGATTTTGATCAGATTTTATCTGACCCACAAAATCTTGTCAAGCAGCAGCACAAGATTGTGTAGGATACTACAACAAAATCTGTTCTCCTCTCTATCGTAAATCAGGTCAGTTAAAGTTGGATGGTGCATTTGTTCCTCCATGTACATCCGCAGTCAACGTATTTCAATGAGAAGAAAAAGTCATTTTAGATACAATCAGATTTTATCTTTTAGGTTATAAATGCAGCATTCACCTCCAACAGGTGTGTTTTGTCGGATGGCAACACTTCCATGTAGTTCACAAATCAGTCCCATTATTTTTTTACCCATGCAACTACATCTGACTTGTAGGATACATTCTGTAGATCACACAACATCCTACAAAATCTCCCATGTAGTTTAGCTCTATATTTACTGTGTAATTGTCAATAATGCAGAGAAGCCAAATATAACATTATGGAATGCATTCTTACCTGTGCATTCTGGATCTGTATGGCTCCCTGTGGGATAGCTTGGGTTACTACCTGACCCTGAGAAGTTACCATGGCAACTGGCTGATAAAGAGCCCCACCTAGCAAAGAGAAAGAAGAAACACAATTATATAATCTTTGCATTTTTAAATTAGGCTGAGGTGACTGGATGTATAACAGAACACTACAGCTATATTGATTTCCACTGATTGGTTACCAGGCAGGCTTAACAATCATTGACTTTAGGGGGCTCATATGGGTCATAACTGTTTGCTTTTGAATCTGAGCTGAATGCTGACGATCAATTGCAAACACAATTATGTCCAATGAGGCCCCCTTAGTCGCTGACTAACTCGGAGTTAGAGAGCTGAAAAGCAGGAAGTAGTGTTCTGGCTATTACTATATTAGAAATATTTTTTCTTTTGCACAGCATATCTATTTACCCAGTTTTTATTTTTACACTGAATTGTTTCTTTAAGAATACTTTTAGCAACATGATTCTGATCTTATATTTGATCTTTAGAATGGATCATTCTTACTATAGTAGCTTAATTACTACAGTGTGTTTGATGATCTAGATCAGTGCTGTTCAACGTCAGTGGTACTGAGGGACGGAATATATTTGATAATGGAAGCCAGTGTTGACCACTCGCTGTTTTTAAACCACACCCACTTCAAACCACACCCATGTTACCACAATATATTATAATATATTCACATTAATGGTGGTACCACACCAAAAAACAAATGGTTGGTTTTGTACATGGTTACACATCACTCATATGTGAAAGATTGAAGTCATATTAACACATACCCATAAATCCATATGCCTCCTCCTCCCTTTCAGATAACATGCCCCCCCCCCCCAGAACATGATTAAATATCTTAGGGGCCCCTAACAACAATTTCCAGTAGAATAAACCCTACCAGGCTTAAGTTCCATAGGTAGCACAGGGCAAGCAAAGTAGGACACACACAAGGAGCATAGGGCAGGCATAGTATGGCACACACAGGTAGCATAGGGCAGGCATAGTATAGCGCGTGCACACAGGGAGCATAGGGCAGGCATAGTATAGCGCGCACACAGGGAGCATAGGGCAGGCGGAGTATGGCACACACAGGGAACATAGAGCAGACAGAATACAGCAGGAGACAAGGAAACCAATCTAAGATGTACTACAAACAGTGACACAATGCTGTGCTAGCAGTTTGTATCGAGTGTGAACAGGTGAACAATGAAACAGGTAATATTATAAACGTACATTTCATTCTTATTAAATACCATTTATGACATTTCATGAAATAAAGTTTAATTTTCAAACTAAATGATCAAACTCAGACAGAAAGATGGTAGTTCTGCAAAATATATATTAAATGCTACTATAGCCTTAACAATTTTCTGGCTAAATTGGGCTCTGCAAAGTATGCATACTGTATGCAGACATAATATTATGGCAATGCTCTTAACAGGCTGTCAGCAAACTTCAGGGCTAATCTCTACTTACACAAAGGGCATGATTTATCAAAGACTGAGAAAGGAATCACACAAGATCAATAGGCCTATTGTATTTAACCAAAACTATTATTTGTTATTGGCCATACCCTATTGCCTGCTATGCGATTTTTTCAGGATATGGGTAATGTTTCATTGTTATTTTGTTTCCTGCTTAGTTAGTCAATATCAATATTGATGGCAGGCCCATTCCTGTCATGACGCAAGGTAAGGACCCTGGCTCAGGTGGCAGTGTTCAGCAGGTTGCCAGAGGCAGCAACAATATAAGCCCAATTTCTGTTTTCTGAAATTCACCTCTCCTAGTGCATAGAGGGCAACTGATCTCTCTGCGCTAGTAATATCCCACCCCAGAACCACCCCAACGCAAAAGAGGTAAGCATGAGCACCAGATTGATGGATATTGTATGTATTCCTACACAATCAACATGAATTAGATAAATACAAAATTATTAGTTTCTTAATCAAACTAACCTGATGAGATCTGTAAAATATTTTTTGAAAATCTATAAATCATTATTTATCATTAGTGAATCTGGCCCTAAACCTTAAAGTGATGCTGACATTAAAAAACGACTCTTCGAAATATTAAAGGGATTCTGTCATGATTTTTATGATGCAGTTTTTATTTCTAAATTACACTACAAATAATTCACTCTACAATATAAAATTTCATTCCTGAACCAGCAAGTGTATTTTTTAAGTTGTAATAGTGGTGTGTAGGCAGCCATCTCAGGTCATATTGCCTGGTCATGTGCTTTCAGAAAGAGCCATCACTTTAGGATGGAACTGCTTTCTGGCAGACTGTTTTTTCTCCTACTCAATGTAACTAAATGTGTCGCAGTTGGACCTGGATTTTACTATTGAGTGCTGTTCTTAGATCTACCAGGCAGCTGTTATCTTGTGTTAGGGAGCTGCTATCTGGTTACCTTCCCATTGTTCTTTTGTTTGGATGCTGGGGGGGAAAAGGGAGGGGGGGTGATATCACTCCAACTTGCAGTACAGCAGTAAAGAGTGATTGAAGTTTATCAGAGCACAAGTCACATGACTTGGGGCAGCTGGGAAATTGACAATATGTCTAGTCCCATGTCAGATTTCAAAATTGAATATAAAAAAATCTGTTTGCTCTTTTGAGAAAGTGATTTCAGTGCAGAAGTCTTCTGCAGCAGCACTATTAACTGATGCATTTTGAAAAAAATGACAGTATCCCTTTAATGTGCATTAAAATTTACCTTTAGATCATATTGATTATGCTGGCAGGTCTACTTTTGGTAATTGTTACTTGAACTTCCCAAACCTGACTGTTTTGCCAACCTGACTGTCCCTTCTCAACTTGTCAGAGTTTCTATTAATAACGGAACAGACTAACAATTTTTCATTGTCAGCAAAGTAAACAGAAAAAATGGAGAAACACATTCTAAGTAGAAATAGGCCCCACGGTAACCACGTGTGTATGCAACAAGGTTTATGTTTTCCACTACACTACAAATGAACAATTAACAATAGAATGAAAGGAATGCAATCATAAACAAGACAGTTTTATGTGTGTATACAATGTATTTGTATAAATATGTGCATATCTGTGGTATTTGCTGTTGACTTGTTCTAACTCCAAACTTTTTTTTTTTTTTATTTGTTCACGTTTTATTGGGTTTTGTTGTCAGGTTCTATAAAACACAGAAGAAATATTACTTGCGCGCCTGCAGCCAACTGTATCTCACAGTGAAAAAGAAACACATTCGCTCACCTCTGCACATCACCGAGTTTGGCAAGTTAAATTTCTCCTTTGGGATATCTCCTTTATACTTTTTTTTGCTACATTTTGAATTATATTAGAAAGCACAGCATATATGCATGTATATACCTACACAGTTATTATCATCTCTAAGGAGTCATCACTCAGGAAACAGAATTAAATGCAGACAAAACACTGGTGCCTTTGTGTAAAGAAATTCCATCATCTTGATTGCTCCCTACCATCTGCATGGGACTCCATCAGTAATGATAGATGCCAGGCTTGTGCATGAACTGTTACAGTAGGTGTAAAGTTGACTTTATCAGATTATTGGACAAAACCCTGATCATGATCACGATGCCAAAAAACAACTACAGGGACATCTGCCATTGACTTGTACTTGACCTCGACAGGTTTGAGATGGAGTATTTTTGGATATTTAGCAGCTTTGGATATAATAAATCAAAAAATTAAAGTTTTTATTTTTCCATGAAAAATTCAAGTTTTCCCCCTCAACCAGAAAAAAATTGTGATTTATTAAATGGGCCCCTAAGAGTATGTTAATGAGAATTCCCTTGACATTAGTATTCTAAAGTCTTTTGGAATTTTTTAGATGTCCTATGGTTTCTGAATTATTTAATTTTATTTTGCTCTGCAGCTTCCCTACTTGTTTAAAATTTGGTCTAACCCCCTTTATGCTGCAAAAATACAAAATTGCACTAAAAACAGTGCACTAATACTAAACTTCCTATCTATTGATGGTCGAATATGACCCTTTTCTCTTCGCTAAAGAATTGCCAAACTGAAATGCATTGAAGTGTATGGGTGGCGACATTTTTTGGTTGCGCAACAAATTGGGCAAAATTCTTTTTGGCATGCAACAATTTTAATGTTAATGTTTTTTTCGCCCATTAGAGTCTAATGTCTCTCATCACTATAATCCTATCACTTTGACCAACAAAAAGGAAAAAACCTTGTCAGCCCAAGGATCCATACCACTGTCATCATTAGTTGTAGGGCTAAGCTCGCTAAACACAGGCAAACATGTGTGTTACATAGTTACATAGTTAAATGGGGTTGAAAAAAGACAAAGTCCATCAAGTTCAACCCCTCCAAATGAAAACCCAGCATCCATACACACACCCCTCCATACTTTCACATAAATTATATATACCCATATCTATACTAACTATAGAGTTTAGTATCACAATAGCCTTTGATATTATGTCTGTCCAAAAAATCATCCAAGCCATTCTTAAAGGCATTAACTGAATCAGCCATCACAACATCACCCGGCAGTGCATTCCACAACCTCACTGTCCTGACTGTGAAGAACCCCCTACGTTGCTTCAAATGAAAGTTCTTTTCTTCTAGTCTGAAGGGGTGGCCTCTGCTACAGTGATCCTCTTTATGGGTAAAAAGGTCCTCTGCTATTACTAATGTACTTGTAAAGTGTAATAATGTCCCCTCACAAGCACCTTTTTTCCAGAGAAAACAACCCCAACCTTGACAGTCTACCCTCATAATTGAAGTCTTCCGTCCCTCTAACCAATTTAGTTGCACGTCTCTGCACTCTCTCCAGCTCATTTATATCCCTCTTAAGGACTGGAGTCCAAAACTGCACTGCATACTTCAGATGAGGTCTTATCAGGGACATATAAAGAGGCATAATTATGTTTTCATCCCTTGAGTTAATGCCCTCTTTTATGCAAGACAGAACTTTATTTGCTTTAGTAGCCACAGAATGACATTGCACAGAATTAGACAATGTGTTATCTACAAAGACCTCAAGATCCTTCTCATTTAAGGAAACTCGAATTTATTCGCCAGGCGCGAATTCGCGGCGAATTTGCGGCAGGCGAATAAATTTGCGAAACGCCCGCGAAAATTCGCCAAAAAAAATCGCCGGCGTCAAAATTTTTTTCCGAAAAAAACGGACGCCGGCGTCAAAAACGGGCGCCGGCGTCGAAAAAACGGGCGCCGGCGTCAAAAACTTTTTTTTTTCGGCGAAGCGAAACGGCGCAAATTCGCCCATCACTAATTATTATACCTTCATTCAGTCCCATGCTTATTATAATGGATGAGCCCTCTTTTGCATCAGAAACAGACTTGGTATCAACAAAAATAAAGATCACCACACCTGAATAAACTACTGCATATCTAAACAGCATAACTAGCCCTTTTCTTATTTCTTTAGTAACCTAATAAAATAGGAATTAGCTAATATTAGTAGCATTACTAAATTATACTATATAAATGTTTACGGATATATGTTTCACTTTAAACTATAGAATGAACCAAGCACTCGTCTTGACTAAATGACCTTCCAGTGGCATAAAGTATTTCTGACAGCAAGTGAATCCTTCTAATAAAACAGTACAGAAAATAAAAAGAAAATCAATAATGTTATAAATCATACTGTAATACTTTGAACAGAAGATTTATTTAACTTCCCTCTCTCTGGCTGCATGAACAAATCGTAACAAATCTTAACAAATGTTGAACTCTGAAGGGTTAATAATTCTCTAACCACTATCTGCTTCATGAATAATGTATCCACATCACAAGAGAATTGCCATATTATTCACGTGCAGGGAAAGAAGGAGTTTCCTAGCCCCTTCCTCCTGGGAACAGAACACAAGGAGCGAATTCGTTATAAGGAGCATAAACTATCTCTGATACTCAAAGAGTCCACACATAAGAAGACGAACCATAAAAAACTGCTTTCAAGAGACTCTGGGACTCAAACAATATATTGTGCAAAGTCTGGAAAAGAATGCTTTTGTAAACTCAATAAAAAAGCTAAAATGAAATTAGGAGTGGCAAAAAAATATTAAAAACACTGGGCACTTTGAATAAAGAGATCTGTATATAAGACACAACTAAGATTTGCTGTGTGTTTTAGCGACAAATCCATTATTTGAGGTACATTGGAGTGAGTTTCTCCTCTTCCTCTTTCGAAAAGAAGGTGGAAGTCTATGAAAACTTTTTCTGTCCTTAGGGAGCAACATATACTTGTAGTCAAGCCTAACTGCAATAAGTTATATGTTATAGTTGTCTATAACAAGACAATATCTTTTATATCCAAAAATATGCATTTTATTTTGGTTGTCTTTGTTCTGCATTCAGAAAAGACGAGATAAGAGGCAAATCATACATAGTTGAGGTGAATTAAACTACTATTCATATTATATGTAAACTGTGGTATGTGTGCCTCATGCACAATTATTTAAATTGTGAGTTTCATTTGAATTATTTATAGAGTTGCCCATGCATGGAACAATATTGGCTGCTTGATTTGGCAGTCTACTGGTCCATTCATGAGGCCAAAACCATTGCATCCCCAAGTGTTTGGACAGTCTTAGCTGTGTATTAAATTGGGTCAGACATGCATTCCTCAATTGGACAGTATGGAGGCTCAAATGCAATCCAATAATTGACCCATAATAGGAAAATATAAGGTTGCTATGAATACACAATTTAGAAATAAATAACAACTGGTTGGAGTTGTAACAAGCTGCATTTGATAAACAGTAAACAAACTGTAACACAACTTGCCCATGCAAAAAAATATTAAAGATTATTAAATTAAAAAAAAAAACAGCTTCTATGTGTCTCCCATTTTTATTACACAGTTTTGCCTCCTTTTTTGGTTTGGTTTAAGAAAATCATTAGGGTAATGATAAATGTGTTGCTTTTTAAATTTCTAACTGCACTCTAAGCAAAACATACATGTTTTCCATTTTACTGAGATGCGTTTTAACTTAGTTTCCTCAACTAATCATCTAAGCATCTGAGAATGACTTTTTATAATTGCCATATATGAATACACCTCTTGTAGTGACGGATAAAATATAACATGAAATATTTAAGCTTCAGTGGGTTGCTAAGAGCATTTCAGCTGTTCCATCAGCCTAGATTAGGGACATTGTTTCTTACTGTGGCCAGATAGAAATGTATATACAAAGCTGAAGCCAAGCAGATTTACCTTACTTTGTTTCAAAAGTCTGTTAACAAAAGCTGAAACTCTGTTTAACAAGTTTCACTCTAATTTCCTACCACTGACTATAGTTATGTAGGCCAGAATTTAAATAATGAATGTTCCCCACCTGATACAACTTGAGAGGAGTTGACTGTTGTCATAGAGATATTTCCTTGCTGCAGTGCTGAGGCAGGGACAACAATCCCCTGTGGGTTATTGGATAGACCAGTCATAGAGTTTGGAGAGTTCTGTAAAATGTCCTGAAAATAAGAGCAAAAAGGAAAATGGTTGCCAGGCAAGAATTAAATTGTCAAAAAAAACCTAACTGCAGCAGACCTTGGCATATTGCACTGCAAGCAACCCCCAACAGATGGGGAGATAGTACTATTAGTGTGGGTATTACATTCAGAGAAGAAAAATATACTATACACCCAACAGTCACAAAAACGTAACATATATAGTAACATGAATCTGTTCTATTAATAAAATCCCAGAAATATTACAAATATAAAATGTATGTTCCCTCAGAGAGAAGTGCAAGGGTAAAGATCCAAAGTGCTTCAAAATATAACCAGTAATAACTCTGAATGGCATCAGCAAACAAAGAGAAGAGAAAAGGAATGACTACTACCTCACATTTAACTATGATAGAGCTCATCTTAGACATCAAAATAAGGATCAATCAAACTCAGGAAACAGAATTGTATAAAAATGTGATGGCTGCTAATTATTACAATTTCAATCCATATGACAGGAGATATTTTTGAGAATTAAGAGGAATTGTTGATCCTGGAAGTATTTAAGGAACCTGAGCCAACATCTATGGTATACGGGCCATTCTAAAAAGGATAACCATTGCCTTTTACATACAAACAGTGACTGACTCTACTAGAACACAAAAGACGTATGCCATGTACAGAGGGACTCTGTAAGAAAGATTTTAAAACACTGGGGAATTGTATTTAACAACTGAGATTTAAGAACCCCCTCCCAAAGTATTGTGGTTTATTGTTGCAGTTCAAATCTGATAGACATATTAGGGTTTTTTTTACAATGGCCAGGACACTAGTGCCAAATCACCAAACACCTTAGTGCTCAATAATTCAGCACTTGCGGTTTTACTTCTGTCTGACCTCACCCCAAAATTTCTGCTATAGTGTAGGTTAACTCAGCACCCTGTGCCCTCAAGTGGTTATTGCCCACATACATTTGTCCCCCAGCCTTCCCCTTATTAATATATTGCTGCTGAATGCCAGGTGTACAGGGAAATTGAAAAAAAAATAATAATTTGCACATAAGTTCTCACAATGAGAAAAAGTTTCTTGGGCATTTTTGCATGAGAAAATATTGCCACAAATAATATTAAATGCCAAAAGCCAGTGTTTTCATACCTAGCTAAAAAAAGTGGGGGAAAAGTAAAAAATTGTGGGCTATGCAAGGGGATATTTATTATTCACAATCCCATTGCCTTTCCAAAACTCTATGTAGGAATGCTCTCCCAGATCAGATTGAGTGTACATCAGTATAGCAGCACCATATGAAATGCCTCGAGAAAAATACTACATAGAATTATATGCAAATCAGTTAGTCACTGACCAGGATTGTGAACGACAATGTCCAACAATCTGGGGGTTTACAAAAGATTCATACAAAAATTAAGCATGGGGCTCTAACGTAATCCCTACCCAACTATAAAAATAAATGGATCTTGCGTAATATACTTACATAAATAGGGTTTAATTAAATTACTATGCTTTTTGTAAATATATATACATATATTGCAACATATACAACAGTATGCAACTATTGCGCATTTGTGTATGCCAGGAACAGATAGCATAACAAAAACCCTCACAAAGTTTCAATAAACAACAATACAACAATACTGTTTTATACCGTTATATTTTTCATGGCTACTTAGACTACTGTCTGTGTTCTTTGTACTATTTACTGAATAGAATGTACTTGAAGACACTGCTTGCTCATAACCTAGGCTGATAATTGTGGTCAGCTAATTTAGTATTTCTTTCAGAACTCTTTGTGTGGCTTACCCACACCAACTGTTACATTAGTAAGTTAGTTGCAGTACCATGTTTTGGGCTGGTTTTCATCATCAGGGATTGGGCATTGTGTTAAACAGAATGAAGGGTTATTGCTTAAATATACTGGGAATTACTGCAAGAGAACCTCTGGTAAAAAAAACTGGTGCCTGAATACAAATCTTTCAACAACAATTGCAATGCACAAGTCCAAAGCAACACTAGAAGGTTCAGAAACGCAAAAGCAAATGGTCTATAATGGTCTATCCAAGGCCCTTATTTTAAAATAATTGGCACAGCCAATGTAAACAACCTACAAAAATAAGTCAATATCACTTTATATAGTCTGTAAAGCTGATATGTTGACAAATACTTACTCAATAAGACGGTTTTTATGCAAAAGGTTGCTCTACAATCTATGACCTACTTTGCATTGTTATGGGCAGATTTATCAAGGGTCAAATTGAAAATTTAATTCGAATTTTCAAGTTTTTGTATGGCCAAAACTGTCAAATTTGACTAAAGAATTCCTAAAATTCGATTCGAGTTTTTTTTTAAATTTGTATTAGATTTTCGAGATTTATCATACTCTGGCCTTTTAAGAACTCTAATTGGACTATTGGCCACCTAAAACCTGCCGAATTACTGTTTTAGTCAATGGAAGACGTCCTGGGATCAATTTGGAGTTCTTTTCAGCCCTCCTGACATTTGAGGTTGTTTTTTGGAGTTTTTGTGTCGATCCTATTCATCCTAGTTTAGAAAATTTGATTCTTTTTAATAAATTTCGACTGATGGTTGAATTTTGAGTTCATGGGAGTTTATGGGAGTTTTAAAAAACTCCCATGAATTTGAAATTCGACCCTCGATAAATCTGCCCCATGAGTTCTAGAGTAGGGGCAGAACTACTACTAGAGAAACGAATTCAAAGGAACCAGTCGATGGTGGATTTTTACGTTTTTGAGTGAACAAAATCAAAACTGAGTAAAAATAATTTATACCATTTATTAATATTAATGGGGGCTATTAACATAAACAGACTTACCCATGTATTAAAACTTTAACTATTAAAAATTAAGTTAGTTATTTATTTTGTGTTTTTCTTCTTTTTCCAATGAAATGGGTGGGTTTGCTAATAATGTCCCACACTTAAAAAAGGGATCCATCTCAGGTGGGAGGCAGTCATTATGTTTAAAAAAAATCATTTTACAGTAAAGCCATGAATGTTTTCAACAATGCTTTGAGAAATCAGGTAACTATCCATATGGACACTTACCTTGTACTGTACGTGAAACTGGGAAAGAAGTGTTTCTCAAAGCATTTAGTGCCTCCGTTAGGCTTCAGATCGAGGAAGTGGCTATGTATCAGTACACCCTCCCCCTGGCTTGGAAAGCAGATAAGAAAATAAAACTCAGAGACAATCCTACAAAAGAGGGGCTTTGACTGATCCTCTTGCTGATGCAAATTATACAAATAGGAAATGCAACTCATTTTCCTTCTAAGATTGTGGGAACTTTGGGGAAGGAGGCCATAAACTACTAGTCTTGTGTCTCAAGTCTATTTATGCATATTGAGAAGCACTTGTTTCCCAGTGATATTTTTGATGTAAACCAGAAAAGTAATGAATACCTAGAGCAGTTTAAAGCAATGTTTAAAGCAAAAAAAAGGGTGTTTATTTAGCTTTACGCATATTGTGTCACTATATTTTATATACTGTTTATGTATGTCAAATATTTTACTTTGTGTTTAGAAACATTTTAATAGAAAAATGGCCTGGGTCACCCCAAATAAACAGCATGCTTTTTAGAGTAATAGGATATCCCAAAAGAGTGATGATGACTTTTCTATGACAATATTATTACTGCTACATTTACCAGCTGCTACTAAGAGCAATACTGGGTTTTGCATTCTGAATGTTAATGTACAAAATTCAGGAGAAGGAAAGTCTGTTTGCACTTGGGGGTGCCAAATGTTAGGTAGATTGTATTGACTTACCTGAAACCCTAGGCGGGTGCAGAAAACTGCCCGGGGTTTTTCTAGCGAGCACCACAGAGCGATCCTCTTCTGGCATCTTAGAACAAAATAGCTGAATTTTAAATTAAAGTTTGGCTTTTTGTTCTACTGTGCATGCGCAACCTTGTGAACAAAGAGGAAGCAGGAAGATCTCACCGTGGTGCTCACTGGTATAACCTGGAGCCAGTGCAGTTTTCTGGCCCGGGGTTTCAGGTAAGTCAATAAAATCACTTGGGGGTGCCTAGCATTTGGCACCCCCAAGTACAAACAGACTTTCCTTCTCCTTTAAGAACACAGACCACATTATGACATAGAAAAATGATATAATGTTAAATTATCTTCATTTGTTAAATTGTTGTTGTTACATTATTGTTCAACACAATGCAAGAATAACACAAGAGTCCAAATCCTATGTATACCACATCACTGGCAGCTTTTGACGTGCTGGTCTGAAGTGTTTTGGCTAGAAGTTAATGGTGTGAAATATCTGCAATCTGTCTAAACTATACCAGTACTGTACTTCCAAATGGCAGGATCTGTTGGCTAGAGACAAAAAATAGAATATCTACACATGCAGCACCCAGCATTTGTTCCTTTGCCTGGTTTAAAATACAGGAGAAAATAAAAATAATGGCAAGTACACCTAAGGCCTTATCTGTAAACTTAATAGAGGAGAGGCTCAAAATCAAGAAGATAAATTTGCTGAAATATATAATGGAGCAGAAGGGTTAAAACAAGAAACATTACATCCTATTTTGAATTCAAGCATTTTCCTTAGATAACTCGTTCACTGGTCGTGAGGACTTTTTCCACATTTAATTATGTGCATCCAACAGCAATAAGCTTTGTAATAATAGGAAAGTCCTCTGCAAGGGGCTAACATGCACTGCAGCTCCATCCCCCTTCCAAGCAACTGGCTGAAATATTTGTTTTGCCTTCTACAAAAACTAGATGACTTCACAAAAAAATCCATCCCTTAAGTTGGCTAGGGACATGTTACTCATGCAGAAAGAGCAGGGCACAGCTCCAAAAGGGGAAGGGAGCCCCAGTGAATTGGCAGGAGCTGCTCTGTTATGTTGTTGGTTGGCTGTAGGTCTGCAGGTCACCAATTTCTATCAGTCATCGCCATCTGTTCCTCAGTGTAAACTATATTTTTCGGTATGTGAGGCATCTTAACCCTGTTAAGGGCTATTGCTTTTGCATTGTTGCCTTCTCAGAGACTGTCAGGGAATTAAGTTATGAATTATTCTATTTATGTTTATAGATTCATAACACACATCTTTTGGTGTCCTAAATCTGTGTGCAATATTCCATGTAAAACTGTTCTGGGATGGCTGCAATATCAGATGTATTTTACTAGTCTCCCTCTTTGTGAGGTTTATGCTGTGAGAAACAGATGCATGGGGATGCAGAGATTTCAGCACTCATTATCACCATTATTGAGCTAGATTCCCAGTAGTCCAATATAGGTTTGGGGTGTGGGTTTGGTGGAAATGAAAGAATAGGTTACATGCAGGGTTGAGTGCTACATATTAAAGACCTTCTTATAGGTGCAATCCACTGAGTTACTTGTGATAAGAATGGGGTTTCCAGTGCCTCTGACAATGACTGTTCCTTTGTAATTATTTTCTAGTGAAGACTTGTGATGCTGACACATTCTACCATAGAGTAGCTCCATGCCATTGGTTAAGGGACCAGTGTTACCCGCTTAGGGGGCTGCATGTGTAATGAACTCAGCCAGTAAATGTATGAATGTGATTGTTGAGCTTTCACTCAACTGGTACAGTCAATGTCCATATTGGAGTAGTCTTTAAAGGAACTGTTCAGTGTACCTGTACAAATTAAACTGGATAAATAGATAGGCTTTGTAAAATCAAAAATGTTTTCAATATAGTTAACCAAAAATATAATCTATAAAGTGAATAGATACGATGTCTAATGTAATAGCCAGAACACTACTTTTTGCTTTGCATCTCTCTAACCTGTTACCAGTCGGTAACCAGTGACCTGAACGGGGAGCCACTGTCACAACACTGTTCATTTAGATTGCTTTAAAATCTGACCTTCATGCTAAGGATCAAAAGCAAACTAACTGAACAACTATGGTCCATGTGGCCCCCTTCAGGTTGCTGACTAACTAAGTAGTGAGGGTAGACTATCAAGGTTGGGGTTGTTTTCTCTGGAAAAAGGCGCTTGCTAGGGGACATGATTACACTTTACAAGTACATTAGAGGACATTATAGACAAATAGCAGGGGACCTTTTTCCCATAAAGAGGATCACCGTACCAGAGGCCACCCCTTCAGACTAGAAGAAAAGAACTTCATTTGAAGCAACGTAGGGGGTTCTTCACAGTCAGGACAGTGAGGTTGTGGAATGCACTGCCGGGTGATGTTGTGATGGCTGATTAAGTTAATGCCTTTAAGAATGGCTTGGATGATTTCTTGGACAGACATAATATCAAAGGCTATTGTGATACTAAGCTCTATAGTTAGTATAGATATGGGTATATAGAATTTATGTGAAAGTATGGAGGGGTGTGTGTATGGATGCTGGGTTTTCATTTGAAGGGGTTGAACTTGATGGACTTTGTCTTTTTTCAACCTGATTTAACTACTGTTGGTAACTAACTATGTAAGAGTTAATGCAAAGCAGAAAGTTGGGTTCTGGCTATTACGTTCACTATAGCCTTTATAGAAACATTGCTTGGCTCACTAACTATATGGAAACCATTTTTCTATTTTGCACAGCCATTTTTATTTTTACACTGAACTGTTCCTACTGCTACTGTGATTTCAGAACATTTTGATGACAGATAAGTAAAACTGTTGTTTTCTCACAGCATGCAATAACTTTAGGTTTACTATAACATTTTTTGTTTCCTTTCCTTTTGTATATTATCTTTACTTGCTTTTACAGCCTTGCCAAACATATTTTTATAAGAATATAATATTCAAGTCATTGCTAGTGATGGGCAAATTTATTCGCCAGGCGCAAATTCGCTGCGAATTCCCGAGTTTCGTGCCGACGAATAGATTTGCGAAACTGCCGTGTCCAAAACTAGATGCTGGCGGCGTTTAGTGAATTTTTCGGTGAAGCGAAACGGGACAAATTCGCCCATCACTGGTCATTGCTTGACCATTTTTTCTCTGAACAGGTACATACTGTATGTGTATTGCAATATTATTAGAAAGGTTAATTCCTCTGCTAATGTATTTTTACGTTTAATGCCAATGGTTAGGAATTGTAAGACCAGAACTCTGCCTACAGGGAACAACACGTTTTTAGCTTTTGTGATTACAAATGCCAAAACACTGGTTATAGATAATAATACGTATTCTTGTTCTATATACTTCGGAAGCTGGACCAGGTTTCTATTTTTCTTTAAGTGTATGCCAGCATGATAAAATATTTTTGTGTTTATTTTGCAAAAAATCCATTGAAGTTTTCAAAATGATAGTCAAGGGTCTGTGTATTACAAAATTCATCAGATCCAGAAATATACATGTAAACTGCTCTTCTCTGTCTTTTTATTTTCACTGTGCAATAGGTAGGCTTTTTTGTTGTGGTCAACAACTTGAATTTCTAAAACAGCCTTGTTCTTTTTAGTGTTAATACTAAGCATTATCTTGCAGTCTTCTACATAGATCCATCTATGGTAATCCTTCAGATTTACTATGTATATGATGTTTATTATACATCTAATACACTAGATCTATGTATTTAAATATCAGAAATATAGAAATAGCATTTTTCTGTGTTTGCCCGTTTCTCTTTCCCTTCTTTCTTTTTCAGTATCTCTTTTAATATTATTTATAGTTGTTGTTCATAAAATATTCATCATTCCTATCTTAGACATTGCAAAGTGAGCTTCCACTCAGGGCCAGCCAAGGTATTTTGGCCCCTAGGCAAGGGCTTCAAGCAGTGCCCCCCCACCCGGTCCTGCATTACCATTTCCCACCTTACCATTCATATTGTCTCCTGTACCAGCATCCATCATGTTGCCCTATGTACCTCTGCCAGAACCATCATTAGAGCCGGGCCAGAACGGCCAGACACCGACTGGGAGTTTGTGCATGCGCAAATAGATGCTTGCACGTGCAATGCGCGAATGGACGCACATACACAAGCGGACAGTTGGCCAGAGAGGGGACCAGACTAGGCGGCAGAGGTAAGTACCTTGCGCCCCCCAGCTTTGCGCCCTAGGCACATACCTACTCTGCCTACCCCTAGTTCCGGCCCTGCATGTCATATTGCCCCATTTGCACCTTTTCCAGCATAAGCCAAAACATCCATCATAAGTACTCCCAATCGTACTTATGCCAGCAGCAGCCACAAAAATCCATCATATTGCCTCTAATTTGTACCTGTGCAGGAGCCAAAAATCCATCATATTGCCCCAAACATCTGTGTACTTGTGCCAGCAGCCACCATATTGCCCCATTTACCTGAACCAGCATCAGCCAATCCCTCATATTGCCACCAATCTGTACCTGTGCCAGCAGCAGCCAAAAACCAGGGTTTAAAAAACAAGAGAAAATCCCCTTAAAAGTGCGCCCTCCCTCATGATTGCACCCAAGGCGGGCACCTAATCTGCCTGCCCCTAGTTCCATCCCTACTTCCACTGCAGTTGCTGCTGGCATCCAAAGTGATAGGTCATAACTGAGACAAAATTGTATGGCTTTGACTCTGTTCACAACAGCCTTTTGCAAATTATGAAGCCAGGGTCAGAACTAGGGATAGGCAGAAGAGGCACTTGCCAAGGGCACAAAGATGTGGGGGCGCTAGGCAGGTTCCTTTTCAAAGTTTTCAGCCTACCCCTAGTCCAGGTTGCTTGCTCCCCTGCTGCTCTCGCCCCCTCCCCTCTAGCACTCTTCCCTCCCTCCGTCACTCCCCCTACCTATCTCCCTCCCTTCCGTGCCCTTGCCCTTCATTACTCTGCCGTGACTTCTTATTGCGCATGCAGATGCAAAAAGTCCTGAGTGTGTGCATGTGTTCAAACGCTGGGGGCTTGGTAGCCGACTGGGTGCCTAGGGTGCACTGTCGGCACGGCCCAGCCCTGGATGAAGCATTCGTTATTTGCATGTTTTGGTCTCATTGACTTTTCTATAATATTATTAGTGCCTCACTACAAAATTTTTTTTAGAATAGTGTATTCATCCGACAGATCTAAAACCAGATCCAAACCAGAGGGTAAAACTAATATTGAACACCCAGTTGAACATTTGATCATAGCTGATGTAACTCAATACTGCTAAAAATATGTACCTTTAAAAATTACATTTGACTTTCTCTCAAAGCCTTCAGGGTTTTGATGTCAGATATGATATTGCATAAAACAGCTCATATGTAAAACCCTGTTGCATGTAAATAAACCATTTTCATAATAATATACTTTTCTAGTATTATGTGCCATTGGGTAATCATAAATAGAAAATTGCCATTTTAAAAAATAAGGGCCGCCCCCTGGGATCGTACGATTCACTGTGCACACAAACATTCCAAACAAACCATACTTGTTAGGTCACATTAACAGACAGAGTTCTGTCTTTTGCCTCAACACTTCTTCCTGTTACAGTTAGAGTTGAAGTATTTCTGGTCAGGTGATCTCTGAGGCAGCACAGAGACCATCATGAAATGGTGGCTCAAGGCAAGAGATGTAAAAGGGCAAGATTTACTTAAATATATAGACCAGTTTGATAAGATTCTTTAATATGGCACTTAATATGATGTAAACTATCTGTTGCTTAAGTGTTTATTTGGGTTATAGTTTCCCTTTAATGTAGAATTTGTAAACTCTACTGATACAACTAGAGTCTCATGTAGCTCTATCTCCTTCTTTGTAAGGGATGACCCCTACCTGGAGTCATTGGCTTACTCATACATTGTGCCAACATAGGTGTTGTATTAGGATGTGTTTAAAATTACATACATAGGATACATGTTAAACTTTTAAGCTTTAAATTTAAACTAATACATGGACACATAGTTTTATCAGTTTGTTAATTGTTGAGTTCACAAGGGGTTAATCACTATAATAGGTTGCTTTACATATTTAAACACATGTATTACTTCCTGGCGCTATCCTGACAACAGTCCTCAGTTGAAACTCATAGATTTGGACATGGAGAAATTAAGATTGGTGAATTTGTTAATACATTGTAGTCAAAAATGCTTCCTATTGTGTGTGTGTGTGTGTGTGTGTGTATATATATATATATATATATATATATATATATATATATATATATATATATATATATATATATATATATATATATATATATATAAAGATCTGCTATTGAGAATGCTCAGGACCTCGTTTTTCCAAATAAGAGGTCCATCTGGAATTTGGAGCACTGCACCTTAAGTCTACTAAAAATGATTTACACATTACATAAACCCAGTAGAATTGTTTTGCCACTGATATGGAATAATTCAGCTTAGTTACCACCAGGTACAAGCTACTGTTTTGCTTTACAGAGAAAAGGGAAATCATTTTTAAAAATTAAAATTATTTGCTTATAATGTATGTGAGAAGGCCATCCTGTTATTCAGAGCTTTCTGGATAACATGTTTCCAGATAAGGGATGCCATGCCTGTATCCCATCATATTTACTGTGTATCCTTTTACCTCTATCCTATAGTTACCCAAGTTTTAAAACCATTATTGTGTTTGAATTGGCTCTGAGTAACAGTACTTCTTAAGGATACTATGTCCTTTTGGTTTATTTACTAACAAAGGGAATGCCCCCCCAGTGCAGTTACCTGTAGAACTCGCATACCGTCTTTCAGAATTCTACCTGTAGTAAACTGATCATACGGCTAATAGTTGCTAGAGGTCACTGCACAAGGGCTTCTGTCACCCTCTCATACATTGTAATGGAGGTTTTCTCAAATGACTGCAACTATAGTGAAACAAGATGTGATCAGGCACTACTAGCCAACTTAGGAGCCAGCCAGTGAGAAGCCACAAGAAATGGGGCCGAGGATTGCAAACAGATTTTATAAATGCATGCATTTTGTTTTAATAACTAAGCCAAAAGGATAGGGTTAAATAGCACCATACTACATGTTGATAGCATACCTTAAATTATGATTATACATGATAAACACATTTTAAATGTCACACTCAGTTCTTCAGTTACTTAGTGCTATAATTACATGCCTTGTGTTTTAGGTATGATCTCTGAATGTGTTAAAAAGTTTGGGAGAAACATGGGGACTGGCATTACAGAGTATATATATATATATAAAAGGAGACGGGTGTTGTAGTCTCTAAGAAACAGATTTTTGTTACATTAATTTATTTATTTTGCTCTGGTGCTAATTTTCTGATATGATCCACAGATCTTTGTGAGACGTAAATCCTCATTACTTTTTCTGACCGATGCATTCTAATTAGATCAACACTTAAAAAAAAAAAAAAATCACAATAGCCACAGGACAGCTTTACATCTCATTAACTTCTCACTTCTTATTTTCAGCAAAATTACTGATAAAAATGTGCCTCTCCATTTGCCGGAGCTCACAGCCTCATCGGCTCATATCTAACATCTCTCTTGTCGCCCTGGATGCAAGTCGTTGCCATGACGACCTGCAATAATAGAACCTAATAAATTACAAACGAGATGCTCGTTGAGCAATTATTGTTCTCCTTTATGCAAGTTTCTTGCTAATTTTGCTCATAAGGGAAACCGCAATAAAGCACGGAAGGAATAATAAGTCTATTTTCAGAAGATATTAGCAAACAAGAAAAAAAAAATCCATTTCTCCCTGTCTTTTTTAAGAACAGTGATTAAGTTATTAGTTATTGCAGGATGTCTAAATAAGAGACCTTTTTATTCCTTTGTTTTCATTTTTGAAGCTTCGATGCGTTTTTTTTCTGCTACAGCTACAAATATTTTTAAGTGTAATATAAAATGGCTAACAAGACTGAAAACATTCCTTACACATGCCTCCGCATCTGATAACAGGCATCAAAAACATTTTAAAAATGCTTTTTTCAGACTTGTATAAATGATTAGTAAATCAAAAGCTTTAAAGGCAACAGCCTTGAGAAAACACACTTAGACCAATGAAATGGCAGAGTATAAAGATTTTACAACACATTCTATCAATGTCCAGTTAACCGCTCAGGTCCCATGCAAGTTCTTCGATGTGGAGATTTGGAGGCATGGTAATCATTAATCAACAGAAATGTTCTCTTCAATTATAGGAATTGTTATTCACCGGTTGTTAAGACGTCACTCAATACATTGCAGTTTTGTAGAGCAATCAGGAACAAGTCAGATAAATATATTTCTGATGTTTAATTGAAAGGAATTTGGGATCAATTCAAAGAGAAAAGTTTGGGGTCTTGATCAGGCTTTATGGGGAGCCAGGAGGAAAATGAGACCTAGAGACCTTTGAATGAAAATGAACAAATTTGTTTTTCAGAACTATAGTTCCCTTCCATAATTATGGAACAGCATAATATAATCCATCCTGATAAGGAATTGTGGACAGTTATATTGAATTCCCCTTTGATTAGGGGGCAAAAGAAGGTTTTTTTCTAGTACAGACTTACCCAATTAAAGGTGAAGGAAAGGCAAAAATTACTAGGGGTTACCAACAGTTAATCACTCCCCAGTTAGTTTATTCACTTACCTGATACTCCTGGCTGGTGCTCCTGTCAGCAGAAAACTGCCCTGGCCATAGGTTCTTTCAGTGAGAACCACAAAGAGATCCTGTTCTTGCTTCTTTTTTTTCATGTAGGGGTGCAGTTGAGTGTAAAGCTAAACATTAACAAAAAAACATCTTTTCTATTCTACTGCACATTCATCTGCCCTGGGATTTTGAAGAAAGAAGAAGTGGAAGAAGAGAATTGCTCTCTGGTGCACATTGGGATGCACCTCAGGCCAGGTCAGTTTTCTGCTAGCCACTGGGGGTGGCCGAACTTTACACTATAATAAAACTAGTTGTTGAGAAACAATTAACTTAGGGTAAGAAAAGATAACTACACATTTTTGTAATGGAAAAAAACCCATCAAAACCTGATGTCAGTCATTTTCCTCAGAAGGAACATAGATATGTAGCCATTGACCACATACCTCCTTTGAGGAGAGGTTGAGAGTCACTGGAATTTTTGTTCTAGAGAGAATGGATGGAATAAATTGAATACTTTGGCTGTCCAGGATAACAGTACTCATCTTTGCTTTTTAAATCAACAAAGTTTTGAGCTGTTTAAACTTAATTAATTTAATTAATTTTATTTAACTGTTATTTTAGGGATTGCTACGATTGTTTCAGATTAAGAGGCTATAAACTGATATGTATATATTATATAGGTCCATTAATGTATAGGCAGTTTATTTTGACATCTCTGTGCATTTAGGTCAGTTCCTCTGTGGTGTTTGGGAGGGTTTGAAATTTTCAGTGAAGGTTGTAAATTTTTGAGGGGGTCAGCCCATGATATTATGTATTTATTATAGTGGTGTTAATTGTATCGGGGCCTTTGACCCACTCACACCCTAACCCGTCCCTTCACCACGTGCACTTGACCCTAACCCGCCCCTCCACTATCTGCACCTGACCCTAACCCAGTGCACCTCCAAATTTATGGACCGCACTACCCTACAATGACATCATGGAAGGGGTAGGACCATGCAGGCACAAATCTACAAAAACCTTTGGTTTTTTGCCAGACCAAATCTATGTTTTTTTTGCCATGAGATATTTGTATATGTGTATGTATACAGTAAATGTATGTATAAGTGTGTATTGATATGTGTTTTATCAGTAAAAAACTCTTATGTGAGTCAAAATAGCTGTCCTAAAAACTAGTTGTTTCTTGATTTTGAAACGTTGATGAGAAAATAACAGATAAAATGGATTTTATACAGATGCAACATCAGATAAGCTATTAATCATAGGAAAACAAAGGATTTTGCAGTTTGTTAGTGCTTGAGTTAAGAGAGGGATATTACACCTTGATATGTTAAGTGAATGCTTTTAGACCAGAATATTGTGTAATAGATTCCTTTCTATACAAGAAGTCATTGGTAGGTAACTGTGGGAAAATGAAAATTAGTGTATCAGAGGAGAATATGGAAAATGCCTATTGAACGGTGAAAGGTAACTTTTTAAATATTGCGTTTGGTATATATTTTTTAAAATGGGTTATTTTGGGGCATAAAAAATTAATAGGATTAAAATAATTAATTGGTAATGAAGTGAGTGCATGTTCATGACAACATGACAAATATGAAACCATCTATATATGTAGATTGCTTAAATAATATCACCCTTATGAGTACTCTCTTCTTGTTTCTCCATCGCTTAAGTGCTTTTTCCTCAAATAAATGCTGTTTTATTTAACTCATTTACTATGTTTGTTACTATATAATTGATTTCAGGTCATGGGATCTGTTTTCTGCAAACTTGTTATCCAGAAAGCACCAAATTTTAATCAAATACCTAACAATTTTAAAATATAATTTCCATTTCTCTGTAATAATAAAATAGTACCTTGTACTTGATCTCGAATAAGTTATAATTAATTCTTATTGGAGGCAAAATAATCCTATCAGTTTTAATTAATGTTTAAATGTTTTTTTGTAGACTTAGAGACCCAAATTACGGAAAGACCTCTTCTTCAAAACCCAGGTCCCAAACATTATAGATATTAGAAGTTACCTCGGAGTTCCATGACCTTTATAAAAACACTCGGCCTTCTAAATCTGTTGAGCATAAATCTTCAAAGAAATGCAAAAGGAATGTATTTCCTCACCTGTGCATGTAGGCTGTTGGAGGGCTGGTTTGGGGAATACGGTCCACCTAAATCATTCCTGAGCAAATTATCACTGTGCATTTTGGTTTTTAGGCATGTGATATATCGGTTGCAAAAGTCCTTACACAACTCGTTGACCTTCTCCAGCTCTAAAAGGTGGATACGTAGAACCTGGATAGCCTTTACCATCTGAAAAAAAAAGACAAATATAAAAGGAGCTCTAGTTTTGAAAAAAACTACTTTACCCAGTACTTACTAGTACTGGAGTGTACATTTTAGAAGTCTGCAGTGCAGTTTTTTAGTTGTCCTGTTATAAGATGTGGGCAAGTTACTGTGTTCATATGAGATATACTAATTATTGCTGTGTTAATGTTTACAAATAGGCATAGAGTCGGGGCAGGCAATTACTTTCACTTTCCATTCAGCACTAAATGTCACTGTACTCCCCACATTCCCCCTTCACCGTGTGTAACCAGGGCATGGGGGTTGGACATCAGATCCCCCATTCTGGTGTCCACAAAATGGCTTCTGCCTGCTTGCTATAATAATTGATTCACAGACAGAAGGAAACAAGTTTCAAATAATATTTATAGTGTTTTTTTTACAGTTATAGTTTAAGTACATTTTGCTTGACTAACATGATAAAATAGGATTTGGAATATTTTTTTTGGGTGAAGGGTCCCTACTTTGCTTACCCCTAGTTCTGGCCCTGGTTAAAACATATTGGCACATTGCTAGTTTATTTATAAGGGGATTGTTTTAACCAGCACTTTGACTATTTTAATGAATGGGGTTTCCAGATAAGGGATCCCTCTATAATTTGGATCACCATACCTAAAAACTAAATTTAAAATGATTTACATTTTAAATAAACCCAATAGGATTGTTTGACACCAATATGGATTCAAGCAGCCTGGTTAGGATCAAGTAACTTTTTAAAAATGATAATTAATTGATTAAAATGGACTCTATGGGAGATGGCCTTACCGTAGTTCTGATTTTTCTCCATAAAGGGTTTTCAGATAAGGGATATTATCTCTTAATAATAAGGGACATAGCTGGGTTAATATTTTCAGTTTGAGTATGGAAATTATTGGGATTCAATGGATGAAAGACTCCAAAATGATGGGTGAGTTAGCAGTAAACGTAATAATTAATTAAGTAAGGAAGGTTAATAGAACCGAAAATGATCCAGAAGACAGACACTGACATTGCTCTTGCGTTTGATTAACCTTACAAACGCAAGAGCAATGTTCAAAGTGCAATTTGGTAAACAATTTGGCATGGTGCAGGTGCAGTGTGAACCATGGAATTACATCCACCTTCAAGTTGGTGGTTGTTCCAGGGTTCCCCTAATCCAGTAATCACAGTTGTGCACTATTTGGAACAGACACAATGGAGCTGAGGAACAGAGGAATTGCAATAGCATCAATGCATGCCCATGAACCCTTTAACATCTAGAAGTTCAGTAATTTTTTATTATATGGTATTACTGTTTTTTTTAGTGCCAACAAGGAAAAATATGATACATTAGCAATAGTTAAATCTTTTTTTATCATAGTTATTAGATAAAAGCACAGCTCCTCTAAAAGTACTGAAAGCAAAGTGGTAAATATATTTTCAATAACAGCAAATTGTACCTATCCTGTATAAATCTATGGAGCCTCTCTATTATTGTGCCATAATTCTTTCCTCTGAAAGAGACACTCCATAGAAGAGCATAAGTGATGAATTGCTTTCACTGAATAATCCCATCACAAGGTGCAGCTCCTCCAATGTAAAGAAAAATGTTTTGGAAAGAGCATCTTGTGAATGTCATAGTAAACACACAGATTATGTTTGGCAAAGTGATTTTCCAGGCTTTTATTCTGCTGTGCACTGGCATCTCTATGTTTTCACATAACAGTCAACATGTAAAAATTGCTTCCTATAAAATTACATCTTAAAAATGTATGAACTCTATTGGTAAAAAACTAGATATAATTAAAAAAAATTTAAAAGTCAGTTCAAGCAGAACTTTTAGCTAGGATGCTAGAGATTTCAGAACAAATAAAGCTTTTCAGTGCTGTAAATGCAGAGCAAGCAGCTAATGGCTGGCCAGTTACTTAATTGAATTTAACAAAGAAAGTCAACCAACATATTTCCCAATCTTCGGTTCTATGATACAGTATCAGCTTGGAACTATATGAAAATGTGAAAATCATAGTAATTATTGCATAATAATTGAACAGCCTCCATGTGAAAAAGGAGACTACACAAACATATATAGAAAACATAAATCTAATTAGTAAATCTACACCATAGCACACATTTTATTGCTGTTGGAGGATGCACCTCCGGCAATGTCACTGACATCTCTTCACTCTACAGACACAAAGATGGTGATGGGAAACTGCTGCTGGTGGGGGAGCATTAAGATAATATCAGCTCCAATACAGGAGCAAATTGGTGCAAACTGTAGTTTAATCCTCCTGCCACTACCATTGGCTGATTGTAGGTCTGCTTTATCCTGGCCCTGAGTACTCTGCCTGTTTTCTGGGCTTTTCAGGGAAAAATCTGAAAAATTGAGCGATTCGTGAAAAAATCCAGAAAAAGTACGATTAGGGTTTTCCGCTCGATTATATTGATTTTTTACCCGATTAAATCGTACTTTTTTAATAATAAATAAGATCCAATTGTAGATTCTAGTTTGGTCGGACTTTTTGTTATTTAAATACTCCGATAAATTCGGATTTAAGAAATAAGGCCCTTAGTGTCAACCTTACCGATCTTTCCTTTCCTGGAGATTACTTGTTCCATTCTTGTGTGTGATACCTGTACAAATTAAAAGAGCAAAGCCTGTCCTGTCTGTACTCAAGAACATTCAAACCTGTTTGGTGTCCTTTAGTATAAGAATTATGCTTTTATACTTTTTTAAAGTTACATTTTATTATTGCCAATCAGGATATTAGTTAATATTTGCCTACTGCATACCTCTCAACTGTCCTGTTTTGGGAGGGACAGTCCGCTTTGGACAGCTCAACCTGCAGTCCTGGCTTTTTACTGAAATTTTCCCGACTTTCTCATTCATCTCCTGCACTGAACAGGCACAAAAAGATACAAAGTTTCTAACTTAATTTGTTTTTGGCAGAGAGCCCAGAACAGCCAAATAAGCAAATAAATAAGTGTAACAATTAAGATAAAAATGTCTCTTAGGGCAATTCACCTTCATTGTTAAAACTGTAATAACTGAAAAAAAAACACAGAAATGTGTGTTCATAACCTGCCAAATTTTATAAAATGAACATGATAATTAGGAGGTGTGACCACAAAATGGGCGTAGTCCAAAAAGTTTTCACCATGCTACACGCGCCAACTCTTTTTGTCCCTCTTTCTAATTCTAAAATGTTGGGAGGTATGTTATTGATACATTCAAAACTTGTCTTTGTCTTCCAATTTTATAGAAGACATTATGGCTGTATCTGTTTATCTCATATATGCACTTTTTCATCTCCAATTTGTGCCTGTATGTTAGCCTCCGATCCACTTAGACTGTAAGCTCTACGGGGCAGGGACCTCCTTCCCACTGTGTTTCTTATAACATAACATAGCACTTTAACTCTTTGTTCTGATATGAGCTCTGTACATATTCATTGTGTGAGTTGTCTTCCCTGCATATACTTATATATATATTGTACTTTTATGCATTGTACAGTGGTGTAGCTCCTTAACAGCGCTTTACCAATAAAGTTATACATACATATGTGTATATAAATGACAATGCTTACAAAAATACTTGAGAGGTCCAGAAGTTATGGTAATACCCCATGTAATATTGCTGCAAAAATGCTGAAGGAAAAGGTAAGTTGATAAATCATACATTTGGCTTTAGATTATGAACATTTGTTTCTTCGCATATCCACTGCAAACTAGAATTGAATATACTGTTCTTTTACCACCTTCCACACACACAAGTTATCATAATTAGCTTTCACTTAAGATGAGAATAGTGCTCGAAAAAGGTTTATACAGTATGCATCTGACCTCAGAGAGCTGTGAGAATTTCCAATCTGCATACAGTGTTAATCCTATAAATAACTTACTGAACAGATCTTGGAGCATCACATATCCTACAGAAAATATGCTAAAGACCTCTTCTTTATTCACCAACACACTTTCACAGTTCAAATGAGACTTCATTATAAAATCATTTCCCCTTCAAATGTTCTTGTTTATTTTATCTACACCGCAAACCTTCCATGCCTTAAAACCATGTACTGATTTTTTAGTGCATGCCATCAGCACAGAAGATATAGAATAATCCTGGCTTCTCCTTGCTTTGATTGCTATGATTATGGCACTTTGAATGTAGTGGGCTACAAGACAACCTCTCCATAATTACTCTAATACTTAACTGTACTATACAGCTCTAATAGCCTGCCAGCAATTAGCATTTTGCAAACTCTTAATGCTATGAATAGGGATTCTTGTTTTTGTTTCCCTCTGCCTATATCTTTTAGAAAAAAATGCTCATGAAACTGCTTTAATCTAGGTCTTCCTTGGATCACAGAGGACCTAAGAAATGCCATTGTATTCCATGACTGTAATCTTCAACCAAAAGCACCTTTTTTTAATACCACAACATATAAAGGGTCATTAATGACCTGCAGGTGCATTTGAGGTACAAAAATGGCATTCAGTAAAGACATTCAAGGCCACTTTCCACTCCTTGTACTTCTGCCCCACTTGGTCTGTCCTGCCACCTCTTGTGAATCACGTGCAATGTGCACATTGACACAGGGAAATTGGGCATACTAATACTGAAAATGTTCAGCACAATTGCATCTGTTTTGCTTTGAAGTGCAAGCCAAATTTCACTTGTTTTAATGCATCACTCTCAAACGCATCAGGCACATGTTTATCTCTAGAGTGGCTGCAATTAGACTGGAATTTTGATGGAAAAAAATTGTATTGTGGGTAAAAAAACACCTTCACTTGCACCCTAAATTGCATTTTGCACATTGTGTGTGCAGTCATAAAGAAGCCCTGTAGAGATTTTTTTCTTAATCTGTCTCATCATTTTTACTGTCTACCTGCTTGTTGATAACTCAGGTTGTTTACAACTGAAGGGAAGCTGCACATAGCCACAAAAGTTATGTCATGAAATAAAAAGGCCTATATATATAATGTTGCTAAGGAACCTACCATTTAAAATGCAAAAATCTCTCTGGGATATTCATATAGTTATCTGTTAACAGTCTGCATTGTAACTTTAAGAGGGGGGGAATCTTTATTGCAATAGCATCTCAGTCTTAAATTATTCTTGTTAAACATATTGATATTATATTTTATTAAATGGATAAAGGAATCTTAATATATTGTTCATAAAAATACTTTTAGTTTCCTTTTCTGCTGAGCAAGAAGATGCTCCTGTCACCAGTCGTAAGACTTAAGCCAAACACCCCAGAGATCACAAAATCAGTCAAGGCTTTTGCCACAAAGATATAAGATAAAATATGAATGTGTTGCAAAATGTATGTGAGTACATCTATAGTCTTCTATGATAAAGAATTTCTGCTCTGATTAAGGGATCCTGTCATCGGAAAACATGTTTTTTTCAAAACGCATCAGTTAATAGTGCTACTCCAATAGAATTCTGCACTGAAATCCATTTCTCAAAAGACACAGATTTTTTTATATTCAATTTTGAAATCTGACATGGGGCTAGACATATTGTCAATTTCCCAGCTGCCCCTGGTCATGTGACTTGTGCCTGCACTTTAGGAGAGAAATGCTTTCTGGCAGGCTGCTGTTTTTCCTTCTCAATGTAACTGAATGTGTCTCAGTGGGACATGGGTTTTTACTATTGAGTGTTGTTCTTAGATCTACCAGGAAGCTGTTATCTTGTGTTAGGGAGTGGTTATCTGGTTACCGTCCCATTGTTCTTTTGTTTGGCTGCTGGGGGGGAAAGGGAGGGGGTGATATCACTCCAACTTGCAGTACAGCAGTAAAGAGTGATTGAAGTTTATCAGAGCACAAGTCACATAACTGGGGGCAGCTGGGAAATTGACAATATGTGAGAAATAGATTTCAGTGCAGAATTCTACTGGAGAAGCACTATTAACTGATTAATTTTTTCCCATGACAGTATCCCTTTAAGCATTTGCACCAGTCAGATATACAGTACATAACTCTTGAATAAATCAACACTGTAAAATCTCTGCTAATTTGCGATCAAATATTTTCTCACAAAGCTAAAAGAAAAGAGCAAGCAAACAAATGTAAACTGAAATAAAGTTATGTAGATGAGAAACACAGTTAAATCAAGAAACCGAATGATATGTCTCTAACTGTTTTTTACTTCCACTCATTGTCATTTATTTATTTATTCATCACTTCATGTTAACATAATAATATCCACACAACTATTCCCAGCAAAGTGCTGCATGGCCTCAAAAAATTAAAGGGTGGTGACCAGTTTATTGTATTTTGTTAGCTTCTCTTGTGAACGGCTCAGAAGGTACAATCAAATCAATGAGTCCACTGATCAAGTGAACGCATCTGTTGTTAGACTGCATGTAACTGCTTCATTTACAAATATCCAATTCCAATGAGCATAACAGTGACATCCAGTTGACTTTGCTGCAGGCCCTGCTTACCTCTAACAATCTCAGAGAAAATAAGTTTATGTTCCACACTAGAGAAAGCAGCTGCTATTATGTCACATCTGCTCAATAAAGTCATTATAGTGATATTACTTGGAAATATTAGCTAATCAGTTTAGGTGGCATTGCATCAAAACAGGGCATTTATATAAGGCATTCTAACAGATTGTCATAGCATTCATAGGAATATATATATAGGATCCATCTGTTGATGGTACAGGCCACATCTGTTTTAGGCAATGAAGCAATACAGCCAAAATCCATACCACAGTTAAGGTTTGAAAATGCTTTGCAGGATATATATGTTTTTGGAAAATACAACAAATTCAATTAAAGGAACAGTAATACCAAAAAAAGTGTTTTAAATTAATGAAAATACAATATACTGTTGCGATACAATGGTACAAGCCATTGAAAGCTGAAAAAGGAGAAAAGGCAAAGGCTGCACAGCAGATAATAGATAACCTCTGTACTATACAATTGGATTCTTCAGAACTTGTCTGCTATCTACTGTGTATCCTGTGTGCTTGAATGGCTGCCTCCATGGCTACACAGCAGTTTGTTTATATGAACTAAAGTTGTGTTTCTGAATTAAACCCACCAGTTTTACCAGTGGAGTACAACAGTGCATTATACTGTCGTTACTTTAAACTACTTTAATATTTTGGGGTTATTGTTCTTTAAAAAGATTTTTGCTATATTTAGTCTCTTCATGTCGCAGATAATATAAGTTTAGATGAGCAAAATATATCCCATTTCTGAATAATACTTTAGGTTACCTGAATGTACAATAAGAAAACAATGTTTTTGTATAACTTTCAGACACATGTTATGACCCATAATGCATCATAAGGTCCTCACTTGAATGAACTTAGCAGTCGCAACAGTAAAATGCTGAATTATTACTATCCCTATCAATTCTGCATTTCCAACATGTAATCTTTAATCGTGTCTATGTGTAGAATAAACTGTGAACCAATGATAAAAAAGCTTCACTCCTAGGAGGTAAGAATAAAGAATGGTGAAGATTTAAGAATGGGGCAATGGCACTTTGCACACTGTGTCTGGCTTCACATATGACCCCTAGTTTAGCCCCTTATCTAACAACTGGTTGAACATAAAGAATCATTTTAATATCCACAATAGGAAATGGCAGCAATAGAAAATGGCAGTTTCCTTAAAGAGGTGCAAAGTAGAATACAATAATACTATAGAAGTGGATATTAGTGGGTTTCAGTTGATATTTCCATCCACACTAAAGTTCCTCCTGTTGTAGACAGTATAAAATGGTTTCCTAAATATGCTTCTTTTGCACTGGAGAGATTATTCAATAATATGATAAGGTCTAGTAAATCATTGCAACCAGCGTTTTATTTTAGTTTTGCGCTAAGGGTTACAGACCATAGCAAAACCACATTACCCCTAAGAAAAAATGAACAACCCACCTGTTATTCTGTTAGTACAGTAGAGAGAGACTGATGTATTAGATAATAGGGGTGTCCTCATCAATTTTGCCCCACAGAGAACAGTGACAAAAAATGAGAAAACGTATTAACGTCCTATATCACAGTGGCAGATGCAGGTGTCAGAATAGCTTTGGGCTGTGAGGATAAGTCTGTACCTACATGTGACAGATGGGCTCTGTCTGACCTTTATTTAAATCAAATCTTCTCTTAGCTTATACATGAAATGCATTGTTTTAATGTTTAACATTTATACCGTATTTACAGTTTACAGTCCTTAATTAAAAGTTAGCAAGGCCTTGGACATGGGATTAAATGGGACATTTACCCTCATAAAAATATTCTCAGTACAATATCAACAAGTGTAATTGAGATTTCAAATCAGGCTACACAAACAGAGAAATCCATGCAACATGAAAATCTAAGCCTGGAATCAAGGGAGTGCAGTATAGACTGCAAGGGGCAGATTTACTAAGGGTTGAATTTCGAAGTTAGAAAAACGTTGAAATCAAATTCAAATTGAAATTCTTCAACTTCGAATATCGACGTCAAAGGATTTTTAGCGTATTTCATCGATCGAAACAATTGAATAGAACGATTAAATAGTTTGAACCGAACGATTCGAATGATTTTTAGCGATCAATCGAAGGATTTCTATTAGATCAAAAAAACCTTAGAAAAGTGCTGTGGAAGGTCCCCATAGGTTATCATTGCACTTCGGTAGCTTTAATTTAGCGAAGTATGAAGTCAAAGTTTTTTTTTAAAGAGACAGTACTTCGATTATCGAATGTTCGAATATGCTGGGATTTATGGTCCTGTAATATTTGGGTAAGCCATGATTGAGCAACTGTATTTACATTTCGTTTAAAGAGGTTCTAACGCAAACAATGCATTTATGTACTTCGCTATGCACATTGGTAGTTTAAATTAATTTTCTGTTTTTAGCAGGTTCTAAGGTTTTTGCATTTTTGGATTGCTTTTGGCTCAACAGCAACCCCAGGGTTTACTGAATACAGAAAATGCATAGCCAGATTGGGTTGCTTATACTCTGATCTTCATAGAGAGCTGCTGAGCTGAAATCCTGTTATTAGAAGTCTAAAACTGCCAAAATTAATAGAAAGTCACTGTTAATTAAAAAAAGTGCATAGGACCATAAGTTCACTTTTCTGGTTTATCTCTCCATCATCAATATAATGCTGATGTTGCTGGACTACAGTCCCCAGCATTTTTATTCCTTGAATATATATTAGGGGTCATTAATTATTTGTGCCCAGGAGAATGGATGCACCGTTTACCTTGTGCCAAAAACCGTCTGCAAGGCATTGAGTCTGCTTTTTGATCTTTGTACACTGTCTAGGAGGCCTTAAATGAGCCCTGTAGTGTAGTTACATAAATGTGCCTGGAGTGATAGTTTAAAAACATTGGTAAAATTATGCCTGGATTGAAAAATAAAAAGGAAAAAAACTTGCATCAGTTAATTTAGTTATAACTATAGTCTGTATGTTTCAAAGTTTGTTGATGTTTGGCACAAATAATTCTATAATAAATATGCTGATCATGGCTTTGCATGCCTAAAGTACTTCTTTTAGCTGGAAATATTCGCAGTTGCTTGACATTAAATGGCCACAAAATTGCGACTCCCATACACCAACAAAAAACATAAATTCTGCAATTAAATGAGTTCATGTGCTTAGGTCTCATTTATGCTCCAGCGTGACTGAGCTGTATATATGTCCTAGTGAATAGTTACAGTCCGGTTTAAGACGTGCAGAGGGTTGTAAAAAACACAGATGCTGAATTAATTGACTGCGTGGCACTCTGCGGCTGATTGAGCTGATAATGGCAAGATCTGACCTTTTTCTATTTTCTAATTATGCATATCTCGGCTGTGAGGAATACATGATTTTTGTTCTAATGATGGCTAATGTCGCTGGCCTTTTCATCATCTTTACGCCAGAACAATTTTGTCAAATTTACATGGAAGCAGAAGTAGTTTAACACAAGGTAAAATCATGACGTTAACATGAAGCTAAGCCTGTGCCATTTATGTCCTTACTTCTCTATAAAACCTATTTTTGAAAAAAAGAAAAATTATACAGTATATATACCTGTATATATATATATATATATATATATATATATATAAAACAACACAATATAACAGCACTCTCCTTTAGTTATATAAGAGTTCGTGGTGCACAGCCTTACAGGGAATTTGCCGAGACTCTCCTCCTTTCCTTATATAGAACAGCACAAATGAGACAGCACTCACATATATGCAAAAAGTGTATATTCAGTGAAAAATTCACATAAAAACAGGCTATGTTTCGGGCATGCAACGTGACCTTTATCAAGCCAACAATAATGTAACATATAAAAATACAAGGTCATGCGTTTTTAAAGGTATTCACAGAAAGTGACATCAGCGTTACATGCTTATTTATAATCTATACATGTCACCATACACATTATGTTATATACATGTTACTTATATCGCAAAAGAAACAATTTCTCTCCATGTTTCCCTCAGTTTTTTAGCTTCTTATGTTACATACCATAGAATCTCTAATCTCAGCTAAAGGTATGGTTTAGTATACAAGATACCCATAGAAAAAGATATAGGTCATAATCCCTATTTAATCCCTTGGGTTGTAAAGAGTTAAGTTTGTGACTCCACCAAACCTCCCTCCGTTTGAGGCGAAGTTCCATTTTTAAGTGGGGGAACCATTTCCATCACCATATAACTAAGTTGATCAGCACTATGTCCCTTCTCTATAAAGTGTCTTGATACAGGCTGGATCATATTACCTAGGTTTATGGAGGCTCTATGTTGGTAAATACGTGATTTGATCATCTGTGTGACTGTTCTACATCAAAATAAATGAAGTATTAAGAATCCCCTAATAATACAAAGTTCATATGGTGAACAGCACTAAACAGCACTGAAATGCTTTCTGTATTGGCCTAGAAACTCTCTCTCTCGGATATCATTCATAAAGCTTTAATAAAAATTCATGTAAACAAGGCGCCAAGACCTGATGGCATACACCCCAGGGTTCTAAGAGAGCTTAGCTCAGTTTTAGACCCCATTTTCTCTGATTCACTTTCATCTTGTATGGTGCCTATGGATTGGAGAAAAGCTGATGTCATTCCAATATTTAATAAGGGATTACGATCTCAGCCTGGCAATTATAGGCCAGTAAATTTGAAATCTGTGTTGGGCAAATTATTTGAAGGCTTGTTAAGGGATCACATTCAAAATTTTGTCCTAATGAATGGCATTATGAGCAGCAATCAGCATGGCTTTATGAAGGATAGGTCATGTCAGACGAATTTGATTGCTTTTTATGAGGTAAGTAAGATGCTGGACAGTGGGGGGGTAGTAGATGTGATCTATTTGGATTTTGCCAAAGCATTTGATACCATGTCTTACAAACGACTGCTTTCTAAACTAAGGTCTGCTGAGCTTAATGAAGTCGTTTGCACATGGATAGAAAATTGGTTACAGGATTGGGCACAGAACGTGGTTGTTAATGGTACAGTCTCTACTTGGACTAATGTTCTTAGTGGGTCCCTCAGGGCTCAGTATTGGGTCCACTTTTATTGAACTTTAATAACTTAGGGGAGGGTATTGTAAGTAATGTATCAGTGTTTGAGATGACACGAAACAATCCAGCCCAATTAATTCCAGCATGTGGCATCCTTGCAAACACAATCTTGACAAACTGGCGATCTAGGCAGCTAAGTGGCAAATGAGATTCAATGTTGATAAATGTAAAGTCATGCACCTGGGATGTAAAAATATCCAAACCACTTATACCCTTAATGGCAAATTCATAATGGAAAAGGACCTTGGAGTCCTTGTAGATAATAAACTTAGCAATAAACTGTAGCAAGCAATGCCAGTCAGCAGCATCAAGGGCAAATAAGGTCTTGAGCTGTATTAAAAGGGGCATTGATTCACAGGAGGAGGAGGTCATTCTTCCACTGTATAGAGCATTGATAAGGTCCCATCTAGAATATGCTGTACAGTTTTGGTCTGCAGTGCTCAAACAGAACATTATTGTATTAGAGAGGGTACAGAGAAGGACAACTAAGCTGGTAAAAAATTTGGAAAATTTTAGCTATGAGGAAAGACTGGCCAAATTGGGGTTGTTCATGCTGGAGAAGAGGGGTTATATGATAACTATGAATAAATATATAAGGGGATCATATAATAATCTCTCTAATTTATATGCTTTATTTACCAGGCCTTCGGCCTCATGTTTTTATATGGTCATGAAACTCCTCGGTAACTTATAATATCCTTATATTTTACAGGAGGGGGTACTTTATTCACTATATAATGTTTCTGGAGGTACCTGCACTCTTACGCGTTAATCCACTCGTGGGTGCTTGGTCAAATACTGTATGTAATATTCAAATGGACCAGCACTCCAAGCATTTTCAATTCAATAATTTATTATAATATCACTCGTGTATCCAACGTTTCAGCCCTCGTTGGGGCCTTTATCAAGGATTATATATATATATATATATATATATATATCTATCTATCTATAGAATACAGAGTGATACCAGCACTCACGAAAAAGGTACTCACTGGTGCCTGGGTGCAATCCACGAAAAGCAAATCATACCGAATGATTGATATATATATATATATATATATATATATATATATATATATACACATATACACATATATATATATATATATATATATATATATATATATATATATATATATATATATATATATATGGGACCTGTTATCCAGAATGGTGAGGACCTGGGGGGTTTTCAACATAACAGATCTTTTCTTAAGTTGGAACTTCATACCTAAAGCCTACTAGAAAATCATGTAAACATTAAATAAACCCAATAGGCTGGTTTTGCCTCCAATAAGGATTAATTATATCTTAGTTTGGATCAAGTACAAGGTACTGTTTTATTATTACAATTAAAAAAATTGGATTATTTGGATAAAAAATGGAGTCTATGGGAGGTGGCCTTTCCATCTTTCGAAGCTTTCTGGATAATGGTTTCCGGACAAGAGATCCTATACCTGTACTGTATATATAAACTATGCATAAGGTAATTTTTGATTATTTAGAAGCATTTATAGTATGTAGAATACACAAAAACCGATATAAAACACATTTTATTCATTGGTATAAAGTGATATTATACTGTTGATACAGATACATTGTAAAGGATTAGACATTATTTCCTTCTATTAATACAAGCCACCTGTGCTTGTCTGCAGATAAACTAAACCTTTGCACTGTTCAGGGGCCACACAATGGAATGAGAAACGTTCTAAAGTAACCTCAAACATTGTAAATAAGGATTGGGCACTGAAATGAAAGGTTAAATGCAAGTCCTAGAAAGGTTGCCATAGACTTTATTCTCTTGTTCTGGAGTATACTTTTAGCAAACAATTTAACAATTGAGGAAGCACCAGGAAATTTAGGATTTTTTTCTTTATTCTCTATTATGGAGTTGTGTAATACAGAAAACAAAAGTATTGTTCAAAGGAATGTGTACATTAAAACTGGATAGTTAAGCAGTGCTGTCTATGCTGGGCAACTTTTTATGTCTGTTGATATTATATCTCCAGGTAAGGGGAGTAAATGCTACAGTGACCAGTAACCCTATCTGCTCTGCAGTCTTTTTCTTATTACAAAGTAAATGTCACTTCTCCTGTCCAACCACGGTAGTACTATTTGTATTCTAAAACATAGAGGACACTAGACCTATGCAGCAAATTATTTTATTTGAGTGTGCCACTATGTTTCAGGACCACTGCCCTTAACCTGTGCAGTGTCATAACATTGGCTGTCTCTGACCACCTCCCAAGACCTGTCACCCATAACACCTCACGCCCTGAAATACACTAGGGGGGCAATTTATCATGCTGTGTAAACATTGGAGGAAAATATCACAGCCAATCAGATTCTAACTTGTAGAATTGTATTCAAATCTGATTGCTGATTGGTTGCTATGAGCAACATCACTGGTGATGTTTTCCTCTAATTGTTACATAGCATGAAAAATAGGCCCCTAGGAGTACAGAATGGATATGGAAGGCCACAGCTTTATTAACAACATGAATAAGATTAACTGCTTAGAATAAACAAACACTACCACATAACAAACAATGTTAAACAATAATGACAATGGCACTTCTGGAAAGCTTGCAGCATAACATCTCCATGGGAGTAAACAGACTACCTATCATGCTAGACACCCAATGCTGAATTTAGGCAGGTGAGTATAGGCAATGTGGCCACGCTACAAACCCCTACCTCCTGGAACCAATACCCAAGGGGTATAAAGCTGAATTCTGACCAGGGGTGGAGATTTCAGCCAATCACCAACCCTATTGGACCAGCAAAAGACTACCCCTAACTAAAATTATAGTTCTAAACAATAGGGATGGTGGAATGCTGCTTCCCTGCTGCTTATCCAGAAAAGAACTGCCTGATCCTTACTATTCTCCATTTTAAACCCTCATTCAGGTTGCACCTCCTCCATGCCATAGTTCCTACCTTAGCCCTCCTAATGGGCGGGGAAGACAAAGAGACACATTCACACTGTTGTTACCTTCCCAATGTAGCATGTGACTAAATCACTTTACATGAGAACTGGCCACAGTGTATTTATGAAATGTACTTTATGGCAGTACAGTATCTTCCTGTGCTTAAACATGGTACTTAATTTTTCAGGATTCATTGAGATCTGGCATAATGCCGAGAGACTGGCGAATTGCTAATGTGGTGCCTCTATTCAAAAAAGGATCCCGTTCTCAGCCTCAAAACTATAGGCCAGTTAGTCTGACGTCAGTGGTAGAAAAAAAAAGCTTTTCGAAGGGTTAATAAAGGATAAGATACTGGACTTCATAGCAAATCATAATACTATGAGTTTGTGCCAGCTTGGTTTTATGCGTAATAGATCTTACCAGACTAACTTAATTTCTTTTTATGAGAAGGTAAGTAGGGACCTCAATTCTGGGATGGCAGTGGATGTGATTTACTTAGACTTTGCTAAAGCATTTGATACAGTGACACACAAAAGGTTACTGGTTAAATTAAGGAATGTTGGCCTGGAACATAGTATTTATACCTGGATAGAGAACTGGCTAAAAGATAGACTACAAAGAGTGGTGGTAAATGGAACATTTTCTAATTGGACCAGTGTTGTTAGTGGAGTACCGCAGGGCTCTGTACTAGGTCCCTTGCTTTTCAAATTGTTTATTAATGACCTGGAGGTGGGCATTGAAAGTACTGTTTCTATTTTTGCAGATGATACTAAATTGTGCAGAACTATAGGTTCCATGCAGGATGCTGCCACTTTGCAGAGTGATTTGTCTAAACTGGAAAACTGGGCAGTAAACTGGAAAATGAGGTTCAATGTTGATAAATGCAAGGTTAAGCACTTTGGCAAAAATAATAGAAATACAAGTTATACACTAAATGACAGTGTGTTGGGAGTTTCCTTAAATGAGAAGGATCTAGGGGTTTTTTGTAGATAACACGTTGTCGAATTCTGGGCAGTGTCATTCTGTGGCTACTAAAGCAAATAAAGTTCTGTCTTGCATAAAAAAGGGCATTAACTCAAGGGATGAAAACATAATTATGCCTCTTTATAGGTCCCTGGTAAGGCCTCATCTGGAGTATGCAGTGCAGTTTTGGACTCCAGTCCTTAAGAGGGATATAAATGATCTGGAGAGAGTGCAGAGACGTGCAACTAAATTGGTTAGGGGGATGGAAGACTTAAATTATGAGGGTAGACTGTCAAGGTTGGGGTTGTTTTCTCTGGAAAAAAGGCGAATGCGAGGGGACATGATTACACTTTACAAGTACATTAGAGGACATTATAGACAAATAGCAGGGGACCTTTTTACCCATAAAGTGGATCGTAGGTGGTTCTTCACAGTCAGGACAGTGAGGTTGTGGAATGCACTGCCAGGTGATGTTGTGATGGCTGATTCAGTTAATGCCTTTAAGAATGGCTTGGATGATTTTTTGGACAGACATAATATCAAAGGCTATTGTGATACTAAGCTCTATAGTTAGTATAGATATGGGTATATAGAATTTAATTAAAAGTAGGAAGGGGTGTGTGTATGGAGGCTGGGTTTTCATTTGGAGTGGTTGAACTTGATGGGCTTTCAACCCAATTTAACTATGTAACTATGTAACTATTGTATTGTTTTTTTAAATAATTAATTATTTTCATTTATAAAGCTTATAACATCCCAACAACTGAGACATGTCACAAAAACCAGTTTGTACATCTAACATGAATATATTTCGCTTAGACAATATACTACTATAATAAAAAATACTATGTGCCCACATTTGATTAATTATTTATGGTGTTGTGTACATAAATGGTGGAAATGGTAGAAAATAAAAATGAGTAAAAGAAATAACAGACAATGCCACAGTGATGTTGAGATACACTCTCCTCCTTTAAGATCTTCCAAAGAGCAAAATGCTTAAAATGGCGTGCACGTTCTAAGGTGCATGTACAAATGACTGTGGCTGCTAATCAGAGACGACTGCTTTGTGAGAGAAATTCCATCATCATTTCTTAGACATTTGCAAGATCGGTGATTAGCAAAGCATGGCAGGTACTAAAACACACTTGCAAGAGGTTGTATATGAGCTCATTGAGATTTGTAATGTGGCCTGCCATCTAAACTGGGAATTACTGAATGGTTTGCTGAAAGCTAGCAGTAAACATTTGCCCAATAAATCAGTAGCAAACTGCTGACTGTTAGGGTTTGCTCCAGTGAGACTCCATTTGTGCCGTTTTCTCTTGCCGCCATCCTAGAAGCAGGTAACAACTTCTTAAAGGTAATTATAAAACCGAAGAAGACAGAAGCACAAATATAAATAACTAAACAAATTGTGCTTATCGGAGGAGAGATATGCAGTCATTTTCCCATATAATTATATGAAAGGTTCTGTATCTTGCTCAAATTAACATATGCAAATATAATGGAATACTCAGCAAGCCTGAGGAAAGCAATTTATTTTGACATTATCAATCCTTATTCTGTCTTGTAATAGATTACATGGCCTTGTAAAGATATACAGTATGGGTAGTAGAATGTCTGCTGCCCGGATTAAGTTATCAGTAGAAATAGAAATACTCTGTTATCCATTTCTCATTATGTAATATTCCAAATACTTTGGGGGGCTGCCACCTAAACAGTATTTTCTGTGTTTAATACTTGATATTAATAATAGGAACAAAAGTTAAAGACATAGGAAGGCTGGGACTTTTTATCCAGAAATGTGACGTCCTAAGGTCCATGGTACAATGAAAGACATACCTCTTAATATATAAGGGATAGAAGGAATTAGAGTGATTATACAGTGATTTTTAAACATTAGGCTAATCTTACATAGGTACTTTATGCATTTTAGGGCTGAAATCACAAGCGTGCATTTTAGGGCTAAAATCTATTCCTGTCAGTGCACACAGATCAAGGGAGGGATTGAAGCAGACTGGGGTGGCAAAAAGGCAAAACATAGGATTTCATATTAAATAGAAAAATTAAATAATGTTTATAAATGTTGGATTAAGAGGCAACTAGTTACATATGGGGAATTTACAAATACTCCAAACAGAAATTCAAGCGTACTAAGGGGTGTGAATGTGCACCCTCTTAGTGTAGAGTCTTTGCCGGGCAAACCTGTTCCCAACCCGAACTTGTTGAGCCCCAACCTGACACCTCACTATGCCCCCTACCCAGAAAGGGGTACCTGCAACCTACATGCACGGTCAGAGAATCAGGGACTTTCTGCCCAATAACTGACAACTTTGCAGGTATTCCTAGGGCTAAATGTGGGTCTCTACTTTACGGTTCTTTCAAAAAGCTTCTGTCTTGGGACTGGCTCCACTCTGCACCTCACTTTGGAGCAAAGGTTAGACTGCAGTCTGTGCCCATTGGTACGGGGAGCGGGAGGGGGTATGCTTACATACATACCTCCCCCTTATAAAAACAGTCCAATATGGTTATATTTCACTGTACTCCTGTTTGTACATAAATCATATAACAATAAGTTGGTTGCGTTCGAACTCTGTTCCCCCTTCTGTGAAGTTAATTCAAACGGGCTAATTATTGCCACTGCTCACTATTCAATCTATGTTCACAGGCATTCAGTATATGCAGGAACTCCAAGGTAACTTATAATATCCTTATATTTTACTTTATTCACTATGGGGCAAATTCACAAAGATTCGTAGTTGCGCCAGGCGTAACTTCGCCGCACTTCGCCAGGCGTAGTTTCGCCCGCGCTCCGCAAACTCACTAAAATCCGAAGTTGCGCTCAGGGGTAGCGTAAGGTTGCGAAGTTGCGCTAGCATTGATTCGCTAAGCGAAGCGAAGTTACGCTAGCGATGGTTAATTTGCATACGGCGCCAAATTTAAATTTCAATGGAGGAATACGTACAATCACTACAAATGCCTGGGAAACCTTCAAAACATCAAATAATTTTTTTTTTGCCCTACACATGTGCCCACTGTATAGTTAAGTTGCCATGAGTTAGGAAATGTAGGGGGGAAGGAGGGGAGCCCCAAAAAATTTTTCGATCTTTTTCAGCCTATCACCCATAATATAGAAAAAACGCCAGCGTTTTTTGGGACTTAGAAAAAATTGTAACTTTTTTTGAAGCAATCCCTATCTACTCTATTGCGCTTTGCCTGGTCTGAGGTGGCGAAGGAAGTCTAGCGTAAAAGGTAGCGTTCAGTACAATGCGCGCGTTAGTGAATTTGCGTAGTTACGTCCGTTGCGCAAATTTTCCAGGCGTAAGGGTGCGAAGTAACACTAGCGAATTTACGCCAGTGTTCATTAGTGAATTTGCGAAGTAACGAAAAAGACCAATGCTAGCGAATTGACGCTAGCGTTAGGCGCTTCGGCGCATTGTGAATTTGCCCCTATATCATTTGGGGCATTCAAAGAGCAGTTTGTACTTTATTATAATACACATGTTTTAGTGAGTCATGTGACAGAAATGACATCACTAATCACCATTTATAACTGATGACATCACTAGTCACCTTTATAAGGATATGATTTAAGTTATTCGTGGCTTTTGTGTATTGTATATAAATACATTACAGTTTAATGGCTGCTACCTAGGTCTGCTAGGTAGCAGACCTATGAAAAGTAATAATAATAGTAATAATCATAACAGCATTTATAGAATATTATTTGTTGCACTTTTCTCCTTAGGACTAAAAATAACTGATAACTAGTTGCTATGGGCAACTGCTCTAGTGCAAACTAACACTTGCCTTAGTAAATGAAAGGGCTGAGCTGCCTTGAGACTTTTAAAGGAAAGCACCTCTGCCAGCATCTTCATATAAAGACAGTACTGGAATAATAGAATTTATTATTTCATGCATTAAATATATATAAAAAATAGGCAGTGTCTGTTACTCCAAATAAATGCATTGAGACTAGCAGCTTCAATGGAGTTTGCTACATGGTTTGTTTTCTACAGCTCCCTGGATGTCAGAGGTAAGTGCAGCCATACTTGCAGTGAGCAAGAAAATTGGGAGGGCAGACTCCAAAATATGCAGGCTCCAAAATATGCAGACATGAGATTAAACAAAGTCATTCTGTAAGCGTGTTAGCTGAATATTTTGGATATTCTGTAACAATTAAAGAATTTTACTTTAATGTATATGCAAAAAAAAAGTGACTTACTAGGTTGTCGAGTTCAGGGTCCTCACTGAAAAATGGTTTGTGTTCCTGTTCTTGCTGGTGAACAAAGTTCTCAATATCTACATCAAAACTGGCAGATGTTATACACTCAGAACCCTGGGTGGCCTGTTCGCACTTCTCAAACAGTAGCGTCAGGAGTGGGAAAAGCGGATGTCTGCAGGGAAAAACAGAAACTATATAATAATACCTGCCTGGCTATTTCTTGCGTTCTGCTCAGGTTATAAATAGCTTGTTTATAGATCTTGCACTAAATAGCTAAATAATTGTGTATTTATATTAGGAAGGTTAGCTGTAGGCCACTTAGATGCAATGTAATCTAAAATGCCATCAAATTTTATCAAAATATGTTGAATTCTTTTATTTACACAGGTTAATCTTTGTTTCATTTCCATACCATTCCAGAATCAGATAATGGAATTGATTCATTGACATTTTGGAATGGTCTCCATGCTTCCATGTTCATATGCTTAACAACATACATAGAAAATGCTAATATTTGTATATTTATGTTTCAGATTTTTTACAAATCGGATTCTATGCTACCCAAGGCCAAGTAACTAGTGCCCTGAAGTAGATATTACAGAAATATAGTATCCCTGTATACAGAATACACCCTTACTATATATTTTTATAGCGTTTTTTTGCCCTTGGTCTCGCATGGAATTTTGGTTTTGTTAGCATGTTAGCATACATTTTGTGAGCTCTTAGTACTAAGTAAAAATGTATCATAAAGTATAAGAAACTAGTAAATAAGATAACATTTTTTTAAAATAAAAAAAAAATCATCAATGCTGAGAAAAAAATAAATCTGGTATATGAAAAATTAGATATTATAAAAACTTTATAGAAATGAAGGGCATTTTTTTCAAAAATGAAATGGGAATTCCTGCAAGCCCCGTAGAATTCCTATTAAGTTGATCGTTGTATGAATTTCAAATGAGTAGATCAAATTATCCCATTTGTTCAACTGAACATATTGGAAAATTGTATTAACTCAGTCAAAATTGTTATTTAATTTTATCTGTGGTTTTGTTAACCCCCAGAGATAAACTGGTTTCAGTCATTGAACTTTGGCCATTGTTATGGTTTTTCTTAATTGTTTTCCTAGTGGATTTGATCTGAATCATTCCATTAACAATAATGAAAGTTGTGCTTCCTGCAAAAATCAATGAATATTCATTAAAATTATATACATCTATAATGATCTGATGAGATGCTATAGATTAAATGTTGTAGTAAAAACTTCCATTGATTGTTATTTATCCATCCCCATTGATTTTTAAATAATGGTCAGTGGTAAACTTACCAAAAAGTGTAGAAGGACATATATTTCAATATTTTAGAGCACATTTGTTGCATGTCTTGTGTTTATGTGTTTTATATTGCAGCAGTAAATTATTCAATGAAGGGTGTTCCCCTTACTGTTGCCTGAGGCAGTAGACCCCATGCAACTCCCCAACACAGAGGCCCAAACAGCTCCTCACATTATAAAGAAGTCAACTCAATTTGAGCTCTTAAAGCTACAACTATTTGCCACTTGAGGCAACAGTCTTATCTTGCCTAATGCCAGATGTGGCCTTATATACAATGAAGTAAATATGAATTAGGTCCATAGGATGAAATACAGGATCATTGCAATATAGGGAATTATTTAAGAACATAATCCTACATGCATGCACAGTAAATGGTGTTATTTTTACTCATCTTCCATAAAAATGTAACACCCTTATACAGGGCTTTTCAGTAATACATGTGGCCCCTAGTAAGACTGCACTGTCTGTTAACCAGCATCTAAAATAACACACTGCATTAGCAGCAGAATATTAGCATTGCTAAGCAGACATCTAGCCTTGCCATATCCAACAGGGAAATGAAAATATTGTGCAGATTACAGTATGCAAGCAGGCAGCCAATTCACGCATGTTAAAAAAAGGCACATTCTCATTCATTTACAGCTGAAATGAGAAGTCATAATAAATCATTATCTGGCCATTTTGAAATCCATTGAACCTATAACCACTCATAGTAATAAGAAGATCTAATTTCCTATAAAACCGCAGGCAATATTGTCCTTTGTGTTTTTTTTTTTATTTATTTTTGAAGGCCAGACAGTGAAAAAGCAAGGGATTGCAGGCCTGTTGGAGTAGCCAGTATTTTAAGCTGTACCTTAGAATTTGGTTACTTTTTTGTCCTCCCTTTTGGAAAGGAGTCAATGTATAGTATAATGATTCTTATTATTTGTCTGTTGGTTTGTCCTTGTCCTTACAGTTCTGCTACTGGTAAAGATGGTTTTTTAGACAATATTTTTCAGGATGGTTTTCTAGGGAAAAAAAGCCCCAAGAAGCCTTGGGATTTGTATTTGCCTATATCCTTAAGTATGGGTTACCATTTACTGCAATGTATAATGCTGCTACTTATTGCTGTGAGACGTGTAATCTCTGGACCACATACTTCAAACTAGTAATTAACCCGCAGTGCTTTAAAATAATCCCTTTATCATTACAGTCTTACTTAACATGCTGTTCCTAATAATACAAGAATAATTTGGTGACTTGTAAAATGATGCTGGGTATTCATATGCAGATAACATAACTTTATTTTTTATACTGCTCTACCTTATCTTAATGTATGCAATTGAATTCACTGCTAACATAGTCTTCTTATAATCTTGTAGGAGAATCATTTATGAGTATTAAACATAACAACATAAACATTAGCACATACACGCTGCCAGTTGTAAATAAAGAGTAAAGGACATTTATAAAACCTGATCATTCTAGCCTGTTTATCTGACCTGTTAATCAGCCTTACTATTCCACAGAGGAAGCAGTGCACTGAAGTGACTAAAGAGCAAGCCCTTTTAAATGACACATTAGATCATGATTGGAAAACGTGAAACTGAAGGGTTAAAACTGCTCCAGAGGTCTAATTTGCAGCCAATAATGCCGGAGAATATTATAACCTAATCTGCACTGATCCCAGTTTAATACAAGACTCTCAGAGCTCTGAGCAGGATAAAGGGAGTAAGAAAGGGAAAATAAAGCACAGCCGAGGCTGCCGTAATTTAGGCAGCCCTGCAGGGGCTTAGCCCAGGGATATGAAAGACAAATTCCAGACTGTGTTATGAATTATTGCACCTTATGAACCTTCCAACTCTCAACAGATGCCTGCTGCCATTTAAACAGCCACTAGATCAATTAGAAATGAAAGGCACAAATCGACCCAGTGCAAGGGCACTAAATTACCAGGAACTAATAATCCGAGCAGTAATGCCAGGTGGTGGGAGTTCAGCGGTGTGCCCCCAACCTCTGCAGGCAGCACAGATTCCTCTTCCAATTTTATGGAGGGAATTAAACCGCATAAGCAGAGTGGGGAGAAGTGTAATTTGTTAACCTTGGCAAATTCTTTGCTAGCAGCTCTTGCAGAGGCAAAATAAAAAAAAGAACAGGAATAAAAGCTGTGGATCACTGTATGTTGCTATTGATGTGTTTTGACTGTCTTTTTTTTTTTTTAAGTTTACAGTACCCCCTCAAAGTTTATAGCACCCCTTCAGTAATCAAAGGGGAAGTAGTAAATTGGATTCTTGGTTTAAGCTGAGAAAAGCTTATTCAGATAGTGTCAGGTCTTTTTCTAACAAAAGTTACTGGTTATGCAGCCTACCATCTTAAGGCCACAAAGAAAGGACATTTTCTAATGTATGTTTATCAGCTTGCATATACTTCAAGCGAACATTTCCAGCTGCCTCTGTTGTTGCTGCATTAATAATGGAAAATAATGGCAGAATGACACTGTACTTCTAAATATGATTGTCAGCCCAAAAGGGTATTTGAAATTCAGTTTTACCATCTAAATACCAAAGCCACTAGAGCAGTACACAATAATGCACATTAAAGGGCGGAGATAGCATCTTTTCCGAGATACATTAATTGTTTTCGAATTTCTGTTTTCTTTTATATTTTAGTTCATTAGAATTGCTATTTCAATTGGAAAAAAAATCCAAAAAAAATTGGAGACAATCTACATTTTGCAGACTCACTGAAAATTTGTAGAAAATGTATGCATGATTTAACACTATCAAATGTTTTTTTTTTTTTTGTAAATATGCTGCAAATCAAGAAAAAACTATGTTGGAGTTAATTCGCAAAAAATAAAAGAAAACTCAAAAATTTTAAATAAATATACCTCCCCATTTTACTTGTACTTTTAAGTAGCTTATGGGCTATGAAGAAGTAAACCAAACATAAAAACTCATAATCTCAAATGTAGGAAAAGTTGGCGAATTCATGTACAAGTCAATGCAAATTGTACTGACAAAATTCAGACTACTTTCCAATTCAAGTTTTTGAGATGATTTCAATATTTGGCAGACTTATTGATGACAAAGGGTAGAATATGATTTTACTGTATTTCAGCTGTTTTTTTCATAAATAAGGTATGGATTTTTTTAATTAGAAAGTGCAAATATTGAGAAATTAGTGTTACATTTTTATCTGTTTAGTCCTTCTCTTCAGATGAAGTCAACTTTACCTTTTACTCTTAATTCTTACCCATCATTACACTGCCAACTCTTTCTTTTACACTGCCAACTACACTACTACTCAGTTTTTATGTATTATAACCAAACCATTGGCTGCAAAGTCTTACAGGTTGATTGAAAACCATCTCTTGGGGGAAGCCTGAAAGTCTCTTTGAAAAGTCCACATGCAGTATGTTGAACACTAAATGCATATGCTGTTTACCTTCCCCTACTTCACTAGCCATTACAACAGATCCTTCCAGTTGCTGTTTATCATTGATAATAATGTTGATGCACCATGTTCAAACACACTTTTAGATGCTGCTCTTGTGGCCACACCTGATCTCTGTGCAGGATCATACCCAATCCTGAACGCCTGGTGCACAGTGAAGGAGTGATCGGCACCCTCCAAAATCCAACATAGAAACAAGAATTTCACTTGCACTCAAAGGCTGATAAACGTTATACCCTTACACTTTATTGGCAGAAAGGTGCACTTTATTGGCACCTTTCTGCCAATAAAGTGTAAGGGTATATCCCTGCGTTTATCAGCCTTTGAGTGCAAGTGAAATTCTTGTTTCAAATGTACACACCAACATTTATACTTACAGTTTCATTTCCTTGAAACTTTTAGGGGGTTGCATATCAAAGTTTAAGTTTGTGAGATTTTTTTCTACCACGAATAAACTCACAACTGTTTGCTTATTTATGAAAAACCCGAATGTAAATCGGGGGAAACTGAAATTCTCTAATTGATCCAGTTATAGGCTAAAAAACCTTGAATACCTCAAATTGATTTTTAAGGGCAAACCACCATAAAAAATCATGAAGGCAAAACACATCTTCAAATGGTTCAAGGGACCTCTTCCATTGACTTTTACATGACCTCGACAAGTTTGAGCTGGAGTATTTTCGAATTCAAGCTTTTAGCAGCTTCGGGGCTTGAACATTTTTTGGGTTTTTTTACCCCACATTTTTTAGTTTTTAGTGAAAATACCCTTGAAAAAATAAAATTTTTTGGGAAAACACAACTCAACCTTTAATAAATAACCCCCTAAAAGTATATCTGTCTCAACACCCTAATTTATTTTATTTGGTTTGTTAAAAGCCCATGCCACTCTGATGAAAGTGGGGTGCTAGGAAATATCCCTGTGCTGCATGAATTAAGGATCTTAACATTGCCCATTCCAAGGTTGGGTTGGGAAGTGACCCCAGCTATTAGACTTTATAAACAGGGAAAAAATATGCTTGAGGTTTTATTGCTTCCTACAAGGTTTGAAAGCTAAATTTATACAGGTGTAGTAAGCAAACTGGAGAGAATGGGTTAAAACACTGCAGAATTTTGGAGGCAAATAAATCTCTTCTTTTCTGCACTATTTCTGGGGTGAGTTTGATCCTTGTCAGTGCAGTACAAATAAAAGGGCTGAACTGGCATGACATTTTACTGCAGACGAAGGGTCGTTTGCAGCAACTAATAAAAAGGATTTGACACAGGCTAATAAAGAAAAATGAATTCCTCTAATGGCCTAATTGAGCGCATTCAGCACTGTTCTGCCTTTGAGCCAGGAGGGGAAATGAGAGCAAGTAATAGAGAAAGAGCAAGCCGAATTACTTAAAAGAAAAAAATGCCTGTTAACATCTTTTTCATTGCCCTGCATTTGTATTTCCTTTAAGTTTTTTTTTAGAAAAATAGTTAGAAAATAAAACATGACTGCAGGAATTAAAACTACAACTCCCAATCACTCCTATCATCTATGTTGAAAGTTGACATATTAACAGCAGAAAATCCATTTTTAATCCACGTATTTTTAAAATAAAGTAAGAAGATCTATCAAGGGATAAGTGTGCTTATGGTTTTTCACACTTAGGATAACAGGTTTTCCAACCTGATTCAATGAATGCAAGAACAGACTAAAAAATATGATACAACATGTTGTCTGAAGAAGGGTCTAAAACATTTTCTTGGAATTCAAACGTTAAATTGTAGAAACCTAGAGCTAATAATTCATTTTATAATTAAAGAGACAGGGAAAAAACAGATACATCATTAAAATGACCTGTATTTTTAAGTATCAGTCTCAATTTAAAAAAAATAAAAATTAAAAAGTATTTTTTTAAGCTTAGTAGTGAAATACATATGCTGGCATAAATCTAAGGTATTCCTCTGTAACCGCTATGGAAAATCATTGAAGCACTGTTAGGGTACTGGCAGACGAGGCGGTTAGTCACCCATGATACCGTGGTCTACTAATTTCCTACAAATCCTTTCCCACAATGTAAAACACTGGAGCCCAGCACTTTGGGGTAGATGCCCATAAAATAACCCTACAACCCTACTTCTATTTTTTTTTATATAGAATGATCCATTTCTTTCATGTATTCTTTCAACACAGCAACAACAATATTGATGAAGGGCACTGAGGGAATCCTGGATTTACCATCTGGTCCAGAGGTGGCAGTAGCTCCAGGGTTTCTTTACATCAATAGGTGCAACTGTGCAATTCGGAACAAGAGGCAGGAATGAATTAGCAGTGCAGAGCACAACAATATGGAAGAACAATATGGAATATGCAAAGATAACAATTTGATGCAAGTACCTTTAATAAATAGGGTTTAACTTGCAACTGAATTCTGGGAAATTTTCAGGAACACAACTGTGGCAGCAGATGTTAATGACCCCTCCTATCTTCTGTATCATCTACATTAAAGGGCTTATGTAGTTATATAGCAAGGTGTTGATACTATCTGCTTGATACCTCATAATTGGCTGCAGAGAAAAATTACAAAAAAGTGAATATTTATCATTTATTTGAAATAATCTAATAGATCCTGCACAGCATGTGCTACTGTGGGAATATTCTAATTTGTAACCTTTGACAAAAGTATTCAATCTTCCTACAGTATGTGTTTGTTTTCCTAACAATACATTTTGTGCCACAGCTGGATCTCTGTGCCAAAAAGAATTCAAAATTATAAATAAAGAAGGTTGAGCTATTGGAGAGCAACAATTCCAAGACATTCTGCCACTATTCCCTCTCCATTACCTGAGAACTGAACTAAAAAATGTGCATCTGGACAATTTAGCTGCACAGCTGTATATGCAGTATGTACACATTATTAGCGAGATTGTGAGAAATTACTTGATATTGGTACAACGTTTCAGCATGATAGTAAAACAGCTGTCACAAGCAATTCTAACCCTTGTTCTAATGTATAAAAGATCCGAGCTGAAAGCTGAAGCAATTAATGTCTTTTTGGTATTAAAAAATAACAAATGGTAAAAACAAATCCAATTAATGATCATCGTGCACAGGTAATACTTGGTAATAACAAATTAATCAAATTGCGATTTTCCATCTTTTATGAGCTATGAAGCCATTTAACATGGTCTCCTGACTCTAATGAACCCATTCATAATCGTGCATACATAAAAGTATTGTTATTGCTTCAAGAAGGAATATGAGCTGCAGATGTAATTCTACAAAAATCAGATTTTTAAACAATATCTGAAATAATGAGTTCCATAGAGGGATATGTCTTAATAGTCTTTGGGCGTAGATATCTTCCTCAGTCTTGGAATAGTGATGTATTAAGAGAGTGGAATAAAGCAGGAAAGCAAAATAAAATAAAAAATAACTTTTTTATTTTGATAAGGACCCTCAAGTCTGTTTTCTATTCTTCCTTTTTTAACTGTCTAAAAGGTTCAGATTTTATTTACATATTCCTTATATGACATGCTAGGCTTTTTTGTCAGTCCTGCTAACTTGGAGATCTAGTATCCCATTTAGGAATGCAACAAATCCAGGATGTGGTTCCCATTACAGCACTTTTAGTATGACTAAGATTGTGCTGAATGTTACCTTACTCAGAGTGCTCCTCTGAGCACTTCTGCATTTTCATTAGTTTTTAGTGGTTTCAAAGTTATAAGCAATTCTGAACTGGTAATTAGGGATGTAGCGAACGTCGGAAAAAAAGTTCGCGAACATATTCGCGAACTTGCGCAAAAACGCGAGCGGTTCGCGAACGGTTCGCGAACCCCATAGACTTCAATGGGAAGGCGAACTTTAACATCTAGAAAAGACATTTCTGGCCAGAAAAATGATTTTAAAGTTGTTTAAAGGGTGCAACGACCTGGACAGTGGCATGCCAGAGGGGGATCAAGGGCAAAAATGTATCTGAAAAATCTGCCTGTGTGTGCTTGGAAGAGATAGTGTAGGGGGAGAGCTGTTAGTGATTTCAGGGACAGATGATAGTAAGTTTGCTGGCTAGTAATCTGCTTGATACTGCTCTGTATTGGAGGGACAGAAGTCTGCAGGGATTTGAGGGACATTTTAGCTTAGGTAGCTTTGCTGGCTAGTAATCTGCTGTTCTCTTTAAACAACTGCCATACGTTGACCTTGTAGGCATTGTTTGCCCAGTTTTTTTGGACGCAGCCACTGAAGCACAGTTGCCAGAAAAAATATGCCATATAAATGCTGAAAATAGTCATTTTTCGCCATACGTTGACCTTGTAGACATTGTTTGCCCAGTTTTTTTGGACGCAGCCACTGAAGCACAGTTGCCAGAAAAATTATGCCATATAAATGCTGAAAATATAAATTTTTTTGGTTGCAGCCACTGAAGCACAGAGGCCAGAAAAATTATGCCATATAAATGCAGAAAATATGCATTTTTTTGGTCGCAGCCACTGAAGCACAGTTGACAGAAAAATTATGCCATATAAATGCTGAAAATATAAACTTTTTTGGTTGCAGCCACTGAAGCACAGAGGCCAGAAAAATTATGCCATATAAATGCAGAAAACATGCATTTTTTTGGTCGCAGCCACTGAAGCACAGTTGACAGAAAAATTATGCCATATAAATGCTGAAAATATAAATTTTTTTGGTTGCAGCCACTGAAGCACAGAGGCCAGAAAAATTATGCCATATAAATGCAGAAAATATGCATTTTTTTGGTCGCAGCCACTGAAGCACAGTTGCCAGAAAAAATATGCCATATAAATGCTGAAAATAGTCATTTTTTGCCATATACGTTGAGTCAACGTATGGCAAAAAATGACTATTTTCAGCATTTATATGGCATATTTTTTCTGGCCTCTGTGCTTCAGTGGCTGCGGCCAAAAAAACTGGGCAAACAATGCCTACAAGGTCAACGTCGTTGACCTTGTAGGCATTCTTTGCCCAGTTTTTTTGGCCGCAGCCACTGAAGCACAGAGGCCAGAAAAAATATGCCATATAAATGCTGAAAATAGTCATTTTTTTGGTCGCAGCCACTGAAGCACAGTTGCCAGAAAAATTATGCCATATAAATGCTGAAAATATAAATTTTTTTGGTTGCAGCCACTGAAGCACAGAGGCCAGAAAAATTATGCCATATAAATGCAGAAAATATGCATTTTTTTGGATGCAGCCACTGAAGCACAGTTGCCAGAAAAAATATGCCATATAAATGCTGAAAATAGTCATTTTTTGCCATACGTTGACCTTGTAGACATTGTTTGCCCAGTTTTTTTGGTTGCAGCCACTGAAGCACAGAGGCCAGAAAAAATTAAACCAGTAGGGTTTGCACCCTAGTTTGTAACGGTGGCGGAGGGAGGAGGAGGACGCTAAAGGACAGCTGTGTGTGGAGTCATGAGGCTTGAAGAGAAGGACAGCTGCATAGAAGTCAGAACAAGTCTTCCGGCGTGCAGTAACCCTCCGAGATCCACCCCTCATTCATTTTAATAAAGGTCAGGTAATCGACACTTTTGTGACCTAGGCGAGTTCTCTTCTCAGTTACAATCCCTCCTGCTGCACTGAAGGTCCTTTCTGAGAGCACACTTGAGGCTGGGCAAGACAAGAGGTTCATGGCAAATTGTGACAGCTCTGGCCACAGATCAAGCCTGCGCACCCAGTAGTCCAGGGGTTCATCGCTCCTCAGAGTGTCGATATCTGCAGTTAATGCCAGGTAGTCCGCTACCTGCCGGTCGAGGCGTTCTTTGAGGGTGGATCCAGAAGGGTTGTGGCGCTGCCTTGGACAGAAAAACATTTGCATGTCTGACGTTACAGACTGGCCAAAGGGCTTTGTCCTTGCAGGTGTGCTCGTGGCAGGATTACTGGCACCTCTGCCCCTGGAATGTTGATGAGTTCCTGAAGTGACATCACCCTTAAAAGCATTGTACAACATGTTTTGCAGGCTGGTTTGTAAATGCCGCATCTTTTCGGACTTGTGGTATGTTGGTAACATTTCTGACACTTTATGCTTGTACCGAGGGTCTAGTAGCGTTGCGACCCAGTACAGGTCCTTCTCCTTAAGCCTCTTGATACGGGGGTCCTTCAACAGGCATGACAGCATGAAAGACCCCATTCTCACAAGGTTGGATGCAGAGCTATCCATCTCCGCTTCCTCATTATCAAGGACTGCATCATCCACGGTCTCCTCCCCCCAGCCACGTACAAGACCAGGGGTCCCCAAAAGGTCACCACTAGCCCCCTGGGAAGCCTGCTCCTGTTGGTCCTCCTCCTCCTCCTCCACAAAGCCACCTTCCTCCTCTGACTCCACTTCTGGCACCTCTCCCTGCGTTGCAGCAGGTGCCTGGGTTCGTTCTGGTGATTCCGACCAGAAATCGTGCGCTTCCAGCTCCTCGTCACGCTGGTCTACAGCCTCATCTGTCACTCGTCGCACGGCACGCTCCAGGAAGAAAGCGAAGGGTATTAGGTCGCTGATGGTGCCTTCGGTGCGACTGACCATATTTGTCACCTCTTCAAAAGGTCGCATGAGCCTGCAGGCATCGCGCATAAGCACCCAGTAACGGGGGAAAAAAATCCCCAGCTGTGCAGATCCAGTCCTACCACCCAGTTCAAAAAGGTACTCGTTGACGGCCCTTTGTTGTTGCAGCAGACGTTCCAACATAAGGAGCGTTGAATTCCAGCGAGTCTGGCTGTCAGAAATCAAACGCCTGACTGGCATGTTGTAGCGCTGCTGAATGTCAGCAAGGCGTGCCATGGCTGTGTAGGAACGTCTGAAATGGGCCGACACCTTTCTGGACTGGGTGAGAACGTCCTGGAATCCTGGGTACTTGGAGACAAAACGTTGGACTATTAAATTTAACACATGTGCCATGCAGGGCACATGTGTTAAATTGCCTAGTCTCAACGCTGCCAACAGATTGCTTCCATTGTCACACACCACTTTTCCGATCTGCAGTTGGTGTGGGGTCAGCCACCGATCGGCCTGTGACTGCAGAGATGACAGGAGTACAGATCCGGTATGGTTTTTGCTTTCCAGGCACGTCATCCCCAAGACAGCGTGACAACGGCGTACCTGGCACGTCGAATAGCCTAGGGGGAGCTGGGGGTGCACAGGTGTGGAGGAGGAGAAGGAGGACCCAGCAGCAGAGTAAGAAGAAGAAGAAGACGAGGTAGAGAGCGATGGAGGAGTAGAGGTGGTGGCAGAACCGCGTGCAATCCGTGGCGGTGACACCAACTCCACTGTTGTTGTTGAGCTACCCATTCCCTGCTTCCCAGCCATTACCAAGTTCACCCAGTGGGCAGTGTAGGTGACATACCTGCCCTGACCATGCTTGGAGGACCATGCGTCAGTAGTCATATGGACCTTTGGCCCAACACTAAGTGACAGAGATGCGGTAACTTGGCTCTGCACATGTTGGTACAGGTGTGGTATTCCCTTTTTAGAAAAAAAATTGCGGCTGGGTACCTTCCACTGCGGTGTCCCAATTGCTACAAATTTGCGGAAGGCCTCAGAGTCCACCAGCTGGTATGGTAAAAGCTGGCGGGCTAAGAGTGCAGACAAGCCAGCTGTCAGACGCCGGGCAAGGGGGTGACAGTCAGACATTGGCTTCTTACGCTCAAACATGGCCTTCACAGAAACTTGGCTGGTGGCAGATGACTGGGAATGGGAACAGGTGGTCAAGGTGGAAGGCGGAGTGGAGGGTGGTTCAGACGGGTCAAGGAGAGCAGAGGTAGAGCAGTAAGATGCTGGACCAGAAGGAGTGTGGCTTTTAGTTTGCCTGTTGCCTTTGAGGTGTTGCTCCCAAAGTGCTTTGTGCTTGCCGCTCATGTGCCTTCGCATAGAAGTTGTACCTATGTGGCTGTTGGGCTTACCAAGGCTCAGTTTCTGACTGCACTCATTGCAAATTACAATGCTTTTGTCAGAGGCACACACATTAAAAAAATCCCACACTGCTGACTTTTTGGAAGTGTGCGATCTGGCGGTAACAGTAGAAGTTGGCGGAGTTGGCGGTATTGGCGGCAATGGCGGGTGTGTTGGCCGGCTGAATACAGGTGCCGATACATGTTGTTGCCCTGCTGATCCCTGCGGGCTGTCCTCCCTGCTTCTTCTAAGTCTTATTCTCCTACTGCCTCTCTGACTCTCCGTCTCTCCATCTGAACTACCCTCCTCTTGCTCTCTTCTACTAGGCACCCACAAAACATCAATCTCCTCATCATCATTCTCCTCAGATGCATCAATTTCTTCTGACACATCACAGAAGGAAGCAGCAGCGGGGACCTCCTCCTCATCACTCATTATGTCCATCTCTATCGTGTTCTCTGCCAGAATTAAATCTGGTGTAAGGTCCTCATCTCCTTCATCTTCTTCTGGCAATAATGGTTGCGCATTACTCAGTTCAAGAAACTCATTGGAAAATAACTCCTCTGACCCCAGTGAAGAAGGGGCACCGGTGGTGGAGGAAGTGTTACGTGGGGTGGCCATAGCAGTGGAGGATGAGGAGGATGTTGTGGTAAAGTTAGAAACGGTAGAGGATGGGGTGTGCTGTGTAAGCCAGTCAACTACCTCTTCAGCATTTTGGGAGTTCAGGGTCATTGGCTTTTTAAAACTGGGCAATTTGCTAGGGCCACAGGATTGCATAGCAGCACGGCCCCTAGCACGGCCTCTGCGTGGCGGCCTGCCTTTGCCTGGCATTATTTTTAAAAAAACAACAACAACAACAAAAACTCAGTTGGTTTTTCTGGAAACGATAATACACACAGCTAGATGGCGGGTTGAAGAAAACACTGTGCAAATAATGCCTACAAAGTCAACGTATACACTACTACAGCGGTGGATACGGATTACGTAAAATATATGAATGCTGCTTGAAAAAAAGTAACTCAAGTGGTTTTTCTAGAGACGATAATATTATCAATATTTAGACAAAATGTGAACAAGCTCACACAGCTCGATGGCGGGTTGAAGAAAACAGTGTGCAAATAATGCCTACAAGGTCAACGTATACACTACTACAGCGGTGGATACGGATTACGTAAAATATATGAATGCTGCTTGAAAAAAAGTAACTCAAGTGGTTTTTCTAGAGACGATAATATTATCAATATTTAGACAAAATGTGAACAAGCTCACACAGCTCGATGGCGGGTTGAAGAAAACAGTGTGCAAATAATGCCTACAAGGTCAACGTATACACTACTACAGCGGTGGATACGGATTACGTAAAATATATGAATGCTGCTTGAAAAAAAGTAACTCAAGTGGTTTTTCTAGAGACGATAATATTATCAATATTTAGACAAAATGTGAACAAGCTCACACAGCTCGATGGCGGGTTGAAGAAAACAGTGTGCAAATAATGCCTACAAGGTCAACGTATACACTACTACAGCGGTGGATACGGATTACGTAAAATATATGAATGCTGCTTGAAAAAAGTGACTCCGGTGTTTTTTCTGGAGACGGTAATATTATGGATATTTAGACAGAATGGGAACAAGCTCACACAGCTCGATGGCGGGTTGAAGAAAACAGTGTGCAAATAATGCCTACAAGGTCAACGTATACACTACTACAGCGGTGGATACGGATTACGTAAAATATATGAATGCTGCTTGAAAAAAAGTAACTCAAGTGGTTTTTCTAGAGACGATAATATTATCAATATTTAGACAAAATGTGAACAAGCTCACACAGCTCGATGGCGGGTTGAAGAAAACAGTGTGCAAATAATGCCTACAAGGTCAACGTATACACTACTACAGCGGTGGATACGGATTACGTAAAATATATGAATGCTGCTTGAAAAAAGTGACTCCGGTGTTTTTTCTGGAGACGGTAATATTATGGATATTTAGACAGAATGGGAACAAGGTCACACAGCTCGATGGCGGGTTGAAGAAAACAGTGTGCAAATAATGCCTACAAGGCCAACGTATACACTACTACAGCGGTGGATACGGATTACGTAAAATATATGAATGCTGCTTGAAAAAAGTGACTCCGGTGTTTTTTCTGGAGACGGTAATATTATGGATATTTAGACAGAATGGGAACAAGGTCACACAGCTCGATGGCGGGTTGAAGAAAACAGTGTGCAAATAATGCCTACAAGGTCAACGTATACACTACTACAGCGGTGGATACGGATTACGTAAAATATATGAATGCTGCTTGAAAAAAAGTAACTCAAGTGGTTTTTCTAGAGACGATAATATTATCAATATTTAGACAAAATGTGAACAAGCTCACACAGCTCGATGGCGGGTTGAAGAAAACACTCTGCAAATAATGCCTACAAGGCCAACGTATACACTACTACAGCGGTGGATACGGATTACGTAAAATATATGAATGCTGCTTGAAAAAAGTGACTCCGGTGTTTTTTCTGGAGACGGTAATATTATGGATATTTAGACAGAATGGGAACAAGGTCACACAGCTCGATGGCGGGTTGAAGAAAACAGTGTGCAAATAATGCCTACAAGGTCAACGTATACACTACTACAGCGGTGGATACGGATTACGTAAAATATATGAATGCTGCTTGAAAAAAAGTAACTCAAGTGGTTTTTCTAGAGACGATAATATTATCAATATTTAGACAAAATGTGAACAAGCTCACACAGCTCGATGGCGGGTTGAAGAAAACACTGTGCAAATAATGCCTACAAGGCCAACGTATACACTACTACAGCGGTGGATACGGATTACGTAAAATATATGAATGCTGCTTGAAAAAAGTGACTCCGGTGTTTTTTCTGGAGACGGTAATATTATGGATATTTAGACAGAATGGGAACAAGGTCACACAGCTCGATGGCGGGTTGAAGAAAACAGTGTGCAAATAATGCCTACAAGGCCAACGTATACACTACTACAGCGGTGGATACGGATTACGTAAAATATATGAATGCTGCTTGAAAAAAGTGACTCCGGTGTTTTTTCTGGAGACGGTAATATTATGGATATTTAGACAGAATGGGAACAAGGTCACACAGCTCGATGGCGGGTTGAAGAAAACAGTGTGCAAATAATGCCTACAAGGCCAACGTATACACTACTACAGCGGTGGATACGGATTACGTAAAATATATGAATGCTGCTTGAAAAAAGTGACTCCGGTGTTTTTTCTGGAGACGGTAATATTATGGATATTTAGACAGAATGTGAACAAGGTCACACAGCTAGATGGCGGGTTGAAGAAAACACTGTGCAAATAATGCCTACAAGGTCAACGTATACACTACTACAGCGGTGGATACGGATTACGTAAAATATATTATGGCTGCTTGAAAAAAGTCACTCCGGTGTTTTTTCTGGAGACGGTAATATTATGGATATTTAGACAGAATGTGAACAAGGTCACACAGCTAGATGGCGGGTTGAAGAAAACACTGTGCAAATAATGCCTACAAGGTCAACGTATACACTACTACAGCGGTGGATACGGATTACGTAAAATATATTATGGCTGCTTGAAAAAAGTCACTCCGGTGTTTTTTCTGGAGACGGTAATATTATGGATATTTAGACAGAATGTGAACAAGGTCACACAGCTAGGTGGCGGGTTGAAGAAAACACTGTGCAAATAATGCCTACAAGGTCAACGTATACACTACTACAGCGGTGGATACGGATTACGTAAAATATATTATGGCTGCTTGAAAAAAGTCACTCCGGTGTTTTTTCTGGAGACGGTAATATTATGGATATTTAGACAGAATGTGAACAAGGTCACACAGCTAGATGGCGGGTTGAAGAAAACACTGTGCAAATAATGCCTACAGGGCAAATAATGCCTAAAAGGTCAACTTATACACTACTACAGCGGTAGTAAAATAAAAAAAAGTAAAATAAAAAAAAAATGAATATTAAAAAAAAAAAATTAAAGTTGGTGCTGCTGAACTACTAGGAGCAGCAGATTAGCACACCAGTCCCACTCCCCAACACTGCTAGACTAATAGCACTGGGCTCTTATAGTAGTAGTAGTAGTAGTAGTAGTAAAACAACAAAAAAATAAATAAAAGCAGTCCTTACAAGGACTACTGTTATTGCAGCAGTCAGCAGATGAGATCAGAAGCAGGACAGCTGCCCACTGCAGCTACATACAGAGCACTGCAGTAGAAGGTAGATTACTAGCCAGCAAAGCTACCTAAGCTTAAATGTCCCTCAAACCCCTGCAGACTTCTGTCCCTCCAATAACAGAGCAGTATCAAAACGATTACTAGCCAGCAAACTTTCAACTGTCCCTGAAATCACTAACAGGCAGCAGCTCTCTCCCTACACTATCTCTTCAGCACACACAGGCAGAGTGAAAAAACGCTGCAGGGCTTCGGTTTTTATAGGGAAGGGGAGTGGTCCAGGGGAGAGCTTCCTGATTGGCTGCCATGTACCTGCTGGTCTGGGGTGAGAGGGCAAAAAAAAGCGCCAACAATGGCGAACCCAAAATGGCGAACGTCGCGCGACGTTCGCGAACTTCCGGCGAGCGCGAACACCCGATGTTCGCGCGAACAAGTTCGCCGGCGAACAGTTCGCGACATCTCTACTGGTAATACCAAAGGGTTGGCTCAGCAGTTTTGATTCAATGTCCGAGTCAGTCAGCATTTATTAACACTGGCCAACAGCCCATATCAGTAAATCAAAAATAGTTTCATTGTTTTACCTGCTGCTGGCTGAACAAAGCTTATCACTGCCTGGTTGCCATGGGTTACTGCCCAGGTAAAAATTTGCCCTGTGTTACAAAATGATCCCAGTGTGTCAACATACTTAAGGGCCTATTTATGAAGCCTTGATTATTCTGGTCGAGTTTTTTAGGGTTGAAAACTATGATTTTTAGAGGAAAAAGAAAAACTTGAATTTTTAGAGATTTATTATACCCCAAATAAAAATCCCAAATCCGAAAATACTCCAGCTAAAACTAGTTGAGGTCATGTAGAAGTCAAAAGCAGATTTCCCTGAAGATGTTTCTTGACATCATAATCTGTGTGGATAATCCAAAAAAGTTGGGGTTAGATTTTATTGAGACTTTTCCCACACTGACTTTTTCGAGCTGATAATTTGATAAATGAGTTAAATTCATGGATGGGAGTTAGGTTGACTTTGTTTTAATAAAAAAATTAGATAAATTTGGGTTTTAGTAAATACCCCCCTTAGTGTTAAAATTGACAGTATACCCCCCCCCCATTTAACAGTGAAATTAATTGGGTTGTGGTTGTGATTAATGCAATAGGCAGAAAGTATGCTCAGTGCAAGCGCTATTCGGTTCGCATGGGGGGATACTAAATCCAGACTTAATTCACTACTATGGTACTGGTATCCATAATGGTCGGGCTCTGGGTTTTTTTCAGATAAAGTTTTTATTTGTAATTTGGATCACTGTATCTTAATTCTATTAAAAAACATTTAAACATGATATAAACCCGATTGGAGTGTTTTACCATACAATAAGGAATTAGTATATCTTAGTTAGGATCACGTACAAGGTATTTTATTAAAGAGAAAAAGGAAATACATTTTTAAATTCTGAATTATTTGATTAAAAATTGATAAAAATTACAGTGCATTAATTTTTATTGCATTTTTAGTGTTTAGCATCCGGAGGACACTTTTTGGTTCATATCATTTTATGATTTTATATTTCTAGTCTACTTCCAGACGTTTTTAGGTAATGAGGCAGATTTTTTGCAAGCACCAACAGGATGTAATAGGGAAATTATGGAATAGTTCGCTTTTGATAATAGTATGTGGAGGCGACGAACATAAACAGAATTTTAGCAGCTAAGCCTGTCCCATGGTGTGCGCATTTGTATGTGTCAGATCATTAGATGCCTAATCCTTTAGAAAACTATTTTTTATTTAAAAAGGTTGTACTAGAGTCACCTTCAAAAAAATTATTTTGTGTCCCTATGATTTAATGCTTCAGATGCATTCTCAAACATTATGAAGAAAAAAAACTAACAGTATGTTTAAACAAAATCAGTGTTGCAAAGGACTGTTAAGTGCAAGCCCTTAATACTATTTTTGATTGAGGCTCACAGTCTTCCTTAAGCGTAATTTTCAATTTATAGGTATTATTTTTTTCTACAATCTTAGGGTGCAAACACATTGAGGGGCTTCAATGTAGCGACAATATCTGCTCCTGCACATTCAGTAATAGATCAAAAAATACCTTATTTTGCATTTTTTGGTGATTACCAGGAATCGCCACATGTAGGGGCAGATTTATCAAGGGTCGAATTTCGAAGTGATAAATACTTCGAAATTCGACCATTGAATGGCTTTTCTTCGACTTTGAATATCGAAGTCGAAGTTTTTTTTCACCGAATTTGACCGTTATACGGTCGAAGTAAAATCGTTCCATCGAACAATGAAATCCTTCTAATCGAACGTTTCGAAGTATTTCATCCATCGATCGAACGATTTTTCTTCGACTGCAAAAAACTTAGAAAAATGCTCTAGAAGGTCCCCATAGGCTAACATAGCACTTCGGAAGGTTTAATTTGGGGAAGTATTGAAGTTGAAGTTTTTTAAAGAGACAGTACTTAGATTATCGAATGGTCGAATATTCAAAGTATTTTTACTTCGAATCGAAGTCAAAGTAGCCTATGCGATGGTCGAAGTATCCAAAAAATTACTTAGAATTTTTTTACTTTGAAAATTCCCTCTAATTCAATTCGACCCTTGATAAATCTGCCCCGTAATGTGGTGATTCAAACAAAAGTGAAGGGGCAGGTATTGCCGGACACTTCATTGCCTGTGGGAGAGGAGATTTCTCACCAGTTGATGAAACACCCCATGTGTCAGGGCTCTAGAACCCAATTAAAACCAACGCATCTAGAGTATTTTGGTTTATATAGGAGTGGGAGCTACAGAAAAAGTGGCATTGCTTGGACTCTCTGGGGATGCAAATAGCTACAACTTTGCCTTTCAGTCAAGACAATATCCCTGTTAACCTACTTTTGTCATTATCATTTTTTCATATAATTAAAATATATATTTTTATTATATATTTTACCATTACATTATATTAGGTATGATATTTAGTATATCATACTTCAAGGTTATTAATTCTGCTTTCCACCTTACATTTATTTGTAATTAGTGAAGACAACTATAGTCTAGCCAGTTGCCATTAGTAAACTAGCCTGACTATAGTACAATAGTTATTACATAATGCCCAGTGACCCCTGCATGCAGTCTATTAAGTTTCTGCAGACCTCCAAACCCAACACCATCTTATGGCCACTGAATGATCGCATGGGACCATTTGTGTATTATAGTGATTTCAGAAGAATGCTATGCAGTATTTTGACTGTATTACTATATTAATATGATAGAACAATGATTAGAACTAAATTTACTTAGAATGGAACCACTGCATTGAGTAATATAGAGAGCTGTTGTTACACACACATATAGATAAACACAGACATATACATTCATTATTTGAGGTACAGTAAAAGTGACAACATTTTTAAAAAACAAAGAAATGTCTTAAATTCTAAAATAACTAAGTTAAGGTCAAAAGAGCAATCTCTCACCATTCAATATAATAAATCCCCAAGATGTACTCAGAAAATACTGAGAGGCAGCACAACCAAAGCTCTCACGGAGCTACATACCATAATCACTATAATAATGAGTCAGTTTGAGACCCTAATGCTGCTCACAGCTAGGATTTTAATGCACCAGAATCTAAACAAGAGCAAGGGCTTGTGTAATGGTATAGCCTAATCTCTTTGTTAAACAAGGATTTGAGGATATTACAAAAGATAATAGCACATGAAGTGTACATTTTTAACCACAGATTGTAAAGATTAGTTATTACAAACAAAAGCACAGACAGAGGTGTAACTAAAAGTAACTGAAATCAACAGAAAAATCATTGTATTGTCCTAATAATCTTTGGGGATGAGATGTTCCATATTACAGCTTAGTTCCTCACTAGTCTCTCTATACCTCCTGTCTCCCCAAGTAGTTGTGGAGTCTGAGTCCTTGCTACATTATTGGTGACATAATAGAAAAGCATTAATGGCAATCATCACAACAGCCTAATAATAAACTTATTTTAGCCTTGACTGACACCTCTTTTACAATAAATACCTTATTTTCATGATATTTTCAGTAAATAGAAAAATTAGATCAAACAAATATAGTGGAAAAAAAATACATGACAAAGCTTAAGTGACTTCCAGTGGGGAGCAATGAATGTGCCCTTTGTCACCAGTCAGGTTGGCCTGAAATAATTCTGAATGGATTGTATAAACCCAGATAATAACTAAAAGCTTTACAGATTGCTATATTTATTAAAGTATAAATACATATTTCTGCAAACTGAATTTGCCTTGAGGATAGAGAACTCTGAAACTTTTTCCTCTTTAATTTTCTATGTGGGCAGAGGGTCAGAAACAAAGGACAGGGATGGTGGAGTCAAGGACAGAGGCACATTTCACCTCCAGAAACATTAAGGTGTGTACACACTATAAAGATTTGTGAGACACCTTTTTCTGCAACACCAAAAAAGGTTTTAGGGGTAGGTATATTCCTGCTCTGCAGGAGTGGTTTTGGACTGTGGGAGAAACCAGGGGAAACCAACGAAAGCAATGGAGGAACAAAAACAGAGACCATGTAGGTTGCGGCCCAGCCAGAATCAAGAATCCTCCTCTCTGTTTCTTGTGAAAAAATCTATAGTGGTAAACTTGTCAAAATTTTAATTATCCATCAAATGATTTCATGTACCTAACCATAAAAATTCCACTTATTGTTCCTTGATTAAAAAAAAAAAAAGGCTTCTGATTTTGCAGCTGTCAAATGAAATCTAAAGGAGAAGTTTACCACTACCTTAAAATAACTTTAAATATTCTAGTTATTAGTCTTGATCACCTTCAAGTAGGTCAATCAATTCAGAGGCCCATGCAACTAGAAAGCAGTCATAAAATATAGGAATATATATTAGGAAAATAATATTAGGAAGCAGCAAAAAAAGACAAGTAAATCAAAAGATAAAAATAAATACTCTGTTCAGATTGTCTTACAATGCCACTGTATATTTCAAACGTTTTAAAGTGGTATTCTCCTTTTCTAACTTTTTAGTAAAGAGCATTTTGCTCAGTGGATCTCCTTTAGGAAGTGCACACTGCTTAATATCATGTTACAAAACAGGCCTGGACTGGCAGACTGTGGGTACTGGCAAATACCAGAAGGGCTAACGTAAGTTGCCATAGACATTTACTATTTATTGGGCTGGTGGGGAATGTTTGGGCGTCATTGTACCTGAAATGCCAGTGCCTATTTTGATTCTCAGTCAAGACCGGGTACAAACATATTTTACAGCAGGTCTTGCTGCTGTCAGTCTACCAGCACTGTGCTTATGTGCTTTCTGGGAAGTAGTTAAACCCTTGTGCTTTTACCTTCACGTTCATAAATTGTTTGATCTTTATATTGTCACAGCTCAGGTACAACTACTGAACGTATCAACACATGTAGCTAATGATTATATAAAATCAGCATATTCCTTCTTGTATACTCTTAAGAAGGTGATTAAAATGGTGTCCCCAATTGTTACATTGTTTATGAATTTCCTTTCCTTTTTTTTAAGATGTACAGACTCTAAATTAAGCTACAACAATTCCTTTTTATCTGTTTAGCTGCTACTTTGGAGCATGAAAGCCGCCGAGACCGTGTGTTAATTTGAATTGAATGGGGCCTTGTTAAATTTATTGACATGAAATGAAAAATCCCCAATGTGGTTTTGAACTGTCATGCTACCCAGAGGCAAGAAATTTTAATTAAAAAAAAGTCACAGAAAGCAAAGTAATGTGAAGCAATCTTTTTCATAGAGCCAGCAGGCTATGGGTCCTTTCCTGACTGAAATCTCTTCTCTAGATAAACCAGCACATGCAGGTACAAATCTGCATTGCATTAACATTCAGCGATTTGGGGATTATGGTTTTTCAAGGAGAACATGTGGCTATTATACTGTTACGGATAGGTAGGGATAGACCTGCAGTATTACGTTGAATGGAAGCGTAAAACAGCAGGTCCTATCTTTTACAACAATACCCTGTGAGAGCTGATCTTAAAAATATACTACAGATGACCTGAAATACATACTGGTGAAAAATGTCAACACATTTCAGTTACTTATTAGAGTTTTTGATTCCATGATATCAGGTATCATGTTATCAGGTATGTTCAAATGGGCACCAAATTCTTTGACTTAAAATATTTCTGTAAGGGTCAGGACACACAGACAGATTTGGGGAGATTAGTCGCCCGGTAACAAATCTCCTCTTCTTCGGGGCGACTAATCTCCCCAAACTGCCTCCCCTGCCTTCCTGTCGACTAAAATGTAAATTGCGTTTTCGGAAGTCTCCTGAAGTTTCCTCCTCAGGCAACTTCAGATGACTTCGGAAAACGAATTGCGCCGAGTGCTAACTCCCCGAACTGCCTCCCCTGCCTTCCCGCCGACTAAAATGTAAATCGCCGGCGGGAAGCCAGTTCGGGGAGATTAGTCGCCCCGAAGAAGAGGTGATTTGTCGCCGGGTGACTAAATCTGCCTGTGTGCACTGACCCTAAAGCACTAAGCATTGTATTAACAAAACAGCACCAAAAAACCATACAACCAATCAAACAAGTCATCAAAACCAATGTTATCATTTAATGATGAATGCCATATAATTAAAGGCAGCTGTGATACATTAGTTACTAATATTCCACAGATGCTGCTGAGAAATGTTTCAACTAATGTAGCAAATTGTAAGTTTATAGTCCAATAATTGGATTATTGATCTGCCAGACTGAAACACCAGAGACAGGAACATTAAACTTTAAATGTAAATTTTGGAAAACCGATAAAAAAAATAAATAACAATAACTGAAATCAACTGAACTAAAAAAAGTGGTTGGAAGGTGAACAACAGCTTTAAGAACTGCTGGAAATGTGTGGCCTCAGGAGTACAAGACCAAGACCTAAAAGTAATTTACCCCAAAGGAATGAGGACCAGATATTGACAGACTAGCTCCTGTCATAATACGCCCCAGGAGTATAAGTCAGGGCTCCATGCTCCACCAAAATAAAAAAGGTGTGGGGTTAATATTACCCAAGCAACGTCCACTCTAGGGACCTATTTATTATGCTGTGTAAAGGGAACGTTGCCAAAAAGCTGTGTAAAATAAACAGAGAATTTATCAAGGTTTGCACGTGGTCCAAACGACATTATTGTTTGCCACTTCAGGTCTTGTATCCATTAGGGAAAATTCAAGTGACAGGTCAGTTCCCCAGTTTCCCATAGCATTTTTAAGTGGCTGCTTACATTTACACTGGATTTGTACATGGAGGTATGTGCAGGGTTGGACTGGGGGGTCGGAGGCCCATCCGGCTACTGCACCAGGGCCCCCCCTGCTGCGGTGGCACGCTGCAATGCATTTGTGCCGCATTTGAAAAATGTAATAAATAAGAAAGAAAAAAAAAGCAACTATTTTGATTTTCTGCACATTTAGCAATTATATATTCTACTGACTCGTTGATTAAACTGGCAGCATAAGTACTGAAAAACAGCCCAGACAATATCATGTTTCTTGAGTGTTTTTTATTTCCACTCTATACAATTACTCTGCTCTATGTTATTGTCTAATTTATAATAAAGTTCATTAAGGATTTCTTGATCTTGCCAGCAAAGGACAACTATGGATATGTGTTCCTGTCATAAACAGAGCTTGCTGTAGAAACTAGCATTCAATCATTCATAATATCATGTAGATAACTACTATTGATCCCATATTACCCTAACAAAACTAAAGGCTTGCTGCAATAATAAAATATGACAATCTTCATTCGAATATCTTGTGGCTCCTACTAAATGAGATGATGATGAGGATGATTGATAGAGAATGGAGTTCTCACAATGAAGTCTATGTGGAAATAAAGTCTCCAAAGAACAACATATTTCTGAAGAATATATCAGTATGTGAAATAGGAAATCGTGTTGCTGATCTTTGGATTTTAGGGGCTGATAAACAGAATCCTTACAAGGGTGGAAATGTTTACAGTAGTATAAAGCTTTATGGGGCCCAGTGAGCTTCCGTTCTTAATGTATTATCTGATATATAGTCACATAGTAAAATTGGCTTGAAAAGAGACCAAAGTCCATCAAGTTCAACCCCTCCAAATGAAACCCAGCATCTATACAGCATCCATTAAAAAAAACCAAAGTGGGGGTCCCCTTTGATTGTATTAGACTGAAGCTCTCCAAATTCTTATTTTGCCACAGATAAACTGCAGGGTTTTAGTTTGAAAGAACAAAATAACTATTTTTGTATATGGTTCTAAAGGCTCAGCTGCATTTAAAAATAAATTCTACTTGCACCCCTGCATCTGTCCTAATCTGTCTCATCCAACCTTATACAGACATTATGATTATATTTTTAAACTGTAACACAGTTGCAAAAAACAACTAACTTTTAGATAGAAAAGGGGTCAGTGGAATAAAGGGTTAACGTCTATAAGGATTTAATTACATTTTTAACGGTTGAAAGACCATTTGCTTTACAAGAGCCCGAAACAGTGGCCCCTGAACAGCACAGAAATCAGAATAAAAAAATATGCAAGCAAGCCTTTCAAGTCCATTTCACAGTAAAAATGCTCACGGCACCAGCATCTCAGACTGTTGTGTTCCTTCACAAAACACGGCCCTTTGTTACCCCACTGCTAAGAGGAATTCTCAGTGCAAAGTTACATGAATTCACTTCTACTAGATTTTCTGATCTGAGCTCTTTTCCTTTAATCTCATTTTTAAATTCTGGCAAGTAAAAAGGAAAGAAAGAGAGAAACATTTGCAAGCAATGCTAAAACAAACCACATACTCTGAAGATTCATGCTGACAAGTTAGCCCTAGGCTGCATTCATAGTGTACCTTGGAACCTCAGTACAGAAATCTACATTAGTATTTACAGAAACCTGCAAGTAGCTCTTTGAAGTACCTGTAGACAGCCCGCTTGTCAGCTTCTAGCTGTGCCTGAGGGTCAATTGGTACACCAGGGACTGGGTTTGCTGCTGCAGAGGCTGCTGGGAGGTGCACTGGTTGGGGCTTGGCAGTCTGTTGTGCTGTTGCTGTCATCTGTTAAACAGAGGAATGCAGCATGGCAAAAAACATTAAATTTATTTATGCACCAAAGTATTTACATGAAACAGTTATAAGCTTGAAATATGACTGACAGTTTAACTCTTCAGCTTTCACAAAACATATAAATAATATCCTTTCACACAACCAGAACCTCTTACTGTTTACAAGACAATCTAAAACCTTAGGCATGTTACAAACTAAAGAGAAAAACATAATAATAAACATGTTTTTACTGATATCAGATTATAAAAACGTACTAATTATAATATCGGCAATGAAATACCAAATCAACTCTTTATTGCTAGCAGTTTGAGAGTTAAATCTGAGATATGAAACTTAAATGAAATAAATTCATTTCAGCTGAAATCATAAGAGACATCCCTAGTGGCTATGTTATCAATGTAGAGAAGTCATATGCCAGTCATGGGGGTGTTTAAATAGGAAGTTTTGAACAAAATGAATAACAAATGCATTTGTTGGCCTGTTAATATTACAAGGTCACAGTTCACTTACTGATGCCCTAATCCGGGATACTCTCATAACTATGTTGATAAGAACCTACACTAAGAAAGCTAGTGATTGACATATCATGTGATTACAGGCGGAAAATCATCCCAGTGTGGTATTATTGTAGATGGCACTAATACAGTACAGTGAGGTATAATGTTGCATTTATCATTAGAGAAGCACTAGGAGCTACTGGGGCTGTGGGGGCCATGGTCTAGTACAGATTCTGAAAACATAATGTGCAGCATTTCTTACCTACTTCTTTGTAAAGCTTTAGTTCTCATTTAACTATGTTATTAACATTGCTGATTTACTAACAGGGCTGGGCCAACCCAGCCAGCCACCCTGCTCCCCCCCTTGCCCCCCCCTGCACGTGCGCGCAAGCTCCCCGGACGGACCGCGACTTGTGCATGTGCAGGTCGGCAGGACGGGAAGAGAGAGAAAAGAGTTGAGACCGACTAAGGGGAGGGGACACAGGGGAGGAGAGCTACGGAGGGACGTAGTGTGAGAGAGTGACAGAGAGGAATTGGGGAGAACGACAGAGGGGAGTGGAAGGGGGAAGAGCAGCGGAGGGGAGGGGAAAACCAAAGAGGGCTATGGAAATGGACTAGGGGTAAGCAGAAGACAATTTAAAAGGTACCTACCCAGCGCCCCCCTATCACTGTGCCCTAGGCAGGTGCCTCTTCTGCCTACCCCTAGTCCTGGCCCTGTTTACTAACACTGAGGCTTAATGTATTACTTTTGCAGCTTGATAAAGACCTAGGTATCCAGAGAAACTCTCTTTCTTAGTTTTTCCATTCTACCTTTTATTTAGCCAACTTCTCTTTTAACTTTGTTTTCTCTTGACATGCTATTTTTGATTAAAATAACACCTCTTGGCCCTAAAAAATATCAAGCTGACCATAGAGTGTATGTTTCTGTTGGTGAGAGCTAACGATAACTGTTACATACAGATTTAACCCACTATGTGGGTCAATTTTGAACCAGGGTGACAAATACAGTAGATGTAGGGACCCATAGGGTCAATAGCCCCTATGGCTTTAAATCCCTGCAGGTTCAGTTCCTTTAGTTGCTGGGCAGAATGAAATGTATCTAAGTTCATTTGCATATGAATGCTATTGGCTAGCAGGTAGAGTGACCACTTCCTGCCTCACTTTGGCATAGTGCTGGGAAAGGAGTGACACTTCCTCTTTGCCTTTCACCTTAGGAACAGGGTGGATGTGAGCTTTGGGCCTGGGCATGGGCCCAGTTAAAGTCAGGGTACAGGGCTCCATGAATAAGGCATTAGATATTGGGAGGTGTAGCTCCCGTAACAGTACACTCTAGGAGGTTTGAAGGTATCTCTCCCAGGCCATATTGCCTGTAGTGTAGGGAGCCCAGTAGAGAGGGAATCAGAATAGAAGTATTTTCCTGAAGTGACTCAGGCCACTACAGGGTATTTCAGAGGTGAAGCGAGATTCCTGCCAAGTCTGTCTGCAGTGCAGTGTCAGCCTGTGTTATGCTCTGCATGTATGCCTGTACCACTTGCCTCTGATAAACTGCTGTTCGTAAACCCTGTGAATGTTCAATAAACACTTTCTGTTTTGTTGTTTGCAAGAACCTTCTGGAGTCCAATTCTATTATTTAGTCATGCAGCACAAGTGAGACATAGTTGCAACACCCTCCTTCACCCTTTCATGTAGCAAAGGTCCATTCTGTTGAGAGAGGGTCAAATGTAACTGGTGTTCTGCCTGTTTCATAGCTGGACAAGGTCTAGCCTAGCCTAGATGGAGTTACACAATACAGCCACAGTGATTGGGGAATCTATATTAGTGCTTTTAAACGTTCCTGATTTAGCTGGCTTATTGTTATATGTTGGTAATATTATACATAGGACTCCATGAAGCACATGAGGCCTTGTGAAGGTATGGTAGTAGAAATAATCCTTTGGAAGGACAAATCCAACCTTTGTGCCCACAATCTATATTATCGTAAAAATTCTATTTTCAGGTGTCGCTGTCATTTTGGTATTCATAAAAGTAATAAAAAACACACTCATTGACAATAAGTTCAGACCTTATGTGGTCTTCATTGTGAGGATGTTTGTGTACATATGTCAGCCATGGAAGTGTATGTAAGCAAGCCTTTTTTTGTCTCGCACCACATTTATCAGGACTCTAATTGAAAAAGGGAAAAGCAGCAGAGATAAAAGGGGCTATTGCAAAATGCAATGTAAATGTAAATTTTAGGCCAGTCAGCCCTTAGTTTCAGAACAAGCACCACCAGCTGAGGTGTTGTTATTGTATTTTGTCCTGGAAAAAATGACTTGGTTGAACAGCAATGCTTCCGATTTACTGCACTCCCAGGGACCAGTTCAGCAAACTGTGCTTTTCACTGTCAAGGCAGCAAATAAAAGTGTTTATCATTAAATGCTACATATTCCCTGATGAAGGCCTAAAAGTTTTTTCTAAGTAAATAAGAGGAACCATCATCATTTCTTGTATTTATATATATCTTGTGCATAAGGTTTATATCCCATTGGCATGCAACCTGAGGGAAGTTAATCTATTTGAGTTTCTATCTTTTGGACAATTTTAAATGTAATAACATGAATTACTAAATCATACTAAACTGCACTTTCTGATACGGGACAGATTTTATGTCTGTTCAGATTAGTTAAGCTTTTTGGACATCCTTAGAACACATACATCTATAGTGTAGGAGCAATAGGGTTCAGTTAATAGGGACAGTACTGCTGTATCCAATGGGAATAATACAGTGTATTAGTTGGAGAGCAGTGAAAATTCAGTAAAGTGGGTTATGAAATCTTGTAAGTAGTGCATATCATTCTATTATGGCTGAGGGCATATGTAAAGGCTGTCAAGAAGTGATACGGTTCTGGCACATCATCCTAAGCAGATAACAAGGGGAGGCAGTTTTAGAAGTATAAACTAAAATTTTTTACTTTTCTCATATTGTCACTCCTAAATGCCTTAAATTGTTGGTGAATGTGATGTAGTGTTGGTTAGAAAAATCTATTTACTCTTTCTGGTATTGCACACATTCAAGGGGTTATGCAATAAAAGGTGCAAATTTTGATACTAGTTCGGTAAACTTTAATCCAGTATTGGCCAGAATATGGACACCTTTTATTACATTACTGATGTGATTATCTATAGTGGAACCAACATGCAGCCAAACACTGCATTAGAGTCTGTTCATGGGAAACACCAACGTTTAATCAAGCAGATAGTTTCAATAATTGCATTTAGTAAGCAAAAACTGATCTACAATGTATTTGATTATACCTTGCATATAATTTACTTTGTTTCTCCCATTTGATTTACCACTTCCTTCCCTCTTATACCCTCCTATGACATCACTTACCCTAATAGGACCCATCCATAGACTAGTCGTCCCCTCTTTGTCATAATTCTTTTAAATATATTACATTTTTCTTCCTTCCATGTCTATATTACATCATAATGTATGGATATACTGTCAAAATACATTAAAAATACTAGAAAAGGGAACATTTATAGTTGTCAGAGTTGCTAGCAGTAGAAGTGCATCAAATATTTATGACACAGTTCATGGCTTCAGTTTGAAGTCTTTGATTCCAAAGCAGTTATTTTCTTATACATTCTTCTTATACATTAAGGATTTTAATGTAGATGCTAAACCTGGTTTTTAGGAATATTTTCTATTGTGCTGCACTGTACTTCATGCTGTTCTGCAAGCTCATTAAAAATAAAGGATGTCCCTTTAAATGTGTCTCTTTAATATCCTTTCTTTCATCTTTTCATTCTAACCTGGAGTTTTGTTATTTATTTTTTGCCTTCAAAAGACAGATGAACTGGCTGAGCATTCTGTACAGCACACCCTCTGTAAAGGAATGGGTCTATTAGGCAACTAATATGCGGAGAGCGGTCATACGCTCACAACAGGAATACAAATCTGCACCAATTCCGCCATCTGTAGTAGTTACACACACACCAGCCATATATTTTATGCAGCAGGTGTATATTATCACAAAATCTCAAGAGAAAGCAGCTTTACAAAAGCTTTAGAACATTTTTGCAAGGTGTGGTCCATATTCTGGCACAACATTAATTGAACTAAAAAATGTAATGCCAAGTAATCTATTTAGCACTCACAGACATCCTAGTGTATAATATAATTACAGTATAACATATATAGTATATACAGTCATATGAAAAAGTTTGGGAACCTCTCTTAATTCTTTGGAGTTTTGTTTATCATTGGCTGAGCTTTCAAAGTAGCAACTTCCTTTTAATATATAACATGCCTTATGGAAACAGTATTATTTCAGCAGTGACATAAAGTTTATTGGATTAACAAAAAATATGCAATATCCATCATAACAAAATTAGAAATGTGCATAAATTCGGCCACCCTAACAGAGATATTAGATCAATACTTAGTTGAACCTCCTTTTGCAAATGTAACAGCCTCGAGACGCCTCCTATAGCTTTTGATGAGTGTCTGGATTCTGGATGGTGGTATTTTTGACCATTCGTCCATACAGAATCTCTCCAGTTCAGTTAAATTTGATGACTGCTGAGCATGGACAACCTGCTTCAAATCATTCCATAGATTTTCAATGATATTCAAGTCAGGGGACTGTGACGGCCATTCCAGTATATTTTACTTCTCATTCTGCATTATTGCCCTTGTAGATTTCGTAGTGTGTTTTGTGCATTGTCTTGTTGGAAGGTTAGGAGGTAAGTTCCAAGAGTAAAAGGTCCATAGAAGGCATTGCAAAAATGTATGCAAGGCCAAGAGCAAATTCCAACCAGCTAATGTTATAAGAGTGAGAAGCACAAGGAGTTTGAGGGGTACATAATATCAGTCTGTGAGGGCATGGGTATCAGAAACTTCCAGGTTTTGAACCAGGGATCTGTTATTATATACTGGTCTCTGCTCCTCCTGCTTGAGCCAAAGTGTGGCGTCAGCCTGACCCTGAAAGAATGTATGTGACTCTTCTTCCCTGTTAATACTCCTTGGTCAATGCAGACATTCCACTCCCCCGTCTCCCTGGTGCTGGATCATTGGCCAATCTGTTTACTCCAAACCTTGTGTTCTTGTGACCCCTGTTCCTGAGATCCTGTTCCTGTAAGTCCTGTCCCTTGCATTGTTATCTGACCTCCCAGTTTAGACCTTGGCTCGTTATCTGACTCTGAATGGTTTCTGCTCATCCTGACCTTCGGCCTGTTTCCTGGATTACATTTGTCTGCAGCCCGCCCTTGACTCTTGGCCCGTCTTATGGACTTTGATTGTTTGCTGTCCGGCCAGACCTTTGCCTGAACTTAGACTTGCTTTTCTGTCACCACATTTTAATTTTTCTTTAATAAATCTCTTTAGAACTTGCACTACTTGTAAGCGGTGTGTTGCTAAGCACATAGCTTGCATACAAACCAGCACTATTCCTAACACTTGGTGAAAATCAGAATATAACATCTATATGAAATAGTTCCACCTTGGTAGGGACAGAGCTAGATCCATATCAGACTTCTTTGAGGAGGAAAGGTGATACTAAGGCAGCCATATAAGCAGCTTTGGCTCCATCAAGGGTTTGCTGCCAACAATACCCTTGCTTACTTAAACCCCTAGTAGTGAGAGGCATTCTTCATCCATAGTTACAAGCAATGTATAGCAGAACTAACAATAGGATGTGCACTTTTTATAGTTGTCAATAACTGTAGTCTTTGCTGAGATAAGCAATGTGGCAACTCCATTTATATGTATTCTTTATATGAAAACTCACAGAGAAGAACTGTTCCTTGGTTTTTATGAGACAATCTTAAAATCAGCTCTTTTAGCAAACTGAGTTAATTTATCCTTTAATACTACCTTGAGCATGTGCTGCATAAAACTAGGAGAAGTAGCAGACTTAAGCAAGTTACATTTTGTCTGGACAAAGAAAACAGGATTTCTTTGTAACTTGTGTCAAATCTTGTAAAGCATGCTAATAATCTAGTCTCCTTCTCACCCACCCTCATTAGTATGCAGATTGCGCTGAGGCCTTGCATTCTTTGACCATTCCTATGGGATGCAACATAGATAGAGAACCCTTTGCACTTTAATACATTATCTGTTTAGAAAAATGTATACTATAATACTAGGGCTTTAGTACTTAATTCCCTGGGGCAACATTTGGGTAAATGCTTTGAAGCTGCTAAGCAAGACATAACTGCCAACCCCAATAATTACTTGGCTTAGATGTTTAATAACTTAAAACAGGGATAAAAAATGAGTAAAAATAAAATAAGTTGGATGTGATTTCATAAAAATGTTCTCAGTGTCAAGGTTTAGGCTAATTTTTAAAACCAATTTTTATATGTCAAATGTACACATTCACAGATCTATACAACTCGCACACAGAGTCAATGAAAAGTTTAGCCACTACCTGTTCTCAAACACCCTATTTCATCTGCTCTAACGATATTGCCCACCCTGTCTTACATGTCCTGTGCATTCAATTTTGTGGTAATTTCTTTACAACATGCTCCCTCACAGCGCAAAATGTATTAAAGCAGCCGTGCCTGTCACTCCATAATTCCATCTTTCCGCTCCCTGTCCCACTGGTATGTACTCCTCAAGCTTCTGTTTGAATTTAATGTCCCTGCCAATGCCCCTTTAGCCACTCTCTCCATGGCCATTACACACATTCTCCAACTTTCCATCTGTCGGTTTTTCTGCCCTCCCAGTTGCCATGCAACCATTTTTCCCTAGCAGGCATTGTTCCACCTGCTGGACACTGTGGGTCCCTACATATACTTAGTGAGTATCTTCCTTCTACTTGACCCCAGCCCTTTACTCACAGTCAGCAACCATCTTTCTCTTTAGACTCCTACCTTGTGGTCCCTGCTCAAATGCCACACGCATCCTCGTGGTCTGTTCTCTCCCTCCCAACCTGTCTGTTCATTACTGGTACTCTGCATTGTTTGTAGTTGAACAATATTAGCACAAATTCAACTCAATTCTTTTGAAATTAACCATATGAACTTGAGAAATGATGTGAAAAAAGTCCACTAACATTAGATGGTTGAAAGGTATTTCTATATATTTGTATGATTCTTTAACTGTATTCTGGATACATAAAATTGCATAAGGAAAGTTTTACTACAAAAATAGAAAATCCATAGTATCCCATTTTCAGATCTATATAAACTCCACTGTGCAGAGACAATTAGCAGTGGAGTGAAGAGCATCGGGTTCTCTTCGCCTGGTAAAAAAAATGACAGGTGGAACGAAGCTGAGGGGCAGCCCAGTGTGCCATTGGCATAGAAAGGCAGTTGCAAACTGGCCAATACTATCCTGTCAGAACACTTAAAAGAGGGAGTGGTACACATGGATTAGCAGAGTTGTCAACCTATACAGTGTCCGTGGGGAATTGTAAGCGTGGGTCAACAGGGGGGGTCTACCTGTGACGTCACTGTGCATACTCGCAATGTGCAGTGACATCACTAATTGCACACTGTCCAAACCGGGGAATCACAGCCCCGTTGGGTAACTGGAGGGTGTGACTCCTGAAGTTTCTGGGACACCCTTTTCCCCAGCACCCCACCCCCCCCTTGGTGGCAGGGTCTGCTTCCTCTATAATTACTCCATTATGTTTTCTTTTTTATTTCACATTTTTTAATTCTCCAGGTCTATTAGTTCACAGCAATCACGGAAATATTATTTTTCATTACTTTAAGACCAGTAAACACTAAGGAGCTACTTAAAGCTATTTACATTTGTGAAATTGCACAATTGCATTTTTTCAAGTTATGAAAGTTGATTTAGGAATAAAAACATTTGCAAAGTGAGTTATTTTTGCATTTTAACAAATAATTTCTTATATTACAGTTTTTTAAGTCATTTTATCAATTATCTATGAATTATTACTCTGCTCCGAGGTGGCATAATCTATGGTAATAGTGTTACAAGTTTTTCAGCATTCCACAAAAATTGTGTTTTGGGAAAAAAGTGTTTCTTTGCACCAAAGTCTATTTTCTTAAAATGTCAGTCCATGGGAAAGTTTTTCCAGATGTTAGTAAATCAGCCCCTGATTTACTAACACATGTCCATCAAGTTCAACCTTTTAACTTTTTTTAACCTGCCTAACTGCCAGTATAGAACTATATTGCAAACAATTTGCAGGTGATATAAATTACAAATTCATTAATATAAAAATATTTTTTATTCTGGGATGTTCTGAAGTCAGTGGGAAAAAGTAAAAGAGGAAGGCCAACAATTCCTGGATAATAGTAGATGGCCGCCATTCAGCAGCTGTGATGAGTTTATTTGCAGCAAAATGAGAATTTAATTAGGCTCTTCACACTTAACTAACTCTTCTATTTCTGCAGATCCTAGGTCTTTGATTCTCTCGGATTAATCCTTTTAGCCCTAAACCTCTTCCAGCTGCTGGTGAATCTGTGCAGAATACAGCAACTTCAGGTCCCCCAGATGGCTAAGGTTCTCTTTTGACTTCTCCCCTTGGGGGTTTTCTGTACAGACAATGGTGATGTGGTGAACATGCTACTGGACTAACTTGGGCTTTATGTTACTGAGACCATTGCAATGACCACAATGCTTGCATGAGAAAAAAAATATAGCATTTTAAGGAGTGAGATGCAGTTTCACAATTCATTATTATACTATTATTGAAAAACGACTTTATTTCTATATTAGAAACTCTAATTTAAAATGGTTAGCTTTTGTAAACAGTAAACTGTGACAGTAAAAATGAAGAGAACTTAAACGTCCAGAGAAAACAATGACAAATTAAAATAATTTGAAATCAGCAACAGATTGCAGTACTGGGAAAACTGCTTTGTCTGTTCAGTTAACATGCTATAGGCCTCATCTGCAAAGCTGAATGCGAAGTGCAAAAAAAGTCACAATCTGCAATTTTTTTGTCACTTTCTACACTACATTCGGCTGTGTGCAAATAAATGCTGGTCTCTGTTCTCTTTTCAAGATCAAACAGAGGTGGATTGGGGAGGCACTTAGATGTTCCTACCCGTCTCTTACCCGCCTCTAACTTACACATCATTTGCACCCACAAGGGCTGAGTTGCACCTTTGGATGCTACATTGAGCACCAGACTTTTTATCCAGCACTCAGTGCAGAGACCGGCAAGGGCGCACAAGTGCTCTGTAAGTGAGCAATTAGGGCCACGCTCTTGCACATGCGCCCCAGGATTTTGTATATGACCCTTTAAATGTTTGAGGCTTAGCCCTTTATCAAGGTTAAAAAGCAACAATAACCAGAAAAATACCTGTATGGTACTATATAAATTAATATACAAATATATTGTGTACAAAACACTGTTTTTCTTTTTCTAGAACCCCTAGAAGCAGTTTGTATCTAGTCATATATAATCATGTCTGTCAACTCTCCTGGAATTCCTTACCAAGTTTTGGACCACATTCCCTAAACTCCTGTCACACACCGGTTCAGTTAAAGGAGAAGGAAAGGCTCTCTTTACTTGGGGGTGCCAAAAGTTAGGAACCCCAAGTGATTGTATATACTTACCTCACACCCCGGCCGGTGCAGCAGAAAACTGCACTGCAAGCACCACAGAGCACCACTGTTGAAAATGGACAGAGTGATACAAGGATGGACTGACATTCCTTATATGGACTAATGACATCATCATTACTACAAACGTGATCGTGCACCTCTGACTTCGTCATTGACTGAGTGCGGGATATATATATATATATATATATATATATATATATATATAAAGCAAAAAAAACTTCCACACACATAGGTCTTGATAAGTGAAAAAAAAGCTGGTAGATTTATTTCAACGTTTTGGCTTAGAAACTCAAGCCGTCATCAGGAAGGGCACCTATCTAGTTATATGTATGTATATATATATATATATATATATATATATATATATTATAGTACAAACACCTGCACTCTGTCCTCTTTTTTCTCCAAGCCGGGTGCTCGGTCAAAGTGTTTATATATGCATAGAATGGACCAGCACACCGTTTTCTTCAATCAAACGTGTTTATTCAATACACACTGTGCATCCAACGTTTCGGCCCGCATCCGGGCCTTTATCAAGGATAAAGGTCCGGATGCGGGCCGAAACGTTGGATGCACAGTGTGTATTGAATAAACACGTTTGATTGAAGAAAACGGTGTGCTGGTCCATTCTATGCATATATATATATATATATATATATATATATATATATATATATATATATATATATATCTATATCTATCTATATATCTATATCTATCTATCTATCTATCTATATATATATATATATATATAGGCACTTGGGGGTGCTTAACTTTTGTCACCCCCAATTAAATATGCCTTTCCTTCTCATTTAAATGTTTGTATAGTCAGTCAGCATATAGTTATGGGGACTCCAAAGGGCTGTGGTACTTTTTTGAAAAAAAAAATTCTGCTTGGGTAAAATTATGGAAAATACCAAGCTATTTCTTCTCAAAACCCTGTTCACATGGGGTTTCCTTAAAAATTGTACTAGCATTCTTAAATAGACCCGCTTGAAGAAGCAACATGAAATCAAGTCTCAAAAATTTCCAGAGTGAATAATTAGCACTCTAATGATATGGGGTGATTTGACATGTCTTATGTCATTAATGATCCTCCACACAACCTCCATCCTGAAATGCAACAGCCATTTCCTTGTAATAGTAGCTGATGTAGTAAAATAGATAGTTTACTTTAAATTAACTGTTAATATCATGCAGACAGTCATATTCTGTTAGTAAAACACAGAAAGAAATCACCAGTGCTCGGTCTAACTCACGCTGTGGCGTTGACCAGCTGTTATAAACACCATTGTGCCAGCGCTCAGCCTAACCCACATTCTGGAGTTGACCAGCTGCTATAAACAATAAAAAGACAATATTTGTACACAAAGAGAAAAATTGGCAGTCCACTGTTTGCCTTTAAAAATAATTTTTACAAAAAATGAGGTGTTAGTACCACACTTTGGCCAAAATATGTAAGCTCACATTCCACGTCAAGGCCCCTCATTGTACGTGAGTCCTACACTATGAGCTTTCTAAGTTTGTAGTGCATTTAAAATCAAGTCCCCCAGCAACCACTGTGACTAGTGGGAAAGCAGGGAGATTTTAAGCCTCAGCCAACAAACATACACCTGTGAATAATTACCTTCCTTTGTAGTGCATTTAAAATCAAGTCCCCCAGTAAACAATATGACTGAGTAATAAGACCATGATGCACTTAACTCAGGGGCTATAGTAAGGAACTTTTTAACCCCAGCCACTTTACATACATCTGAAAGTTATTCCCTGTTTTAAAGGCTGAATGGCAGCTACAGGCAAAATTTGGCAAACATTTGTAAACAAAACACAGAAAGAAATCACCAGTGCTTGGTCTAACTCACGCTGTGGCGTTGACCAGCTGTTATAAACACCATGTGCCAGCGTTCGACCTAACCCACATTCTGGAGTTGACGTGGCATGTGAGCTTACATATTTTGGCCAAAGTGTGGTACTAACACCTCGTTTTTTGTAAAAACTATTTTTAAAGGCAAACCGTGTCCTGACAATTTTTCTCTTTTTTCTTTTGGGTACAAATATTGGCTTTTTATCGTTTATAGCAGCTGGTCAACTCCAGAATGTGGGTTAGGCCGAGCATTACAATTTTCAATTGCTCTTCATTTTATTATATTATATTAATTAATATACCCAATATACCCAATATACCCTAACAATATGTAGTTGTTTTATTGAGATACTGAATTATAAATAGAAACACAAGTAATAATAAGTAATGGAGCAATAGTTTGCTGCCTGTTGGGCTAGTGACCTCCATGTTAAATCTGTAATAGGCAGAATAATTCATAAACTATGAAGACCAATAGAATAGGATAATGTATAACATACATAGGGTAAACTTAAAGATTTACTACCCTTTAAATAAGGCAGCCAATGTTTACGTCATGTGTGAAAATATTATGGTACGTGCATGTAGCCCTACAGATATGTCTGGAAAGGATATAGTAAACGATTGTGAATTAGTAATATGTACTAATATCTCTCATAAAGTCATTTAAGTATAGTTCCAAGAATATTTATAACAGCAAATAAGTGATCATTCCAATATGATTCTAACTGGCCTTCATGCTGGTTCCCCATAAACTACATTGGGTGTCACAAGTAGGCCTACTCACACAGAATGGGAACCCATGAATTACTCTGATGACTCAGAAAATATACTAACATATATATATATATAGAAAATGATGGATATGAGCCGCACACCCTAATTATAATCACAACCTGGGTGCTCATGCTTAGAGGGTAAATGCAGGATACAAAATGATAGCACTCGCAGGATTTTAGCAAAAACAGACAAAAAGTGTCAAAAAAGAAAAGGTTTATTTATCCAACGTTTCGGTCCCACACAGGAACCGTTCCTGTGTGGGACCGAAACGTTGGATAAATAAACCTTTTCTTTTTTGACACTTTTTGTCTGTTTTTGCTAAAATCCTGCGAGTGCCATCATTTCGTATCCTATATATATATATATATCTATATATATATATATATAGATATATATAGATATATATAACAATATTACAAATATTACAAATAAAAAGTCAAGTATTTGAGTAGCAGAATTCAACATCATCAAACAAAAATATGGGTATCTTTTTTAGAATATCACTCACTGTCCTCTGATGTGGTGACTCCAGCTTCAAACTGCAATAAACAGCTTTTCTCTCCATAGGCAATCCCCATTATATCTTAGTGTTTGGTGAATTTTGAGTTATCTTATAATTTCCTTTGAAAAATTCATTGTGCTGATCTGAAGCATTGCATTCCAGCTCATATTATTGCATGTCTCAGGCCCAAGAACACTGGTGTGAATGTCTGATTGTCTAGGAACAATGTCATGTAAAAATCTGATGTCTAGAATATCCCAGGGGGTCCTGGGCCACTCCTCCTTCACTAATCCCCTGGCTGCTGGAAAGCCATGACTCGCAGATGAGTAATGCAGTGTTGGGCCATCTGACACCAATGTGTATAAACAGAAACCAATTTGTTAAGCACACAGATCTGAAACCAATTAAAACACACATGCCCATTAGGAAGTATTACCCTCCACAACATACTCTAAAGTAAACTGAACAAACATATTTTAAGACTGATGAGTCTAGTTGCCCAAAACAAAGTCTTTAGACAGAAGTAAGCCAGGTGTGAACAAATTGCATCTCTTTTATCATCTCATGGAAATTAATGTTGGGTCATTTTGCGTGTATAATAAGAGCATAGATATATTGTTAAAAAACTATTGGTAGCAAGTTTGCCCCCAAGTTTTATTCATACACAAAAAAAATCACCAATGATGAGTAACATACAGTCTTCTAATTGGGGCTTATTAGTTGTAAATTAGTAAAAAAAATGTTGGCTGAAATCCTGAAGAAGAAATAAAAGATAAAGGGAAAAAGGTATAGAAGGTCAAGAATAGACCAGAGAAGGGAAGAATCATTATGAAGGAAAAAGATTTGGGGAGGAAAGAATGGTAACAGAAACAGTAGAACCATCCTAACTTGCACTTTACTAATTAGACTGACCAGTGTAGAAGATTTAACATGGGGGGGGGGGACTTTAAAAAGGAATAAAGTGTAATTCCTAGAGGGCATTCATGGAACTGAAGCACCATAGGAGATTGTTGGAAGAAGTGTGACCATGAGACAGAGAATAAAACGTAATAAAAAAAATAGCAAGAGAAAGTAAGGTAAAAAAAAAAGAGAAGGGGAAAGACAATATAGCAAAACAATAAAAGGGAAGCAGCAAGTGGTATAATAATTAAAGAATAGTAAAAGATTTTTTAAAAAAGAAGACAGTGTAAACTGCAGTAACTACTTGGGAAACTCTGTTACATCTGTACCGTGACCCTTTGCTCTGTAGCTTGGTCAGAATGACTAATACTACCACAATTAATATTATTATGAAAGGAGAGGTAACTAATCCACCATTCAGTTTCTGTTCCATTAATAACTTTTTGGTCTGTGTAGTCTGATATATGCTATAGATGCCACTGCATTATATGAATTAATTGTCACTTGGTGAATGAATGAATTTTTATGCAATCATATCCTATGTAGCTGCACATTATTAACTCAAACTGTTCTGTTGGACAAGAATATTGTCAAGATCCCCATTTGGGCTTTCTTAATAATCTTATCTTAGCCAGTACATAAAGAGTTTTGGGACAGAGCCAATGTTTTAGTCTCATATTTATCTTCATGCAGCCAATAACAAAATAAATATTTAGGGACCTTGTAAACATCATTATAATAATGAAAATATATTTTAAACTGTGAAGTCTCATGTGCTCTATAAAAATTAAAGAGAGAACTAAAGTTGCTCTTGTTCCCTACTGGGAACTTTTCAGCAGCCATTAAAAGGTGCAGGCAGCACAGACTAGACTGAGGTCTGAGGCTGAACAAAGACCTAACCAGACAGAGAATAAGGGTCAAGATATTCTTATGTACATCAGATTGTAATAGATGTTCATCTAACATTTTTTTTCTTCAGACACATTACAATAAATACTCACATCCAGGGACTCCTTGTGGTAAGCTTTATAGTTATACTATAAAACATTATATACAGTAGGCACAGATGAATTTCTACCAGACAAAAGTAAAATAGTCGGAGAAGGGCAGAGAAGGGCAAGAGAGTCTGAAACCCTGTGGTTAACATTATTCAATCAGTAAAATCTTTTGCACTAAGAAATGTATCACATCATGCTGAAAATGCCAGCATAGATCGAGATACATTTGTTGATGAATATCTGTTCAATTGAACAAAAGATTTGCTGAAACTGTCAACAATAAGCAAGTTTAGAATCTTTTGTGCACTTTTCAAGCGTGATATTTAAAGAAACACCTAATCCACTTAAAATACAACACTAGTCCAAAGCAAAAATGTTGCATTTGGACCATATTTTGTTTAACATAAGCCTGAATTGAGCCAAAGTTCTCTTTGGCTTGACAGTAGTGGCAGCCATTTATAGGCTGTGATTTTAATAGTATTTGCACGTGTTTATTAGTGCAGACATTCCCTTTGTGTATATGGAAGCTCTTTGTATTTTTATTAATACGGGTATGGGATCCGTTATCCAGAAACCTTTTATGCAGGGGCAATCTCCGATATACACCATTTTAATTAAATCATTCAGATTTTTAAAAATGATTTCCCTTTTCTCTGTAATAATTAAACATAACTTTGTACTGGATCCCAGCTAAAATATAATTCATCCTTATTGGAGGCAAAATAATCCTATTGGGTGTAATTAATGTTCACATTATTTTTTTAGTAGATTTAGGGGGAGATTTATCAAAGGTCGAAGCGAAGATTCGAATTTCTCAATTTATCATGTACTGTTTCTTTGCTGTTTTCGCCTATGGGGGACCTCCTAGAACCAATTTCAAAAATCAAAGTTTTTTTTGGGAAAAACTTCAAATCGAATTCGATTTCTTTGATTTGTACAATTCAAATTTGATCGAAAACATACCTATTCAATTGAAAACAGACCTATCCGGCCAAAAAATTGTATTTCGGCTAAAAAATTTTCAATTTTTTGAATTAGAATATCAAAGTTTTTCAAATTCCGACCCTTGATAAATCTGCCCCTTAGGGTATGAAGATTCAAATTACCCCTTATTGAGAAAACCCCAGGTCCCGAGCATTCTGCAGGCACATAAGTGTGTTTAGTTATTTTACTATGTTTCTGAGCATTCTTCTGGTACACTTGAGTTGTGTGCATGGGAGCTACTCATATTTAGTTACTTATTTTACTATGTTCCCGTGCAGTCCACTGCTACACCTGCAGATGAAAAAGTATTCTGCAAATACAATTAATGGGCATGGTACTGATAAACAAACTAGTATTTGCACTATATTAGAAGGAAACTGGTGAATATAGTTAATAAACCTGTTAAATTACTGTTGTTCATGCCATTCACACTTTAGATTATCGGCACATTTATCAAGGTTGCACCTGGGCAGTAACTAATAAAACTGAAAAAGGCCATTAGAGTAAGGAACAAAATATTCATCCTACCTGCCATTTTCTGCTTGTCATAACAGTTTTATATTAGAGTTTAAAGATTCTCAGTAGTGATGACCAAACTTTTATACCAAGTAAAGTTTTACTGCAAAATTCACAATTTCACAATTTTTTTGCCATTCAGTTTCAGCAAAAAGCAAAAAAAAAATATGTTGCAGAGAATGTGAGACATCTCTATTATGCACCTCTTGCCTTCCACATCAACCTATCAAAGACCTCTCCAGCCCTCCTCTTGTCTATCTAAAGGCATGCATAGACATGCAGATTTACGAACAATCAGTCTGTGCCATTTCCCGACCTGCCACTTACCATTGAGATTAAAAAAAGTAGTAAAAGAACAGATCAGACAATGTTCTGCCCCTAACAGCAATTGTACAAAAGTTATGTCCGACAAAGCTGGTGACAGATCAGCGATACATGCAGAGATATTATCGGTAGCCGACAGAAATTTCCTAACCTGTCCGATCGTCTAAACAACTTATCGCCATGGCACAAAAAATGACGGTACACTCCACACACGGCCCGAAAATTGTATGAAACGGAGATTCATACAATCAAATCATTGCGTCTATTGCCAGCTTAAGGAGCTGTCTGTGAGCCATGTTTGGAAGAAATTGGCAATATGGGAAGAAAAAGTGAAATACTAAAAACACCCTAACTTCAATTGTGCAGTTTCACAGATCTTTCCAGCAAAAAAAAAATGCGACAGTTTCACTAATTTTTCGTTATCATCATTATTACTTATCTTGCTTGATAAGAATTTCAGTCCCCAGTACAACTGAAAAAGATGTTGAGCCCTTGAATTGCATACATAATTATATTAGACCTATATATTAGATCTATCCATCATATAGATCATATCCAAGTTACCAAAATGAGATGTCTTAATTCTTCATCATGGAATAAAATGGATATTCAAGCTTGAAAATTGAGTTGGAATCCTTTTATGTCCTACTGGACCCTATTATGCCCATTTTTGAATGTAACACAGAATAATCTGTGAACCTGCTGTGATATTTAGTATTCATTTGCACCACCCCTGATTTCTGTTAACATGAAATCATAATGTGCATTATTTTTGTATACGCAACAGAGGCTGCATTAGAAAAGGGCAGATAAGGGTGGATTACTTTTATGCATTAACCAGTGTCAGGGGGAGAACAGCTGTGTTTCATAGGCCTATTCTTCTGCAACCCTCCAAGGAGAGAATTACCACAATAATGTGACAGGGTCGCCTTATCTCTGTTAGCTTGCTCTTCCCCCACCCCTCTACTAAGGCCCTAGGAAATGCCAAAGCTTGGCAAGCTGATCCATTTGTGAGCTTGCTTCAGATTTGTATGGCAAGTTCATTTAACACACGTGGAGAGAGTAAAATAAATCATTTTATAATCAGCAGTGCAAAGATTTTGAAATCAAGGGTGAAACATAAAACTTTATTTCACCTATCAATTCAATTTAAATTTAATCATACTGAAAATTTATAAATATAATCTATTAAAAATTCTGAAATAATCATTGTTACTCTTCACTATCTCTCTCTCAGCATTCTCTCTGCATGCAGGAGTCAGGAGTCTGATTTTGAATGACAGTTGGGTCCAATGCAGCCTTTAGGGGTGATCCTTTTGCCTAGTATTTGCCTATACATATTAGAGCTCACTCTTTTAGATTGTATTTGTGCTGGAGTAAGGTCTAATACATCTGATAGAAAAGGGAGTTCCCCCAAAAAGATAGATTGGATCTGTCAACTTCTGCATGAAGACAAAATGAAGAGAAACAGATGCCGAGATGGATAGCGAAGATTCATTTCAATTATTTCAGAAACAGAACAGAATATTTAATTAATTTTATTTAGAAAGTCTCTTTTTTCTGTATGATGAAGCTTATACTACATTTTCATTTTTGTGATCATACGGATGATGGCAAGGAATGGCATTGAATAAAGGTGTGTATGAAATCAAGCAAACAGTGAAAAGTAGACCTTGTCACATTATTGTGTTAATTCACATAAATTCACTTGAATTTGGCATATGTTTCATATGTTTCTAAAACAACAGAGACATTTTTATCCTAAATAAACACAACCTGGACCCTTGTTTCCCATTCCCCCGTGTAAAGATTTCATGTACACTAGGGGGCAGATTTATCAAGGGTCGAGTAGTAAATTCAAATTTGAATTTTTGGTTTGTTCTTTTTTGGTCAAAACTCACAAATTCAAATTGTGAATAATCCAAACTCAATTCGATTTTGAAATTCAAGATTTATCAAACCTTTATCCTGGGAATAATTTGAAATTCAACTATTCGCCACCTAAAACCTGCCAAGTTCATGTATAAGCCAATGGGAGAGGTCCCATCTGAAGATGTTAATAGCATTCCTGATATTCCAGTTTTTTTTCAGAGAAAAAACTGGATTCGAGTTTAGTCTAATTCAATTCGAATTCGATTCTAGTTTTTGAGTTGGTAATATTCGTTCGAGTTTTAGACTTCACATTTTTTCTTAAATAACCTCCCAATCAAATTTCGAGTATATTCGAATTTGAGTAAAAAAAATTCACATGAATTTGAAATTTGACCTTTATTAAACGGGCCTCTAGCTGTTGTCTTTAATAGGTTATGGGGGCAATGTAATAAAAGTCACAAAGAGAGAAAAATGTACACAAATAAGAATTAAAATTTGCATTTCACAATGTAATATTCCTCATTAGACTGTTATTGCATTGCAAATTTTAATTGCACATTGCGCACTTTCAAGAAGTGTTTTTGTCGTAATCTTTTGGATCAAACACAACTTTTGCAGTAAGAAGTTTTGTTAGGGCAAACTATAAAAATTTGCAATCTTTTTTCCACTGTCAGAAGTGGTCACTAAACAGTTTCCCGGGTTCACAAAAGCTATATTACGTTTGAACAAAGGAAATCTTTTGCATTGCAAATATTTTTCCATTACCAACTTTCATTACATTCCTCCATATGTCCTCTGAAAGTGTACTTCTTTGCGTATACAGTAGCTAGAATAATGAATGACAAATTGTTTAGTCTTTGCAAGTTTCCAAATAGACACGTTATATTTTTCCTTTTTAGTCTTTTTTAATCATATATTAAAGGTTCAAACATTGTGTTGCTTGAACATCTCTTTTTGCAACATCATAACAGCTTTTTATTTTATGAACAGTATTGTTCACAATACTGAAAGACACATTGCAATGCACCATTACCCTGGAAACACACAAGCAAAGAACTTTTTATATGAGCACTGCCTTTTTAGCTTTTAATGCCTATGGGTATTTTTTTCACTGATATCCACCATGTCAGCAAGTCGAAAGATGACAGATTTGACAACAATATAAAAACTCAAGCAAAGGTTTACAATAGTACATACAGAAGATCAACAATGCCTTTTAAAAGATGAACAGTGCAGCCAAGAGTTTAACAAAGTACAGAAGAGACATATAATTGATGAGGGGTAGAAATATTAAATTGACAGGGTTTTCCTCAAAAATGAATGTGTGGTAGGAAGAAGCCATAAATTAGATTTTTTAAATATTAGCCATCCCTTAATTTAACCCTGTGAGTTAATAAGAGAAAAAGTACCTAGAGAAGATGTAGACAGTGTTTAATGTTTTGTAAAGACACATATTTACCAGGGCATGATCTCTAGCCCACACAGATGATGGAAGAAGTTAATAAAGCCATCCTAAAAACAGATTTCAATATTGTACATTGCAAAATCTGTTCGCATTTGCTGATTTAATTTTAATTTTGTAAACTGTTTTTTTCCCACCACTTTGCCCCTTTAGAGGTGAAAGTTTGCTTTAGTGCTATATTCACCCTTGAGTATAAATCTTCTTTAATACCCCCCATATGAACTATTACTTTTGTTTCATTTGCAGCTTTGTTTTTACAGCATAATTTCTAAATATTTGCCATTATCTATTCTCTTCAGAAAGCGTCTTATTTGGTAGACGGCGAATAAAAACGGAATATTAATGCAATTTACCAGCAAAATAAAAACATGGCCATGTTATTCAGCCTCCACAGCAGGGTGTGTTAGCATACTAAATTATATTTCTGAAATTCATGAGGATTCATTTATTTAGGTTCCCAGGGGTTTAAGTTTTCAGTATTGCTCTGCATAAATTGGATAACCCATAGATAATTCCCTTATTGTACTCTGAGCTAAAATCCCTTCATTACAAATTTTTTGCAAGGTGAAATGCATTTATGCACTCTCTGTATATCCCATATGCCCTATCATTATTGCCAAAATATACTGCATTATCTGAAATGTACACAAATGATGGATTACTGACCAGTAACATTGGCAGAAAAGATTTTTATTCAGGTTTATCTATGTATTTTTCCTCCCGGATTTTGTAAGTAAGATCATTGTTTATAGCAGTAATTTTAATAAATGTGCTTATTTTTAGACCATGTTTGCCAGCTCTTACATACACACATGCAAGGATGTTGTTACCAAAGAGTGTATACAGCATATCTTTAAAAACCAATAAACTCCAAGCAATCCTATCTTTCTTTATGTCAGTGATTCTAGATATGCATTCTGGATCACAGCATTTACAGTATTACTACATTGTTCTCTGTAACAAAAACATCCTTATGGGATGACTCAGCATGTTGGTCATTTCAAAATACCTACAATGATCCAATATTATCTAAGCAAATTATTGTTTTTTTGATAACACTACTTGAAGGGAAATTCTTAATTAACAGTGTTGGCTATCCACTTACTGAATATCAAGGCAAGCATTGCTCCATACAATCTGATAACTGAGGTTAGTTGGTAAAGTTTGCAATCTGATATTGCTATAGAACTGGGGTTAGTTGGTAAGGTTTGCCTCTTAACTTGATTAACCTAAAATGTCCAATCCTTCAACATTCTTGTTTGACTTTCACAGGCATCCACCATCTTTCTACCAACAATGAACAAACCTTTGTAAGCTGTTCTTGGCTTCCCAGCATTACCGTTGGTCTATTCAGCTATTAATTCCTTCTGTCTTAGTTTAAGAAGCCCCTTACTCCTACAATACCCAAAATAAACCAAACTAAATAATTATTATTCAAGAAAGCAGGTTGTACTCATGGGCTACCCTATCTTTTATTGACAACAATGCCAATTGCCCAGAATCCACAGCTGAGAGCTAAAGTAGAGGAAGAACTAAAAGGCTATGCAATGGATAAAAGAGACAACAAGCTTCAAATAAAATCTGATAATATAAAAGGGATTATAATAGAATCACAAACTGGATTTGATTAAGGTAAAATCTGAGAAGCATATAAATATGTCACTGGAACAATTAATATTACCCAGTCAGGGACAGAATTATTTTAGATTTAGATCAAGGAGTGACTTTCTAAATAACAATCCACAATCCGTGTGTTGCTTCAGGTATATTTGTTTCTTTAGGGGGGAGCCTGATGAGGAGATGAAGGAGGCTAATACTGTACAACTAATGGCGACACTGTGTATTCCTAATGGTTAATAGTAATCATATCATTCCCACTATGTCACAGCACATTTTACATAGTAAACAAACAGGCAAAACATGAGATGGCTTGCATTTGCATAAACAAACTACTAATAGCACAGGAACATGAAAATGGTTGAAATGTACATAAAATTTTTATAGTATCCTACTGAGAAGTTTAAAAGTGCACTAACTGATAAAATATGAAATAGTTACTCGGAAATTAAACATTAAATGAAACACAGAGGGAAGTCAGCTTATTTTGTAAGATTCAAATCTAAGAAAGAATCAAAGCCTATGTATTTTGTAAAACCCCTACCAAGTGCATATGCAGACAGGCCTACTATTGCAGCTAAATAATTAGACAGTGCCTGTCGCTTGATTAAGGAAAAGCTGCCGTTAAAACCTTATTAGCAAGCCTTGTCCTTTAAGCTTGTCTGCACTCACCTGCTGACTTTCTTGGTAAGGGGGTGGGGGCACACTCTGGGTGGCCATCATTGTCAGAGCTGGTGCAGGGGACACATGTTGCATCATGGGATTGATTCACATCTAGAGCCCTGTTAAAGTGGAGAAAGTTCATCTGGATTAAAAGATATATAATCTGTCATTACAACTGAAATTAACTGGTTTTATAATGAATTTACAATTGAATTACTGATCTATATCAGATAATGTGATACACATTTTGTGGCATAGTGATAATTTGAAAATTGTGGGGAAAGAATCAGGCTTTTAATGATGCATCATGCGAACCCATAAAGTTGGAAGACAAAAAATAATAATGCAAACTAAGTTCGGTTGGAGAGTCATTTAACTTAATTGTAAAGACAGGAAGTGAAGACACAACAATGTATAACTAACTAGAAGAAACACAGCAATATTTAACTAACTAGCAGTATGTTATGGTCTTGAAACTAATTGCCTGTACACAATGCAAATGTTTACTCTTGTGTATTATGATACTGGACAAATTAATATAGTTCAATAAATTGCATGAAATCCAATTATTTCATCACAGTTCAGATGCATAATGGATGCCTCTTTATATGTGACACCAATTCTCCCCAGCTTAACACTACATTAGCTGGAGTGCAATTTATATACATTGTATCATAGGCAAATTTCTCTTTACAAAAGCCTAACTTGCCACTGGAAACCCATCCAAATATTCAACACAATTAGGGAACATATCAGCGATCAGATTTCTACTGTTAAATGCCATATTATCTGACAAACATCTTTTTATTCCATTCTGCAGGAGATGCCCATGGATGCATACTTGAACTGGCACATTTTAATAACAGTTTAGTTCTCACGGTAATTGATTGCATTAGCTTGTGTATACATAACTGGTTTTCTAAAGGAAATGGTGCATCTCATAAACAATTAGCAGAGAGGTTAAAATCCTGATGTTTCACTCCCTATATGTATGTCACAGTTCAGAATCAAATCCCTTGTAGTTAGGGAGTAAGTAGGATACAAGTAAAATATGATTATAAAATATAAAAATAAAATAAAATAAAATATGAAAATTACATTTTAAAGATATAAGCTAATGATAGGCAATGCTTGTACATTGAATCAGTATATTGGTTGGGTAATGGCAAGGGTTATCATAGAAGGAGATAGGGCAGAGGTTCAGTTCTGACAACATTCCATGAAATGGTGTGTGGTATACAGAACATTCCTTCCATTACATTACTGTTGGAAAACCTAATTAGAGGTTAATGTTATATCATTGACTAAGTTTGCATCAGGTCTAGTCACTCACAGCAACCAATATATTTACCTTAAAATGCATGACCAGTAAATGATTGTTGCTGCTGATTGCTGGGGGTTACAAGACCGGGTACAAACGTTGTAACTTATTATTGTTATACTGTATAATACACAAGAGCCATGACTATCCAGTAAATTGTATCCTTATAAATGGTGCTTAGTGATGTCATTGATTATAATCGGAGCTTAGTGATGTCATGTATTATAATAAATAAACTACCCCCTGTTGCAAAATAAGAGGATATTAGAAGTCACCTCGGAGTTCCGTGACCTGTAGAAAAACTTTTTTAAATGGTCGTGGAACTCCTCGGTAACTTATAAAATTATTCACTATATAACCCCCTTATTGTCTAAGCTTTTGTGCAGCCTGCTCATTCTATACATATAAAATGTGTCCAATGTTAGGTGGAGGCATCTATAATTGTGTCCTGTACTTTTAAGAACCTATAGCTTTCCCTTTGAGTGTATACATAGTAACATAGTAAGTTAGGTTGAAAAAAGACACACGTCCATCAAGTTAAACCTTTTAACTTTTTTTTAACCTGCCTAACTGCTAGTTGATCCAGAGGAAGGCAAAAACAACCCATCTGAAGCCTCTCCAATTTGCCTCAGAAGGGGGAAAATTCCTTACTGATTCCAAAATAGCAATCAGACTTCTCCCTGGATCAACTTGTACTATGAGCTGTCTGCCATAAACCTGTATTCCCTCACTTGCTAAAAAGCCATCCAACTCCTTATTGTTTTCCCTAACATTTGAAAAGCAATTGAAGTTTTTCTTAAGCTTCCATACTTTATTGGTCACAATCTTTCTTATTACTTCCTGCAGACCTTAGTCACCCTGTAGTGTCATAATCCAGTTTAAAAAGGATCTGAAAGGTAAAACATTATCTAGGTTATGGTAAATTAAAAAGAAATGGCAGTGGAAATATACAGGCCTAGCTGTGGCACTCATCAGAGAGAAGCCATAATTAACTGTATCAGTAAAGGTGTTTCTATGTAATAAGCTAGAGCCAACATTATAGTGCATATGGCCACTTTTGAAAGTCAACTTATAAAGAGATAATATAAACTAAGTAAAGCATGTCTTCCCATACACAATTTAAATACACAGAATCATTATGTTGCGTTTTAACCAACTTATACAGCTTGACAGTGTATTAAAAGTAACAGTAAACTGCATATTTTATTTAGTGCGAAAATTAAGAGCTGCAATATTTGTGAAAATCAAGAACAAAAAGCACTTTTATTTAATAAAAAACCTGCTGTTTCAGACAACAAATAAATATAGCCTGCTTTCAATGGCTTCCTACAGATCAACGCAGACGGAAATAATTACTTAAAAGGCATCATTACTACTTTATTAGTATTTGCTTTATTATGTTGCAATCACTTTTTTTACCCAGTTTTATTGCATTGCACATTTTCATATGCTTAGTTTTATCCAAAGTCTTGTGCTAGCAATGCACGTGTGAATCATTAATTCCCTAATTGCTTGTAAAATTTCTTTGACTCAATAAAAAAGTATATTTACTGAATCAAGATTTCAACTTATCAGCTGCGCCCTTCCTTCCTGCGTAATATTGAGCAATTCATTTACTAACTACGGTGCTGTAGAAATGTAATTCTCAGCTGTTGTCTTAGACTAAAGGATTACAGAACCATTGTCCAAAAAACTGATTACTGGACATAAAACTGGATAAAACTGGAAGGAAATAAACTAATAAACTGATTTTATGAACTGCGAGAGTGTAGAGCCAGTAACATACTGTACAGTAATTGTACACGCTCTTTCAATAGAGCCATTTTAAAATCAAGAGTGCCGCTTTCTAAATTGCATTGGTAGTGGGTAAATGAATTAAACACTGTCAACTGAAAAACATTTTTAGTGCTATCATATACTATCATATACATCATTACACAATGCTTCTATGTAGAGATGAGCAATGACTTGTGATTTGTTTTGCTGAAACGTTTTGTTAGGAAATAAAAACTGCATAGACAATTCAAAATGAATGCTTTGCCTATTTTCTTCAACTGAGCCTTTCAATATGCCTGTCTGGTAAAGTATGTGCAAATGATACTAATTTCTATGCAGTAAAAGTCTGATATCATTTTATAGAATTTATACGTTGGCATTTTGGAGAAGGTGACTGTATAGTACGAATGCAGGGAAGAATTACTCTGATAGAGACAGAGTAAAACAGCTATGGGACATTATTCTTGAACACATGCTCTAAATGAGAACGCCGTTCATACATTGTCCCCCATCACAACATAGTTGTTTAATTATATGGACTTTTATTCAAATTTTAGATCTTAGGTGAAAAAATACGACTACTAGCTGCTGTTTGAAATACGAAGTGTGCTGTCAACATTGAAGCTCTGCCAACTTGGAGGCCTGTTGCTTTCTTCTGTGGCCGCATCTGGCAATCAGCCCTGCTACTGGCATCCCCTACTTTTATTCACAGAAAATATTGCTAAACGTACAGAGAGACTGACCTAAAAAGAGTGATACTGAATGTGTACTGAATTTATATACTATACTATGGATGGCAGTGAAACATTTGATCAGAATGTCCTTTTACCATGCAGGTAAATCTTTTTGCTAGATAAAATATATTCGCTAATCTATGTAAATAATCTAATCATAATTATTCTTTTATGCACTTTACAGGGTAAAAAAGTGTTGATAAATAAGGAGTCTGCAGGGCAGGGGCCTACAGAAACTGCTCCATAAAACATGGATTAAAGCATAAATATCAATATCATTGCCTGGATACTAATGTGCATTATGTACAGTATTTATTGCTTATAAAACACATCCTAAGAAGCAGCAAGTGCTTTCTGTTAGCAGTCCCGGCATCATCTACTATTCACACATTACACAGTTAAATGCACTATTTTCTTTTCAATGCCACCCCCACCCATTTTCTGACATCATAATAAAGTGATTTTATGGCGGTTTCTCAGGCCTGAGATACAGTGTGCTTTTATAAATGGAGCACAAAAAGCTGTAAACAGAAAGGAGCAATACAGACCTAGCCCTGCCACAGTAAGGAAGCTGGAAAACATTAGGTTTGAGCAACAATCCAGTCATAATACCCAAAAGCCATGAATATCCTGTAAAATATACCTTTATAAATAGTGCTTAGTGTTGTCATCATGTACTATTAAAATGAATGAAACTTGTGGACTGTAAAGATGATGTACCCCCATTATAAACTTTGCCTGAGAGTTTCATGACCTGAATAAAAGCACCTGCAGTCTCATGAAACTCTTAGGAAATGTGTCATGAGCCGATGTATTGTTGGAACACTTTTTGAAGCCATTCTTAAACAGATCTGTTTTCTTTCAGTGATAACTGCCATAGCTTGTGCCTATGAATGCATCATTAAAAACACTTAACGCTACTGAACCCCAGATCCATATGCACTTGCACTGGGTCTGTTGAACACTACTTACACAAACCATGTTCACTAAACAGTATTTAACAATTGTAGAGAAATGTACAAATGAAATAAAGTGCTGATATGTAATACACAGATTTAATTATATAGTACAGTAGTTTGCTTCAGTCCAATAACCCAGAGCAACAAATTAGCAGGTAGCTTTTGCTAGTCAGATACAATTAGAATAAACTACTGATTGAATGGTATGTATTACTGGACCAGGGCCAACTCTGCCTTACTTTAGAACACAAAAATTGTAGTTATCTGAGTCATATTTAGATTGTATTTATGTTGCAATACACATGCTATGCCATATATATAGTATTGCTGAGTACAGGCTGTCTAAATCAATAGTCATGGGGAACAGAAGCAATTGCTAGGTGTGATCCCAATCACAAACACCAAGTGCTCCACTACATGGCTCCGTTGATGACACATGCCAATAAAGTGCAAGACTAGAACAAGATACTATGCAGCAGATTTATCAAAGTATGAAATTAGAGCTCACTACAGAATTCTGCCATTCTCTATTCAGTCCAATGGGGTTTTTAGAAGTGCATTAAAGTTAGAGTTCACCAACTGATAAATAACCCTCTAAAAATTCCATAGGAATGGCAGAATTTTCCTGTGGTGTACACTAATTTTACAATTTGATTAATCTGTCCTTAGAACACTAATACAGACAGAGCAGGCCTCGGAGCAATAATAAAATATAATTCCTGTGTGTTGAAGCAGATGTATATAGTGCTGATGATACTGAGACCCAGTGCCCGATGTCCCTTCAATTTATCTATAGGTAACAATATTTAAAGAACAATTGTAGAGGTCCAGTCAAACTTACCTCCTGCCTCTACAATACAATACAGAATTGAGAATTTCATTTTTAATGAAACATGATCCATACTGTGAGTGCACAGTCTGCATTGTGTTACCCAGATTCTAGCAGCTGCCTTGCAATCCCTCTACCTAGAACACTTTGTATCTAAGTCTGAGCATCCACTGTTATGATGATAATACTAATGTATTCTTTGAAAAGCAGGCTTGAAAAATAATGAGCTCATTATATCTGAACTCATTAAAACTTGTTGACATTAAACCCATTAGACCAATTAACATTCCATTAATGACACTGTTGTTTTGTGGGGTAGCAAAGGGTTAATCCTGACTTGTAGTTAATTGACTAGTGTGTGCTTTGGAGATGCATCCTCCAAGGCTGGTAACAGAGGCAGGCTGTCCCTCCTGAGGAATATAAACAAAGTCTAATTGTGAACACTCAAGGCGTTTTTGGCCTAGCCAAAGCAAGGCGAGAGCAACTTCCTCTCAGTGGGAACTTTTGGCTGTACTGTGGCCAAGTATAACCCAGATGCTTACACAGTATTCACTGTTCGGGCTGCACTGCTACCACAGTGTGGGTCAGACACTGTTTCTAGCATTCGGTAAAGAGTTAAGGAAACTTCAGATTTGGAAAATTGAGCAGGGTATAAATAAAACACAGCTGGGAATAAAAGAAAAAAAAAATACAGTATATATGTATAAGAAACACAAACATGGCACTGGAAAAAGAAAGACACAATTGTGTCATAAATAAATAATGTCATTTGATGTTTTTGTGACTTTAATGTTGCATACCATTTGTATCAACAAACTAAGGGATCTGGAAAAAGAATGACTGATGTGGTAACAAAGAAAACAGGTGGTTTATACATCTGTTAAAATTAGTTAATGCGCCTCAACAAATATATGTTAGTCACGCAGAAATATGAAGCAGGCATGGACTCTAACATAACTATTTATAGCCAGAAACATTACTCTCATTGTTACTAGAGAAGAGGTTTGGGGAAATCTCTGTCCTGCAGTAGTAGGCCTTGAACCTAAGCCTAAAACACTGAAGGGCTGGCATAGTCAGATCAGTTCCAAAAATATGTTTTTTTTCTCTTTCCCCAATTCTTATTATTGGCAAACGGGTTTTATGGCAATGCTTTGATTTTGGGGAAAAGACCTTTACATGAGACAAGTGATAACTGAGGTCAAAAATTCAGAAATGTCCCATTGTAATGAAAGAGTACTGAGGTTTTAGGAAAAACATTTATATTACAGTGAATTATCATACATATCATACAAATTTCATGCTATGGCTGGAAGTGAACATAGGACCCCAGTGCTGCCAATCAATAGTTGTATCTATTGCAGCATCATGCTGCCCTCTTTACAATGGTTTCAATAGTATTATGCTATGTAGACTGTATTTACTATAGCATTATGGGGGTTATTTACTAAACCATGAATTTATCTGGTTGGGCATTTCGGGGAAAAAAAAAAAATTTTTTGGAATCTATTATACCTCAATGCTGCAGAAAGCTTAAATCCGAAAATCTGCCCTCTCAGAGCTGTCGAAGTCCTGTATAAGTTAATGACAGAGGTCCCTTTCCCAAACGGAAGATATTGTGGTCTGCACTGAATTTAGACCAATAATCTTAGGGTTTTCAGGCTAAAACTTGAAAATACTGAGCTTTTCGGGAGATAAACTAAAAAAAATCATACGATTCGGGTTTTCGTAACAATTGTATCGGGTTTTTTCCAAATTCTAAAAAATTTGTTTTTTTATTAATAAATGAGGTCAAATGAGGCATGGGAGTTTGGCTGTGTTTTTTTTAATAAGATCCATTCGTATTTTAGTAAATAAACCCCTATGATTCGGACATTTTTAATGTCTTTTTTCCCCCAAAATAATTACCCTAATCTTATAAAGGTTTTAAGGTTTTAGACATGAACAGTAGTCTTATTAAGACTGGTGAGAACTTTGGTCACTAAAAATATGAAGTGTTGTGGCTATTCTCAACTAGGGATGTAGCGAACCGCCGCCGATGTGTTCGCGAACGCCGTTCGCGAACACCGGCAAAATTTGCGAACAGTTCGCGAACTGTTCGCGAACTTCGATCATCCGAAAATCGTTCGATTCGAACGATCGAAGGATTGTAATCGTTCGATCGAACGATTTTCGTTCGAGTCGAACGATCGAAGCCATTGGATCGAATGATTTCATTCGATCCAATGCTTCGATCGTTCGATTCGAACGAAAATCCTTCGATTTTAGCGCTCGAATGGTCGAATGGTCGAACGATTTTGACGCGAACGCCTATTGGCGAACGTCGCGCGACGTTCGCGAACTTGCGGCGGACGCGAACAGCCGATGTTCGCGTGAACAAGTTCGCCGGCGAACAGTCCGCGACATCCCTATTCTCAACTTTTGTCCATGGAAACTTTTTTTAGTGTGACAGACTTTTAGGGGCCCATTTACTTAGTTTGAGTGAAGGAATAGAGGAAAAATAGTTTGAATTTCGAATGGTCGAATATGGCTACTTCGACCATCGAATGGGCTACTTCGACCTTCGACTTCGATTCAAACTAAAAATCGGTCGACTATTCGACCATTCAATAGTCGAAGTACTGCTTCTTTAAAAATTTCTTCGACCCCCTAGTTCGCCACCTAAAACCTACCAAGGCCAATGTTAGCCTATGGGGAAGGTCCCCATAGGCTTCCTAACAATTTTCTGATCAAAGGAATATCCTTCGATCGATGGATTAAAATCCTTCGAATCGTTCGATTCAGAGCATTTAATTGTTCGATCGAACGATTATTCCTTCAATCGTTCGATCGTAGGAATAGCGCAAAATCCTTCAATATTCGAAGTTGAAGGATTTTATTTGGACGGTCGAATATTGAGGGTTAATTAACCCTCGATATTCGACCCTTATGTTTGCTAAAATATATAATATGCTTAAAGCATATATGTTGTAATAAGAAGTACATATGACAGATGAAGAAATACTGTGAAATTTTATTTGTACCCAATTGGCATTGGATTACAATAAAATACAAACAGTAGCTAGTTGCTTTTCAAAGAAATCAACACTGTGGGGCTCTGAAGATATAAGAAAAAAAAAACCACTTGAACAGCCAGGTAAAGTGCCTGCATTATTTTTATATAAGAGGTGGGTAAGACATTTAATTCCACTATTTTCTTGACTATGCCTACAGGAGAAGAACATTAAACCCTGTCACAAACTGCAGGTGACGTGAACGCAATTAATGGAGATTGTTTGTAAAGTGAGGGCAACATACACCAAGCAGGGATAATGGCATCTGTTTGTTTTATTGGGAAGCGAAACATCTAGGAGGCCCTAGTGCACACAGCACACCAGAATTACAGCAAATCCATGGCTGAAATAATAAAGAAGGAAATTGAACGTGAAGTCACAACTCTGCTGGATCAAGATTCATAATCAAACAGAAAAGAAAATACTGCTTTGCATATTACCATAAATTTCAGGAAGAAGGTTGCTGCTGTCATCACACTCATTTAGACTGAGTATTAAAACGCGGAGAGTATTCATTTCCTCTTTGCAAGCTAAGATTCTAGAATATGCACTAATAAGAGCTATGAATCCAATATGTTATGCCAGTTTCCATATAGCCTATTATATAAAGAATTCTGACAGATCCTCCAGTTTCATAGCGGGGATAGTAAGCAACATGGGGTTTGTAACATAGTAAGATGGCATTGTTGCTTTAAAAATCCAACTTGAGTATATCAGTATGAATTCCGTAAAAAATGTGCTTGTTTTTGGCTGCATGCCGACACTCTCTGACATCATGTCTGCAAATAGAAATATTTTTGTGCTGCAGAGACACAGACACTATGGGCACCTTAGTAATGACTGTGGGGTTTCCTTGGTGCTGTTGTAAGCGGAAAGCTGATACCTATCTAGCACTTATACTGTAGCTAATCATATGAAGGTGAAATTACCATTTGACTACTGACTCATGGCTCTTTAGTTTCAGAACAGTGCTTTTTCAGTTGTTAAATATTAACAGATGATTACAGTAGACACAGAAACTGCTGCAGTTGTGTGGATTCCTTCCATACTGTGGATTTTGCTATAGAGGGGCTGGTCATTATATATGTTTGTTTTTGCTCCTGACGAAGATCACGTTTTTTTGTTTTTTCACTAAAACCCTGTGAGTGCCACAATCCTTTTTCCACTGCTTATTTCCCATCCTAGCACCCAGGTATTAATTTTGTCTACGGAGTGCACCATTTCTTTGGTTATATATATATATATATATATATATATATATATATATATATATATATATATATATATATATATATATATGGGACCTGCTATCCAGAATGCTTGGGACCTAAGGTTTTCCAGATAAGGGATCTTTCCGTGATTTGGATCTTCATACATTAAGGGGCAGAATAATCAAGGGACGAATTTCGAATTAATGGCAGTTTTTTGAACTCCCATAACTTTGAAACTCAAATAAAAAACACCAACCGAAATTTATTAAAAAAATCGAAGTTTCTTTTTTCAGGTGAATAGGCTGTATTTGATAGTTCGAATCAAAGTAAGATCGTATTCGATCGAATTCGATTCAAAGTATTTTCACAAAAAACGTAGATTTTTCAAAGTCCACCAGTTGACTCCAGATAGGTTCTACGAGGTCTCCCATAGGCTAAAACAGCAATTCAGCAGGTTTTAGATGGCGAATGGTTGACGTCAAATTTTTAAAGAGACAGTACATGATAAATTTCAATATTCAAATTCAAATCAAATTTGGACTATTCCTTGTCAAAGTATACAATTCAACCCTTGATAAATCTGCCCCTACGTCTGTTATAAAATCATTAAACACACCCAATAGGCTGGTTTTGCTTCCAATAAGGATTAAAGGAGAAGGAAACTACTGAAGTTTATTGCCAATAGATTAGCCACAATAGTGCAAGCTATAACACTATATTTATGCTGTAGAATGCTTTACCATACCTGAGTAAATAGCTCTAGAAGCTCTGTCTGTTTGTTTATGATAGCAGCTGCCATTTTAGCTTGGTGTGACATCATTTCCTGCTTGAGTCTCTCCCTGTTCACATAGCTTTGGGCTCAGATTACAGCAGGGAGGGGGGAAAAGGGAGGGGGAGCGGGAGAGAGGAGCAAACTGAGCATGCTCAAACCCTAGCCCTGAAGGTTTAAGCTGAAAACAGGAAGTCTGATACAGAAGCCCATGTATACACAATAGAAGGAATGCTGTGTTTCTTTTGACATAGGACTCAGAGCAGCATTCCTTTCTGGTAAAGCTTACTTAATTTAGCCTTTCCTTCTCCTTTAATTTCCGATCAAGTACAAGGTACTGTTTTATTATTACAGAGAAAAGGGAAATCAATTTTAAAACTATGGATTATTTCGATAAAATGGAGTCTATGAGAGAAGGCCTTTCTGTAATTGGAACATTCTGGATAATGGGTTTCTGGATAATATATATATATATATATATATATATATATATATATATATATATATATATATATAAAAATTTAATATAAATATATATATTTATTTGTAACACAGCATTATATCCGACTAAATACAGGTATTAGACCTGTTATGCAGAATGCACAGGACCTGGGGTTTTCCAGAAAAGTAGTCATTCCGTAATTTAGATCTCCATCCCTTAAATCTCCTAGAAAATGTATTTTATCAATTAAACCCAACAGGACTGTTTGCCTCCAAGAAAGATTAGTTCGGATTAAGTACAAGATCCTTTTTTATTATTACAGAGAAAAAGGAAATCATTTTTAAAAATGTCAATTATTTGATTACAATAAAATCTATGGTAGATAGCCTTCCCATAATTTGTAACTTTCTGGATAACATATTTCCTGGATAGATATTTTATTTCACGCTATTTGTTTGAACAAAAAGATTGTCTTTTTTTTTAAATTAGACTCCAAAAGTGCAATATATATATACATGTATACATTATTATTATTATTTTATCATAGTGCAGAATGCTGTACTAGATCTGTGTGATGCTGAGATGAAACATTAAATCCAATGCAAGCATGATTCCCTTGTAAATGCTGAAGAATATTTCACTTTGCTGTCCCCGAAGTGTAAGTTTATGGGACAGTGGCTCCTTTGGCTAGTAGATATGCAATGCTGAATAAATCAAAATCACTTTTATGTCCGTAAAAAAAGTTAAGAAATAACATAACTGCAAAATAAACTTTGCAAATAATTGGCCAACTTCTTACTAAATGGCCCTGTTTATGTTCAGAATCAGAATAATTCAGAGCCAATGACAGAGTTGTAAGCCTCAGGCTATGCACAGGTTAAACTTTGATCAATGCGGTAAAGAGGCATTTTGCTGACTTAAAACTTTCCTCACCTCCTCCCCTTCTCACAGCCTCTTGGCTACTAGAGACTAACAGATGATGGTTTTTACAGTCTAGACACATTGGTGGGAGACTAAAATAACAAAGAAAATTCTGTTTTGGAAAAAAAACAAATACAGATCCCCAATCTCCTGGAGTTTATTGCAAGAGAAGCTTAGTCCTATTCAAAATCACATTTGTGACTTTGTAAATAAGTATCCGGTTACAATAATTTTCCTTACACATTTTACCACCAGATGTCAGCACTGTGCATATCACCCCCTCCCAACCTGTTAAAAAGTGTTATATTAGAGATCATGCTCAATAAATCATGAATTTAGCTGAATGTGACAGTAGTGCTGGCCTTACTGTGACATGTACTACAAGTATATGTATTATTAGAAAAAAGTACAGCTGTTACTCTTACCTCCATATGCAATAAAAGGCACTAAGTTTGCCCAGGAGCAGTAACCCATAGCAACCAATAAGATGTTTGAATTTAAACAAGTGACCAGTAAATGCTACCTGTTGATTGGTTGCTATGGGTTACTGCTCCTGGGCAATGTTAGTGCCTTTTATTACATAACCCCTATAGTGCCTTATTCAATAACTGTTGTTCCCCTAATTTTGCTCATTTTTGTCTTTGTGTAGGAATGAAAGTAATCTCAAACTTGGGCATAGAACATCTCATCTTGTCACAATATATATATATATATATATAAATATATATATATATATATATATATATATATATATATATATATACACACACACACACATATAGCTGTATTTATATATATATATATAAAGACATACTCCTTTATATTAAAAATATATAATATATATTAAAAACTATTTTCCAACATAGGCCAATGCTGGGAATGAACACTTGAAATCAGTGATCCTGTACTATCAACACTTGCAGATAAAATGCCATTATTTCTCTATAAAGTGTCCTTGGAAAGGGTAAAAAGCCAACAGTTTGCTGAAAAGAACCATGTAGTAGATCTGTTCTAATTTTATATTTAGAGTTACAAAATCATTGTTGCTGGAATATTTCCAAGCCCAAGTGGATCAGAATTCAAGTGCATACTTCTTTGACATTGTTTAAACCCTATACATGTATGGGGCCAGTTATCTGGAAGCCCGTTATCCAGAAAGCTCAGAACTTCATAAAGGCTGTTTCCCATAGACTCCATTTTATCCAAATAATCCAAATTTTGAAAAATAATTCCCTTTTTCTCTGTAATAATAAAACAGTAGCTTGTACTAAGCCTTGATGAAAGCAAAACAAGACTATTGAGTTTATTTAATATTTACATTATTTTCTAGTAGACCAAATTACGGAAAGATCTGTTATCAGGCAAACCCCAGGTCCCACTTCATTCTGGATAACACGTCCCATACCTGTATATGGACACTTGCATCTTTATATAGTGTTATAATTATAACAATGTCTTTATGTATTAAAGAGTGTTCTTTCAGAAGGAAGTCACTGCATGATCCAGAGCAAATGGATTTAGCTTGGTCTGAAAACTCTCATGTTTTGTTAAGAAAGAACAAATATAAGGACAAAGACATGAATCCAGTTTTATGTCTTCTTATTTTTATGAATCCTGTTATAATACGACTCATATAGGGTGCCTGTTAAATAAGTGTTTGCAGCATTCACAGAAAAGTACTTTCCATAACCATGAATAAACACATGTAGAGGATGGATGCGAGGGCACGAATTTAATGTGTTTTGAAGGTAGCCATAATGCACCAAGCTAAACTGATAATAAAAATGGAACTTTTGATGTCTGTGGTTGTTTATTTGTATGCTTTATCAATTTTGAGCAATTTAGTATCTATACTTCAAATATGAAATTTAAAGTTGAATGGCTTATTTTGCTGAAGGACAGAATTTCATATTTACTCTATGAAAAAAAACATTAAAGTTTGAACACATTTCAGTGTTTTTTATGTGCTATTACCGTTTTGCTAATGAAGGTGAATTGCCTTTTAAGCTGCAAGTCTCAGTTTCCTCAAGAACCCTGCTTAACTTAAATTGTTACAATTGTTTCTTTGCTTATCTTAAATTGTTACAAAAATATCTAAGTGCACCTGCCACGTATTCTAGACTCTCTGCCAAAAGCCAATTAGGTTTTAGAAACGTTGTATCTTTTTTCTGGCTGTGCAGAGATCAAAGAGAAAGTCGGGACATTTCAGTAACAACTGTGGGCTGAGCTGTCAAAATCAGGATTCTCCCGCTAGAAACTGGACAGTTGGGAGTTATGTACTTTAGATCTAGAAGGCTGTAGGGTGCACTTACTATCACAGGTGTTACAATGCACCAGTGTGATTGCCATAACAACAAAACAAAACTTAGTTTTGCTCAGTCTATAAACAATTGCATTGTTGCAGTTTAGCGATTGCATCCCCAATGCAATAATATCTATTGAAATTTGTGTGGCTAGAGCAGTGATCCCCAACCAGTAGCTCGCGAGCAACATGTTGCTCTCCAACCCCTTGGATGTTGCTCCCAGTTGCCTCAAAGTAGGTGCTTATTTTTGAATTCCAGGCTTGGAGGGAAGTTTTAGTTGCATTAAAAAACAGTTGTACTGCCAAACAGAGCCTCAATGTAGGTTGACAATCCACAAAGGAACTACTAAATGGCCAATCAAAGCCCCTATTTGGCACCCCAGGAACATTTTTCCATGCTTGTGTTTCTCCCCAACTCCTTTTACTTCTGAATGTTGCTCATGGGTTCAAAAGGTTGGGGATCCCTGGGCTAGAGAATGGGTGGAATGAACTGAATTTATTGATTGTATAGCTTGCCCAGTTCTCTCAGTGAGAAACACACAATAACACTGGCATATCTGCTTGGTCTAATCTGGTGTATATGCAGGGTCATTGTATTATTGAGGTAGCTGCCTAAAAACAGCATCAGGCCAAACTTCATTTGTGAACATAACTAAATGCCAACTCTATGCTCTAGTTATATAAGAAATGCCATAAACCCAAATACCAAAGAGCAAAAAATCATGTAAAAAAGGACTTCATAGCACCACAGTGTTAAAAAAAAGACATAAGGAATACGTTCACCTTTGTAGTTTCAGGTCCATGCATGTTTTTTTTTTAGAAATGAATATTTTGAATTAGAATTGCATAGATATTTGTATCTAGATTAATAATTTTGTATGACTTTTTTACTTCTTTGACAATCTAGCTTTAGCAAGGAAGTGACTACAATAGAACACATACTAATGTGTATATAGCAATGCTGGTACAGGTATGGGATCCATTATCTGGAAACCCGTTATTCAGAAAGCTCAGAATTACGTAAAGACTGTCTCCCATAGACTCCAGAATAATCAAATTATTTTTATTTTTAAAAATGATTTCATTTTTCTCTGTAATAATAAAATGCTATCTGCACTAGAAGAGCTGAATTTCTGGTTTGAAAAAACTGAAATTCAGCTCTAAAAGTTACCAGAAGATAATAATGTCTGCATTTTTCCCAAAGAAACAGACTGCATGGCAAATTCTAGTGCAGATTCTGGAAAAATCACACATTAGTATTTATCAGAATACCTGCTATCTCATTTCCCACCACACTTGTTACCCATGTTTAATCAGCATTCATGTTAAAAGAGAGGAACCTACAGCAGATAGAGGGGATTTTTATCACTGCCACAAGCAAAACAAGGGCTTTGATTGTTTAACTGTCTTTTAAGAATGTTAATTTCAAAATACTCAGTATTTTGACCAGTTTCAAACAAACAAGAAAAACGTGTTTTGCCCACGAACACTGTGTAAGTATATGTGTAGGACACTTCTTTTCAGTGACTTAAGAACATCAACAGTTAAGCTCCCTTGTAAATTACAATGCATTAATATTTTATTGCCATTATTTATTTATGAGGCTCCAACATATTTCTTGTGATGTTAAAGGCAATAAAATGAAGGCATTAAGGAAGTACTACAGAAATATTACCTCATTAATACATACAGGTAGGAAAAACCAAAGAGGGTTATGCTCTCTGTAAATTGCCTCCAGTTGAAAAGGAATTCCTTGAAATAAAAATGAAAATTTAGTGATAAAAAATGTCATTACTAGCAAATCAAAGCAGAGAATATTTGAAATCCATCCAGCTTTCTTTAAAGGAGAAACTAAGGCCTAGATTGAAGGAGTAATAAGTGACTAAGAAGCAGTCAATTTATTTTAACAATCTTCAGGTGCTAAAAAGGACCCCGTGTCAGAAAGATATAGCGGAATAGGAACAATAGGTGGTATCTGAAAAAGTACCAATGATTCTAAAAAGCAATAACTTCTATATGGCAGGTCTAGTTATCAGTGTTGATTTAGAGAGATCAACAAAGCATTACTATTTATTTAAAGTCCAAAAGGGTTAAGTAATTAGCAAGGATAGACCACAGGCCAGAGATCCTGATACCTCAGCTGCTCTCAACTCGTTTTTTAATCCTCCCTTACATTCCTCCTTTTCACACCCACCCTGCGCCTTCACCTCAGAGCATCAGCACGACAGCTGCTTTCAGCTGTCTTTGTTCCCTCCATTCCCCTCCCCCGGTTCACCCTGCTGCTAAAGGGACAATGTTTACAGCTCGCAGTATAGGAGTTTCATATGAGTTCAAAATACTTTTCTATAGACTGAAAATGTGGCATTGTGCATGTTTACAAAAACACCTAGAAATCCGGATTTTATCTAGACTTTATGGTACAGACTTATTTGTCTTCACAAGCACATGAAGCATTTATGAAGTGCTCCTCAAAAAGGGACAGATTCAGTCACATGACATGCATACATATTAAAACCATTTCTGCCTGTGGCACACTGGTAGTTTTTGACCACAACTGCCATCCGGAAGAAAATAGTGGCCAAAAGCCTCTGCTTCTGTCTCAGATGTGCCAGAACAGTGACAGGGGGGACTTCTACTCCAAAATGCTCAAACAAGTATCTTTAACAGAACGTCTCCTAGATGTTTGGCTCAAAAAGTTTATGCTGGCTGTGCTTTTATTGGATGGCTATGCTCTTTCTCAGTAGCCTGCCTGTATGTTTTTGGAGTGTGGGAGGAAACTGAGGCCCAAATTCACTAAAGTGCAAAGTGACTAACGCTGGCGCAATTTCGCTGCTTAGTGAATTTGGGCCTGAGTGCCCAGAGGAAACCATACAAACTCCTTTCAGGTAAGTGCCAGGCTGGGATCAAACTCAAGATTCTGGCAGCAGTGGTAACCACTGAGGGACCATTCCATTCATTTTGAGATGAATATTGTGGTGAAAGTAAACTGCAAATTGTTCAGTCTAGTGATAGACAAATTTGTGCCAATTTCAGTTTGCCGAAAAATTAGCAAAATGCACTGAAGTCACTTTTTCCAAGCCACACAACTTTTTTTATTTACAATACATTGGATACTATGGGCTAAACCACACAAAATATTTCACCCATCACTAGTTCAGTCACCACTACTAGTATCTCCATCCTCTTTTTGCCTGAGAGTTCTGGGTGTTACAGTTCAGCAACATACATTACTCCAACGATATTTTGCACATAGAGTTAAATAGTAAAACTTAAGTGTATGTCCACCTTTAATTTCACGGTCTCAAGAACTCAAACATTCAATTAGGTAAGTTGGTTCTTTGGTATATCAAATGTGTGGCGCTCATTTTGTAGTTAATAAATATATTTAATGGTTGGTGGCACACTTCACATCTATCAGGCATGTGAGAAGTTCTACAACAACAGATACAAAGTTTCAAGTTGACTATATTCAGTGTTATTGTTGATGTTTAGCATGGTATACTTAAGTATCATTTAATTGACCTAAAAAGCTTTCAAAACTCCAGTCAAATGAGTTAATAGCTTTTGGAAAGACTTGACAGCATTTTTGTTTTTACATAAGCCAAAATTCTTACATAAACTGACTTGAATCTCAGTTTTGCCAATCTGACTGTTCTTTCTCAAACTGTCATTTAGAGTGTTATGCTTACAGACTACTGCTGCACAAATATGGCAGCCCCCTCATAAAAGAACATGGGGGGGATCAGATAGTAATGCAAAAGCATGAGGCAAAAACTTTTATGGAAAAAAATATAAATAGTATACAAAGACAATGTTATGGTAGATTAAAAAAGGTTTAATTTCTGGTGTCTCATTTCTATTCCAATCCCTTGAAAAACAAGAGACCGATGATAGGAATTAAAGTGCTCTAGTATTTGAAATATACTTGTGCAAACAGGATACAGATATATCAAACTGTATATAATATATATATATATATATATATATATATATAGACTTCTTCTGCTGCAAGTTTCCAGCTTTAGAGGGCAAAGCTGTATGTATAGCATTAGAGGCACTGATATGGTTGGTTATGGGGAAAAGGTTCACTGGAAAAGGTTTAGTTGGTGGTGTGAATGTTGCACACGGCTGGAGACAGGAGATTGTAAAGCTGAACCTTAAAGACAGTATTAGATCAAAAGTGAGAATGTATGGTACAAAATGAAGGTCTTTTACATCATTTTAAAACATTTTAATAGTATGCACTGCTTTCTGCATAACTTTAAACTTCACGTCTGAACGAATACATTACTGGTCCTGTTTGGTTTTATATACTGTAGATGTAATAATAACACAGAGGTAACACCTCCTGCAGCCAGATGCCCAACTGAATATGGAGGTCTGCATATTCAAAGAGCCAAAATAAAGCAATATCCAGGATAATGAAAAAATGCAGAAGCTCCTCAAGGAAGGGACAACATTTTGGATTACCTGTACTTTGATACTTGAAATTTATGTATGCGGATCTGTTTTTTTTTTCAATATTCTGTTTTTAAATGGATACAAAATGCTCGTGTTGGAAGGATAATTAGTAATTCATTACAAATTTAAGCCATAGACCCTAATACACAACATGAAAAACCACCTCAGACCATTTTTAACGTCATCATTCTGCATTCAGGCAGGTAATGGCAAACTTTTTTGTTAGACTACCAAATGAAATGCCATTTAGCACTCCAGAGAAAATGTTTCTACTGCTCCAGAGGCCAGTGACCTTTAAACCAATCCTGCCAATGCTGGGTATTGCCGTTGGCGATATTCGATTTATCTATCACTAATCCATAAATAACCCCTAACAGTTTTACCTAGAATTTCACCATAATTGTGGACACAAATGGACCATTCTTTTGATTCCATCTGCGCTGCGAATATGGCAATTGCAGACAATGAACCAATATGGACACAAAAGTGCATGTGCTTTGTTGTAAATGGGCGCAGTTGCTATGAATATTTTCAAAGTGTGTCTGATGTAATTTCCATTGTTTGCTGCGTGAGTGATGCCTGAGTCTGATTCTTTAGGTGAAAATGTCCCATCACTTAAATTTGGATGCTCTAAGCAAAAAACTCTTCAATTACTTTAAATTAATAGCCTTTGCAAATTCTCCAACAAAATTATGTTGCAGTTATTTTTGACAAAGTGCTCCAACTGAGCTTTCACGCTCACCAGTTCATTACTCAGGTTAAGGTGCCCATGCCCCAAACTCTCACATAAATCAATATTACCGGTATATCAACCCACCAGCACCTCGAACCTGCAGCATGGGGAGAACTTCACTTGCAAATGTACAGCTTATAGCGCACATTCCATGGACTCCTGGACAGCGATAAAAATGAAACAACTTTATTTACAGTAACATCTCCTGAGCTGTGCCTATCGACAAAGGGTGGAAAGGGAACCCCCAGAGCCACAGCCACCTTCCCTGTGACAACACACACAACAGCACCTGATTCGAAATGAAAGACAGGAATGACTAAGCAGCAACCAATATTGAGCAAGAAGCAAATTTTGATGCAAGTACCTGTGTTGAAAAGCACAAGGGTACCCACTGCGTTTGTGGACATAAATGAGCCCTAGAGTGTCCAAATACTTTTGGCCACATAGTGTAGTTTAATTTACCATTCATCTGACCTAGATATTAATCAGTCACCCAGTGAGGGTAAGTAATGCATTTAAAACAGATTAACCATTGAACTGGAAATAATATGTCTATTGATTTGTAATCAGCTCTGCTGAACAGAGATTGTATAGGCAGTTGTTTCTAGTGACAAGAGTGCAACCCTATGTTGAAGTTAGGGGCTTTTCCTCTTTGATCAAACATGCAAGTACACTTAAAGGTGTGATTCACCTTTGAGGTAACTTTAGTATGTTATTAAATGTCCAATTTCTAGCAACTTTGCATTTTATCTTTATTATTTATATTTTACAGATTTTGAGTTATTTGCCTTTTTCTTCTGACTCTATACGGCTTTCAAATGGGGGTCACTGAACCCATGTAAAAAACAAATGCTCTGTAAGGCTAAAAATGTATTGTTATTGCTATTTTTTATTATTCATCTTTCTATTTAGGCCCTCTCTTATTCAGATCCCATTCTCGTATTTAAATCAATGCATGGCTGCTAGGGTAATTTGGACCCTAGCAACCAGAATGCTGAAACTGTAAACTGGATAGCTGAATACTGAACTGAATAAAAAGCTAAATAACTAATAAAAACATGAAAACCAAATGCAAATTGTCTCAGAATATTACTTTCTACCTCATACTAAGGGGCATATTTATTATGCTGTGTAAAGAACAGAAGGATAATACACCACACATCAGCAGCTTTACCGTGTAAAAAACAGCGTAAAATTTTTGTGTTTTTTCTTAGAGTGACTTTAGCCAGAAGCAATGTAAAATAAAGGTGGTAAATCTGGTGTTTGCATGGTGAAAATTACACATACCACGCAATATTTTACACAGCTTTTTTACACCATTTGTTCTGCGAATTTCGTTTAACACAGCACAATAAATATGCCCCATAAAGTTTATTTTAAGGTGAACAACCCCTTTAAAAAAAATTAACCTCTTCTGAACAATGTATTATGTAATACACCCAATAAAGAGTTAAAAGAATAATCACTAGTTTTACCTCAAGAAAACCAATAGTTTTGCTATGTCTTTTTACAGATAAAATGACAAAGGTTATAGATGACAAAAGTTATAAAATTTGCATAGGCACATGTGTCCTTTTAAATAGTACATTTACAATATTATTTTGTGCTTAGTTTGTAGTAGTCAACTGTCTCTTAAACCAAACCTACAGCACTCAAAAGTTGCAAGTGGAGTTTGTTTAGTAATGCAGTTTCATTTACAAAAATATGTGTTAAATGTCTTTGTGTTAAATAAAGGACATGTAAACCTACCCCACAAAATTTTAATCAGTGAAAAGCCTCTTTGAAATCTTTAGATACATGCCCATACATTCTCCTAACCACCTCTAAGTTCAGCTTAACATCAAGTGCCAGTTACAAAATGAAAAGTGAAGATTCTATTGGTTGCTAAGTGCAATGACACTTGCAATATAGTAAGTAATGTGTAACACAATTAAGAGCCTGTAAGTGATATTGTTGTTAATAACCATTGTACCATTGGAATATGCTAATAGCCTCATGATGTTCGAGGTTTTTTTCTGTGGGTTTCGCTCACTGAAAACTCAATCGATTCTAGTTTTCACGTTGTTAACCCCGAATTCGCTTATTCGAGATTTTTGCCATTCCAGTTTTTTCTTAAATCAGAAACCATTCGAGTTGTAAGGTCAGTCGAGTTCATTCAAGGTTTTAAAAAGCACCCATACAGTAGCTCTAAAATTCAATCTTTGATAAATAACCCCCTAAATTTTGTTAGACAGATACAGATATAATAAAGTACTTTGTGGCACTTATTTCTGCCTGAAGTCTCCAAACCATATATGGTAAGTGAATAATCAGGTGGCACTGGGAAATCTAAAAATAACAGTAGATTACATACAGCTGCCTTAGTTTCATCATGCAAACACTTTGCCACAAATGGATCAACGGATATACTGCAGTATAAATTGAATTCTGCAAGATTTGTATATTTAGGTACAGATGAAGTATGTGGAATTGTATGCCTTTTAATAATATGTTGAGGCTTGCTAAACATGAATTATAGTGCCAACATGATAGTGCCAACATCTTTCTACAGAATAAAATGATGCTACCTATCCCATATATTGGCACAATCCGCTCTCCATCTGTACATATTATTTATGGAAAATATGTATTTTTTTAATTGAACGCTTCTTTTCCTTCCGTGCCACATCTTTTTGTGTATTATAAAATGTCTGCATTAATTCTTTAAACTCATCAAAATTATTATTCATTTTCTACAATAATAAAATAAGTATAGTTAATTTGCATTTGGCCAGGAATAGAAAACAAATGTTATAAATGGCAGAGAGCAAGAATGAACATGACAAGGACACGCGTGAGCCACCCTTTTAGGGCTCTTTCTCAAAACGAGAAAATGCTTGGCACATTTCAATTTACATGTGTTTGCTTCATAACTTCATACAAAAGCAATGAACCAGAGTGCAATCAAATAGTATATTCATTTCATTTGATTTCCAATCACACGGTGTTAACATAACAATTTTTTACTTAGCCCATTCAGAAAGGGAGGTCAAAATAAACATGCAAGAGGAAGGTCAAATAAATGCAAAGCATATTCTTGGCTAGAGATATGAACTGTGTGGGTGTTAGAACTAGCACTGCATTACACGAGACAACAGATTCCACAGTTAAACAAAGTTCAGTATTGCACTAAAGCTATCCCCTTAAACTGTGGTTCTGCGATTATCACACAAACCACCCCATTTATGTGGTGAGTTTAATAGACATCACAAATAGTTTTTTATAAAAATAGATATAGATATGATATTAGGAGTTACTTCATGCACATCAGAACCAGGGGAGTCCAAGGGGGCCATGGCTCCCCAAGAATGTATTCTCCCAACAGTATAATGTAGGCCTGTTAGGCCCATAGGGCAGGTTGTAAGTACAGGGTTCACTATCTGTAAGAGAGTTACAGAAGTAATACATATAATAAGGGGCAGATTTACTAAGGTTAGAATGGTATTTTCGAACTTGAATTTTCCAGTTGTTTTTTGGGTCAAAACTCACATTTTCGAGTTGAAAAAAAAAACAAACCCAAATTTGAATTTGAGATTTATTATCATCCCCTACCATGAAAATAAATCAAATTCAATAGGTTGCCACCTAAAACCTGCCAAGTTCATGTAGAAGTCAATGGCAGAGATCCGTTGACCCATTTGAAGATGTTATAGGCCTTTATGACATTCAAGTTTTTTTCAGAGGAAAACTCAATTTGAATTGCTTTCAAATTTGATTCAAATTCAATTCGAGTTTTCAGGTTGGTAACATTTGCTTGTATATATACAGTATTTATATATATATATATATATATATATATATATATATATATATATATATATATACATAAATATATATATATACATAAATATATATATATACAATGTTTATTAGATGTATATTCTTCCATAGAAAAGCAATAGATATCTAGTTTAGTTTGTCTGATGAGTAGGAAGATACTTGTTTCTGGGGCACTGGGGTAAACATGCTTCATACATGATATGCATAATATTTCAAATGTAAAAGATTGCAATAGACACAATATGAAACTTTAGACAAAGATCTATACAGGTACAGCACAAGATCAGCAGACTATGTTGTTGAACATAAGGTAAGCGACATACTTTGCAAATGACACATTACATATACTGAACCTGTATAGATCCTGTTTTGATGTAATTTAAATAACAGAAAAAACACATCACTGGCAATTTTTTTTCTGTACACTCCCACACATGCAAATACAGGGAATATAGTTTAATTGTTTAAGCGACACATGCCATTGAATTTATAGCGCCTGCACGAAAGTACCACTGAGCCGGCACTGAAATTATATGGTTCCAGGTTCTCTTTTAATCTATGCTGTTTTGCTTGTTTACTGGCAACAAACAATGCAGCAACATCAAAGGAACCCTGTCATGGAAAGGGATAAAGACCACTTTGTGACAGTTTGATGCATGCTTTGTTATATATTTTAAAGAAGCAATGCTATTTGGTGTCCCAAGTGACTGAATTTGTAGTAACATTTATGATTCATTCTGCTTCTTCCTGTGGATAGTTTGCCGTCTTATATTTTCGTCTGGTAATTACATCAAAGAACATTTTAATTTCTACCATAGCAGAAGAAAAAAAATAGCAGTGAAAAAGAAATCCTTTAAGCTTAATTAGCTTGACATGCAAAAAGAATCCTGATTAGTGACAGCCATATTATATAGGATACAGCAGACAGCTCTGGATGGAAGAGACATGGTATGAAGTATTTACTCCAGGGAAAATCATGGAATAAATTCTCTCACTTAATGCTCTTGTACAAAACGACAGATTTTCAACAAGACACAAATCTCTATTATATCCCTTGGCAAAATAGATTTTAGGGTTGCAATCACTTATAAAGATGCACAAATTATGGTGGTACTATTGATAAATGGCAGCTTGTAAGATTTGAGAGTGGCATGCGATGCAGGTTGGCAGTGTTTTCAGATACAAAGCAGATTGTAATGTCTTATCAGAATATTTAATCACAGGGTCATTAATAATATACTTACAGATCAATAAAATAAACAAGTGCATTGCATAGAGGCAATGACACATGTGGGTGCCAAAATGACAGACAGTGACAGAAATCGCTGTGGGTAAATTATTCAAATTGGCCAAAAATACCCTCTGGGGCAACAAAACAATCCATGTGTCATTGTCCCATGGTCTCTTTATCAATCTTAAAATAACATATATCATTTTGGCTCCTGTCTTAACCAAGGATTATACTGAAGACAAATAGATTTGTTGGCTAAATTCAAGGATTTTTTTCACAGTATTTGGTATTGGCTGATTCCACCAGACACCAAACCTTAAAGGGATACTGTCATGGGAAAAAAAAATTCTAAATGAATCAGTTAATAGTGCTGCTCCAGCAGAATTCTGCACTGAAATCCATTTTTCAAAAGAGCAAACAGATTTTTTTATATTCAATTTTGAAATCTGACATGGGGCTAGACATATTGTCAATTTCCCAGCTGTGCCAAGTCATGTGACTTGTGCTCTGATAAACTTCAATCACTCTTTACTGCTGTACTGCAAGTTGGAGTGATATCACCCCCCTCCCTTCCCCCCCCCCCCAGCAGCCAAACAAAAGAACAATGGGAAGGTAACCAGATAACAGCTCCCTAACAGAAGATAACAGCTGCCTGGTAGATCTAAGAACAACACTCAATAGTAAAAACCCATGTCCCACTGAGACACATTCAGGTACATTGAGAAGGAAAAACAGCAGCCTGCCAGAAAGCATTTCTCTCCTAAAGTGCAGGCACAAGTCACATGACATGGGGCAGCTGGGAAATTGACAAAGAATTCCTATTTTTAGGAGTGTAAGGAGATATTGCCAAACATTCTTGTCAAAATATAGTGAAAGCCTTAAAGTGATACTGACTCTAAAAAAACTACTCTTTGAAATATTAATGTACACTAAGGGCCCTATTTTTTTTCTGGTCAAGCTTTAAAGGAGAAAAATCCAAAATTTTAGAGGGGGAAAAAACTAGAATTTTTTGTAATTTAGTATGCTGCAAAGATGCTAAGAATCTGAATCCGAAATTACTCCAGCATAAACGTGTCGAAGTTATGTTAAAGTCAATGGCAGATGTCCCTTTTACAATTGGAAGATGTTGTTTTGCCTTCATGATGTTCAAGGGTTTTGGGCTGTTTAATGCTGGTAACCTGACTGTCACTTCCCATCCTGCCAGTTATAGCATCTAATGATAATGAACTACTGCTGCATTTATGACAGCCACCTTTTAGAGGAACATGGGGGGGTTCAGATAGATATTGTAAAAACATCAGTCAGTACTTTTACAGCAAAATTATAAAGTGCATTCAAAGATTATGTTAATGATAGTTATTTTTAAAAAAATGTCTGATGTCAGCATGTCTTTAAGTTATACCATGCTCGTTTCCAGACTGTAACTATTTGTTTGAGCATCGGAAATAGCTTTTAAAATCATTAGGCTTCACATTGTGTCAATTTTAATGCAATACTCTACTTTCTAGAAATTAGTGATTAAATCTCAGCATCTGTGTAGAGCTCTAACACCCTGTAGCAAAGAATGGAGTTTCGACTTCTGAGTATTTGAACAAACTTGTGGGAATGCCTCTGTATTCTCTAGTTCAATATACAGTCAATCTTCTGAAACTCTATTTTGGCTTAGAAAGTCGAATACCAACTAGTAGAGTAGAGTATGGGCTACATTGGACCCTCTTTCAGCAGGGTGGGCCTTCACTAGGTGGAAGGAGCACATCAGGGTGTTGCTGAACAACACCTCTATACTGCCAAATATATCAAATAAAGGAAAATGGATGCCAGAGGTTCTTTGCAAACAACATTAACTCAAGGCTTTATACTATTGTATTAATACTTTATATTTAAAGGAGAAGGAAAGCTACGGAGGCATTTTATTGCCAATAGATTAGCTGCAATAGTGCAAGCTAGAATGCTATATTTATTCTGTAGAATGCTTTACCATACCTGAGTAAAAAGCTCTAGAAACTCTCTGTTTGTTTAGGATAGGAGCTGCAGTATTAACATGGTGTGACATCACTTCCTGCCTGAGTCTCTCCTTGCTCTGGGCTCAGATTACAGTAGAGAAGGGAGGGGGGGTGGAAGAGGAGCAAACTGAGCATGCTCTTGCCCAGGGCAATGAGGTTAAGCTGAAGGCAGGAAGTCTGATACAGAAGCCCATGTGTACACAATAGAAGGTAAGAAATGCAGTGTTTCTTTTGACAGGGGACTCAGAGCAACATTACTTTGAGGGTTTACTGGAATATTTAGATGGACCTTTCTGTTAAGGCTTACTTAGTTTTAACCTTTCCTTCTCCTTTAAAGTACCACAGGTTTGCAATACTCAGAGCACATGAGGTAAATCAATAAATACCAAGTACATACAAAGATGTAGCAGACACAACATAGCTGAGTTGAAAATATACCTTCCAGGTTGTCAGTAGTCCAAATCCCTACAATAGACGTGGAACAGGGATAGAACAGTATCCTCTTTCCATTGTCAGTACTGAGGTTCCTTCACTATAGACAAGCAGAGCGCATGGGAACTCAAAGCTGCTCTTACTAACTAATGCTCATGGACTCACTCCTCCTAGAGATTGCTATAGAAGTGGCTATCCTGCACACTAGCTAACCTCATTCACAGGGTCCCTGTTTCCTGACTTCTCTAAAGGGGTTGAGTAGTTGTCCCTTTAGGGCCTAACACTTCTGGGGCCTTGTTGACTCCAGGCTCAAAGGACATCCACCCAGATCAACTGCTACAGGCCAAAGAAGAAGGACCTCCCCTTGCAAATCACTATGTTACAATGATGCACGATATGGTCATCAACCTCAGGGCCAATAAACTGTGTATGTTACAAATAGTTGCATGGGTTTTAAAGGAACAGTTCAGTGTAAAAATAAAAACTGGATAAATAGATAGTCTGTGCAAAACAAAACATGCTTCTAATATAGTTAGATAGTCAAAAATGTAACGTATAAAGGCTAGAGTCACTGGATGTGTAACACAACAGAACAGAACACAACTTCCTGCTTTTCATCTCTCTAACTCTGAGTTAGTCAGGACTTGAACGGGGGCCACATGGGACATAACTGTTCAGTAAGTTTGCAATTGATCCTCAGCATTCAGCTCAGATTCAAAAGCAAACAGTTATAACCCACGTGGACCCCCTCAAGTCACTGATTGGTTACTGTTTGGCAACCAGTCAGTGGAAAACCAAGACAGCTGAAAAGCAGGAAGTAGTTTTCTGTCTATTATGTTAGATACCCAATCACTCCAGCCTGTATACATTACGTTTGTTACTAACTAACTATATTAAAATCATTTTTTATTTTGCACAGCATATCTATTTACCTAGTTTTTATTTTTATACTGAACAATTATTTTAACAACAAAGCAATTAGGCACTTGTAGGGGAATGAAGCCATAGGGGCCATTAGACCTATGGGTCCCTACACTTCCCTATAATCCTAAATAATACCTTGCTGTGACTTTTATCAACTGTGTGTTTTATATATTGGGGGCTGATTTCCTAACATTTGGATTTCTATTTTTCTCTAAAAACTATTTTTTTTTCTAAAACTCTAAAAATGTGAGATTTATTAAGTGTAAAAACCATAAAAGCAAAACTTAAAAACTACAAAACTTCAGCAAATAAAAGCGGTCTAGGTTCTATAGAAGTCAATGGGATCTAAACTGGTTTTTGGATTGTTATAGGTTTCCGTATTTTTTAGCACATCGTTGAGCATTTTTTTCTGTTCATTCTTTTTATTTTTGGAACTTTTAATAACTTTCATGGCATTTGTGGTTTTAGAGAAAATACGTTTAAGCTCTAATACCACTAAAATTTGACCTTTAACAAATGGGCCTCTAAGTGTTCTCAATAGAATAAAAGCAGGTAGCATTCCCTTATGCAATAATAAGTCCACTAAATAGCCATGGCTTATATTGTAAAGTATAAAAGTATTAAGAAAAGAAATGATCTGAAGACTTGTAAAAATGTAAAAGGAAAAGTAAAGCCCAATGGAAAGAAGTGACTATGTTTTGTTTTCCTACCCTTTAATCTACTGCCAAATCAAACTGTCAATTTTTCACCTTCAGATTGCCAGAACTGACTTTACAGCAATTTCATGGGGTGAAAATGTCAATTTAATGTCAATGACAAATCTTGTCTCCTTCATTTTCTGTAACTGAGCAGCTGAAAACATGTTACTGAAAACACATTCCATGGCAGAAAACATCACAATACCTTGCTTAAAGGGGCAGTATCCACCATTGTTCAGTATGGGATCACCAAATAGGGCTTGTTCTAAACATATTTTAGCCTACTGTTTTAATCATGAAAAGTCTATGTTTTTTTTTATTTTCTGAGCTTAAACAGTGCAAGCAGAGATACTAAAGATGCTCCGTGTTTGGTCCTTGTAATGTAGACAATTGCATTACCAGTGAACAGATAATCTACCCTGCATAATGGATTCCTTATAACAAAACAGTCACAAGGGAGGGAGGGAATGAAGGGAGGGAGGGTGGAGTTCTGGACCAAAGACCAAATACGGAGTAGCTTAAGAATATAAGATAACTATAATATATATAATTGTTAAGTCTACGAGGAATTGTACAGTTGTGTTTTTCAATTTACTGTAATATAAAAGTATTTTGTTTGCCAGAACAAAACAATGGCCATTATTTGTAAATATAAGAATAATGAAAATGTGTATGTATGTAAAATTATTTAGAAAAATTCTGCAATATAAGCAAGCAAGGTTATAGACTGAATATGAATATCAAATAGATTCATTAAAAAAATAAACACTAAAAATTTCAAATTGCTAAGCTTCCTTGAGCATTTTTCATTTTCCTATAATGTCTTTCTCTTCCACGTTTCATGAACCAAGTTTATTAAAGACGTGCTGAAGTTGCATTTGCTTTGTATGGAAAATGATTATTACAGATGCAACTCAAATGAGTCCACTTTACATGGCTGCAAAACCACAGATACAAAAACCAAGTCATGCCGCTGCCTGAAGCAAAGCAGGAAATCATGCAATATTCTGCAATTCCATATACACAAGCTTCCTCCATAAAAGTCTGTTGTAGCTTATACTACAGTCACACAAAGACAGTTTTGTTTCTAACATCTTTGACCAATTGACCAAAATAAAAAGGGGAAATGGTTGGATGTGTGCCTTTACTTTCTCCCCAGTAGTAGACGTGAGCTCCAGGAAGGATGTTGCTAAATAGAGAATGTTTTCCATGTTCAAAAAATGTTGTTGCCAGGTCCTAGAACTTTGGAGCAAATTTACTAAAGGGTGAAGTGACTAACGCTGGCGTAACTTCGCTAGAGAGGAGATAGACTTTAGCAGTACTTAGCTCCCTAATGCCAGGCGAATTTGCGCTCTGGCGAATGGACGTAACTACGCCTGACGAAGTGTTGCGCTGTGAGCGAAGCCGTCAATGGCGAATTTTCGGAGGTTAGTGAATTTGCCCCATGAAGTGTCCTAGAAGAAACAAAGCAAGACAGACACTTCATTCCATTAGTCCAGCTGGCATACTAAATATCACTTTCCATTGAAAGGCTATGCTGTGGAAATGTATTTAATTCTAATTAGAATTTTAGAGAAAGACATAGAGGCTGAGTAATCCCTCAAAGAATCTTCAAGTGTTGCAAGGGTGACTCCAAACTTAAGTATGATTTGCTGGTAGCCCACAAGGCATCCAGTGTAGCAATTAATTCACCAAATGTGTATCACCCTGAGGGCAAGAGTTATTTTAAGATTTGTGTTTTTATGCTGAGATGGGCATGCTTTCATACTGCCCTCACACAATTGGTACTCTGTCCCTGATAATGGTACTTTATAAAAATTAAATACTGAACTTTTTTAAGGCTAATTAGTAGGACAATCCCAAAGTACAACTGGTGAGCAGCGTAAAGCAAATAATGGTCAACCTGTCCAAGGTAATATTTGCTAACTACTGTAACTCCCCTTCTCCGGGGCGACAATCTCCTCGAACTGCCTTCCCTCTGCCCTCCCCCTGCTAAAATGAAAATCGCCTGGGGGAAGGCACACACGGCGCTTGTTTTCCGAAGTCGCCCCAAAGTTTCCTTGTGAGGCAACGTCAGATGACCATGGAAAACAAAGCGCCGTGTGTGCCTTCCCCCAGGCGATTTTGATTTTAGCCGGAGGAGGGCAGTGGGAACGCAGTTCGGGGAGATTGTCGCCCCGGAGAAGGGGAGATTTGTCGCTGGGGCGATTAATCACCCCGAATCTGCTTGTGTGGCCTGACCCCTATTCTGCTCTAGCATCTATTTATGCCATTCCTATATTTCATTATTCATCTTTAAATGGCCAACCCTTTATTTCCTATAATTTGTACATTCCCTTCCTTTTTACTGTTTTTACTGTAAATATTTAGGCACATTTTGTTTTCACATTGTTTGTTCCCCAAATTGGGTGATATCTGTATACAAGCTTAAAGTGTTTTTATAGTTTTATAGTTTCATGGTGTTTTCAGCATATCTTCAGTTTACATCATCATCCTATATAATAAAGTTGAAGTGTCTCTGCGTCCAGTCCCTGTGTCCGTGGGATTGCGCTACTGCGCATGTGCCCCACGGACCGTCTCTGGCGAATTTTCTACATATGTTCTAGCGCCCGTTAATTTAACGGGCTTAATGTCTAGTTTATATAATAATGCAAAAAGAGTATAAAGCACCTTCCACCGATCAAGAAACCAAGTAAATGGTGTGCAGGGTCAAGGATTATATGATAAATGTTCTATAGAGAGTAAAGAATGACCCAAAAGTTGCACCACCCCATTTATTATTCCATAAATCCCATGAACAAAAAGGTAAAACTTAACCTTTATTGGTATGTATTAAAATGACCCCAAGGGTGAAAACCAAAATGATTAAAATTACAATAAGGAGGAGCACATTGTTTGCTGGATTGTGTAGTCTGCCCCAGATGCTTAGAGATTGATCGTGTTCGCGTTTCGCTCGCTCTGCGAGCTTTGTCAAAGGCAATCTTTTTTTGCCTTTGACAAAGCTCGCTGAGCGAACGAAACGCGTGTCAGGCGCTGGTCACTTTTTTAGCTCAATTAGGCAGGTAGACCATTTGCTGTCATTTAAGTTACACCGCTGACTACACAGCATTTCTGGGGGTGCGTCAATGGTGGGTGGATGAATGGCACCATAGTGGTTAACCTTGATAGAATACAGCGCCGACAACTGAATCTCCATAGGCAGGTTTTTAAACTGCACATTGTCTCATGAGGGTTGCTTCGGAAATTGCTCTGGGCTTATACAAATGATGCCCACATTTCCATTCAATCTTACAAGCAGTTGTAACTTGTATTATCTCACACTCATCAGTGAATTAACCCTTTGGGGAACTGAGTGCCATTACTATGGGCCTTTTGCTCTGACTCACAGAACTTAATGTAGTTAACCCCCACTATGATGCTTTTTATATGATCCTATCAGTTTTGAACACAATCAATCTCTAAGCATCTGGGGCAGACTACACAATCCAGCAAACAATGTGCTCCTCCGTATTGTAATTTTTATCATTTTTGGTTTTCACCCTTGGGGTAATTTTAATACATACCAATAAAGATTAAGTTTTACCTTTTTGTTCATGGGATTTATGGAATAATAAATGGGGTGGTGCAACTTTTGGGTCATTCTTTACTCTCTATAGAACATACATCATCATTTAGTTAATACTTTTAATTGTTTGTTTCTAAACAAAGATTTTGTATTTTAATTAAAACATGTTGTTTGCCTTACTGGCTGTCTTCCGTTATGTCTCCAAAAGGTTTCTGTTGATATCCTGGCTGTCATGCACAATTGCAACAGTCCAGTCATCTGTACTTTTTGGAACAACTTTCAAATGCTTCTTTGGAAGGAAAATGATAGTCTGGTGTAGTGCATTATCTTTCAATTTTCACTTGTGCTACATACAGTATTTCTTTCCTAATCTTCATCATACTTTAGTTCTACTTCAAATATTTCAGTGCCGGAGGTGTTACACCTTAGTATGCAGGGACTGCTACAGTAGTTTCAGTTTGAATGTGAAGTTAGCTTGCTTTTACATTACTGAATCACTCACTCACCCAGGAGGATTAAATAGCATTAATACAGGAGTGGCATATCTAATATATATACTGTACATATATATATTATAAATATATACATATATAACCTGAGTGCAACAAAATGTCTCTTGGACCATCTTCTCATCCTCAACATGTTATTTCATGCTGACACTTATCAGTCATTTCGACACAGAATGCAAAAAATAAAACTTTGGGAACCATCTTCTCATCTGGGAGAGTACTATTTGTTCACAATATTGGTCCACCCATCCACTAAAGTCCACAATTCTATCTGAACAATCAGATTTCAGCATTCCATATGGTAGGATCAAATAAAACAAAACATGTACACTACCTTTGGCTTATAGGTACACGTTCTGATGAGGAGAGGAAAATCCTCCCCTCTACAATGCAGGGGCTAGTAATAATGTGTTAGCTACCATTATCAGTGACAGACCCCATCTGGAATATTCACTCCAGTTTTTGTCTCCATTGTTAATACAATATAGAAAGTACAAATAAGAGCTCCTAGGTTGATAAAGGGCATGGCAGGTCTCAGTCAGTTTGAAGAAAAGCCCTGCTGCAATTGTTTACACTAGAGAATAGGCACTGAAGGGGAGATATGATGATAGACAAAACCAAGAGGACCATATAATAAACTCACTGATGCTTTATTCAGCACTAGAATCTTCCAGTGTACAATAGGGCATCCATTTAGATTAGAAGAAAGAGATTCTATCATAAGAGAGGTTGTTTTCACATTGAAAGCTATGAAGCTTGTAGAATTCTCTCCAGAGGCTGTTGTACTGGCAGATACATTAGGTACTTTCAAGAAAAGATTGGATGCCTTTTTTAGAAAGTGAAAAAATACAGGATTACTGAAAATAACTCTTACTACAAGCTTGATCCAGGGACATTTCTGATCGACCTCTCTAAGGCAGACAGATTTTTTTTCTCACTCTGATATGCTTCAAATGTTTTTTTCTGATCACATAAAAATTTATGTCAAATGCAAATTGAATATGAATATATATATATATATATATATATATATATATATATGGTCTAAGTCTACTTGCCAAGAACATACATATTTTAAAAACAAATTATTCAAAATCATTCGGCCGGCCGATAAAGGCGGCTCTATAGTTTTACTAGATAGCTCATTCTATAGAAATGAATTACTTGGACAACTCTCTGAGAAAGATACATACATGCAATTACAAGGGGATCCAACTGGGAAGTTTAAAAAAGAAATAGATTCCCACCTGAATGCAGCTGTAGCGACAGGGTGGATCAGTGAAAAATGTTGCCAATATCTTTCTGTGGAATTTCCCAGATGTCCAACCATATACACGTTACCGAAAATTCACAAGTCTATCACTACACCTCCAGGCCGACCTATTATTTCTGCACGTGGGTCCCTATTATCCAATATTGCATGCTATTTGGACACTTTTTTACAGCCACTTTGTTTAGAGATGCCCTCCTACATTGCTGACACCCCGGCCATCCTTCAAATTCTTACTACATTGGGCCCACTTCCAGACGATACTATTTTTGCCACACTGGATGTGTCCAGTTTATATACCATCATACCACTTGAGCAGGGGGTCTTAGCATGCATGCTTTGACAAATGGACACACTGGGGCTCCACCGGTTGAATTTCTTTGTTCTCTATTGGAAATGGTACTCACCCGGAATTATTTTCGTTTTGAAAATAAGTTCTATTTACAACTGACGGGCACGGCAATGGGGTCCAACGTGGCCCCCTCCTATGCTAATTTATTTATGGATTTTTTTGAAAAGAAGCACCTCCTCTCTAAGTATGCTGATCAATTATGCCTATACAAGAGGATCTGGCGGGGGGGCCACGTTGGACTCCAAACATTTGTTGCCGAGTTGAATGCCCTAACTACTCCGGTCAAGTTCACATTAACTTTTGACCGTGACACAGATTTTTTGGATATTCTAATTTTTCGTACACCTAATGGTGTGGGTACCACATTATATCGTAAAGATACTGACAGAAACACGGTTTTGCATGCGCACAGTTTTCATCCGCCCTCTATTTTGAGATCAATACCATACACACAGTTCTTAAGAGTATTTCGGAACAATTCTGATATTGGGTTGGTAAAGCGACAGGCGTATGAGATGCGTGAGAGATTTCTACAGCGCGGCTATCAAAGAGAATTTCTGGACAGTGAACTGGAGAAAGCGCTACAAAAAGAAATCATAGGCACACCTAAAATGACCCCAGGAGAGCTGGATAAGGACGAGACCTTAACTTTTGTTTCCAATTTTTCGCCCGTAAGCAAACACGTAGGTACAGCCATCAGAAAAAATTGGCCCATACTACAAATGGATAATAACTTACCATTCACTAAGGTGAAACCGCCGCGGTGTGCTTATCGCAAAGGTCGGGCTTTGCGTGACATATTGATGGTTACAGATTTGCAGAGTGATCGGGATACTATTCCATCACAGTCCTGGCTGAAATTCAACAAGTTGGGTTGCTTTAGGTGTAGTGGATGCATTACATGCGGGTTTTTGTTAACGGGGTCTCATTTTTCCCACCCACATAGTGGCAGGAGATACGAAATCAGGTACAGGTTAACCTGCCTGTCGGAATTTGTGGTGTACTGCATTATTTGCCCGTGTGGCTTACACTATGTTGGGAAATGTACTACAACATTTCGGATCCGCATGAACAATCATAGATCCACTATACGTACTGCCTTGACCTCTGGGAGAGCGGACACTCCACTTGCCAGACACTGTGTAAGCTTTGGACACTCCCCTCTATTAGATGTGTATTAATTGATCATGTCCCTCCACTTAAACGTGGAGGTGACAGGGGGAGAATACTACTGCAGAAAGAGGCTAAGTGGATCCGGACTCTGGACACAGTAGCCCCTAGGGGCCTCAATGAGATGTATTCATTGGCTTGCTTCATTTAGATGATACATTTGTCCTTCCTTTTTACAGATCTAACCAGTGCTGTACATCCTCGTGAGGATTGTCAGCACAACTCTTTTTTGACTCTCTGACTCTTTATGGGTTAGGGACAGTAGATTGTTCTACAGGATTAGTGTGCAATGGAAATGGTGACATATTGTCACATTTTTTGAAAATGGTCTAACACTTATGTAGATTACACTTGAAAATTTTTTAACTAAAAACTGGGTTTCTAGGATGACCTCAGCAATTGGCCTATTCGAGCAAGCAAGTTAAACAACTATCATAAGAATGGACGAATATTGTCCCTTAACAACATAGATTTTCAGTATCTTGCAGGCAACATGAATATATGTGTAAGATACGATTTGATTGATATATTGTGATATGTAGATGCAATTTAGGGATGAGATTATCCCAGAACTTTGACACACGGTACAGTGGGAATTATGCTTGATATATAGGTGGACTTGGACAGACCTATATTTCAATAGAATCGGACACTGTCAGTTTGGCTGTGTTCTATACACAGCATCTTTTTGCAACTTAAAATTTTTGATATGGTTGATTTTCCAATTTCTAATTTCTTTGACAGTTTCCATTCCCGTTTGGGGCTATATTCGAACGGCATCCATGATAACCCAGCTTATTTACAAAAAATTTTTTGTATAAAAAATTTTTTTGCACAAAATGCTCGTATGTTGATAATGTTTTGATGGTTCACCAGTATGCACTTTACAATTACAATTTTAATAATATGGTTAACATTTTTATACACTTTTATATACGATTTTAACACATATTTATTTTCTTCTAATGAGCATTGCAGTTGTTGCTAACACTTAAATGATGAACATGTTCACTGTCATGAATATTTAATTGACACTTTACACTGATTGGTGGATTTCTGTATTTATGTATCATGTGATGACCACTGGGTGCATCCTGACGACGGTTCTGAGAGAACCGAAACGCGTTGATGTGGGGTAGTTTGTAACACTCCAATAAAAGATATCTCTTTATCACCACACCCGTGAGTGCTCCTAACTGCATCTATATATATATATATATATATATATATATATATATATATATATATATATATATATATATATATATATATATATATATATAGCAGGTCTAAGTCTACTTGCCAAGAACATACATATTTTAAAAACAAATAAACTGAATTAACAATACTGTCTTACTTTGAGCATTGTAGAGGAACAAGTTTTGACTACCATTTAAGCAAGGCTTAAGTAAAACAAGAATTATGTATACATGAAGACTATTTTTTTTACAAATTATTTTTAATAACAAAAAATGCTCTTTCATACCCTGAATGGAGCGTGCTTTGTTGCTACTAAATTAAATTTTGATCTGCTATATATTTATAAGTGATTTGCACTTAGCAGCTGCTTCTTTGGGAATCATTAAAAAATGGCCATGAGGTGTGAGACCCAGAGCCAAAAGCCCAGTACAGAATTTGCCTCAGTTATATAGCCTATATCAAAGTCCATATTCTAGGTCAGCCTTGCTAAATCTTTAACAGCTAATAATTCTCAATGCACAGACTTAGAGCACTTGGGTGTCTGATCACAGCAGAGCCCTGGAGCCAAATCTTACAAGATCTCAGTTTAGCTGCACAACTCCTTTAGGAAGAGTGTTCTACCTAGCCAACAAATGCAGTTTTAATTAATAAAACCCGACAATTCAATCCATTTGTGCCTTCAAGCAAAAGAGTGACTGGGACAGGTCATTATTTTAAATTAATTCTCTGTTGCTGTGGGGTTTCGCAATGTACTGTATCCTGTTTCAGTAACACAGAACATGAAAGGCAGCAAAGCAAAGTACAGTGCAAGCAGTACTGCTCTGTTATGCCAACTTTATTACTTAAAAGAGCTACTTTAAAAAATCTTCTTTCGCCTGTGGAACGCAAAGCATTTAATCTTAACTATTCTGTGATCTCACAACTGAAAATCATAGGAAAATCTAAGGTGTAAAGAGAGATGAACAGCTCATTTAAAGCCCTATCTTGTTTACCCTGAAATACTAGGCATGGATTTTGTTGAGATATGTTTTTTAAATGAACTTCTAGATGGTCCTAAGTTAATAATTCTATGAAACAACAGCAAAACAAGAGAAATCCTTACCAAATGTGATCTCTTATGTTGCTGCTATTGGTAGCACAAAAGTAAGCAACCTGCACATTATAATAAACAAAAAGTGTAGATCTGGTCGACCAAAGCAGAAATTTTCATTTCACTTCTGGCAAAGATCATAGACACTGTTTCACATAAGGAACCAGCTTCCTTCCCTTCTCGTTACTAAAGAGCCAACAGTTAGGTTTTTCATTTAGCCTATAACTGGTGAGACAAACCTCCCCTATTTTTATAGTCTCTGATGATGTCAGACCTTTAATCCAAATTGTAAAAGGCCTCTCCCACATGCAAAAGTAACTCCCTTTAAGCATCACATGAAAATAAAGTTGGCAAAACCCTGTAGCTCGCTGTGTCATAAATTTGCTTATCTTACCCTCTTACTTTCATGAATTCCTGAGCCCATAATTCCACTCAGTGCTATGCGCTAGTTTTTAGGGGCATATTTATTATGATGTGTAAAATGAAATTCGCTGATAAAAAACAGTGTAAAAAGCTGTGTAGAATAAATGGCAAATTTATCAAGGTGTGTGTAATTTTCCGCCATGCGGACACCAGATTTCCCCCTGTTATTTTACATTGCATCTGGCAGAAGTCAGTCTAAGAAAAAACACAAGATTTTTACACCGTTTTTTTTACAATGTGATGCTTGGCGATGTGTGGTATATTATCCCGCTGTTTTTTTTACACAGCATAATAAATATGCCCCTAAAAGTTTAAGGGGAATTACTGACACTTGCTTCCATGGTTACATAATAGTTGAGGATGAAAAGATGTGTATGTTCTTCAAGTTTACCCATTTGCCCTACCTAATGTCTACTTTATCCATATCAATAGTGACAAGATTAGATTAATCCCATTTTATTCAGTATTATAAAACCATGCTGATCCAATATGTGGTTGCCCAAGAATTTTTTATGACTCCCAGGCTGCTATTCCATATATATCTATTGTATGATGCTAATCTAGCAAACTAGCAATAAAAAGAGAAAACACCAATCTGCTCTTACAGGAGAACTAAACCCTAAATAAGGCTAAAAATGCCATATTTTATTTACTGACCTTATTGCACCAGCCTAAAGTTTCAGCTTCTCAATAGCAGCAATGATCTAGGACTTCAAACCTGTCACAGGGGGTCACCATCTTGGAAAGTGTCTCTGACACTCACATGCTCAGTGTGCTCGGGGCAGCTGTTGAAAAGCTAAGATTATGGCTCATTGCAAATTATCAAGCAGAAAATGAGGTTGGCCTGTAATATAAGATGATGCTACAAGGCTGATTATTAAATTCTGATGGTAGATGCGCTGGTTTCTGTACTGCCACGTAGTAATTATCTGTATTAATTAGTGATAGTTGAACTTGTCCCGTTTCACAATTTTCCACAATTTAGCGAATTTCAGGCAAAATTTGCAAAACTGGCGAAAAAATAGCGAAACATCGATTTTGACGCTGGCGACAAATCGGCAGCTTCAAAAATGGGTGCCGGCGTCAGAACCGTTGTCGGTGTCAACATTTTTTCAACAATTTTGCGAATTTATTTGCCTGCGGCAAAACTTGTGAATTCGCCCATCAGTAGTATCCTATATACTAACCGAAGGCCTATCTATGTCCCGAGTGGAGGGGAGGCAGATGCGCACGCAACTTCGGTTAGGATCTATGAGATGCGCGCGCAACTTCAGCCGAAAGACATAGATGCGGCCTTCGATTAGCAGATGTGCTGGAAGGTTAGGATCAGAACAGGTTAGGATCGGGGAGGCAGATGCGCTGGAAGGTTAGGATCTAGGGAGGCAGATGCGCTCACCGTCTCCTTCTGCCTCCCGCCGCCTCTTCTTTCCTGCTCACTCAGGCGGCGACCGCTGGAAGGTTAGGATCTAGGGAGGCAGATGCGCTCACCGTCACACTAGGGGAACCGGTTGCGTACCTGCACGAAAGTCTGTATAAGCGTCGGCCATCTTGCTACTCCTCTGCGACTTTGTCATCCGCCCACTGCCAAATCCGCCCACTAAAGTCTGTATAAGCGTCGGCCATCTTGCTACTCCTCTGCGCGTTTGTCATCCGCCCACTAAAGTCTGTATAAGCATCGGCCATCTTGCTACTCCTTTGCAAGTTTGTCTAATGGCGGCGCTAGCGTCACTCTAGGAGGGGAACCGGTTGCGTACCTGCACGAAAGTCTGTATAAGCGTCGGCCATCTTGCTACTCCTCTGCGACTTTGTCATCCGCCCACTGCCAAATCCGCCCACTAAAGTCTGTATAAGCGTCGGCCATCTTGCTACTCCTCTGCGAGTTTGTCATCCGCCCACTAAAGTCTGTATAAGCGTCGGCCATCTTGCTACTCCTTTGCAAGTTTGTCTAATGGCGGCGCTAGCGTCACTCTAGGAGGGGAACCGGTTGCGTACCTGCGTGGGTGGCCATTTTTAGCAAAACGGGCTATATTATCTCCAAAAAATATTGATGTTGACATGATAAACAACCAAGTGATTGCATTACTTCCTGGACAAAGCTGTGTCTTTCTGAGTACTGACTGTATTGATTCTGAAGACGAAAGTGAGAAACTTAACTTCCCATTAGAATATTTAAACACTATCAACAATGCTGGATTACCACAACACAATCTTATACTCAAAGTAGGAACAATAGTCATGCTGTTAAGAAACCTTAAGGGTAGGGGCACACGGCGCGATTTCGCCGCGATTCTGCGCTAAGCGAGTTGTCGCTGCGTTTTTTAAGCCGAAATAGCTTTGCTAACTTTGGCGCTGGCGTCAATGCAAATCGCGGCAAAATCGCTGCGCTAATTCACACGCGGCGATTCGTTTTCTATTGTCGTCCGAAGTTGCCTCGCTGAGCGTTTCCGGGCGACAGTAGAAAAAGAATCGCCGCGTGTGAATTAGCGCAGCGATTTAGCCGCGATTTGCATTGACGCCAGCGCCAAAGTTAGCAAAGCTATTTCGGCTTAAAAAACGCAGCGACAACTCGCCCAGCGCAGAATCGCGGCGAAATCGCGCCGTGTGCCCCTACCCTAACACTAAGCAAGGTTTATGTAACGGTACACGGTTGGTTGTGAAGAGCATGAGACAAAATGTTATCAAGGCAGAAGTGCTTACAGGATCCCATAGCGGTGATACTGTTTTGATTCCCAGAATTGACCTTACCAGTTCTGACCAGGAATTACCTTTTAAACTTAAACGACGACAATTCCCCATTAAGGCTGCATTTGCCATGACAATCAACAAATCACAAGGACAAACATTGGATAAAGTCGGCATTTACCTATCTGAGCCTGTGTTTGGTCATGGTCAACTTTATGTTGCATTTTCAAGAGTGCAGCGTTCATCTGATGTTAAAGTCAAGATTTTAAGTACACCTCACCAGGGAGAACTCATTCAAGGACAGGAGAACATTTTCACAAAAAATGTTGTTTATAAAGAAATTTTTCAGTAACACTTTACTACCAATAAACTCAAAATTTAAGAATTCTAATAGCAGATAGGTAATAACAAGCAATAGGCACAGATTCACTCTACATCCCCACAAATTAGCGTCGCCAGTTGCTGCCTGGGGATGCCGAGTGAATCAGCACCCATCGCATTTTGCTGCCTCACTGTTGTTACCATTCTTTCATTAACGATTCTTTAGAGAATCGGGGGTTTACTGGTTAATTACTAATCAGCCTTATATTGTGACATTTATATTTTATATTTACAGTATATTTAGGGGCAAATTCATCAAGGGTTGAATATCGAGGGTTAATTAACCCTCGATATTCGACTGGGAATGAAAATCCTTCGACTTCGAAAATCGAAGTCGAAGGATTTTGCGCAAATACTGCGATTGAACAATCGAAGGAATAATCGTTGATCGAACGATTAAATCCTTCGAATCAAACGTTTCAAAGGATTTAAATCCAACGATCGTAGGATTATCCTTCGATCAAAAAAATTTAGCCAAGCCTATGGGGACCTTCGAAGTTTTTTCTTAAAGAGACAGTACTTCTACTATCGAATGGTTGAATAGTCAAACGATTTTTACTTCGAATCATTCAATTCGAAGTCGAAGTCATAGTCGAAGGTCGAAGTAGAAATTCGAAGTTTTTTTACTTTGAATCCTTCACTCGAAGTTAATGAATTGGCCCCTTAGAGTCAGTCCCTAAGCTCACTAACTGACAACAGCACTGAGCATGTGCAGTGAATCAGCAGTAAAGAAGATGGGGCCTAGTGGGGCATCTTTGGAAGCACATATCTTCCCAGCTAAAGGTATGCCGTTACCATGAGCAAGCACAGAAGCCCAGAACATAATGTACAACATTACTAGCCTGTGGTCTGTACTGACATAGGATGGTGTTTTTGAGCTGATTTCTCTGCTAGCATTCCTCAATGGATGTCAGCCTAATACAACCACTTTAAACTGCAGGATTGATTATTCTCCTGTTAAGGTGGCCATACACGGGCAGATAAAGCTGCCGATATCGGTCCAATTTGACAGCTTATCTGGCCGTGTATGGGGGCTTCTGATGGGTCTCCCCATTCGATATCTGGCTACGATATCGATCAGGAAGGTTTGACTTTTACCCGACCGACCTGTCTGAGCCCCTTGGTGTATCGTAATTCGATCGTTTGGCCATACGGCCGAACATTTGAATTACCCCCGATATAGCCATGCTGTTAGTGGCATATCGGGGAAAGATCCACTCGTTTGGCGATGTTTCCCTACCTACAATTAGGTTGCAAGAACTTTTTCAAAACGACATCACTGCATTGGAGGGTTTATTTTTTTCATAACATTTGCAAAACAGACATTTCATTTGTACTTTTTTAATTATAAATGCTGCTGCTTTGTCAGTTTACTTTTCTCTGCTACCCTGCACACAGGACCTGCTTCCTTCATACTGTTACAGGTAGTTTGCTGATCGGTTGAGTTCTACTCCAATCATCATCATATACTGTAGTAAGCTATGAATTGTGACAGAAGTTAATTGAAGGTTATTAGCAATACTGAAGAGTGATATTGAAAAGATGCATTTGAGTAAATAAATAGGGTATTATTATTATTTATATTAACGTGTATTTAAAGAGCACCAATATATTGCACAGTTCTGTAAAGTAGTTACATAGTTAAATTGGGTTGAAAAAAGAGAAAGTCCATCAAGTTCAAACCCTCCAAATGAAAACCTAGCATCCATACATACACCCCTCCCTACTTTTAATTAAATTCTATATACCCATACCTATACTATCTATAGAGCTTAGTATCACAATAACCTTTGATATTATGTCTGTCCAAAAAATCATCCAAGCCATTCTTAAAGGCATTAACTGAATCAGCCATCACAACATCACCCGGCAGTGCATTCCACAACTTCACTGTCCTGACTGGGAAGAACCACCTACATTGCTTCAAATGAAAGTTCTTTTCTTCTAGTCTAAAGGGGTGGCCTCGGGTACTGTGATACACTTTATGGGTAAAAAGGTCCCCTGCTATTTGTCTATAATGTCCTCTAATGTACTTGTAAAGTGTAATCATGTCCCCTCGCAAGCGCCTTTTTTCCAGAGAAAACAACCCCAACCTTGACAGTCTACCCTCATAATTTAAGTCTTCCATCCCTCTACCCAATTTAGTTGCACGTCTCTACACTCTCTCCAGCTCATTTATATCCCTCTTAAGGACTGGAGTCCAAAACTACACTGCATACTCCAGATGAGGCCTTACCAGTGACCTCTAAAGAGGCATAATTATGTTTTCATCCCTTGAGTTAATGCTCTTTTTTATGCAAGACAGAACTTTATTTGGTTTAGTAGCCACATAAATGATTTATACAACTAAATCACATGAATTACATACATAGAATATGTAACATACATCACAACCAATACTGGTACAAAAGGTGAGGAAGGCCCTGTGCAAAAGTGCTTGCAATCTAAAGGGAAGGGAATAAGACACAAGCTGTGGGAGTGGGCAAGAATTAAGTGGGTAAGAGATGTAGTATGTGGTATTGCATTTGGTAGTTAAGCAGAGTGAGGGTAGGCTTCTCTAAATAAGTGCATTTTAAGAGACCTTTTAAAAGCAGAAAGGTTGGGAGAAAGGGGGACAGATGGTGGGAGAGAATTCCAGAAGAGGGATGCAGACCTTGCAATGTTTTGAATTTGAGCATGTGAAGAGGTAATGAGAGAAGAGTTGACTGGCAGGTCAGTAGAGGAGCATAGTAAGTGGTTGGGTTAGTATATAGAGATGTTTTCAGAGATGAAAGATGGGGCAGAGTTACCAAGTGCTTTGAATGGCTGGGTCATTAATTTGAATTTTATTCTGAAAGGTAGCGGAAACCAGAGAAGGAATTGGCAGAGCAGCATGGCAGATGAGGAGCGGTTTCTAAGGTTTATGAGCCTCGCGGCAGTGTTCATTATGGACTGGAGAGGTGACAGTCTCTGGCGAGAGTTAAATGATATGACGAGAGAGTGAATAAGAATTTTGGCGACATCTTGGGTGATAAATGATTGTATTTTGGATATGTTCCTTAGTGACTGGATATGATGAGTGAAGGACAGGGCAGAATATAGGATAACCCCAAGGCACCAGGCCTGGGAAGACAGGGTGATAGTGGAATTGTTAGCTATGATAGATACTTCCGGGATGTTACGGGTGTTAGTTGGGAAAAAGACAACCATATCTGTTTTAGAGAGGTTTAATTTAAGGTAGCATTGCTATATCATGTTTGGTTCTTGTGAGGTAAATAATACTAAGGGGCAGATTTATCACCAAGTAGAGATAGTGCACAGGCAGGAGGAGACCCGAGTTAGGCGTTCTGGGTAGAGGACAATGCCACTGAAATGGAGATAAAATATCAAAGAAGAAGGGGCATTCCAATACTATAGTAAACAAATCAGGGGAAAGACTGCCTATATTCAGAATAAAAAGATGCGAATAAAGTTTTAAAAAAAAATATACCCAAGCAAATAATCTTTAAGAATAAATTATAGATATTGTATAGATAGATTAGTTTAGGAATAAAAAAAACAGATTTATTCAATTAAACTGCTTAGCTTTCTATGGCCAGATACAGTATTTATCAGAAAGCAAATATGCTCCTCAAAGCATATTGTACATATTGACAGCAGGTACTTATGTCCAAACATGCTTTTATGATGAATCAAGCTCAAGTGAACCAATTGACACTGGGGGGACTTGAAGTTCTAATATGTCTATTGATACTGGGGAACCCTGAAACTGTCAACACCCAGAGCTTGCACCCAATTTGCAAAGAATGCATGTTCAATTGCAAGGGGTGCCGTTGCTGTAGGCACAAATCATATAAATATTGATTTATGCAAGTTCAGTAAGGGTCAAGTACATGGTACTGAGGAAGCAATAATGTTTAAAAAATGTGAAGTATGTGCTTAAAATGCACTCTATGGTAGATGGCCTTCCTGTAATTCAGATAAGAGTATATAACAGTATAAAAACAGTTTACAGATTTGTTCACCCCCCCAGTCAGGAGTACCCATGCAGTTAGAAATAAATAAAAATAAAATATGCTAACATTTGAAATGCATAGAAAATACAACGTTATACCTTTATTGATGGCTAAAACCAGCAAAAAACTATTAATTAATAAGGAATAGATGAAGAGCAACACAATAATGGAGACAATAATTATGGGCGTAAGAAATGCAATTGAAATAAATAAATCTGCCCGCCAGATTATGCACTTGGCTTGACATTGGTTTTCCTTTTTATACATACTAGTGTGTCTATAAGATTGCCAAGAGCCATGCTATAACATCTTGCAGTAGGATAATTGATTTTTCTCAGGTACTTTCCGGTATGCAGATTAGATTAAAACCAATGGTCTGAGGAAGTATATGGCTGTTCTCAGTAGGAAGTTTTCACTGGGCAATTCAGTGAAGCTTGTTCAGTCCTATTCTGAGCCTGAGCCCTTCTTTTCAAATGTAGAAAAGGGGTGGATATGTGTCCCATTGTCAGGCCATCTCCTAATGGCAAAAAGCATTTCTGCCTCAAGAGAGGCATTGCAATTAATTGCACTAAAATCAATTTGGTTGTTTGTATGGTCTGCAGGACTGCAATAACATGAGTTTTATCTCCCTCTGCATTGACTGTGAACATGATCTGGCAAGAACATTGATGTGACTAAGTGCCATGAAATTAGCAAAAGAGACAACATTTTTAATGGGTTCTAACAGTTTGGAAATTGAAAATAAATTTCTCTGAGATCCCAGGCTTGTTGTGCAAAGCAGCTGTCTATTTTGACACCATGCTCTGTGATTCCTGTCCAAAACATAATTTAGAATTTGATACATTTATTGGCAAGTGCACATTTAGCTGGCCTTGCAGTTTTACTATTGATTTTTCATTTTTTAAGAGTCAGTGGTTTGAAAACTTTTTACAGAATTTGAAAACTGCAATGCAAATTGTATATTATTCTTTTTTAACATTTGAGCTAATAAGGGCAGCATTTGCTGACAATGAACATGGCTGTAGTGCTACTATATGTTTTTAGGTGACCAGTACATTACTGCAAACTCTCTTTTTTTACGAATACTTGGAGCTGGAGAAATTTATGGCTGTCAAAAGTGAAATGATGCAGTATATCATTTCTGCTTCCACTTACTGACCCTAATAGTTGGACCTTTTCAGACATAGATTAGATTTATAAAATAGTTCATTATCTCTTAAAAGTCCCAAAATTATATGAATGTTAAAGTTCCCAAATTATTATGCCGATCTTTGTTGTGAAAAGAAGTTGGTCGAGGGTATGAAGGACTAATGCACTACACAATTTTTCTGGTAAACTTTGCCTTAACTTTATCCTTAGGGTATATTTATGTTTGTTACATAATAAGTATTAAGTAATAATTTAGCAATAATAAGTTAATATATATTTATTTAAACAATGTTCATGCTCTCTTTAGAATTGTTAACAAATATGTTCAAACATATGAATGCAATGGTCACATATCAACCCCTCTATGTCTTGCTGTCAATTTTACTATTGTAATACTTTACTACTATATGAAACAACATACAATAATAATAAAATGCCAGAGTAATTAAAACACATAACTACAAAGCGGTGGGTCCCGCTACAACATTTTGTAAACCCCCCAAATTAGAGAATATGAGCTTTTTTGTATACTAAAATCCAGTAAGGGCTCAGTTGATTGCCCCCAGTTGATTGCACAGGTTTAATTAGAAGCTCCCTGTTTTCGGGCCCAAAACATGTAGCTCGAGTGAAAGCATACAATAAAAAAAACTTCGAATTTCGAATGTTTTTTTTTGGCTACTTCGACCATCGAATGGGCTACTTCGACCTTCAACTACGACTTCGTCTTCGAATCGAACGTTTCGAACTAAAAATCGTTCGACTATTCGACCATTTGATAGTCGAAGTACTGTCTCTTTAAAAAAAAAATTCAACCCCCTAGTTCGCCACCTAAAACCTACCGAAGTCAATGTTAGCCTATGGGGAAGGTCCCCATAGGCTTTGGAACAATTTTTAGGTAGAAGAAAAATCGTTCGATCGATGGATTAAAATCCTTCGAATCGAATGGAGACGGATTTTTCGTTCGATCGTTCGAATTGCGGTAAATCCTTCGACTTTGATATTCGAAGTCGAAGGATTTCAATTTGGCAGTCGAATATCAAGGGTTAATTAACCCTCGATATTCGACCATAAGTAAATTTGCCCCGTAGTGTGTGCTTTCTTTGCTTTAATTAAAATTGCACTTTAATTTACTGCTGGTGTGCTGTATAAATCCTTCCTGCACATTTTAACAATTGATTATCTAATAGAATGGCCGATTCTTGGAAACTTCTAATTGGCCTTTTTAATAGTTTAATAGTTTTGTTTAAATATACAGGCCTTCTCCTATTCATATTCCAGTCTATCAGTCAAACCACTGCCTGGTTGGTAGGGCTAGTTATCCCATTGCATCCAGATAACTGCTGAAATGTAACTGGAGTGCTGATGAAAAACAAGCTTAAAACCAAGTATAAATTGTCTCAGAATACCTGCATCTACATCATACTATAAAATACACTGAAACGTGACCTACCTATTTAATATATAATATATTTCTGAGTATTAACTAATATGAGCAAAACTGCCCAGAACCCTAGTGATGTGGTAGTATAGCCAAGTGCCAATAAGGCAATTTGGCTCTTTGCATGTATGGTGTATTTGACCTTTCTGACTGACCATCTAGGCATACATGGCTATCCTGACAAGCCTGTAACTCAGTTTATCCACAAATTATGAAAAAAATAAATTTAGCGATGAATGAGGCAAGGAACATTTTCACCTTTAATATCACAATACAATAATGGGACCTGTTATCCAGAATGCTTGGGACCTGGGTTTTCCCGGATAAGGTATCTTTCTGTAATTTGTATCCCCATGCCTTTTAAGGTGGTCATAGACATTATAATCACGAATAATTTTCCCAGATTGTTTGTTTCAATACACAAGTAGAGCTGAATCGTTAGATGTACAGATAGAAACAATAAAATTCGACCTGTATCTGATGATTCAGCGCTAACAATGGCCGAAGTTTGGGTGCCTTCAAAGGTGTGCAATCAAAATTTTCCAGCCAGCCCGTTCGATGAGCCGACCGATATCTTCTGCCGATATCCATCGGCTCATCTCCCAACATAAACGCACCGAATATCATACGAAAATTTGTTTCGTACAATATTATCGGTGCGACTATGGCCACCTTAAAGTCTGCTGAAAAATCATTTAAATATTAATATAAGCCAATAGGATTGTTTTACCTTCAATAAGTAATAATTATACTGTAGTTACCGTCAAGTACAATGGAAAAATACAGAGAAAAGGGAAAATCTTTTTAAACATTTAAATTGTTGATTCAAATGGAGTCTATGGGAGATGGCCTTCCCGTAATTCAGAATTTCAGGATAATGGGTTTCTGGATAACAGATTCCCATACCTGTATCATTATTATAACCTGTAATGCTACATGTACCATTGCAATTATGCCATCCATTTGGAATGTTTCATCCTCTTTTTGATCAGATATCAGAAATGGGATGAAAACATAACAAAAAGTTCCAGAAAAGACACTAGGGTCAAGGGAATGTTTGTTCCCATGCCAAGGAGTTAAACAGCAGGCCCAAATTTGGCATTTCAACAATGTTGTTAGTCTGACCCAGCAGAGGCAGCTCTAATGCCTGAGGATTACTCGCACAGTAAATGCATTGCAGACCCTTTCATCAGCAGCAAGACCAACTGCCAAAAAAAATCCCTTAACTGGGACAATTATTGCTAATGTGATTCGTTCACCAAAATCGTATTCTGTTTTTCATGAAGTGGGAACATGTTTTCTATGTCCGCAGAGTATTTATTAGCAACTGCTGTAAACCTCCCTCTCGTTTAATTTTAACACAGTGAACTGTGCTCGACTTTAAGTCTCTCTGTTGGAGAGTAGAGAGGTATAAAAGCAACTTTTTTTGGTGCTTTTTTATTGACATGACTTTCATTTCGATCTCAAGGCCCAAAGCAAGTTAATGCTTTTTTAAAAAGGGAAGTGTTTTAAGTGGTGCCAGAATAAGCCCATATATTTAGAATCTTGGCCTACAATGTTTTAATGAGCTCTGTCAAATTTGATTGGCAATAAAGTTACTGTATTAAAACCTTTATTAAAAAAAAAGTCAATTACTTTTTTATTATATTTTTTTACTTGCATTCTGATAGGAGGAACACTTTCGTTTACGAAGGGTAGCTTACATTGTGAAATTTATGAATGGTACTTCAGCCTAAGAAGAAAACATAAGCAGTGTAAACATCACTGTGTGTGTAGCTATGTTATGAATATCAGACTTGATCGTCTTTAGTGGTGAGCTGCAACTTTCACTGTGAGAATCATGGAAAATGTAGTTCTTGAAATCTTAGACATATGTAATAACTTTTTGCACAGTTTTTTTTCCAGCAGGCAGAAACTGCAGTCGGTATTAATGGGAAGAAACTGTATTTGGTTTATTGCAGAAAGATAGTTATGTATTTATTTTCCATTATTAATTTTGATATAGTGCTTCGCCATTCATCCAAATAGCTAATATGGAAAAATCTTCTTCCATAATGTGTTCCTACTCTTATTCCCATTCTTAAATATACACGTTAAAAAGTCGGGAAGCAGTGTATAGCTGGCCAAAATGTATGCAGAAAATAAAAACTATTTTGCCTGCTGCTGATCGACGCTACCATATATTACCACATTTCTATTGAAATCAATAACTAACTAACATCCTTCTATTCTATTTTTGCAAATGATCTTTGGCTAATCTTCTGCTTTTGTTTGTATGTAAAGAAAACTAATATGAATCCTCATATAATTGAGCGTCACAAATGTCCTACAAAGCTCATTTATGGGCATATTTGCACCCAGGCAGCAACCTAAAAGAAACACTTTACTACTACTGACTACTAGTACTACTGATATGTTCCTAAGTTATATAGGAATCATGTCAGTATTATTTTAAACTCAGCCGAGAACTGTTACCACAACAGCACTTTCTTTTTTCTTTCTTTTTCCTCTCCTATCATCTTGTCACCAGCTTGGGATGCTGGACTCCAGCCTTCTGTCCCGCTGTTGCTTCAGTCTTTATAAAAGTCTAGGTGGCAGTGCTAAGCATTGACTGCCTGTTTATATTGATACTTAAAGAGATACTGACACCAGAAATTAGGCCTTTTTTACATCTATCATAATATTGGCTTTGCATGGTACTTATAATTTTGACATAAAGTATTTGCCCAATGCTTTTACATGATTTATCTGACTCCCTGTGTTCCTGCATGAGGGGGCTGCCATATTTGTGCAGCAGGAGTCCGTTAGCATTAGAAACTTTAACTGACAGGCTGAGATGGGACAGTCAGGTTGGCAAAACAGTCAGGTTTAGGAACTTCAACTAACAATAACTTACAAAAACAACCCTCTCAGCAAAAAAAAATCAGCATAACCTATAAGTAACTTTTAATGTACATTCATATTTTAAAAAGTAGTTTTTATGTGCCAGTATCACTTTAAACAAGCCATAGACGAGCAGATTTTGTTGCCACCCTGAGAATGATCTTATCAGCTAACAGATCATTTTAATAAAGTATTCATCCATCAATGGTTAACAATATATGAGGAGACTTTGAAGAACTCTGTTCCTTTGTTTACTTTCGCATTTAGCCCAATCCTTTAAAATAAAGTCATGCACAGTAAATGTTTATTTAACAAAGATTATCTGTCCCATCCGCTCACTGATTTCATTGTTTCACTAGTAAAATTCTTAAACATGTCCAACTGACTGTTGGGACTATGTGGTCAGAACAATAGTACAATTTGCAATTGTTTGCATCCCATCAATGTAATACAATTTTGTTGTGTAAATGACCTAAAAATCAGTTGTTTACATGACAAAATACACCCCTGTATGGCCACCTAAAAACTGGGGTAATTTATCAGTGCTCGGCAAATTTATAATTGGGCAATAAACCATAAGGGCTAGTCCACACGAGGAGATTCGGGGAGATAGCTGCTCAAAAGACGAGGCGATTAGTTGCCAGGCGACAAAATCTCCCCGAATCTCGTCGTGTGGTCTTACCCTAACTGCAGTTGGACACTATGGGCTAGGAGGGGACAGAGTTGAGAGCACAGTCTTTAATAAGACCAAATCTTTCATTAAAGGAACAGTAAACTTCATTACTTTCAAAATAAGCTGAATGAATAGGGCTTGTGCTGAGCATACTTTTTGCCTATTGTTTTAATTATGAAATATCTATAGTTTTTGTTATTTCTGGCACTAAACAAGATTATGAAGCCGATTTCACTATAGTATTTTCTTCAAAGGAGCTGCTAAAACTAATAAGTACCCACTGAGAAGCCCTTAATAATGAGCTGCTCAAAGGCTGCTGCTTAGAGGGAGAGGTTTGTTTGTTTGTTAAAAAAATGACCTATTTATAAAGGGAGGGGAGATGAGCTGAGTGAAAACCTAACTTTCAAAGTAGTGCTTTATAAAGGCACAAAAATTAAAAAATCGTGTTAAAAAAATTAAAACAATAAGCAGAATGTAATTTCAACACAAGTCTTGTTTAATGTGCTTTTTTTTAATTTTTTTTAACTGCATATCTTGTACAATATCTATAAAAACGCTGAATGGCAGAGACAAGAAAAAACAAACTATGAAACCATGATCTGGTTTATACCAATTTAAAAAAGTGAACAGGACAACTTAAAAAAGCTAAATGATACACAATTATTAACATCTCTTCAAAACGCTTTCATTAGCTTAAATGAATTCCCTTTTAACCAAAGACATCCTGCTGTTTTGATCTATTCCAAACTGCCAGTATACCATGCAGACATGCCTTACCGTGCAATTGTGCTAAAAGCAACAGATTTCTTGACAGTATTTGCTCTGAACGTTAAACCGATATATTAAGCTGGGTTTCTGACTGTAAAAATCCAATGTACCTAGGAATGACAAGTGAAAATAAACAGATTTAATTTCAGCACATTAGCATCCCCATGTGTCACACTATAAGCAACCAGAAAAAAAAAAGAAAATAAAATAGGGCACAATTAAACCAGGTAAATAAAGAGAAACAGCCAACAATTGACATATGGTTTATCTTGCTAAGAATAGTTCTGCTCGAAACTTTAATAACTAGAAAAACAAATTATCCACATGAAAAAGCAAATCTAGTAAAATAAATTCCATGCTAAAGCTGAAAGGCAGAGCACTCTAATTCCTGCTGGGCCTTAAAATGAATATAAGTGATCACGTCACACAGATGCATACTTTCCAAGGATAAAAATCTCCTGTTACTTTATCCTCCCAGTAGTTTCCAATAATGTTTTAAGTTTTATAAAAAAAAAAAAAAGGAGTTAATAAAAAGAAAAATGCCTCAGCAGGGAAATTCTGGGCAACAGGAATAAATCCGGAATCAAGTTTACATTGAATCAATTTAATGCTGCAATTTGGGCAGCAGGTATATGGGAGGAAGTTACATTATTAAATGTGCTGATTGCTAGAGGTAGAAACAGGATGTGTCTTTTTCTCAGACAGGCTCCTTGTCCCTATAATAAGGATCATTTTCAACCCAAGTGAAAGATACAAGGTGCAAAATACGTGCTCAGAGTCTTGCATGTATGCACATGTATCTATGAGTTACAAGGTGGTTTAATTGGCAGATCAGATGTCACCAATCTGTGTCTGTTAAAAGAGTGGGTAGAGGGGATAGGCATTCTATTCCTCCCAACTGTCCCTTTTTTTGAAGGTCAGTCCCTAATAGTCGGGTAGTAAAGAAATGAAAATAAGAAGACTTTGGTGAAAGTTTAGGATCAGGGTTTTACTGGCCTGTTTTATTATCTACTCAGCCAGTAAACTGAACTACTGTAGATCTGGGAATGTATAACATGTAGTATTAATGCCTGGGGTCTCGAGGATTGTATTACCTGGCCCAACCAGTTCTATTTTGAATGTCTGGAACATTCAAACAATTCTAGAATGGATTTTGATGTGGCTTAAGGATGTATGCAAACCTCTTATTACATACAATATGAAGTGCAAGGTATATGCAAAGAAAGATGAACCTAATCAACTTTTTGACTAGTCTCTTGATACCCATTTTCACTGCGAAACTTGGTAAAAAATTTGTCCATCACTAGTCTCAGCCTTTCCCTGTAACAACCCTTAGACTTGCCTGAAAGGAAAGAAAGAGATTAATTGGTTTCAGGAGCCATGCGCGGATAGTGGGGACTACTGTGTAGCATAATGTAAAGGTATGGGCTTCTGAGGAAGTGACTAACAGTTACGAAACGCGTCAAGCCGTGCCCTCCCAGCCAGTTTTATGTGTGTGTCCATATAATATTTTTAATGGAATAACAAATAAATGTAGATTTTATTATACACACTCGCTGAATCATGCAGTTTGGTGAGCTTCCAGGTGCACATCTAATGGACGTTTGTATTGTACCAAGTGACCAGAGTGGTGTGGGCTCCACCAGCAGTCTCCAGGCAATGGATTTTGCCTGCCCAGAACTCTTGCCTTGGTTCCCTCACTTTAAGTCCTGGCGGCATCCGAGTAGTGAAGGGCTCCTCCCGACATGAAAGGCGACTGTTATAGGCAGAAGCGTGAGCTGTAACCAGAACCTTGGCGTCTGTTCTGGATTTTGGGATGCCAAACATGACAAAAAGCAGGAAATTCTAATAAAGTATTAGTTGTTGCACCAATGCAAATGATATTTATATTTTTATGTTTCCAAACAATGTTTCCTGTACCTCATAACATTATGCCCCTGTTTGCATATAATTAGAAGTACAACAAAGCATAATAAAAGTGGTCTCCCATTTTATTAATACTATGAGCAGTTCCTGAATGTGTCTTTGTTGTTTCTCACAAAAGTTAAAGAGTTTGTAAAGTGTTTGTGTGAGTGTGGGGGTGGGGTCTATTCTATTGCTCTGTAGTCCAGCCAAGATGATATGCGCTGTTGGCTGTGTTCTTTGGCATTACAATTATTTACAATCGTTTATATTGCAGTTGATATTACGGATTTACAGTTATGGTTCTCGATCATCTGCCACTGGGCCGAAGGAACGCAGCCCTAACACAAGCCGAATGTTTTTTATGGAATGGGTATGGTCTTTAACATCCAAATCCCTAACTGCTCTTCAAAAACACCAAAAGTTATTACTTCAATAAAAATAAAGAATGTTTCCAAAGCCATTAGTGCTTATTATGACCACATCAAAAGTTTCCACAAACACATGCCTGCCAGTCACAGCCATGGTTCAAAACATAAAACATTGGCAATCTTTTCAATGAGATTCCCATTTTGAGTAATGAAGTTCCTGGCAAAGTCCCGGTGGAGCTCATTGTTAGCTTATTTTTATGCATTGGAAAGGAATCTACCCAGACTCCTTAAGGTGAAGATTTGAAAGTTAAGGCCATAGAAATCGCTATGGCTGCCAACAGCAAAATTAGTTCACTGCATCCAGTGCAGCCTCCGAGTTTTGCTATACTGAATAATGCTTGTAATCTCGCAAGGGTTTAGGAGTTAAAAAGAGATTCATAATGCAGACTCTGGCTTTGTGTGATTGCTCCCTAGTGTAAGAATAGCTTGTTGAAACTAACAGTATTACTAGGCAGTGTCTTGTTGGCACAGATTAAAAATTAGTATCCTGTGCTAAAGGCATTCAGTTTGAACTGTTCTTGTTATCCAAACGTTGTGATATATACTGTAGCAATGATTTCTATAAGTGCTTCCAATCTAGAGCTCTGGCTTTTTAAACTGAATCTTTAAAACTTTCAAATCCTTTCTAAGAGGAAAGAGCAACCTTTTATTAAAATATGAAATTAAGTCATGCACATAAACATCAATATATATGATCAAATGGGTGAGCTTGTGTGTGGTTAGAAAGCAAAAGAGGCAATATTAAGCAATCAGTGATATGTTATTTGTAAAAATAAATCCATCTCTTCTAACAGTGTTGGGCTATGACATAAAGATGAGTTTACCATGTACATAGTAGGGTGTCCTCTGGCAGTTACATGATCACCCATACAGCTTTGGCCTTGTCAGGTTTGAATTATTTAAACATCTGTACAAGAACCTTTTACACACATTGCAATCCATTCTCCTCCCTCCCTGTTATTTGGATTAGTTGTCAGGGCTCAGGGGTGCTAGCTCCGTCATTAACCATCCTCCATGCATGATTCATCATAACCCTAACTCTAACCCTGACATTAAAGTTTTAGGGTTAGGAAGAGCTTAAGCTTAGGAGGGAGAATGACTGTGTATGCATGCCTATGGGCTAACAGTGGATAATGTTAGGAATATGAAGGTAGCACTCCTGAAACTCAACTGTCAACTTATCCAAATTACATGAGGGAGCAGAATAAATTGCGGATAACTCATGTAATTGCTAGAGGATGTCCTAATATGTACATTATATGGGAGGAGTTAATTATGGCTTTTATCTGTACAGGTTATTTCTCCTCCCATAAATGCTTGGAAAAACCACAGGACAAATGTTCAGAACAAGCCCTATCCATTGAAATGTGATTGAACAAGATGGTATAATTCTTCATTAGGAAAAGGATTGTTGACAGTAATCCTTTAAGTGCCATCTGTCATGGAACATACATTAGAATATATCACAATATATAAAAGTACCGCCAAACCAACACCATATATGTTATTGTTATTATTATTAATATTATTAATAATAATAACACATTTCTATAAAGTTATATATTGTGATTTATTAAGTAAACATACTGTATTGTGCTGCACTGTAAATAAATACATGGGTGTATACATGGAACAGAGAAGCAACTTTATATCTATCCCTAAATGTTGGTCACACATACATAAGTGATACAGGGAGGAGTTTGCCTACTGTACACTGGCTAAGTAACACAATTACAAAGAAACCAGGAAGTATGCAGCAGGGTTTAGTAATAGGGGGATTCCTGGTTTGAGATCTCAATAATATACAAGACAATAAGCGATTGCAAAAAGTCATGTAGATTGCAATTCCTGTTAGCATAGTTCTGAAAGACATAAGTTTCAGTAAGCACAGCACTTATCTGCTGTTGGTGCCAGTGTCTCAGCACCTATTTTTCCTTCTAGTGAATGGTGTTTCTGTCCAACGTGGTGATATTGAGCTATAAGGCACTATGGAAGCCCATACAAGAAATGTGTCTTATTTATGCTTTACAGTAAAACCTGATTTTAAGTTTCCCCTCATTTTAAGTTTTCCCACCAATATATAATGCATAATGAATTTCTCTGATATTACATTTTCCCAGATTTTAGATCATTTTTTTCTGGTCCCCCTAAAAACCTTAAATGGGGGTTCTAAGGTATATTTCCACTTATCAAATTCTGACATGTTTTTACATAGCTATACAATGTGATCTCACCAGGTTAAGAAGTCTCTTCTAGTGGTGTAGTACAGATAAGTGACTTGACTGTCACTGAGGGGGCTACACTGCCAAGTTTCAACTTGAGATAATATTATTTTATTGTATTAATATTATTGCTTTAGCAGCATTTTCCCTTTGCTATCATTCAAACAATTGTGCCATGATTAGATAGAGGGTTTAGGCATGACATATAATTGATGAACTAATTAAAAAAATAAGTAGGGTTGTAAAAAATAAAACAAACAAAACAAGCATGTGTTTGGGTTGAGAGGTACACCTTATTAAAGCAATGGCAAAGGAAGAGATTCTCTATAGTTTCCTTACAGCTAACTGTCCCGCAGGCTACAGAACGTCCGCTGTAACAGCTATCACCCTGCATTTCCCCTAACGCCTAATTAACAGTGAGGATGATGGTGCTGCATCACCATGGGAGGCCTGTGCTATGGCTTAGAAAAGAGTAAAAGAAAGAGCAGGAATCACGGCAACAAAATCAATGCCTTTTCTTATTCCCCTGTGTTCTGTTACTCTGAAGGAGAAAGGATTTATTAGAGCACACATTTGCACAACTACAAGGAACTCTCAAACTGCTAACCCATCCCTCAGGAAATAGACACACAAAGCAAAACAAAATTCATAGTACACTTTTTATGAGTTTTTACAGCGAGGGAAAAGGAATGCTGAGTCTCCTCGAGGATGGAAATCTTGGATGCACAAAACATTAGCACAGCTCTCACCAATTAGGAATGTGGTAGGGTTCCATTGTGTCAGTTGCCTTAAGAAAAACAATTGCATGGTTATGAGCAGTGGTTCAGAATTATTTTTGCACCTTTTCTTTTACCTTTTCTGCCCAAAATGGTCATTGATCGGTTAATGTAATTTCAAAGTATATCAAAAAGCACAAACATTCACTAAAATCTAATAACGTAATAACATTTGGAAAGAAGGGTTAAGGTCCAGTAACTATGACAACCAATCAACAGGTACCATCTACTGGTCAGCAGAGTGCTGCTTTTAAAGGAACGCTTTAGTGTAAAAATAAAACTGGGTTAATAGATAGGCTGTATTAAATAAACATTTTTCAATATTGTTGGTTATTTAATTAGCCAAAAATGTAATCTATAAAGGCTGGAGGGACTGGATGTCTAACATAATAGCCTGAACACTACTTCCTGCTTTACAGCTCTCTAACCTTTAAGTTTGTCAGCAACTTGAAGGGGGCCACATGGGACACAACTGTTCAGTTAGATTGCATTCGATCCTTAGCATGCAGCTCAGATTCAAAAGCCAAATAAGTGAACATTTATGTCCCATATGCCCCCACCCCCTCAAGTGAGTGATTGGTGGTTACTGACTGGTAACACATTAGCCTTTATAGATTACATTTAACCAGCTATATTGAAAACTTTTTTACTTTGCACAACCTATCTATTTACCCAGTTTTGTTTTTACACTGAACTGTTCCTTTAAGACTGTGTATAAAAATACACTTTTCATTTAGCAAATCATCACCAAATAAATGTATTGGAATGCTTACTAGAGGTTTTAATGGGTGCAGACCAATAGGATTCTCTGAATAAACTTTGATAAATCTTCCCCTAGGTTAAAAATATAATTAATTATAGGGTATGGCTGTTCAACTGTTTCCACATGGGGGGGCACTTACCCTACATACCACATGTTTTAGGTCCAAACTATATCAAATAATAATGTCATACGTTGGAACCTATTGAGCCCACATATGGCCCTCTGGCCTCCAGTCCTTACTTATTGCACTTTCATTCCCTATAGCTACTTTCAAAACAAAAAAAGCAAAGCACATACACTGCAAAACTTTTAATTTTTCAAGAACATGACTATTTTGATGTCATTTAGTGCTATTTCTAGTGTACTCAAAAAGTAAATGGCAATTTGAGAGAAAATTTGAGTTTTGATGACATTGGAGTTTTAAGGGTGTATTTAGCATGTATGGTACAGCGCTCTGATGCAGAGCAATTTGTGTTTCTATAACACAAGAGGGCAGGTGTTGGGCAACCCCTGGTACAACCCTATAAGCAGCTTGTGTGCAATTCAGACACATAGGTTAAAGAGCTGCAAAGTGCAAGGTACATTGAACACCCTGCACAGCCTATTGCTCCAAGTACAACTTAAGAATGTCTTAAGGACTGCAATTTTATGTCCCATGGCGCTCTTGCAGATACAACTGGGAAAATTGTACAGTTAGACAGAGACAACTTTTTTAAACATACAGCCAAAGCAACGCAGGAGTTTATTAAAGCAAAGAAGTGGAATATTCTTAAATGGCCAAGTCAGTCACCTGATCTGAACCCAATTGAACATGCATTTCACTTGTTGCATATTAAGGCCCACAAACAAACAGCAACAAAAAGCCGCTGCAGTAAAGGCCTGGTAGAGCATTGAAAAGGAGGAAACCCAGAATCTGGTGATGTCCATGAGGTCAAGACTTCAGGCTGTCATTGCCAGCAAAGGGGTTTCAACCAAGTATTAGAATGAACATTTTATGAGCCCATGAAATTAAGTGATTGTTTTTAAAAAAAAAAAGGCTTTAGTTCCTCACATTTTTATGCAATCTTTTTGTTCAACCCACTGAATTAAAGCTAAAAGAGTTATTTCATTTAACATTCATTGTGGTAATGTACAGAACCAAAATTAGAAAAAAAGTTGTCTCTGTCCAAATATGTATGGACCTAACTGTAAATGAACCCTTTAGTCTCAGACTTTCCGTTCCCAAAACTCTTAATCATGAAGCAGCAGTCATGATTTCAGTTTCATACAAAAGAATAATATTTGTGTTACCAATACCAAGATAATATGTTTTTAACTGTAATGCAATTCAATTTCTATTCTATTTCAGTTTTTGAGCCATCTATTACCATTACTATGTCTGAGAATTCCTTTGTTACAAATAAACATTATAACTCCAATGCCATAAAGAATCATTTGCAAAGGTTGCGTTAATAGAATGACCCTACTACCCTTCTTTCAGAAATTGACTGTTTGTGGAGTTTTGGCCCTTAAAATGTTAATAGCCTAGAGGAAGGAATATGACAAATTACAAATGATACAAATCTGCATGACAACCACACGCTTCCCCTCTCTTCAGAAAAAGCTGTCTCACTGCGCAAGGCCGATAAATAATAGAAAGTTAAAGTACCCTGAAGTAGTCGGCACCACACTGTTTGGCCTCAGGCGAATGAGATATAGAGGGAGAAAGGAAATATGCTGCCCGCTAGGTCTGGAACTGTGGGATTAATAACGCATCAATTTTAATGCTGCGGCCTTTTTTTCTGCTTCACAAACAGCAAAGTGAATGTTTGAGGATCTCAGCAGGGGGCTAATGAGGAGTCTGATTAGTTATTCAGATTTTTCCACATAGTAATGTTCTATCCTGTGTGGGGGATGAAAAGGAACTCACATAAAACTGTGATGAAATTGAACACAAATGTTAAAAGAAAGGTAGATAGATAGATGATAGATAGATAGATAGATAGATAGATAGATAGATAGATAGATAGATAGATAGATAGATAGATGATAGATAAAAGATAGTTAGACTGATAGATAGACAGATGATAGATATATGATAGATAGATAGATAGATAGATAGATAGATAGATAGATAGATAGATAGATAGATAGATAGATAGATAGATAGATAGATAGATAGATACAGTAGATAGATTAGTTAGATAGATAGATAGATAGATAGATAGATAGATAGATAGATAGATAGATAGATAGATAGATAGATAGATAGATAGATAATAGACAGGTAGGTAATAATTATAAAGACAGGTTGAGAGATAGAGAGAGAGAGGAGATAGACAGTTGATAGATGATAGATAGATTAAGCAATATAAAGATAATAGATAGATAGATATCAGGTAAATAATTACATACATAGGTTGAGAGAGAAAGAGATTGGTGAACAGAGATTGTTTGATGATAAATAGATAGATAGATGGTAGATAGATGGTAGATAGACAGTCAGGTAGATAATAATTACATAGAAAGGTTGAGAGAGATACATTGATTGATAAGAGATTGATTGATAGATAGATGGTAGATAGACAGACAGACAGACAGACAGACAGACAGATAGATAGATAGACAGATGATAGACATATGATAGATAGATAGATAGATAGATTAAGCAATAGAAAGATAATAGATAGATAGATAGATAGATAGATAGATAGATAGATAGATAGATAGATAGATAGATAGATAGATAGATAGATAATTACATACATAGGTTGAGAGAGAAAGAGATTGGTGAACAGAGATTGTTTGATAGATGATAAATAGAAGATAGATAGATAGATAGATAGATAGATAGATAGATATGATGATGGTACTTAGATAAATAGATGATAGATAGATAATCGATGAGATAGATAAGGATGATAATAGATCAATAGATAGATGACAGACATATGATATTTGATTAATTTATCAAACAAAACAGATATTAATGCTTGTTAATTTTTCAATTGATTTTTCAGTTGATTACATTTTTCTTTTCTAACTTAATCTGTGGTCCAAATTTTTCACACTTGCACCCTGCACTGCACTTTGTAAATAACCCCTATTTATGATTTGCTTAAGCAAAACAGACCAACATTATTAAACAAGCCTGACTGACTGTTAACTATGGTACAATCATTCCATTGATCAGATTCAAGGATATTAATATATAATATTTAATTTTACAGTAACCCATATGTTAGAACATTTTTTGTCTTCCATCATCTGTGCAATAGCAGGAGTGAGATTTTCCCCATTTCAGGTCTAACAATGAAAGCTCAAATCCTAACTAGAATCTATTATTCCATCTGTGAAGCAGGAACAGATGGCACTTTATGAAATCTTATGAAACATCTTCAGTGCTTAGTAAATAAATGATTATGTTAAGTATAATGTTCATTGATCTCTTTTGAAAATCAGACTAGTCAGACAGAATTACAAAGGAACACAATTATAACTAAGTAATTAACATTTAACTAATAAAGGATCATCATTTGATCAGGTTTGATATAGGCAAATTATTGAAATATATTCTCAGGTTTGAAAATCCAATTGGCCCATTTATTTAGCTGCATACACATATTTGTATCCTCAGGTGTGGTCTACACTTAACACTAATCTATGTAGAAATATGCACTCAGTGTTCAATATTTTGTGTTTTCATACAATTTACCTACAAATAAATAACTGAATGCCGAACTAAAATAAACGTTTATGTGTGTTGTAGAGAGTAAGACAATTCACAGTTGCTTTTCATTATTTATTTGTGGTTTTCAGTTATTTTGCTTTTTATTCTGCAGCTCTCCAGTTTGTAATCTCAGCAATCTGGTTGCTAGGGTCCAAATTACCTTAACAACCATGCAGTGATTTGAATAAGAGACTGGAATATGAATAGGAGAGAATGCAATAGTATTTATTATGATGGGTGTATTTGTACTAATATTTTAATGCAATTTTCAGAATTATGCTATAACAAATAAAATGTGTTTTGTGTAGGAGGAAACACTTATAATTTCTCACATGCTGAATTACTGAAAAAAACGTGCTTTGAAAAAACAGTGCAGAAAATACATTTGAGTGGGATCAATGTTTTTGTCTCAAAGGAGGTCTTCACAATGAGATCTTCACAAGATAAGTAAATTCTTTTATAAGCTTGCTCATTAAGTTGGCAAGAAAAGTGGTGCTAGCTTTAAGTTTCAGCATTTATAACATCCGTGAGCAGCAGAACAGCTTTAAGTTTTTTTATTTCAATGTTTGCATTTGGTGTTATCAATGTATGCCGCCAGTATAACAAAACAATGATTTGGAAAGTTAAGAATCTTGTTTCCATGCTCCTTTTACAACCTCCTTGTCCTTTCAGCACGACACTGGTATCAAAAAGACAATTTTTAGAAGCAACACCTATAACAATGATGGCAGCTTTTTTCTTAAAGATTTTCTTCCCAGCTCACAGGAGGTTTAACATGGAAGCTTTTTTCCCTGACCTCAGTAGCTTCAGTATATCTGTCTAACATCTGGTTCATAGTAGTAAATCATAGAGAGTCCTTAGAATTTCAGAGTCCAAAGTTGTCTAACCAGTTCTTTAAGAGGAGTAGTATTCAGGGACATACTCAAAAATATTCCTCATTCTTAAACCAGATCATACTTTTACGGCCATTACAGACTTAAGTTTCCTAAATCATATTCAGAAATCTTTCCAAAAAAGGTAATTTATTGTAGAAAAGGAGACTGTAAGGTTAGGCCTAAAATGCCTCCATTTATAAGGAAATACGTTGTCATGTCTTGCCATCTTGAAGATGATTATCATCTCTTGAGAAACCAGGTTGCAACTTTGGTAGGGGCTTTCTAAAAAGAATCTGTGAAGGGTGCATACTTTCCACCTATTACATAACAAATTGTAATGATGGGCAATCACTTCAAACATCTAGCAGCTCAGGGTTGCTGGAACTTAAGGTAAGCGTTGTTACTGTCAAATAAAAAGGGGTAACCAAGTGACTTTAGTATGCTGTATCTATCTCTTAGAATCATATAGATAATGAAGATCATACCTTGGGATTAAGTCACCATTCACCAGATGTTAGCAGCATATATCAAGGGCATGGACAATGTCATAGAAAAACCAACTAAGTAGGAGAAAGCTCATTCCAAGGGTATAGTTAAATAGGGTATGTCATATTTATGAAGATAATTGAATTATGGGGCTAGCTCTATCAGTTAATATGATTGCAATAAAAATCTGAAGAACATTTTGGTCAATCTACAGGACATGCAACCTATATTTTCTGGAGTGTCAATTTGAAATTTTAGCTAATGTAAATTTTGCTCCAATACCTCTTGTTGTGAAAGTTCTCAGTGGAATACAAAATAAACAAGTTTCTACTATCACAATAGTTCCTTTCCAGCCTACAAGGAGATGCTTTATCTCCCTTTCCAAACATTCAAGAAGAACTCTATGGACTCTTTCTCAGTACTCAGTTCTTTTAATGCAGAATGTCAAGTTTTGAACTGACTTCACTTGGGTGTGTGCATCCTAAAAAGACTTTATTATAATAGCATGTCTTTAGTCACAGCCAAAAAAAACTTCTACAAAGGTTATAAAAAATCTGGAAATATTTAAATCTTTGTGTCTTCACCCAGAAATTTATCACATCAATAACCTATTCTTAACTTCATATTAAGATTTTTATAGGTAAGTTTTAAAAAAGGCCTAACAGCAAACATAATGAATTCCACATATCTGCTCTTGTTTTGACTCTTTAGTAATATTCTCTTTAGCCTGGCTCTGTAGAGATGCCATATTAAATCAATTTTCAGAATCAGAGCTAGAGTTAGGTCAACTTGGATCTAAATATTGTACTTAATGTATTCACCAGCCATAAGATCCTCTGGTTGAGTTAAACATAGCTTCGCTTTTAAAACTTACTAAAACTTCTTAGTGAAAATCCCCTACAAAGGTTTGAAAAACTCTAGGCTCTCTCTAAAGTAACCATAATTAAAATTACATCCTGATTTGCTGATTTTGCTTCACCTTACACTTAACAACAAGAAATATTTTCCTTTGTTTCAAGTAGAAAATAGTAGAGCCACTATATAATACTAATTTCAGATATTGAATTATTTTATACTGTTATTGGTTTTTAAATGATTTATTTGTAAAGTATGTGTTTTTAAATGTTATCTTATAAGAACTGATTGAAAATTAAAGGCATTGACAACTGGATTCTAATTGGATTTTATGATATAAATAAGTAAATATATATAAGTTTTATAATTTCTTAAAATATCTTCCTGGATTATTAGGCACACATACAGTAATTCATTATCTAAAATTCTGTTTTGTCAAGGGAAGTGTAGAAAGCTTACTTTTGGACTAAAATATATTGCATTATTGTGACTGGGGAACTTGATCACCCAGAACAGTTGATAAATTAGCATTTTTCACCACCTGTAGATTCAGGCTAGACTTTGCCATGTGGTCTGTACCAGAAAAGAAGTGTTCTCTGTTGCAGCTTGAAAAAATGCAGATATCATCTTTCTCCCCCTTGCTTTTTAGAGATCAGAGCCCTCCCTTTCCCCTTCATCTATCTAAAAAGATGTCTATGTTCCATGTTTGAAAGCTATTGGCAACATGGGAGCCTAGTTATGAAGAACATTTGTACCATAATGAAAACAAGCTTCTCTAACAAGGTAGGTAAAATGTATATGCTATGGCTGAGCTAAAATGTGTTAATCAGAATTTAATTTTACCTTCTAGTTGAATCCAATGCATTTCTGTGGAATTTTCCGTGGTTTTGTGAACTTTTTTTATACAAAGGAATAGACCTCAGGTTTGGTCATTACTAATTATACATAATTATACAGTATTTTTCTCTGGAATGAGTCTTTTAATATTATTTTATTATTCTCTGAGCCTGAGGGCTCATTTACTGATGGTAACTCCTTAGTGCTCTAGCACCTGTGTCCAGAGATACCATAAATTACATCTTTTTTTAAAATATGGGGTCTTTCCATAATGTGAAACACCATGACAAAAGGCTACTAAAAACAGCTAAACATTAACTAAGGACTGTTTCAGCTTCAACAAAAATATATTCTAGTATAGTTATCATTAAGCACAAGATATTAGGGGTCATTAATGTCTCTGTGCAGGAGTACATGAGTGCTAAGAGGCGAATGTAGTAAGCACAAGACCCTGAGTTGCCCCCCACCAGTCCCCTAACTAAATGACATGCAAGTTAGGGGACGCCTACATGACTCCCTTCTGTACATCATGAATATGAAGCAGACAACACTATACTGCTGATGGAAGGTTGAAGGTCTTGGAGCACAGAGACATGCAGCAATTCAAGAAGAGAGGAAGGCAGTGTGCAAATGACAAATTGCACTCATTTTTTTTGCACAGTGCCTTCCAATTCTTAAAAGGGTGGTAAAATCTAAAATAGAATAAGGCTAGAAATGCTGTATATTGTATTCTAAACATAAACTTACTGCACCACAATAGCAGCAGTAAATTCACAGGTCTGCACACACTCTATATATTTGCAGTCGGGGACGTGGCCCCTTTTTATATTAATGTATCACTACGAGATCTCTGTAGTGATACATTAATAAAAAGAGGGACCACGTCCCCGACTACAAATATATAGAGTTTATGCGGACCCGTGAATTTACTGCTGCTATTGAGGGACCTTGCCAGGGTCGACGGAGGACGAGCACCACCATTGCAGGAAAGTGAAGTGGCAGGTGAGCGGTAGGCAGATTACATTGTACTTACTTTGATTACATTGATTACATTGTACTTACTTTGATTACATTGATAACATTGTACTTACTGCACCACAAGCCTAATCAAACAAATGATTTATGTTTTGACCACAGGGGGTCATCATCTTGTAACTTTGTTAAACATCTTTGCAAGACCAAGACTGTGCATCTGCTCAGTGTGGTCTGGGCTGCTATGGGATGGTTATAAATTATTAAAACAGCACAAGTCAAATAATATCTAACAGAAGCCGATACAGCAAGACTGATTAATAATCAGAATAGGCAGAGTCCTGTGTTGTCATGTAATCGAATGTGGATTTTATAGTTTTTGTATTGTTTAATACAAACTTTCTCCAAATCTGCAGAACCAGTGGCTGCAGAAAAATAATCCTCCAAATAGAATCCCAGTTTATCTGTTTAAATCTGGCTCCATGATCTTTGTCCTTGCAGCTGGAGTTGGAAACAATATAGGGGATGTAAAGGTAAAAATAAAATCCAATAGAAATCTCTACACAGTCACCGACTGCTCTACAGGGAGACAAACAAAGCTGCTTGAGTTCTGCCCCTGCTGTTCATAAGTATGATTGTTTCCCTGCAGAGCAGTTAGGGACCATCTGACAATTCCTATCCACAGCAGTAAATGAAGGGAGACTCTCACTGCATACAGTCAGGTTTCTTATAAAAACAGTACACATTTTTTAATTAAAGTATTTTGGAGACAGGTTTCTTTTTCATTAAAGAAAGTAAAAAATGTTTTGCCTTTATATGCCCTTTAATGAGCCCTATTACCTTATTAAAAAATAAATCTGTCAAAAACAAATAACTGTTTGATGAAGAAATAATTTAAGGGTACATTATAATTTATAATGACATTTGTATAGATATATTTATAAAAATTCATATAATTACTGCATGATACATCTTTAAGAGCCTTAGAAGTCTTCCTTTGTGTAAAACATTCAGAATGATGCAATGTATTTTGATAGTCCTGTAAAACAAACATGTGAGTTGTGTTTTATGTTAGTTGGCAAGGCTTCATTAGCCTTCTGGTTTTGTTAGTTCATGTGACATTCGAATAGCATGATTTCTGGTGTCGTCTTACAAGAGCAATGTGAAAGATATTCAAAATGAATGATCCAAATCTATGGCTCATACTTTTGGTAAAACAATTATTTTTGTGATTTTTTTCTTATGTTTGTTTTTTAATGAAAAATGTGAAATGACTTGATGATTTGAAATCATTATTGTGCTAAAATAAAATTGCCCATGAATGGGAAAGGTTGTATGGGTAATGTCTATTTTCAGGTGGCTTTTTTATGATACATGATGCATAGTCTGAATAGGACTAGGACACTTTTACACAAGTGTGAGTGGTGGAGCACATATAAAAGCTACCACATAAGAATGAACATGTGTATAAGGAGGACCCTAAATTATACACTAAAAATAGATATAGAAATATAGAAAATATAACTGAAAAATCTTGGGGTTGAATGAGGTAAGACTGCAAGGAAGCTCAGAAAGATAGTTTCGTATCCGCTGATTGAAGTTAATTAATCAGCAGGGTCCTAATTATTTCCTGTAAGTTGCATTTCAACTACAAATGATAAATTTGAATAGTCTGAAGAGCTCAGCCTAGACACGTTAACAGGATCATGTGGTGCATGCAAATCCAGCATTTAATTGTTGTAGTTTTAACTGAACATAATATTCAGAGTGAAAGGATTTAAATATTTTGACCATCAAGTATATTTAACTCCTTTATATACAGACAAATTACAGAACACAAATACACACTGCACACACTATACATTGTACAAATTATTTACAAATGACTTTTCAACTTTCCTATAAGACAAGTGGCATGTGGTGCAAGTGGCCGGGGTGTGAAGTGCGAGCATGGTGGTGGTGAAAGAAAGTTTGAGATGGGGCTAGTAGCACCCCACCATCAACTTTGGCCCAGTATGTGTTCATTTATGAACTTGAACATGGGTTGCAAAGTACAAAAATAATATATAATATAAGTAATTCAAAAAACAACTGGACTGAGTAATTATTGAAGACGTTTCACTACTCATCCGAGCAGCTTCTTCAGTTCAACTGGTGTGGGAAGTTCTCGGCATATAGACTGTTCCACTAATCCAATCACAACGGCACATTGTAACTCTTCAAACAGGTGACATCTGAAATTCACAGAGGTGTTGATTCTTTGTAGTTACAGTGATAGGATTACCAATGTGTCCTGCAACTACTAGAAACAGGTGTTACTTGTGAGAGTTGCATGAATGGATGTGTGAAGTGTTCTGAAACCACTGGGGTACAGATGTTAGACCAGCATTGTATGTAGCAGACAGGTGGTTTCGCAGGTTCAGGGATGGTTTCTCCACCTTGACATGAATCGCTTCTTTCATGCCACTTTCAAACCAGAGGTCTTCTTTATCCAAGATTTGGACATTGCTATCTTCAAAGGAGTGTCCCTTGTCTTTTAGGTGTAGAAAGACAGCTGAGTCTTGCCCTGTAGAGTTCACCCTCCTATGCTGAGCCATTTGCTTGCTGAGCAGTAGTTTTGTCTCCTCAATGTACAGATCAGTGATGATATCAGCTTGTGACTTTGATTTAATACATTATTGCTCTTTATAATTTATTTTAATTAAGCTTTCTTTACTCCTGTTTATATAATTTGAAATGGCATATATCTGGATTGTTTAGTCTTTTAAATTTCTGATAGAAATTTTAAACAGGAATTTAAGTTTATCCACAAATTGAAGACTTTAGTAAGTATCAGGCCCGGATTTGTGGAAAGGCCACCTAGGCCCGGGCCTAGGGTGGCAGGATTTTAGGGGGGCGGAATGTTGCCCAACCACACCCACATTGCTTCAAAAATACTGGGGATGCACAGGAGATAATTTTTAAATTTTCCATGCACCAATCCCCATTGCTCTGGTCTAGATGATGAAAATTTACAAGAATAAAGGGGAGGGTAAAGGGGTGACCAACGACAGTGGGCCTAGGGGCTCCCACTATGTAAATCCGGCACTGGTAAGTATATTATCTAGATATTGATTTACAATATTGCCTTGATATGAGTTCTAGGTGAATATGTATACTAGTTCAGAGCAATGCATCTACACTAGGCATGCCAGTTTTTATGTGACATTGCCCATTTTCTGCCTACAAGATTTAGCTGGCTGTCTATGTATAAAAAAAACATGTATTCTCTATCTAGATCTTAAAAAGGAAATTGTATTAGACTGTTTCACTTTGTGACTTTCCATTTGTGCTGATTTACCAGTATGTTTGTTTTGCATAAATGTCAAGGCCTTTGTGCATTGTGAAAGAATAGAATGCTCTTTTACAAGCATACAGTACAATATGCCAAATGTTATTGTAGCAAACAAGAGGCCGACATGAAACTGGAGATCCATGGCTATTGTGTTAAAAAAAAAATTTAAGAACCAGAATCTGTTTAGAGTTAATTAGAGCATGAAGATTTTTTTCCCATGTATTTACATTTTCTTGTCATTAAACATTTGACAGACTTTTTATAAGTTACCTCTTCTTTACTGGTATATATCTGTTCATATATAAAATCTCAATGAAACTTTGAAAAACTGCTCTAACATATCTAACAGCCAGATTGTTATATGCAGGTCCTAAAGATGGTAACGGAGATCTTCATCAGCCATATCTACACAAGTCAGCTGAACACAATAACTATACACATTTCCCAATGAGTATCTCATTCATTTATAAGTGAAAAACCAAAGACCCCCATTCCCAACAAAAAATATTTAAGTGCATCCGCATGGCAACTCCTAAGGAGCCCTTGCTGTCTTCTTCACCTTCTGACTACTTGACTGCAACAATTAAACTACTTTTTGCCTGATACAGACATAAACAATGCGCACATCATGCATACATAATTCCTTTTCTGGAAACCCATTAACCAGAAAGCTCCAAATTACAGGAAGGACATCTCCCATAGACTCAAATAATTCAAATGATTACATTTTTCTCTTTAATAACAAAACATTACCTTGTACTTGATCCCAATGGAGATAGAATTATCATTATTGGAGGAAAAACAATTCTATTGGTTTTTTTTTTTAATGCTTAAATATTTTTAGTAGACTCAATTACTAAATTACTAAAAGACTCTTATTTGGAAAACACCAGGTCCCAAGCATTATGAATAGCAGGTCCCATGCCTGTAATAAATACATTACTGAGATTTAACATTAAACATAGTATACTTATGCATTCTTAATACATACATAGAGGGTTAATTAACAATGATATTAGGTGTATTGAACTAACATATTACATATTTTATTTATTTTTGTATCCACGGTGACTCCTAAACCGGCTTCCATTCTGATACTTAAACTGCTGCCTGATTTATAGAGTCAGGGTCTCTCGCAGCCAGATAACCATAAAAATGATACAATGAAGAAATGTAAATGAAATAGTTAAAACGTATAAAGCACCTGCAAATTTAGGCCTTTTAAACCTTGTCTAAATTTGAGGGGTAAACTTTAAAATAGGGCCAACACTAAAGAGCACCATTTTTTTGGAGATACCAATGAGATCTAATGGACACTGTTTTCTGTGTACTCTGTACTCTCGCAGGACTTTGATCAGAAATTATTTCAGCATCCATCAGGTCTGGATCGTACTAGTCAAAAATCCGAGGAGCCATCTTATTTGTGAAATCAAAACAAGTTGTGTATGCAAGTGTTTTGGCTCTACTCTTAATATAGCTCATTGGCATATTGCAGTTTAGCTGACTCACAGTTCTGCATCTGTATTTCTGCTAAGTCGTGCAGTAGCTTCAATAAACCAAGTTGCATATCAACACATTTTCTAGTTCGTACATGACACAAGGCTCACAAATCTCTGGATAAACTGCTTTGCTTTATTATAGTTCTTCAGTCTGCTCAGTCTCACTTTCAAGTGCTGGAAGTCAAAAGGCTGCTGATTTTTCAACATGCTGTCGAAATAAACCTCAGCAACACTTTTTTTTCCTGCTTTGAAACAAATCTCTGAAAGCAGCACTTAACTAGTCGAAAATAAATGGCAGAGCAAGAATGTCTGTTTTACTTGTCTAGCAATGCCCTTATTGTTCCTAACGCCCAATATGTTATCTTCAAATGTTAGATGGCAAGTGGTTAGGTGACTAAGTAGTACATTTGTTAATTGGGGAAAAACATGTTTAAAATGTAAGTACTTAACAGAGTCAAAATAATTCATTGATCGGTTTATTGTTTTCTCCAAATCAATATTGTCTAGTAGGCAAAGTAAAAGAGAGATATTTGGGGATAAACAATTAAAATAATCTTCTTACAATAGCTAGCAAAACAAAAAACATTAAAAATAACACACACACACACATATATATATACAGTATATAGTGATCCAAATTACAGAGACTGCCTATCAGTAAAAACCCATGTCCAGAGCATTATAAATAAAAGCAGCATATTAGAGTTAATGCAAAAAAGGAAGAGATGCTCAATCACAATAGATTGTACAGTGTTACAGTACTTGTGTAGCTATGGAGTCGATTTATTATTGTACAAGCCTTTGGCTCAATCAATCATAACTCTTAACTCATGTTTCAGGAAAAAAACCTTGAGGTATTTTTCCCCAAGTGGGCCTTCTTAAAATAAGAAAAAGTTTGGCAAAGGCCACCAAACTTTTTCTTATTTAAGGAAGTGGGCTTGGGAAAAATGCCTCAACCAACTAGGTTTTGCTCCCAAAACCCCCATGTGAGTTCCTTAACTCACACAGGGTTTCCTTTATGATTGTTCAAGTTGAAAGGACTGACAGGACAGTCTCTTGTGCCACTTCCTAACGTGAAGGCTTATCTCAAAAAGATGTTAGCTTCAAAATAATGTTATGTGGTCATATCAAGGGTGTCGTGGAGAAATGTTGAAATGTATTCACCTTGTAATGAAACTGCAAGTGAATTCTCTTACTTAAGATGACGACATGAGACACATTTCTTTGTGTCCAAAATAAATGTCTGGCTTACTGCAACATTTGCGTTAAGTCACTGTTATTGCTCTCACTTAATTTACACATTTTTATTTGTAACTACGGACGCACAAAACCCAACGAGCAACAGCAATATGAGCTGACACCTAAGGTGAGATGTTTTCAGCCATAAGCAAAAGAAAGATTCTTTAGTCCATGTCAGTATAATACAATAAATATATATATATTTTCAGCACAATCGTGACTGACGCTAAAGCACTGAACATTGCAGGTGCCTTAAAATGATATCATATAGAAGAGCCAAATGTAAAATATATATATGTTTATACTGTAAGGCACTGTGTTTGCAACAAGCCATGGGTATGCTAGGTTATATCAGAAAACTAATGGACTGAGAAACATCTTTACCTTTCACACTTCTTCCTGTTACAGTTAGAACCCACTTTATATTGCTCATTGCTATCAGGCATTCTGTTCAGCACACAATAAGTCGCTTAAAACAATATAAAGGAAATGTTAATTAAAACATATTTATACCAATGGGATTCTTTGATTTATTATTTGATTTATAACTGATTTAATAAATCAAAAATTTAATTATTATTGTACAAGTTTTCTTTTAGAACATGTAGTCACCTACAGCCAAAAATCAGTAGGTAACATTTACTTGCCTCCTGCATAAAATGAAGCATCTTATTGATTTCTGTGAGTTACAGCACCTGGATAGTGATTGGCAAATAAATTCGTTAGGCATCTATTCACATCGAATTTCCGCGACAAAAAAGATTAGCACGCATCAAAATTGTCACGCTCATAAAAATTGTCACGCGTCTAAATTATTTGGATGCACATTGACTTTAATGCATTTGGACAAAATAGTTGAGCATATAAAAATTGTTGCTCACATCAAAATTATTGCGCATCAAAATTATTTTGATGCCCATTGACTTCAACAAACAATTGACTTCCACAAACGTTGTGCCTTTTATTACAAATAGAGAATAGTTCATTATCTTTGAAGTCAAACAATCATGTCTGGATTTGCCAGCCAGGCACCCCAAGGACAAGTCCCCCTTGGATGGTGCTCCTCACACTTCCATTCACTAGTTCACTTCTGTCCCTCCACCCATTTGTTTGCACATGTGCGTTCGTCTGTTTCCCCACTGACATCAACAATTCAAGTATTCTAAGGAGCCCATTTATTAAACCTCGATTTTTTCTGGTCAATGTTTTTAGGCAAAACTCGAATTTTTAGTGGGAAAAAAACCCTTGAATTTTTAGAGATTTATCATACACCAAAGGTGCTAAAAATCCAAAAATACTCAATCTCAAGCCTGTCCCAGAAGTTGTTTGTTGACATTGTGATCTGCGCTGGATAATCCGAAAAATTCAGGGTTTTCAGACAATAATCTAAAAAAAATTAGTTTTCGCAGCAAAAACTCAATAAAACTGAATTTTCCTAGCGACCGCTGTATGATATGAAATGATACTCAATTTTGTTGTGACGTTTTGTCGCACAGATTTTTTTGAGAAAAACTATTGATAAATAATTTAAAATGGGAGGAGGTTGGATTTGTTTTCATAAAAAAATTTGAATAATTTAAGTTTTAATAAATATACCCCTTAAAGTATATATGTATAAGTATATATTTATTAGGGATGTAGCGAACTGTTCACCGGCGAACTAGTTCGCGCGAACTTCGACTGTTCGCGTCCGCCGCAAGTTCGCGAACGTCGCGCGACGTTCGCCAATAGGCGTTCGCGTCAAAATCGTTCGACCATTCGACCGCTAAAATCGAACGATTTTCGTTCGATTCGAACGAAAATCGTTCGATCGAACGATTAAAATCCTTCGAACGATTTTCGGATGTTCGAAGTTCGCGAACAGTTCGCGAACTGTTCGCATTTTTTGCCGGTGTTCGCGAACGGCGTTCGCGAACACATACTCGGCGGTTCGCTACATCCCTAATATTTATACATATATATATATATATATATATATATATATATATATATATATATATATATATATATATATATATATATATATATATATATATATATACACACACATATATATACTGTATATTTCCATTTTTACACATGTATACTTTAACTTGTTTTACCAGATAAGCACGTAACAGTGTTTTTTGTTATCGGATGAAGAAGACCTTTCCATTTCTTCCTGTATTGTGGGAAATGTTGGTATTTTGGGGCTGCTGGTTGATACCTTATAGGAGATGGGACTGGAAATGATTATAAACTGATAAAATTTGTAAAATATTAATAATAGTGATTTGAGAACTGATATTTTGAGAAGTGCCCTAAAATGTTCGTTCATCACAGAACAGAAAACATAGGAATATCCATCTGATCACACTACTTTGCATATTACATTCCCATCTGTCCTAGCTGTTCATATACCAGTGCATTTTTTTTCCCTTCAAAAACAATGAAAAGTTCAGCGTGAACTTAAAACAATAAAAACATATATTATGATTAGGTGTAAAGAACAGTTTTTTTTGGTGTCTTTGAAACAATAATGTTCAAACCACCATGAAACAAATATCACGCCTGCATTTGTTTCCTCCAGGACTTTTAGAAAATCTATTGCTATATAAACAGTGGAAGTTTTGGCATTAGTGGAAATGCAAGCGAGGCGTGAGCTTGTTGCCCTTAAAGTAGATACAGTTTTCCTGCTGTGGCACATCTGCTTAGTAAAGACAATTGTTCTTTTCTGCAGTGAGCAAGCTTTCTATGCATCTATGCATCTTAATGGCAGCAAGTAAAAAAAAGTGTGTATAGTATTCATAGTAGAAATTGTATGTAAGTTATTACATTAGGAAAGCATTATTGATGCATTTGCTCAATCAAAAATGCAAATGTTCATTGTCATATATTTAAAAAAGGTTTAGTCCCATAACAAAATAAGAAAGATTTTCGTGCAAACTTTGTTGAAACTGCAAAATAAAAAAGGCTATGCTTTAATCATCATGCTATAATGGAAGAGCTCCCAAACACTTCTTCTTCATCATGCCCCCTCCAAACAGCTTTAATTATTTTTTCTGTACAGGGGAACAAAGTATTGATTGCAATAAAGTTTCTGGTGAGATGTATGTTGACATCTCAATCTACTGACCTTCTATATTTTAAAATTACAAAAAGCAATTTAGCACCCTTTAGGAAGTGGAACATGAGACATTTTAATTTGTGAATTGTTCTTATTAAAATTAAAGTGCATAAAATGCATCCAGTTACTTCCCCTGTTTCTCATTGGGAAGCATGCTACATATCGCACACAGGGGTAATTACTGCTCCCAAATCCGGCCCTATGTGTTTTGAGTTTGCAATCACTCTGTTGTAAGCTCCATATGTTCCTCTGAGAATAATGGAAGTACTTTGCTGTGATTCCAGGCAATTTCATTGCTGCAATATTCCATTTGTAAACTTATGGTAATAAAAATACCCCATGTGTCATGATCATTCAGTAAAAAAAAAAACTTTCCAAAAGTGATTCATATTATTGGACATGTTATACTACTGCTTCAAAGATGTAGATATAAAAATACTTTAAAGCTTAAATCATCACAAACTGTGAGCAGGATGAAGAGAAATGTTTTATAGATTATACTTTGGTATAGTGCGTGAATAATTTCATCTCCTTCCAACATCTACTAACTGAGCTATAATTTGTGAAATGTGCCTAAATTCTTCTACATCTGTATTAAAAAATTGGGATGAAATAAGAATACAAATATATGTTGTGTGAAAAAAGAAATTGCGGCAAGTTTGAAGGCAGAAATGTGAACCTTATGCATACAATGTAGAATTATGCCTCTAAAATAAAGCACAATTTGCACCCCCATGCATTCCAGTTAAAAGATATCTATAATGATATAATACTTAATAAGAAACCATATATAGTATTTTAAACTCAGCTAAAATTATATGGATATTTTGTGCCACTAGTGATGGGCAAAAACACGAATTTTAACGCCGGCGTCAATTCGCAGGCATCAAAATTGACAACATTGGATGCACATTAAAGTCAATGGGCGTCAGTTTAATTGTTGCTGGCATCGAAATTGTCGCCGGCGTCAGGCAAGGTACTCACCTTGCCTCAGGCCAGAAACACCCTTGGCTCAACATAAAACTGCAACAACCAGCACTCACAGGATTTCATTAAAAAAAACATTTAAGTGCATATGTCCCACAACTTATATCAAGAAAAGCTTAGTTTATATTACATATAAAAATTATATATAAGGATATGTATATATAAGCAAGTAGATGCTGGCGCACACAGGGACCTGTTCTTCAAAATTAGTCCTTATTAAATAGACGTTACGGTCCTCACCAGGGACCTTTGAACTATATTATAGTTCAACATAAAACTGCATCAATTATAGCAGCACTCACAGGATTTCCGAAAAAAAAAAATCCAAAAATAATTTTTTAATTTTTTTAATGGAAATCCTGCTAGTATTGTTGTAGCAGAGATATATATATCTATATATATATATATATATATATATATATATATATATATATATATATATATATATATATATATATATATATATATATATATATATATATATATAAATATATAGATATATATATATATATAGATATATATATATATATATATAGATATATATAAATATATAGATATATATATATATATAGAGAGATATATATATATATATGTATATATATGTATATATATATATATATATATATATATATACACACACACACACACACACACACACATATATAGACGCACAACTGGATATTAAAATACCCAAGAAAACAAAGAATTTCAGTATTTTTTGTAAAGCAAACCATATTTAACTACGTTGTAGAAAAACATAAACACACTCTACCCCTTCCAGAGGAATCATGAACAAATAAGCAGCCTAAAAATCAGCCGGAACATCTGGAATGAATTATTTGCCTGTAGCATGTTTCATATCACAAACAGGTACTTGAATGTATAGTGGTAGCAGCAGGTCCTGGGTGGGCGAAGGATTAGCCTTTTTCTACAGAGGCAAAGCACTGACATGACGAAGAGGTTAGGGACACAGTATTGACATATCCCAAACAATGTTCTAAGCCTCAAGGGTGAGATCTGAAAAGAAATGTAAAGCAATATAGAAAGCCTAAAATATGAAACGATTTATGCAAGGCTGATCCCTAAATTAAGCCGTTAACAACCCTATCACAAATAGTAAACGACTATGAGAAAAGAAACCCTTTTCGACAGCTGCAAGGGAGGTTTTCTGCAATAGATTAATTTGTTTCACCAAAAGGAAATTAGTCGTAAACTTAAAGTTTGAGCTGTGGGTCTAGATTAAAAAGATATTGGCAAAATAGGAATTCACTTTGACGCTTTTGGAGGGTAATTATTTAACTGCAATTTTGTTTTTAAACAATTGATTTGCCATATGGTCCTATATGGTAAGAACTAAGGTTAAACATAATCAATAGATTAATGAAATGAGTGATACAAGCAAAATAAAGTTATTGTTACCAATGACAAAAGAGCCGAACATGACAACTATATATTAAGGCCTAGCATTATTATGGGGTTATGGTTGATCAGACAATAAAAAATCACTATTTATCAAATCAATAAGCAAGCTAAATTGATTTAGGAAAATCCAGGCCAGAAATACCAACTCAATATTTGATAAATCTGTCTCTCAGTCCTTTTTTGTTATGCAGAAGAATTCTCAGTGAAATTAAAATATGGGATAGGCTTGACATAAAGGGGGTTATTTACTAAACTACGAATGCAAAAATCACAAAAAATTCTAGAGATTTTTTTTATAAAATCAGACTTTTAGAAGATCACAAACTTTCCAGAAAGTATTAAACCCTTAGGATGGAAAATTCAAAATCAAAAAATCCAGCATCTCAGACCTGTTGAGGTTGCATATAAGTCAATGGGAGAAGTCCCAATGATTTTTTGATGTGCACAGCAAAAAAGAGTTTTCGGGTAAAAATCAGATGAAAAATCCGAATAAATCCTGAAAATCGGATGAAAAATCTGAAAAAAACTTGAAAATCCTGCTAAGCAAATTTGCGGGAAAATCCGAGCGGATTTGAGTTTTTAGCAGAAAATATTTAGATAAATTCAAAGTTTGATAAATAACCCCCAAAATCTGTTGTCGTTTAAAGGCAACAAAATGTTAAAAACTGATACAAAATATCCCCTGCTTTATACAAAAAATGTGTTGAGCTACAATTTGTTTCCAGTATTCTAGCAACAAGACACATTGAACTTCTTTCATTTCATTGCCTCTTTATGTCCTTTTGTATACACAATTGTTAATTTTATTGTTATTAATATTATACCATAAGAAGACACAATTTAAATGCAAAACTGTGATAGTATCAGTTGAGCAATATTACTGTATTTTGTACAATACCTTTGTAGCACATTTTAATGCATTATGTTATTACAAATTCATTATACAATGCTTTCTTGATTTATAAATAATAATTTATTTGCCCCATTTTGGCATGTGATTAAAATATTGTATTTCCTTAGACAGATAGGCAGTAGATAGTATAACTGTATAACTAATTAAATGAGATCTAACGATAGTCTGATTCAGTTGTTGATACTACTAGTGCAACAGCACTGAAGCCAGACTAACCATTATACAAATGTAAGGCATTTCGCAACAGTCTACTTGTAGTCTGAAAGAACTTTTTCCACTAACACCCAAGAACCTGGCTATGAGTGAAGCTGAACTAAAATGTAAATTTAGGACAGTAAACAGCCAAATCAACATAATAGCAAAATCATTTATACTTTTATATACTTATATTTTACCCTATGCCATATAAAACCATGTTCATTTTTATTTAGTATTGCTAATTATCTCCCACAATTCAACAAATGATTAACAATCATTTTTTTCCTACCAGAGACCAGCCAGGAAAACAGCAAGAAAACAAATCCTTGTGCTTATTAAAAATCTCAGAGAAGCATTACATGTGAAAATGAAATCACCCCTTACGATTATTTTTTTGATTGACTTGAGGAATAATGAAAAAAAGTAGGTGATACTTCACAAACATTGCCTTAATCAGAACCCAGCTTGGTGCTCACTAATTACGCTGTAATGGTATTTATATGCTGCTGGCATTATGAAAAAATGCAGTACCTAATAACATGACAGCGCATCAATATTAATGTTGTATCTTGCATGTAAATATCCTGGCAATTTCTACTTTTGAAGCTCCTGCCTCCACTACCTTCAAGACTGAGAGCAGAAAATAAGCTGCAATTTACTTGGCTTGTAAAGTAAAAACTACTAAGACAACCTTGGCCATAAAACTATGTAATCAATACAATATTTAGCTTGCTTCAAATATAGATTCAAAAGTATAAATGATTTGTTACACTGGCATATCTCATCTAAAAACCCTTTGGTATGATTTTGAATTTGATCATATTGTTTAAAGACATACTGTAATACCAAACACAGGTATGGGATCCGTTATCCAGAAACCCTTTATCCCTTTATCCGGAATTATGGGAGGGCCATCTCTGGTAGACTCCATTTTCATCAAATAATTACAATTTTTAAAAATGATTTGCTTTTTTCTGCAATAAATACAATAGTATCTCGTATGTGGTCCAAACTATGATATCAATACTCCTTACAAACAATCTTATTGGGTTTATTTAGGGGGTTATTTAATAAAGTCTGGTTGGGCTTCTTAGTGCAAAACCTGAATGTTTTGAGTTTTTTTTAAAACTCAAATTTTTCGGGATTTATTAAAATCTGATGCTGCAAAAAGTCTGAATCTGAAAATTCCGCCATCTCAGACCTGCCAAGGTTGTATATAAGTCAATGGGAGAGGTCCCTATCCTATTTGGAAGTTTCTGTGTTCTGTGCTGGATTTAGCCTGAAAATCCATCTATTTCTGGCTTTTCGTGCAAAAATCTGAAAAATTAAGCAATTCAGGAAAAACTCCAAAAAATTGTATGATTTGAGTTTTTGCTCGATTTTCTTGAGTTTTCCCCAGGTTCAATGACATTGTGCTTTTTTAATAATAAATAAGGTCACATCATGGATTCTAGTTTTGTTGGATTTTTTATTTAAAAAAATCAGAAAAATTTGGATTTTGATAAATAACCCCCTTAATGTTTAAAATACTTTTTAGTAGATTTAAGGCATGGAGATCAAGATTACGTAAACACCCCTTATTCAGAAAGCCCCAGGTCCCAAGCATTCTGGATAACAGGTACAATACATATAAGCCATATTCAGAGATCAAGATTCTGAAGAATATTAATATACTAATATTAAATATAAGTATATTATTAGTATATCAAGTTTCTGAAGAATATATGCCAGCCCAGTATGATGTTTTATTTTATATTACGTCACCTGCTTTTTAAACCTTACAGTGATATTAAATTCCTTTCCAGTTATCTGATAAAACTTGATTTTAATAGTCTAGTAATCTAAGCAAGCGTAGGATTTTTAAGATAAGTCCACACTTTACAAACTAGCAGTGATCTTGCAACATCATTTTTGTAGTTTTTATGATGAGCTAGCAAGTAAATCAAAGGCATGGTTATGTTCCTGCTTCAGGTCCTGAGCATACTCAAAAGCTTGAGAATGTACTAGCAGGCATCCATATTAAAGGTACACTATTTTCAAAATAGAAAATATTTGTATTTCGTGAAAATGATTTCACGGTTCAGCGAATGACAGTAGCAAGGGAAATATTTGTTTTATTGTATTGTATTGCCTGTAAATTTCCACGAAAATATGGGAATAGCTATACTTTTAGATATGTAATTCTGTTTTAATCTCACTGAAACTAGAGTCCATGTTCAAGCATGTCCTGGACTCAAGTTCTAGAGCACTAAGGCAGCACTCATGGGGGTGGGAGAGAGGACATCTTTGTTCCTAGATCTACGCACCCATCATGAATACAGTGTTGCACACAGTGCTGTATTAATAAGGTAAACATGGGTCTTTCTGCTCTGTTCTGCACCCTTATATACTGTATTTAGGGGCATATTTATCAAAGGTCGAGTAACTCGAATAGTATCTTATTTAAAAAGAACTTGAACGTCTAAAACTCCAACTCATATTACCAACCCGAAAACTTAAATCGAATTCAAATCGAATTTGACGGAACTTGAATCAACATATATGCCCAGATGGCTGGGCAGCATAGCCAATCATATCATGTATGACTAATTAAATTGTATGTGATACACTCAGCTAGAACCCCATGACTTGCAAGAATTAGAAACAAATATATATTCCCTTAATAACTTTAAAAACAAAAACTGAAATCAAATTTTCAATGAAAGATTAAACATTATCCCATTAAATATCCCTTCAAAGACCTGTATTTTAAAGATGATGACACTAAGCAGCTGGCCATATCATGGTAATACCGGACCTCACTCAACCTTTCATCTTCAATAAAGGGTTCATTACTCCATTCAATTTAAAGTATAAATACGAAAACATTTGCTAGCATTACTTTTAATTAGGTGGGTACTTTTAATTAAGTGGATAGCTGGACTTTCCCATTTGATAAATTTACATAGCAAGTTGAATTCACAGTTTATATAAGTTCAAGCAACTGCTTTTTTTCATTGTCATATTTTAGTATTTTCATGTATGTGATCCCAAAACTGGTATATCCCCACACCTTTGAAAGTATACAGTATATTAAATAGCCGACAAACAGCTTGGGAAGAAAATATACTATTTCTTGCTAAACATTTCTTTCACATTCTGATATTCTGTCAGTTATATTTTATTTTCTGCTCTTGAACAGGTCCATTATAGAGAGGTGGTATTAAGTGATATGCAAGCATTCCATTCCATTCAACTTTTTAATAGAAACCCAAAAATAAAACTGAATTCCACAGAGGTCTAAACCATATTTCTAGCAGTGCAACATCCCATAAAAAAGGATATAATATTCCAAAAAATTGTAAATGATTAAAGTGTAATAATAGATTGAACAATATTTATAGCAAAATCATATTTTTTTTATATATATTATAACATGTATATCTATATATATATATTTTTTTTCTTTAAGATATAGTCACTTAAGGTCATAGCTATATATTTTTTCAGAAAATTAGGCATGATGATGGTATTTATCTAACTCACTAATTATCAAATCTTATCAAATCAAGCCCATAGTAAAAGCAAATAAGAGCAATGGATATTATTTTGCCACAGTCAAAATGAAAATGTTAAAGTATGACATGTGTATGTTTCATCAAAATACTGCATAAAAAAAGTAATTCCCTCCTGAACTGTTTTAACTACCCAGAGCTGAAGGCTTACATAGTCTATTCTCCACGTGGGGTAAAACAATAGTCAACAAGAGTAAGTTATAAACACAAGAGCAGTGTGCAAAGAACAATAGAACAAGAGTGGACACAATTAGCCTTTTTTTCCCAACAATTAATTAATTATCCTCACAATTGTGGCTGCAAAATGCATAAAAATAAATGCATTTAGGACACATTATCAGAGTGGGGATTGGGTCATTTCTGGCACTCAGCATTAAAATTAAGCTTGTCAGTTGTGCTTATTGACATATCTCACAGTGGGCTGTATCTTAATCTGTATCTTTAATTTATATGTACAGTCAATGTGTTAGTCCAAATGTTATGCAATGCAAAAGCATTTTTGAGAACGTTGTCTCCCATGGGCGACAAATCTAAACGTGTGCCATTGCCCTTAGTGCAACAGCTTTTGTGGCTGTGATTGTACGTGAGCCCTATTGTTGAGCGCATTGAGACCAGGCAACCACTAGCTTTAGATGAATCACTGTGCACAGCCTTAATGGGCATGCACGTGGGCATATTCCATGTGTTTTCTAGCTTTCCTGTAACATTAGAAGAACTGGGACACTTTTGGGTTGTCCTGTTGTGACTACAACCACAGCAGAGAATGGTGGTTAGTAGGAGCAGTTAAAACAGGTTCAGTGAGGGAAATATTGATTGGTCTCCCAAAATCAATTAGATCTTCTCTTGAGCACTGTAACAGTGTCTTACCTTTCTATGATATGCTAGGGTTCTTTTCAAGAAGGGAAAGTGAACGCTACTCTTCAGACCTGTTATAAAACATAATAAATAATTAACACAAAACAAATAAAGGAAAAGTAAAGTAATTGAGTACATATATTGTTTAACAGAGGAAGGCTATGCATTTTGCCAAGCAAATTTAGAACTGAAAGGTAGTTGCAGGTATAGGCAATACATTTTTATATGGTAACTCAATAAGTAGCTCAGTTATCGGGAGAAAAGCAATACATGCTGTATTAGGGTGGTGGTAGACAGGAGATTAGTCACCCAGCAACAAATCTATTCTACTGCGGGGCGGCAACTTCAGGTAACCGGAAATCCGAAGCGATCCCATTGGCGATTCGTATTCTTGCCTGCGAGAAGGCTTAATGTTTAAAAAACAATTTAAACATTACTGGGGCAGATTTATTAATGGTTGAATAGTAAATACGAATTATTTTTATGTGTCAAAATTAACACACTAGAATTTTAATCCCCCAAATCAAATTTAATTAGAATGTGAGATGTATCACAGTTCGACCATGGAAACAGTTCTAATTAGAATATTCGCCACCTAAAACCTGCCGAGTTCATTAATAAGTCAATGGCAGAAGTCTGTTGAACAATTTTAATATATTAATTGCCTTCCTGACATTCGAGTTTTTTTTTCAGAGTAAAACTCGATTGGTACTATTTAAATTCGATTTTAATTTGATTAGAATTTTTGGGTCAGGACTATTCGATTGAATATTAGACATTCAAACTTTTCTTAAATAAACTGCCATTTGATTTGTGAATATATTTTCAAATTAGAGTAAAAAAATTCACATGAATTCTATATTCAACCTTTGAGAAATCTGCCCATAAATAAACATAACAGGGTTGTTTTGCCTCCAATAAGGATACATTATATCTAAGTTGTTATCAGGTACAAGGTACTTTTTTTTATTATTAATATTAATTATTATTTATTTTATAGTAAGAAAATATTAGGGAAATATTTTTTTTTTAGAAAATTACAGTTATTTGATTTAAATTAAAAGACCAGTAACATAAATCTTTTTTTCCAAAATTTTTTTCTTTTTAACGAAAAAAACCCCACCAAGGCAGTTTTCACTTTTAATTCGCAAAGCTTTTATTAAGAAATGACTTACCAATTCTCTGCTTGCACTCTTCTTCAGAAATGGCGACAGGGCAACGATCCATTGTGCGGCGCTCAATTTCTCCTCCCTGCCTTCTATAGGAGATAGCCAGGGAGGAGAAATCGAGTGCCACACGATGGATCATCGCCTGTCGCCGTTTTTGAAGAAGAGCGCAAGCAGAGATTCGGTAAGTAATTTCTTAATAAAAACTTTGCGAATTAAAAGTGAAAACTGTCTTGGTGTTATTTTTTTTGTTAAAAAGAAACACATTTTTTTTTGGAAAAAAAATTTCATGTTACTGGTCGTTTAAGTCTATGGAAAATGTCTTTCCCATAATTTGGAGATTTCTGGATAATGGGTCTCCGGATAACGGATCCCATACCATTCTATACAACTTTTCTTATAGCCTGGTATATGTTTGTTTAACTTGATATATACTTTTCACATCTACACAACAGAAACAATTGTTAATAAAATATAGCAAAAATGAAACTCTGGAACTGCACAAATGATCAAATAGAATTCTATTTGAAAATACGTCCACTACACTTGTTGATTAGATTGTCTATAATGGTGTGAAAACCCCTAACACCAAATTCCTTTGCTGAGGACAAGCAATTTTCAAACCATGGGTATCCTTTCTCACGTTGTAAAGAAAAGGTGGTACAAAACTGTGCTCATTGGGAATAGTCACATTATTAGGTGAGCAACTGTATGATCTAGAGAGTAGCATAGTGGAAAATATGCATGGAAGTAGTTCAAGCCTACGAATACAGACACAGCTTTGCTTGCAAGTTTAAAACTACAAATCTGCTCAGAGTTTTTCATGTTCAAACTTATATGAGCGTTATGTTTTAGTATTGTCCAGCCATAAATGACACTAGAAATGTTCTAATTTCAACTAATAAAATGACAGTGAAAAACTGTTGACCCCACATAGAAATTGCTGAATGGATATGTCTTATAATAGTACTGATCATAATGTATGAACTGTGCTAGTGCCCTTCATACTAAATATAATGCCAGTTTATCCATTTCAAAAACAGTTACATTTTAGAGGCAAAAATACACATGTTCATTGCTTCTTTATAGGACACAATAGAATGACAGCCTGCAGGTTGTCATAGCAATATTAACTGGCAAGCTTGTATTTATACTTAGTATAATCCAGCTTCAGAAGAGAATCCCTCCTACCTCCCCAATTTACACCTCCTGGTGCCAATAAATTGGGATTGCATAGAAAATATTCTCTGCTGATGCTAATGCAAAAACGTGATTTATTTTAAACAAGCATCAAAACAAACCATGAGTATATATTTTCCCAGTTCTCCCTATCAATGAAATCAGCATTGGTACACTGGCCCTACACTAAATGATATGGCTGGCTTTTATTTTAATAAGATGTGTTTTACAGAATGTATAAAGCCCTTTAGAATACAATATGGGGATTATGGAGGTTTGCAATGGACAGAAATGTGGTTAGTGAGAAGAATGGCAATGATATGTGTTGGCCATGGCTTTAAAAAAGTGCTTGAGTTTGAATTGTGTTTAATAAGGTTCAGAAAATGTGTTGTATTATAGGTGGATATGAAGAACTGTTGTACAATTCATACAGCTATGTAAATTCATGAACTGACTTATAAAAATATGCAAATCTTAGGCTACGAAAATTTCAAAGCAATAAGCTGAAAGTATTATTAATAGAGAGAGACAATTAAAATCCAGGCAATGTGGGGTGATGATGTGTAAGGCAATGGAGTCCAATCTACCAGATGTCTTCTCCTAGTAAATTTAAAGAACACCCCCATGCCTTCATGCCCTTGACTATTTTTCACTTTTCTTGCCAATACTTAGAGGGTTAAATGCAATTACTACTACAGTGAATGGGTCAGAAACCCTAATCTTTATTATGAGTCTCTGGAGCCAACAGCTGAAATTCCTGGGACTTCCCACCAACAATACAATTTCTTTAGGGATAAAAATCTGCAGACCATGTGTATTGAAATTAACGAGGACAGACAAGCAAAATTGTCATATGCAGTATCACACAAAGTGTATAAAGATATACTACATACTGTATATCCATAAAATCTAATTGTATTTCTTTTTTTTAATTTCTAAATGATTGGCACATTTTCATCACTATAATATGAATTGCCACAGCTGCAAACACAGTTTTCTGCACCCACAGCAAGAATAATTGTGTAGACTTTTTACAGGACACTACTTAGTATTTCCAAAGAAAACAATTACTTCCCTGCAGAGCTTACAATCCGTTCTTTGCATAATGAACTGAGAAATCAAACCTCTTGCCAAAAACCTTAAGCAGCATACAGTGGGATTATTGCTGGGTTCACATGTTTCAAAGGCAATGACCTTGCTATTAAACTGCACCCACTGTGTCGTTTTCTGCAGTTGGTCTTGAAATCTCTAGAAATTCAGGGTCCATTTCCTGCCTTGGTCATTTGCACTCAGTATGATCTTCAGAAAATCACATACTAGTATTGCACTTCCCCTGGACTTGAATGGAGAGAGCTGATTATGCAAAAGAATTCTTTCTGGTAAATGAATACCATTACACAAAAGTAATACAACTTTCTGCAGGAAGCAATGCAAAAAAGAGCAAGCGAGTCAAAGAGAAAGAGTGACTACAAGAAATGAAATTGCTATATAGCAGAACTCTGATTTTATGTCCGGGTTTTTTTCGGTCCCATACAGGCAAGTGTCATCTCTTTTCCCGCGTGATTTTATGTTTTTCCTGGAAATTACACTGTTTTGCTGCAGTACCATGGGAAACATAAAATCTGGGTTCTAATCTATATATATATATATATATATATTTTTTTTTTTTTTATATATATATGTATATAGAGAGAGAGAGAGAGAGAGAGAGAGAGAGAGAGAGAGAGAGAGAGAGAGAGAGAGAGAGAGAGAGAGAGAGAGAGAGAGAGAGAGAGAGAGAGAGAGAGAGAGAGAGAGAGAGAGAGAGAGAGAGAGATAGTAAATGGTTGGGGGATTTAAACCTCAAAACAAAATGTTGTCTAATTAAGGAAATGTAAATGTAAACACTGACTAAAAATTGTTAATGGCTTTACCTTACTGCACTGCTGGCTTTATCTCTACAAACAATGTAGTGGAAGTCCTCCATGCAAAGTAGTTATTCACCTTCCAACACTTTTGTCAGTTGTTTTCACATAGTTCAACAGAAATAAAGGCTTGTTTCAATTACTTTCTATTTTTTATTTGTGACCGTTTTTCACAAATGGTCACTGACTCTGTAACTGTTCTAAATTCATACATTAGTTGATAATTTACTTATCTTTGTCCCTGCTGAGCAGAATCCCTGAGTTTCATTAAAGGCGGCTGTTAGAATTAATACAATGGTTGCTACTACCCCAAAGATGCTGCTGAGAAATGCATCAACTAATACAGCAAATTCTACCAGTTCAGAATCTGCACATGGATTACTGAGCTGCCAGAGACAGGACCATTAAGCGGCAGATTTATCAAGGGTCGAATTTCGAAGTGTAAAATACTTCGAAATTCGAACATCGAATTGAAATACTTACATTTCCAATATCTAAGTCGAAGTATTTTTCACTGAATTTGGCCATCGAACGATCAAAGTAAAATCGTTCGATCGTACCATTAAATCGTTCGAACGATTTTAGCGTACGATCAAACGATTTTACTTCGATGTGTGAAGACTTAGAAAAATGGTCTAGAAGGTCCCCATAGGCCAACATAGCACTTCGGCAGGTTTAATTTGGTGAAGTATTGAAGTATAAGTTTTTTTAAAGAGACAGTACTTTGATTATTCAATGGTCGAATATGCGAACGATTTTTACTTCGAATCAAAGTCGAAGTAAATTTGAAGTCGTAGTATTCTATTCGATGGTAGAAGTATCCAAAAAATTACTTTGAATTTCGAATTTTTTTACTTCGAAAATTCTCTCGAATTCACTTCGACCCTTGATAAATCTGCCCTAAGGTTGAATAGTAAATAAGAAATGGAAAGCAACTTAAAAAGGTCTTTATTTTTTGTGAACAATCTGAAAACAACTGAATTGAAAAATTTGCGCTAGCGTCCGCTTCGCTTAGATCGCAACACTTAGACAGGCGTAAATTCGCCAACGCTAATTCACTAAAATCAGAAGTTGCGTCCAGGGCGCTAAATGCTGGTGAACTTGCGCTAGCGTTACTGCGGCAAGTGAAGCGAAGTTGCACTAGCGTTGGCTAATTTGCATACGGCGGGAAGTTAAAGTTGAATGGACGTATATGTTGCAGCCAATACATTACACTACACAAGCCCGGGACACCTTAATAAAAGAAAATAGAGTTGTTATAATACACAAAAGCCATGAATATCCTGTAAATTATATCCTTATAAACAGTGAGTTCTGATGTCATCAGTTATAAACGGTGAGTTCTGATGTCATTTCTGTCACATGACTCACTGAAACTTGTGTATTATAATAAATAAAGTACCCCCAGTTGCAAAATATGAGGATATTAGAAGTCACCTCGGAGTTCCATGACCTGTATAAAAACACTCGGCCTTCGGTCTCGTGTTTTTATATGGTCATGAAACTCCTCGGTAACTTATAATATCCTTATATTTTACAAGAGGGGGTACTTTATTCACTATATATTGCCCTACACATGAGCCCAATGTATAGTTTATGTGCCATGTGTTAGGAAATGTAGGGGGGAAGTCGGGAACCCCAGAAATAAATTACGATCTTTTGCAGCCTATCTCCCTGAAAAATTAAAAGTCGCAAGCGTTTTTTGGCACTTAGAAAAATTTTCAACTATTTTTTGAGGAAGTCCTATCTACTCTATGGAACTTCGCCTGGTCTGAGGTGGCGAAGGCAAGTCTGGCAATAGAGGTAACGTTCAGTAAAATTCGTATCTTAGTGAATTTGTGTAGTTACGTCTCTTCGCCAGAGCTCAACGTTTGAATTACCGATAGCGAAGTTATGCCAGCGACCGTTAGTAAATCAGCGAAGTAACAAAATGACGTCACACTGGCGAATTTTCGCTACCGTTAGTCACTTCGCCCTTTAGTAAATCTGCCCTTTTAACTAGACATACAGATGATCCCAAAGAATGGATGTGCTTTTCCAAAAGAGAAGCAGCTTTAAATACAGTGAAACCTCTATTTTACATCCCCTGATTTTAAGTTTCCCTCATTTTACACAGTTTTTGTGGTGCCATCGATATACAGTATAATGCATAATACATTTCCCAAATTTAAAATTTTCCTAGATTTTACATAATTTCCCTGATTTTCTACTGTAACTCAATTTGAGAAATTACTGGAATATAGTTAGAAGGGAAGTTTACACACGAATTAATATAAGATCAGTCAATGTCATTTTTGGTATATTTAAATGTACTTACACTTCTCTCTGGTAGTTACTGATAGTTAGTTTTGCCCAATGGTTTGCCTGCCAAATTCATTATTGCATATGCCTGGTCTATAAATTATTTTAAATCTTTTTCTTTTTAAAAACTTTTTGTCAATATGTAGGGTGTTTGGTGTAGGGTGTAAATGTGGAACATTAAGGGGGTTATTTATCAAAATCCGAATTTATCTCATTCTTTTCTGAAATATAAATTGACCAAATCCACAGGGGTTATCTCCCCTTATTTATCAATACATTTTCCTGAAATTCTTTGGATAATTGCACAAAACCCAGCACAGATCAGGATATTTTCGGGACTTCTCCCATTGACTTATATACAACCTCGGCAGTTCTGAGATGCCGGATTTTCGGATTAAGACTTTTTCCATCCTGGTTTTCCAGATAGGTCTTTTTGTAATTTGGATCTCGATACCTTAAGGCACCTTAAGTCTACTTAAAAATAATGTAAACATTTTGAAAACCCAATACAATTCTTTTGTCTCTAACAAGGATGAAATTTATCTTAGGATCAAGTGCAAGGAACTGTTTAATTATTACAAAGAAAAAGGAAATAATTTTTTAAAATTTGAGTTATTTGATTATAATAGAGTCTATGAAAGATGGCCCGTAATTTGTAACTTTCTGGATAATGGGTTTTTGGATAATGGATCCCATTCCTGTAATACAATTTGACTGCCTTAACCTGATGAATGCTTTTAAAAACCCAGTATGGGAAGTGGGAAAATGCTTTGAAAAATGAGCAGAATTTAAATTTATCTTTAATTGTGATAAAAATTTGAGCACCTTTTCCTGAAGGTCTGGAGAAGTTCATTAACATATATAATATTTAACATATATAATAATAATATTAATAAAATGTGATTACTTTGGAAAATATTAATGACTGATGAGTGAATTTAACTGCCAGCCATGGATTTGCAGTGAAAATCCGAACTTTGCCATGTGGGAATTCTATTGCGAAACTGCGGTGAAAATTTGCAGAAAAATCACCCATTGACTTTAATGCATTAGGATAAAAAAGTTGCCATGAAAAAAAACGCCCATTGACTAATGCATTTTAAAAAAAATGGTCATGCGTGTAAAAAAAACTGCACGTAAAAATGCTCATTGACTTCAATGCATTTCATGAATTTTTCACCTTTTTGTGAATTTTTCCTCAGTTTCGCAAAGTTTTCAGTGAATCGAAGCAGGACAGATTCACTTATCACTACTCTTTTTTCATCTTTGAGAAGTCCTATTCTTCTATAAAGGTAAACAGCAAAACAATACCCAAGCATTGTTAGGTTGTTAACTGTTTGGGGACAAACTGCCAGGGTCGGACTGGGTCGGCGAGATAATAACCTGGGGGGGCCCTCGGCTCCTGTGGGCCCCACCAGCCCAGATCCGCACCCTGGTTTTCTTACTCACAGCAAAAAAAACCCAGTATGCCCACTGACGTGCATGTGTGAGTTTGTGCTGACACTCGCTGGCGTGCATGCGCTGACGAACATGAGCATCTGTGCTCGCGTCAGGTAGGTTGTCAGACGGGAGCTGCTGAGGCAGCATCCCCTGGGGTCCGGAGGGGTGGCCCTGAGGCAGAAGCCCCGGGCCCCCCAGTCTGACCCTGTAAACTGCATTTACAGCTTATAATATCAACAGTCTGTATGAGTCAGTGCTAAAAGGTAGGAGAAAAAAGAGCATAGTGGATTGTTGGTAGCTGTAGTTCCACACTACACCAAACGGCCACTATACGGTGTTAAATTACTTTTTACATCCACCACGTGTCTTGTTTATCAGTTGGGTACTTACACACGTTTATAGACTTTAAAGCTTTCAGCTATATCCAGACTTGAGCTTTCTATGATTTTTCCATGCAATCTCTCTGCTTTCTGGTTCCGCTATCGCTTTCCTGGCAGCGGACGTTATGTACTGTAGTTGCACTGTTTTTGTTTTGTTTTGCATTTACAGATTAACTTCAGTTGATTTGTTTGTCCCTATAATAAATGAATTGGCTTGACTCCTGTCTCTCGAAGCCTGCTCTCATTTGACATTAGAAGGCATGATGAGCACTGCAATTGAGATGGGTCGGGGTGTGCAGATGGATCAGAAAGGAGATGTTACAAATAATGTCCTTCCATGCAAAAGGGGGCTCTGTCCAATTTCAATGATGCTTGAAAGTATTACATTTAGATTAGAAAATAAACACCTGAAAGTTATAGCTCAGGAGCAGCTGAAGAATAAAAGACCATCTTTAAGCTAAAACTTAAATCAACATCTAAGTTCGAAGAGAACACTGGAAAATTATTCAATTATCTGTTCTCAGCACATTTCTCAGACCTAACTGTGGTTTAATTAAAGTCATCTAAAAGCTCAGAGGGAAGGGATGCTGTTTCACACATAAGCTTACCACATACTGGCAGAGGAATAAAAAAGAAAAAAAAGCCTTGATTGCTGATTTTTCTCACTCTCTTGATTTGCAGGAGGGGCTTAAAAGTTCAGTCTGATATTATTTCCCTTTCACTGCATAAAGGAGACAGAATTATTAGCTAATCTAATCTCTACCAGTTGTTCTTACAACATGGTTGCTTTTCAGTGACCTTTTTTTCAAAGGAGACTGTTTCTATGACAACTCTATTTTTGGAATCAGCCAATAAATGGGAGGAAAATACCGCACTTTACAGAAATGTGTTTAATTGTGTTAACGTGTTTGCAGGTGTAAAGGTGGATTTACACTTATCTGTTAGTTTTAACTGGCTTTAAAAGAGCCAGGAAACTTATTGATACCCAGTGTTTAAAAAATAGAGATTTGTTGTCAGTGTAAAGAACTAGTTTATTTTTGTGCTTGTTAAATGTTAGATCTTTGCCACCAGCAGAAATATTAGGATAGTTAAATGAAGGTTAAAAAAGGTTTCTATATGATTTAAATGCATTCTGTAATAATAGTAATTCATTGATCTCTATAATCTGATGTATTCAATTATTTATATAAAAGAGGGAAACCAAGATAGTGGGTACAATTATTATAGATAGATTGATTACAAGGGTTACATTTGGATCTGGACAGTTAAGGGCCCCATTACAAGAAACTGGTCTATACCCATTTACGCCTCATAACAATAAAGCATCTTTCTAGTTGTCATGTCAAATTTTTTAACTTAAAAAAAAAGTAAAAGTTTTTTTTCTAAAGGTATTTTTTTAATGCTGACTCTCAATGATCATATTTCTGCTTGTTTAACTCCTGCTTACTCAATAGTTTGAACTCAATATCTAATGCTTCAAAAATAGTCCTTTTATGTCTAATACCATGGTATTTCCATACCACACTTCTAAATGGACAGCTATATAGATGCTTTATTGACCAACAACTGGTACTAGGCCACTTTCTTGAACTGAGTGACTGGGCATTTTCATACAAGGACATTTATGTTAAGAGGAGTGTGATTACCCGATGCAGCGTTTGAGAATATTACAAATCAGATTTGTTCAAGATACATTTTTGATTTAACTAATTTCAATCAGAATGATTCTGCCCTAGAGGGTTCCATTTAAATTAGATAAAACATGCAAATGAAGAAGTCACTGTGAGCAAGATCTTATGATTTACTTTCTATGTACGTAAAGTATGTAAGTACAGGTATGTGATATATGATCTAGAAACCCATTATCCAGAAAGTCCATTTTAATAAAGCAGTTCAATGTCCTTTTACTATGTAATAATACAACAGTAACTTGTACTTGATAGTAAGTAAGCACATAAATGTTGGTGTAATATCTCCACCCCCATTTTCCCTTACTATGCTCAGATCCTTATGTAACCTATCTTCCACTTCTTACTGCCCCCGTGTCTAATTTAAAATCTCCTCTAACCTTCTAGTCTTCCTCTCCCACAACACAGCTGCGCCATCATCACTGATGGTGGACTAAGGTGCAATCCATCCCAGATAAAGAGCCTGGAGCTGATGGAAAAATCATCTTAGTTCTCTAAAAACCAAAACATCACAGCAGGTATTAAGCACCTAGAAGTCATTGTCTTCAAATTTAAACTTAGTTTTTCAAAATCTGTTTTAAGGACTTCCCTCTTCCTAACACTGTAAATCAGTGTTTACAATGTCCATTGGGTCTTCTCCAGCTCCACCATCTCCTCCATGATATGCTGAACCCTAGCACCATGAACAGACATAGGGATGTAGGGTGCTTGCAACAGATTACACTGTCTACCTTCCTAATAATTGAATCCCCTATTTCTAGACATGCCTTTCTTTTCTATCAGTCATCCCTTCCTCCTGTATTAGAGTGGCTGCCCCCAAGGCTTCTCTAAGGGTCAGTTGCTCCATATACTGTATGACAGTTTAGAGCTGATGTCCTCAGCATATCCACCCAAAATAGTAAATCTGCTGGTATGGACAAACTATGAACCAGCCACCCTGTTCTGCATTCTCTTACTTCCACTTATACTGTAACAAACCCTTCAACCACTGAAACCATCTTTTAACTCCTATACTTGTATACTGTCTTTTCAGCTGCCTTACAGCTTCAACACTTACTTTGCAGCCTTGTGATGATTTAGCTACTTAATTGGTAGACAGAAGGGAAAAATTTTATTTTTTTCCTAGCAATGATATTCAACTTATCACCTATTAATATATCATAAACACAAGTTAAATAAAACGTATTTATCTACAAACAAAACAGTGTTATAAGACAATACTACATGAGAAATGATAGCCCTTGGATACTATTCAGCCAATGAATATCAGGCAACAGTTTTTAGCTATATAAAAATACAGCTCATCAGTGTATGCAAAATGATCTGAACTCTGCATGTGATGCTTTAGTCCCCCCAATTTTTTTCTGACAACAACTAAACACCAGGGGTTTCCCCTATTCACCTCCACTTGGTATTCTAGAGATATACTGTATCATGTATGGGACACAGATCACAATGAAACATTCATATAATACTTCCTATCTCTTGGCTTACTATGTTTTACCTACAAAGTTCTTATTTTCTGTTTAATCTAGATATATATTTATATATATATTTTCTTACATAAAAGTAGAGTTAATGTTACCTATTCATTGGCCTCATATAGTCATCCTACAGTGTGAAGTCTAGGCTGAATGAAATAAATTAATATAGCTGCTACCATTTTTCTACTGTGACAGTGGTTATCCAATTTTTAATGCAGTGATACCAATACACAAACTTAGAGTACTATGCAACTACAGTTATTGTACATGTCACAGCTGCACAGCCAGTGCTCTTAGGGAGAGGGGCATATTGTAAATATATCAGCTTTGACCTATTACGTGCCTACTACTTTACTGTATATCAAGTTCCTGTCCTTCTATAACCTAACCAGTGCAGAAAGAACCTACTAAGAAGTTGGAGACTCAGCATGGTTTTCTAGGGATAAATGCTGCACCAGATGTAAATCTCTTTCAAATATAAGACTTCTTACAGCACACAGGAATGATTATGTATTTATCTGCCCTTCCAATGAGTATTGTGCCTGTGTGCCGTAAAAAGAGAGAATTACATTTCATTCAAAAGGAAGTGATTTGCTGCAATTTTTGTCACTAAGCACTACAGTTTTCATTACAGGGACACAGTGTAAGGAAGTAGAGCAAAGCCTTCATTTTTTAAAAGAATAGCTCTACACTTCCATGGCTGCTGGATCAGTGATGTTCATTATATCAGTATACTCTCTCACCAAGAATCGGCTGCTCCCACGAACAAAACCCAAATCAAACTTGTTGGTTTAAGAGACTTTATTAACTGGATTAAGAATGCCTTTGTGTAGAGAAAAGTGACTGTAAATTGACCACACACTCATCTGGTGCCAAGGAAGAAGAAGAGATAATGAAGGCGAAGCACTACTTAACTGAATGTATCTGTAATTTTGAAAGTTGTATTTGGCTTATTTGCCTCTAAATGCAATTATGTCTGCCTATTATTACTGTGTCTCAGGCTTGATACTCTGTGTCATTTCATCTAAGGACGATGTTCCTGCTGTGCATTGATTACATGTCTTATAATATCACAGCACAGAAGATCTTTCTGTCTAAAAGCTTTACTTTCATTTATGTGCACATAGAACCAACCTATTGCTTTCTATGGTATTTTAAAAATTCTGATAAGACTTCTCAGTGTCTGTATAGAAACAAGGGACAACATCATTTGAAATAAAAAAAAGAGACCAATAGGCATACCAGTTTTTTGGCAGGGCCAGAAGAAACAAGATACTGTGAGTGACGCAGGTGGAGTTTTATATACTTTTATCCTAACTCCTCTCTTGTCACATCCCAGATTAAAGAATGCTTTCTGCCTCTCTCTAAACTGATCTAAAGTATGTGTCTGCAGATAGCAGCTGAAAACAGGTATTATATGACTCAAGGTCTCTGCCAACACCTCTTCAACAGGAAAACTGGCAGCCTTTCCATACCAACACCTCAGTCAGTTCTATGGTTTGTTAGTTACAAGTCCTCAAAGAGAAGGGGGAAAATAGCTGTAAAGTAGGTGCAGATGGAGATCAATGCAGACACATTGCCAGATGTGACTCCACAAGTGGGAGCTAACCACATACTAGTGCTTATTTAACCCACATATTGATGTTACTGGGATGCTTTTCAAACACAAATTTTGCTTTATAGAACTGTGGCTTTATATTAGGTTCAACTTAGAGTGATCCTATGCCTCATTTAGCTTTCTGTGTGTATTGAGATATCTCCACTGCCAGCAATGTGGGAATGCCATATGTTACTAAGAGGCAATACTGAATGATGCTTGTAATTAGTCTACCTCTTAGAAAATTGGTTCCTAATCATTGGTCTTCACTCCCAGACTGTGTCAGGCCTCAAAAGAACACATTTGCTAAGCCATAGATCATGGACAGCAGCAGAAGAATTAAAGTCTAATTTTAGATATGAAACGACTTTGTCAAATGTTGTTCCTAAATGTTTCAAATATGAGATCCTTAAGAAGCTGCAGGAAATGTGCCTTAAATAACCAGGTATAAGCATTTTAAAGTATAAAATGAAATCACCAGACAGGGAAGCCAGTTAAATCAGGTTGCACAGAAATGTAACATTCAAATCTGGGCAGTACCCATAGCAACCAATCAATAATTAACTTTTTTTCAGCCAGTTGCCCTTAGAACAATGAAATCTGAAATTTGTTGGCATTGATTACTTAACCTGGTGCAAATTTGCTCATCATCGATAAATGCTTGGAACTATAGCTCCAAAACAGATTGGGGCTGCAAGTTGTGGGCTATGGTCTTCCTACATTGCCTAGTTCCTCCTCTTTGCTCTAAAAATATAATAAAAAAGCAGAGTTTTAAAGTGGATTTATTTTTGCATTGTGTAATATGATTCTAATTCAGGTTTAGATTTATTTGTAACTATGGTTGAGAGTCGTTTTTTTATATGTTCTCTGATTATGAAACAACGTAGAAGAAGTCAGTTATTCTCCTCTATTAATCAGCTGGTTTCTATTACATTCAAGCCAAGAGTGAACATCAATTTATAATTATATTTGACTATACAGTATATGACTGTCCTAGAAATTATTTTAATTATGGCTGGATGACTGATAAATGTATTGCTCCAATGTGTAACCTTCTTATAAACTAAGGTCTTGAAATGATAAAATTCAACAACCACTGCCGTAAAAAGTAAAAGTTGTAACAACTTAGAAGCTAACCATTTGTTATAAAAAATAAGGGCTAAACATGCCTTCATGCACAACTGTTATTTGTGGATTGATGTATTGCAGTTCACCTGCAGCATCTTAGTACCTGACTGCCATGTTAGGGGCAGATTTATCAGCATTTGAATTTGACTTTTTACTATGTTTCAAGTTTTTTTTACAGCCTCAATTGTGAATTTGAATTTAAGTCTCCAAATCTCAAAATTTCAAGAAAACTTCAATATAAAAAAGTTGGCATCTAAAAGCTGGCAAGTTCATGTATAATGGGAGTTACATTCTCAAAATGATAGCTATTTTTCAATGTGAGTTTTCGGAATTAATTTAAAATTTGTCAGGATCATTAAAAATGAAGAGTACAATGCAGTTTTACTGTGTTGAAGTTACAGTGTTTTATTACATTTTAAGCAAGCAAGTGCTAGCATTAAAATGTTTTTAATAAATAAGCACACATTCAAATTTGCAAAGTTTTCAGTTTTTGATAAAGTGGACTCTAACAGTAATGCAAGACTTGTAGGACACAAAGGGGCAGATTTATCAAGGGTCGAATTTCGAACCCTAGAAATTGAACCTCGAAGTAAAATCCTTCGAATTTAAATATCGAATTCAAAGGATTTTAGTGCAAATGCTTTGATCGAATAAAAATCGAAGGATCGATCGATCAAAGGATTTTTATTCGACCAAGGTCCCCATAGGCTAAAATTGGACTTCGGTAGGTTTAAAGTGGCGAAGTATGAAGTCGAAGGATTTTTTAAAGAGACAGTACTTCGATTATCGAATGGTCGATTAGTCGAACGATTTTTTTCTTAGAATCATTCGATTCGATCGAATTTGACCAATTCAATGGTCAAAGTACCCAAAAAAATACGATCGAATTTGACCAATTCGATGGTCGAAGTACCCAAAAAAATACTTTGAAATTCGAATATTTTTTTATTCGAATTATTCACTCGAGCTTAGTAAATCTGCCCCATGGTATTACACACTACTGATGCTATTTATGCATTGTAATTTTGGTTCTCTAGTTCTGCTGCTATAATATTTCAGTTCCTATTGCCATTTCACCAAAGTGACTTTTAAATGTGACTTTCACCGATTTGTATAAACCCATAATTTCTGCCTTATTATATATATAGTAACTTTGCCCTGTTTAGCCACACTTCTATAAACATCGAAAACATCTATAGAAACTTATAGTCAATGCAGCAATCGTATAACAAAATCCGAGCCATGCAAGTCTATTCTGTTTTTATTACTACAAGGTCAATAAGCTATTGGGCATCTATTCACACTTAACATACCTCATGCCTTCTGCTTTCAACAAATATCAACCATTCTACAGATGAAGAGCATACAATTTGTATATCATTCCATTCTTTCCTTAGCTGTTTTTTTGTTTATTTCCTGACTTTTTCCACTGCAGAGCAATATACTGTATGTTGTTAAACTTAAGTGGAAAGGAGTTCGATTTATAAAAAGAAAAGTCATTTTTGTACAGGAAGTAAAATGTTTGCTCATTTTTTTCAATACTTTCAGTTTATTGATTCATTTAATAGTGAGATTTATGCTCAAATGATCTTATCATTGCCTGTGGGAGCAACTGAGGTGAATGCTATCGACAACTGAGGATATAAATGACATTTCAAAATTGCTTCTGACTAAGTCTGCAGTGAACTAAAGATATCAATTACCCATTACACTACAATAAGCAAAGAAGTTCACATATTCTCATGTGTCTGTGTGCCAACTGTGATGTCCATATATTTTACTTCATATAGAACAAGGTGCAAGTCAAACACACATATTCCCTTTGCTTAATTAGCGTTGTTTAACATTACACTTTTGTTAATAATTATTAATGTTGCTGATAATGATAAAGGTTAATGTGAATCGAAAAATGAAAACAAACATTTTGTGCATACATGAGCAAATTTGGGAGTTCGAGTTGTTCATAAAATGTAAGTTCCAACAGTCTAATCTAGAACTAATATTCTTAATATAATTATAATACACAAGAGCCACGAATATCCTGTAAATTATATCCTTATAAACGGTGCTTAGTGATGTCATTGTTTATAATCGGCGCTTAGTGATGTTCACTCACTGTCACATGACTCACTGAAACTTGTGTATTATAATAAATAAAGTATCCCCTTTAGTAAAATATAAGGCTATTAGAAGTCACCTCAGAGTTCCATGACTTGGCCTTTCGGCCTCGTCTTTTTATATGGCCATGGAACTCCACGGTAACTTATAATATCCTTATGTTTTACAAAAGGAGGTACTTTATTCACTATATAATCAAGAAGGGTTTTCTACTGTATATGAACTGCTTCTAAAATATACACAGCTATGTTGTGCTAAAAAGGACAGATTCTCATTTTATTGTACATGTATATATAATACATTCCTTGTTAATGATTGAAAGGTTTCTGTTGCACACTCATTTAAATACTGTTTCCATGACAGACCAGTGATTGGCTACCTCTGCATGGCACCATTTAAGATAATTATGCATGTAAGATTTCTCATAGAACTTTTAACCCCAGCATTCTACATTTTTTATATTCTAGTTTGTCGCCAACTGACTGCAAGTTCTCAGGCATCAAGTGTGGCGTCTGTTTTCTGAGCTGGCAGCCTGTTTCTTCAATGACCAGCATGTTCTGAGCCAGAAATAAAAATGTTGACATGGGATGTCCTTACAGCTGGGAATGTCCTTAATGGACTGCCTTAATCTTGTAATATGAATTTCATCACACCACCAAAAACTGATATGAAAGCTGCAGAGGAAAGTAGACTAGTCACTTGAATACAATTCAAAGCTAGCATACAATGGATGAAATTAACACACATACAAGTACTTATATATGTCTGCTTCAGGTAGAAAATTAATAACTAGACATAAATAGGGGAAAATAAATACCATGGATATCTGCTATTTTTTCAAGCAAACTGACTATGCTTTATTTCTTTTAAGTAAAAAAAACAATTCAGAGCATAGATAGAGATTATTATGAGAGCTCTAATCTTGCATCATATTCTTGTCACAGTATTCTGCAATATATTACCAAACTTTTGAATAAAAACAAGATACTATACCAGAATATCTGACTTTCAGACCAGTGACAAATGGGTGGTTCCTACTCTAGACTACATTGTAAGTAACAAGGGAAAATCATGCTTAAACAAATCCATCACCTTAGCATGCTTTATATTTTTTTAATTTCTCACAGTTTTTTTAAAATTATTATTATAAAATTATTATTATTATAAAATTAATTATTATTATAAAAGCTTGCCATCCCAACCCACTTGTATGTAAGATTGTGTGTATGTCTTATAACCAAGGATTAAGTAGGGGGCTTTTTCCACAGGGAAAAGAGTTTAGTTGGAAGCAATCAACAAGTAATGTTTCATCTGTACAGAAAATTTAAGGAATTAGTTTACAAATGCTTACTATACTAGTTTATAAATATACTAAGCCATGTCATGTCAATAAAAATATATTCAAGAAGACTTCACAATCTATAAATAAATAAATATGTTTCTTGGAGTAAATATATAAACAAGTTTATTTTTCTTTAATTAATCCCAATGAATGGCCTTTCTAATACAGAAAGTCTTCTATTTCTTCCATATTTGTACTTGGTAGCAGTAAGATTTTTAATACTGATATCCTCTACTCACAATTAAATTTCCTGATTCAATTCAGGAATTCTATCAAGCTAGACTAATAGTAAAGGAAGTAGAAATGACTAAAGAAAATACTACATTCCACATATATTATCACATGAGTATATAATGGCAATTCAGCAAGGACCATGCTACCAGAAAAAAATCACAGAATAAAATATGATGTATTGATGGGAATGTGCCAATGCTAAAAATCTGAAAATTGATAAACTAGAACACCAGCTTGTGCAAAAACCTAAACCACTGATCAACTCAGTGTTATTTAATAGAATACTGTAAATGGCTATGACCATCTTGCACATCCTTCAACATCTTCATTCACAACTTAAAATATCAATAACATTAAGGGGGATATTTACTAAAATCCAAATGTATCTCATATTTTATGAAAAAGAATTATGGCCAAACTCCATGCTGATTTTAGCTTATTCATTAATAAAAAAAACCTCACCCAAATTGCTTGAATTCTTTGGGGTTTTTCCTGAATTGCTCAAATTTTCATAGTTTTTGCGAGGATTTTCGGACTAAACCCATTGCAAAACAAATGGTTTTCACATAAAAAATGCCTGTATCAGGGTTCTTGAATTCCTATTGACACAGAGGGGCACATTTACTATTGGTCGAATATCGAGGGTTAATTAACCCTCGATATTCGACCCTCAAAGTAAAATCTTTCGACTTCGAATATCGAAGGATTTACCGCAAATGCTTTGATGGAATGATCGAAGGAAAAATCCTTGAATCGAACGATTAAATCCTTCGAATGGAACAATTCGAAGGATTTTAATCCATCGATCAAAGGATTTTCCTTCGATCAAAAAATCTTAGAAAGCTTATGGGGAAGGCTAACATTGGTGCTCGGTAGGTTTTAGGTGGCGAAGTAGGTAGTCAAAATTTTTTTTAAAGAGACAGTACTTTGACTATCGAATGGTCAAATAGTCGAACGATTTTTAACGAAGTCGAAGTCGTAGTCGAAGTAGCCAATTCGAAGCAGCCAAAAAAAACCTTCGAAATTCTAAGTATTTTTCATTCTAATCCTTCACTCGAGCTAAGTAAATGTACCCCAGAGTGTGTGTGGTGGAACCATTCGTGGGATTTTGACTCCATGTTTTGAATGACACAAAACTATGGCAGTCACTACATGTGCAGCAAGCCTTGGGTAATACATTTTCATACTGTAACTAGCCTTCACAAACTTGTGAAACGCAGCTGCAAGCATTTTCAGTTAGTAAACTTTCTAGAATGAACACAGGATTTTCTAAAGAACATATTTATAAAAAGAGTGGGTTATTTTGCATAAAAATTGCAAAAAATTGGTGTAAAAGTAAATGTATATGCATAAAACTGTATTGTTTATATAATGCTGACTTCTGGTATGGCTTAGATTCCTTTTGTATAAGTTCAGGCACACCTATTTAAAAATTAATGTAACCAAAAGTGTACGTGCATTTCAATGTAACATGTTATGCCAAAAGTTATTGGAGAATTTCAATAGTTTGTTTAAGTAAAATGAAAAGAAAAAGTGATACCAAACCTGCATAGTTATTAATGTTGCTTAAGCTACTCAAGCTTCTATTAATAACTCTACCAATAGCTACATAGTAATACACTTAATACACTTATGAAATGTATTACTCACAAACATGACTAATACAAAACTTTACAGCATTATGGAATATTTTTGCACTTAAATATGTAATAATAATGCTTTTTAAATATTGACTAAATAAAATTTAATAAAGTTCTGTTGATTGTTCATAAATCAAGATTTTTATTGACTGCTGGACAACTTGCTGCAAGGATAATAATATTTTACTTCACATCAGAGCAGGGGAATAATTTCCTTATCATAAGGGAGATTTGTTTTACTCAAAATATCAGTGATTTTAACTTGAAAAAATCTTCCCTGTTTATGAGTGTATTTAGGAGTAAGCCGTTTGATTGTTAGGCTTTTTTGAGATTACTGACATTTGACTAGGGATGTAGCGAATGGCGGAAAAAATGTTCGCAAACATATTCGCGAACTTGCGTCAAAAATGCGAACGGGTCGCGAACCCCATAGACTTCAATGGGAAGGCGAATTTTAAAAGCTAGAAAAGACATTTCTGGCCAGAAAAATGATTTTAAAGTTGTTTAAAGGGTGCAACGACCTGACTCTGGTTGGTGCTGGTAGTGGTGAACTACTAGGAGGAGCAGCACACCAGTCCCTCTTTTCTCTGAACTGAACAGCCAGAAAAAAAACAGTTTCTAACTTAATTAGCTTTTGGCAGAGAGCTCAGAACAGCTAACAGGTGCAAATAAGATACTTTGTAACAATTTTGACTCTGGTTGGTGCTGGTAGTGGTGAACTACTAGGAGGAGCAGCACACCAGTCCCTCTTTGCTCTGAACTGAACAGCCAGAAAAAAAACAGTTTCTAACTTAATTAGCTTTTGGCAGAGAGCTCAGAACAGCTAACAGGTGCAAATAAGATACTTTGTAACAATTTTGACTCTGGTTGGTGCTGGTAGTGGTGAACTACTAGGAGGAGCAGCACACCAGTCCCACTCCCCAACACAGCTAGACTAATAGCACTGGGCTCTTAGAGTAGCAAAGTAAAAAAAACAAAAAAGAAAATAAAAGCAGTCCTTACAAGGACTATTGGGTTACAGGCAGCAGTCAGCAGATGAGAGATCAGCAGCAGGACAGCTGCCCACAGCAGCTACATACAGAGCACTGCAGTAGAAGGTAGATTACTAGCCAGCAAAGCTACCTAACCTAAAATGTCCCTCAAATCCCTGCAGAGTTCTGTCCCTACAATACAGAGCAGTATCAAGTAGATTACTAGCCAGCAAAGTTACTATCAACTGTCCCTCAAATCACTCAACAGCTCTCTCCCTACACTAGCTCTTCCAAGCACACACAGGCAGAATGAAAAAACGCTGCAGGGCTTCAGTTTATATATGGAAGGGGAGTGGTCCAGGGGGTGTGGGGGTGGTCCAGGAGGGAGAGCTTCCTGATTGGCTGCCATGTATCTGCTGGTCTGGGGTGAGAGGTCAAAAATAAGCGCCAGCTAAGGCGAACCCAAATTGGCGAACATTCGGCGGACGCGAACAGTCGATGTTCGCGGGCGAACAGTCCGCGACATCCCTACATTTGACTGAAGGAAAGTTATCTGCAATTAGTCTAAATAAACCTGTGTCTCATAGCTAGTAGAAATGCAGTAAAGCGTAGGTTTAGAAATGTATTCATCATTATTTGTTCTCAAATTTAAGAGAAGGCAGTCATTCACAATTAGTTAAAGCCCTCTACAGTGAAATCCTGACTTTTTCTATTTGAGCCAGTGTTTCCTCCTATTATCTTCTGAGATGATTAACCCTCTTGCTAAAAAAAGGCACATATGTTAATAGTGAGGATTAAAGTTGACTTGGAAGGGCAGTACAAATGCTTTCATGTGTTCTGTACAAATGGGAAATCTGAACCCTCTACTACCATCAGCTGGAGTGTGTCCAAGGCTGGTCTTATCTCCACCCATAGACCTCCTGTAATGTTATGATATTTTTACAAGTGCTGTAGCTACAAGTGGCTGACTACAAGACTGTGGCTAAGACATAGCCAAGCATTATTGGGCAACTGACAACATCATCAGGGACAATTCCCAAACTTTGCCGATAATGTACAGCTAGAGACCACGTGAAATAATCAGATTTCAGCTAGTTAGTTTTAGTTAGTTAGATTTAATTAGTATATAAGCCTTGAAGTTGGATATTGATATTGGGAATGTATTTATTGCAAAATATTGCATTCAGCTATGCTTCCTAAAATGTTAGCTTGAGCCTGTAGCTACATGAGCACCTCTAGAATGTAATTTGCATGGAACAGAAATTGGAGACAAGATGCTGGCAAAAGAAAAGAGCTGACTGATAAAAATCTACAATGATTTATAGTTCATTCATCAAATAACTTTCATGAACCCTTACCGTTCCATAAACTGAACTCACTTAATATTTATGTGTCAAATACAATTGTTATTTAATGCTATTTTTATTTATATAGTGACAGTGTACTCTATAAATGTGTTCTGTAATGATGAATAACAAAATGACTAGATAAACAGCCTACATACATACTTGTAAAAATATAAATTTTTCCTATGTTATCTATCAATCTTCAAAGTATGAAAGAAAACCCCAACAATTAAACTAACTAACTAATCAATATATTGCACAGGCAACATAAAAAATATTTTTTTAATATGAGTTATTGGTGCTCATTATCAAAATAAGAGATTATATTAAATCACGTATGTGCACAGTACCATTACAATTCAGGGTGCACTATATATATTAATATACAGTATATACAGTATACATAATTTTTCTCCTATGTTGCACATTTCATTTATATGCTTAATTTTTAATGACCCAAAAGGATCCCAGTGTTATCCATACACAGTATATTTATACTGTACTTGAATTACAATGGGATCTTTTTGGGTCATTAAAATTAAGCACACCGTATATACTTGAGTATAAGCTGAACAAAGTATAAGCCGAGGTACCGAATTTTATCTAAGAAAACTGGGAAAATGTATTGACTCGAGTATAAGCCTAGGGGAAGAACTGCCACCTAAGCAAAATAAGTTTAGGGAAGATCAGGTGTTTTTGGTGTTGCCCAGCATCTTCATTGACAATAATATGGTATTCCCCCAGATTCAGCTCAGCACTCTTGTAAAGAAATCCTCACGGCCCGTTTGATCTGCCAACCCGCCCACCCACCAATGAAGAAACAGTAGGCTTGTTTAAAGATCAACTTTGTAGAAGCGCAATGCTTCCTGCTTTTTCTCACTGTGTCTTCATTAGTGGGAAGTAAATGCAGTTCAATCAGCAGTCATGGCTGGCAGGGGAGTGTTTTTGTGACACACAGTTCATAGCAATACACATAGCGACCAGACACATCTTTTCCATAACTCTAGCTCTATCTATCCCTTCCTGTCCCAGTAAGATCCCTGTTTTGGAGAGCCCGGGTGCGGACCGCTAGTGACTAGGCCCCAAAACCCAGAGGCTGGAGTTACAGCTTAGAGCAGTGCCGCTCGCTTCCTTTGCCTGTCAGACCCTGCTGAGGGCAGGATTAGACGGAGACCAAGCCCGGAATAAACCTGCACATTCAAAACGGATATGAGCATGTGAAGCTCACTCACCATGTTGGTGCTCGGCCTCCACTCTCGTGGACTCTCTGCAATCTCGCTCATGCGCAATGAGGCCGCGGCCTGCGGGAGAAGGAGAGAGGGGATGCCGGGCACAGGGAAGCAGCAAGGGCCACACACACAGTCAACACTCTGTCTGCACAGAGAAAGGGGCAGGGAGAGCAAAAGGGCAACGATCTTTAAACATGCCTACTGCTTCTTCATTATAGGCAGATCAGATTGGCAGTGAGGATTTCTTTACAAGAGTGCTGAGCTGAATCTGGGGGAATCCATGGACAGGCAACCTCACGGATATTAAAGCAGCGAAACGGTAAAAAAAAAAAAATAATGCTTTCCTAAAATGCTGACTCGAGTATAAGCCGAGGTAGACTTTTTCAGTACATTTTGGGTGCTGAAAAACTCGGCTTATACTCGAGTTTATACGGTATATATGAGAAAATAGCCAATTAAGCAAAAGAGAGATTGTTAGAGGGTCACTCATAATCTTATTTCATTGATGTGTTATCCATGTTTATTATATGCAAAAGGTATATGCATTTACAAGAGAGCATTATAATCTAAGTTGTATATTTCTTGCTTAGGAAATGAGGTTATTGAAGCAGAAACTTAGATGTACCTAGACACTGTAAGCAGGTCTCCTTTTCCATGCTCTTCTGCCATTGAATCCTTGTGGTCAGATTCTGACCTTAAGAAATTTATGACGGCATTCTGGATTGACATATTGATATATGTGTAGTATGAGTGACAAGAATACCCAGTGGGAGTGACAAGAAAACTCAATGGGAGTGACAAGAATACCCAGTGAATACCTAGAATTGTTCCAATGGCATTTTCCATTTTCCAAGAATTTTAGCAGAAAATGTCTAAATGTTAATGCATGCTCCACCTAGAGACAAAATTCAGAATATAATAATACATATTGATGCTTAGGTTGATTTTGAAAATACATAAATGAATAACATTAGCTAAATACTATAAATAATGAGTGAAAAAACAAATGTTATGGTGACCCTATAAAAAAGTTATAATATGATCTACATCTGTTAGCAGTAGTGGTAATCAGTAATGAGAGATTAGAAAGAGGCAATGGAACAAATGAAAAATTAGTGTTAAATAGTAGCTATTGAGTGCCTGAAATTTACATGGCAAATTACTTTTCCTTGAGAAGTCCATCTTTCCCAGGGATGTCTACTAGTAATTGTCTAGTAGAAATAATCTAGCCATTGGAAGGCATTGTTACTTTAGAGCCTCTGGAGTCCTTGCATAAAGGGAATATATTTTGGCACTGCAAGTGGAACTATTCTTTGATTCCAAATGTAGATCTATTCTTTCTGAAAATTAAGGGGCATATTTATCAAGGCTCGAAATTTCGAATTGAAAAAACTTCGAAATTCGAATTCAAAAAGACCAACCACAATTAAGTTGGTTTTTTGGGTCAAATAAGTCCATATTCGATCAAATAGGTCCATATTCGGGCAAATTTGAATTGTTCGAATCGTAGTAATAGCGCATTCGATTGAATTCGATTTGAAGTTTTTCCCCAAAAAACCTTAGATTTTTCAAAGTCCACCAATTGACTCCAAATACGTTCTAAGAGGTAACCCATAGGCTAAAACAGCAATACGGCAGGTTTTAGAAGGCGAATAGTTGAAGTTAAATTTTTAAAGAGACAGTACATGATAAATTTCAATATTCAAATTTTTTTCAAATTCAAATTGAATTTGGACTATTCCCTAGTCGAAATACACAAAAAGTAGCTCTCGAAAATTCACCTCGACCTTTGATAAATCTGCCTCTAAATATACATATGCAGCATCCCACCCTTAAAAGATTCGGTACAAAAATAGAAAAAAAAACTTTTCTAAAATTAAAAAAAGAATAGCAGCCTAAAATATTATGGATAGAAATCATTGATTGCCACTCTGAAGTCGGTTAACACATCACGAGAAGTACAATATATTTAAGTGTTACAAAAAAAAAATCTAGGTCTCGTTTATCAAGCACATTAAGAGAGGGATTTGTATGGAATTTTCCATTGTTTTATGTAAATACCATTCCAAACAATATTTAAATTGACAATAAATAAATTGTTTGTGTCTTATCACAGATTGTTTAGCAGATGTCTTTGTGGCATGTAAAATAAGGATCTTTCATTCATTTTGGCAGTGTAATTGGGCTCAGCTTGGTTATCTGAACGTTCCCAGTGCAAAATTATCCAGAAACATATTATAATTTAACCCATTATTGCTTGCAACATAATGCACATACAGAAAGGGGCTTTTGGCAACATTTGCTAACATTTTGATATTTATGCAGTGCTCATAAAGACTTCTAGGGGGTTATTTACTAAACTCTGAATGCCAAAAACCAGAAAAATGTGTGTTTTTAGTATAGAATGCAAATTCTTAGTGAAAAAAAAAATCACAAATTTTTCGGAATTTATTAAACCCGAGGATGGAAACGTCCAAATCAGAAAATCCAGCATCTCAGACCTGTCAAAGTTGCATATAAGTCAATGGGAGAAGTCCCAATGATTTTTTGATGTGCGCTGGGTTTCTAGAAGTACCCCTAAGTTTTCTGAGTTTTCGGAAAAAAAGCACAAGAAATCTGAGTTTTCAGGTGAAAAATCTGAAAGAATCGTGAAAATTGGGTGTGAATTCCGAAAAATTTGTAAAATTCTTATTTTTCAAGATTTTTGGATTTTTTTCCACAAAAATTTTTTTGGGAAAGTGTATTAATAAATAAGCCAATTAAACCTGTGCGGATTTAGTCTGAGTTTTTTTAGAAAAAATTTAGATAAACTCGGACTTTGATAAATAACCCCCTTAGACTTGATGTTCAAGGTACAAAGGTTTCTGATGCCATAGGCTGAATTATTTGGCTTCCAAAAGTTTTTCTTTCCATTCTAGCCCTTTAGATGTCTCACATTCTAGACCATCCTACTTATGAATCTTTACACAATATTATATTGTGCAGGAACCATACAATTTTTTTTTACTTATAAATACATACATTCATGCATGCACACATGTTCCCCCCTCCCCACCATCACACAGAAACATTATATGATAGATAAAGGAAATGTGCATGACACAGGGGACCTACACCCTGGGTGTTCCGGCTCTGTTTTAATCCCTTCAGTGCACTATGGGATTCTCTGGTTCTTAGTGTAAACAGAACTGCCCAGATATTTTTATTGTATGTATGATTGCAAGTATATATTTATTTATATAGTGCTTCTAGTGTATGGCAGGAATCAATACAATAAAAAAATAAAATACAGTTTTGTTTGAAGATTAAGGGGCAGATTTACGGTACGCATTGAAAATTCTAATTTTCAATTTTTTTATGGTCAAAACTGTCAAAATCGACTAGGGAGATATTCAAATTCAAATACAGTTTTTCAAAAAATTCTAATTCGATTTTTGAGATTTATTATACTCTGGCCCTTTAGGAACTCAAATTCAACTATTCGCCACCTTAAACCTGCCAAATTGCTGTTTAAGTCAATGGGAGACATCCAGGAATCAATTTGGAGCTGTTTGCAGCCTTCCTGACATTCAAGTTTTTTCTCAGAAAAAACTTGAATTGAGTTTTTAAAAATTCGAAATGAAATAGATTCGAGTTTTTTTCGAAAAATCATGAAATCCGTGTAAATTGGATGAGAAAATCTGAAAAAATTCTGAAAATCTGATTTTTTCCAGCAAAGCAAATTTTTCGTTAAAATGTCATAATAAATAAGCGTAAAAAAACAGAGTGATTTGATCTGAGTTTGTAGCAGAAAATATTGAGATAAATTCAGACTTTGATAAATAACCCCCAAGGTGCAAAGAAATTAAGTTGTTTCTAAGTTGTGAGGAGTTTATAAGTCATTCTATGCTTTATTGAAAGCCAAGATAAGGATTTCAGCTGTGGAGGGACCAATTGTTTCTTAGATGAGGAGAGGAGAATTCTAGCAGCAGAATTTAAAACAAAGTTAAGACAATTAGTAGCACATTGCAATAGTCTAGGTGGGAAAGGATAAAGGCATGTATGAGTCTGTTTCTCAAAAAAGAAAGGCATGGATTATTGCTGTTAAGTTATAAATATCACTAGAAGGGTGACGTAAACATTGGACATGGAGAAGCTTCCATTTTTTCTTTAAAAAGATGAGGTAACGTTTAAGAGGTATGGTTGGTACATATTATTATTATCATTATTATTATTGTTATTATTTATACAGAACAACACCATAATCACATGCAATTCATTATTTATGAATTTGGGGAATATTATGCAACCACGTCAAACAAGTATACACCAGGGGGCAGATTTATTAAAGGGTCAAATTGAAAATTTGAATTCTCAAATTTTTTTATGGTCAAAACTGTAAAATTGGACTAGGGAGTTATCCAAAGTTTCTACTTCTAATACAAATTTCAAGGTTTATCTCTTACTCTTCATTCATTTACTCTTGCCCTTTAAGAATTCAAATTTGACTATTTGTTACCTAAAACCTGCTGAATTGCTCAATTTAGAGATGTTTGCAGCCTTTCTGACAATCGAGTTTTATCGATTTCTTACCAAATTTGATTCGAGTTTTCGGGTCATTTAAATTAGTTGCAATTCGATTTTATTAATACATTTAGAATTTAAGGGCGTTTAATTAGCTAGTAATCCTCATATTACTACAGTTTTAATTATTTTTTAATTATACAACCAAGCAATCATATTGTGTATGAAGGTAATTACATTATGTATAAAGGTCCTGTAACAAGTAAAAAGTCACTGCTGGTAGCATCTATGTTATTTTAAAATTAGTATTTTTAGATGGAAAGCTAAATTCTTTGGCATCCTTTGAGGAAAAGTGCTGCTCCAGAGGTATTCAGCAGTAAGATAGAAATGATATTAATTGCAAGCTGCAGAGGTAAAAGACTGAAAGAAATTAATGTGTAATGTTGAGGAAGGACAGAATGTCTAATTCTAAGTAGAGAATCCACAGTGTTTTGCACAGTATTAATATGAGATTTCTCAGATGTATCCGATATCCTTATTAAGCATTATCTAAATAAATGTCCCAAGTAAGTTGATTTGAAAGGCAGAAATACAGCCAGTGTCAGATTTTCCTTCTTATTTTACAGTGATCAGCTGTTTATAGGATTCTACCTGGTAGTGTGAAACTGCAATCTTTTCGATTCATGCATCAAGGGAATTCTGAAAAGGCTTTTCCCTACATACTATAGATACTTGACTATTTATTCCTTTATTCATTGTTTGTAAGACTTTTAGTTTTTAAAGAGAGCAAATGTGTATGTGGTATATGTTCAGATACAGATTGCTGGCCTAAATCTTTTTAGCTTTCTAAGCAAGTTTGCCTGTTCAAAGCCAGCTGATTAGGTGCTGAGGGACAAAATCAGACAGCACTACATTTTAATTACTCTGGTTATACAATTCTGCATGTGTGGTCCTGAAAAAGACACTACTAGAAGATATAGAATGAAACAGAATGGAGAAGGGGCTTAAATTGTTGAAATGCATTAATGGATTTAATATAAGGAAGAGGGAAAGAGGAATTCTAAACAAAGAGCTTATGCTGACAGGCTAGTGGGTGAAATGCTGAGGGGTAATATGAGGCATTACTTTGGCATATATCTCATACAGACTTAAAGCACAGCAACTGCTCCATAAATAAGGACATACAGAAATCAAACTGAATATGTTTGCACATTAAATTAATTTATGTGTTACAGTCACAAGATAACATGTAGACATTGCACCTAGCGAGCAATATTTGTTAAAAGGTTGGTTTGTGAGACTGGGGATATTTCTTCTATCAAAGCAAAGAACCCTGACAACAAAAAGGTTAAATTAATATAGGAATTATTGAAAGTGAGTTACTGTCTGATAGGGTAAGATCCAAATTGCACCATTCTATACAAAAAAAAAATTTGGTTGACTTTGATCCAACTTGGTGGTATAAGGCTGTGGACTACCTACAAAAAACTAGTCAGACAAGAAGGAATAAAAGCGTTTCTCATAATTCTGTAGTCACAGATGATTTTAGCTCACAGTACATTTCTTTACTCATCACATTGGTTTCCTGTCATGCCTGATTAATTGATTCTTCTCACCTGGGAAGAATGAAATTGGATTTCATAAAAGGAAACAAATATTCTAAGTTCCAGATGGAAAGCAACTCTGTCCTGTTTTATATATATTATATATATATATATATATATATATATATATACACATATGTGTGTATATATATATATACACATATGTGTGTATATATATATATATATATATATATATATATATATATATATATATATATATATATATATATATATATATATATATATATACATACATACATACATACATACATACACACACATACATTTATGACTGGGCAGAATGGTTTTTCATCTGGATTTTTTTGTACAATACAACAAAAAAGGATGCAAAGTTTTGGGGGGTTAATCTTCCCTTGCAGCCAGTTAATTAAGTGCCAGCTGAGGTTAGAGCTGCCATTACCTGTAAAAGGATTGTGCTCCCACACCTATGGGCTTTCTTGTGTGTCTGGAGGAGAGACACGGGTCAGGCTGTTACTTCTGTGTGAGAGGCTACTGGAGCCTGAGAGAGTGTCAAGGGGCCCAAGAGGGGTCTGTGAAAAAAAGAACCTGTGGGGAAGCAGGTGCTGTGAATGTCTGTGTACTGACTGGTGAGAGAGAAGGTGACTCTCTGGAGAGCTGCAACAAAGTGCAGTGAATGGAAAGGTATTGTATATTTTGTTTTGTGTTTGGGAGTAGAAAACCCATATAGACCCCAAGCAGTGAGGTTTATTCATCTGTTTACCCAGAGACACGTTTTTGTTACAAGTTGTTTGAAAGCTGAACTGCTGCAAATAAAGTGCAGTGAGAAAGCTGCTTGAAAATGCAATTTGTTGTCCCTTTCTCCTGTCCCCTTCTGTTCAACACATAAAATCAAAAACACGGAGGCTGGGCGATGAAAAGAAAAACAATTCCAATAAGAACAAATATATATTGTTAAATAAACAATACAGTTATTCTAAAGGGAGCTTTTTTTTCAGAGTGTTATTCCTTTCACCCTAAGATGTTGCAGCATCAAGTTACAGGATTCTTTTCGGAATGTTTGGCAGAATTTGGGACTTGAGTTATATGCTAATAAAGTTCTTGTGGCATAGTTCTTGAATGAAAAACTGTGAATGCTAGAAAATATATCAGGTAAACAATTAGGAATAAACCTTTCAAAGTGTGACAAGTGCAGTCTCTAAGAACCATTTAACCCTCCGAGTGTATCTGTAAATTGCCTTTCAGATACACTCTGTTTTGGCAATATCTAATACAGCAGCTGCTTTAGCATTGGACAATGCAATGGAACTTTCAGAATCATATCAGGTTTAAGTGTGGTGTTCAGTTGTAATTAAAAACCTGCTTGATCCAGTGTCTGAAACCTTATTCCACAGCTCCTCATGGATCAGGCCAAGTCATTAAGATATTGGTGTATGATTTTTAGTTCTTCTAACATTTAGGGCAAATATACAGTATTACAATTAGTACCTGGGGTTCGGGCACATAATGTGAGAGAGATCTTCATCTCACTCGAGTTTTCTTGAATTTGTTTACTTTTTGTTCCATGACAATCATAGATCAGATCTTTTAAAGAATAAAAAGCTCCCCACCTGAAATCTGATGGAACTTTTCATTTTTTGAAAAAAACCTCATCTTTGGGAAAAAAACAATTGATGCAAGAAAACACAGGCAAGATTACAATCTTGCATATTCTTAAAAAGACATATCTGAATCCCATTTATGAATAACAATTCATCTGCCTCTATATGTTACCCTATTTTATACAATGCATGCATCATTATCGCCTCAGGGGAGAGTTACCACGTTTTTTCTTCATTTTTCTCACTGAATCGTACATGTGATGAATGCGTTCTCTTTCTCAATTTAAGTATTTGTCAGTGGTTTTTGTCTTTAGAAAAAAAAAAAGAATTTGTTTCTAATTAATACCCTCTTCATTTTGGAAAATGTTTTTCTATTTCTTGACTTACAACTATGTATTCTGCTTGTGCATTTACAGGGATCCTGATTCTTGCTATGTTATTCTTTATATGAAACATCCTTGGGTTAGTTTTTAAGCTGGCACTAGAGCAGCTCGGAATTAATAGCCCGACTCACTGATAGCTGCTGTGTGTTCCCACAGAGAATAGTGGGGAGCAATCCAGCTTCCTGCACCCCTTAATGGCTCAGGCCAAGTCAGGCTGCAGCCAGTGTAAGCTCTTTTGGCCAAGGTCCTCTTTGCTTCTCATGTTGGTTATTGTTTGTATTTTTGCTTGAAATCTGTGGAACATGTTGCATTTTATAAATACGTGTCAATACTACATTTTACTGATAAAAATATGGGGATTTTTTAAAAATGTCCTACGCATAACATTTTAGCAATTTTAGTGGCAGTAAAATAAATGTAAATTCCCTATAGAGCTTACAATCTAATGAAAGGTGAAGCTGTCGTCTCACCTTGTGTGTCTGAAACACCACATGATCCAGTTCAGTATATCAATTTGATATAAATCAGTCTGTTCTATTTCAATTAAGTAATTACAAAGGCATGTCATAGTGTCTCATTTTCTCCTTCTACCTTTTTATTAAAGAGACCTTAACAAGCTTTTTTTCCTTCTCCCAAACCTTCCCCCAGAACTGCATACCCTTCAGCTGAGCTAACTGGAGGACAGGGCTGAGTAGGGGAATTGTTCATAGAAAGTAGCCCTTTGGCTGGTTGCTATAGAAACCGACATACCACAGCTCTGACCCCTGAGAGGTTTTAACACTCTCCCTCAGCAGGGATGCCAGCAGCTGGACTGCAGCTGTTAGTGAGGACGGCAACTAAAGCACAAATCCCTGCCACTTACAGAGAAAAATACACAGGCAGGAGAAAGCAGATTAACCAGAATGCAAAGGAAACAAGACAAATTAATAGATATTAAAAACACCAAGTGCGAGATATACTTTTCTCTGCAAAAACACTTCAAGGATTATCCTGTGTTTTACTGTAATGCAAGCTACAGTATATTGTCGATATTTACAGAAGATGAGAAATATAGGTCTAAAAGACAACTACTCAGTAGCAATAAAATATACGGTACTTGTATATATAATAATGCTGCTTCCTAACAAGTGTTATTATTTAGTGCTACAAACCAATGTGCTCTGATATACATATATTGGATCTATTTTCTGGAATGCCAAGAGTTGTCCAGATCATCATTTTGATGAAATTGGATCACTGTGCCTTAAAGCTTCAAAAACTATTTACAAATTTTTTTTACATTAACTTTTATTGCAGAGAATTTTCAGAATAGGTGGATGGTGATTTTTTTTTGCTTGGGTAGGCTGAAAAATGTTAAGTATCAATTTAAAATGACTGTTCAAGCACTAGACTTAACAACATTTGTTTTTGTCTTTTTTTGTCACAAACATGTTGATAACTAGACAATACTAAAGCAAAACTGCTGTTAGTAGCAGTGAAGGGTAACTGAAAAACCCCATTTATTTTTTTAATGATGTTGGTCCTTTAAAGTTGGATTTTTTTTCAACTCCATTCAGTCCTATAACTCTTCCTCACTATATAAGTACCCAATGTTAGATGTTGTATGGATTCCAGACCAACAGCTACCTTACACAATATGTAATTTTTTCAGTTCACTCAAGTGCTACAATTTCCATTTAAAAAAATGGGTGGGGTTTGAAAACCTAGTAGCAGAATTTGGCTATAAACCCACCAACCTGTGTGCCATATGTCTGGTTTTGACCTGGACAGCCTGGTTTTTGAAAGGGTTGTCTGGGTCAAAACTGCCTGTCCCATTTTCCAAATTAGGAAAACCAGGCAGGACTCTGAGATTGACGTAGTGATCGGCCAATCACAGATCGCCACATCACAGCCTCACCAGTATGACAGCATAATTCTGCCCCCTGTGATGTCACCACCTGCCACTCCCTGCCCCCTGTGAAGTCAACACCCACCCCCTTCCTGGAGTTACAGGGTCAGAAAAGGTGGCAGCCCTAACCCCAGCAGAATTATATCTCTTGTACACCAAACTCAAACTTTCATTCCCTAGCAATAGCCCCAAAAAGATCTGTATGGGTTAATTTTATAGAAATCCAAGGTCTCATGTAAAACCTTGCAAACATTCCTTCAGGTACCAAATACAATAAAATCATATCTGTAGCATAGTAGCGAAGTTAAATAAATTAATATATATGTGCTTTTTTTTTTTTAACAATACTTTTTTTATTGCACAACTGGTAAAAATTACAATCCTATATGTAGCAGTTACATCCTTGTACATTTTTAAATAAAGTGAACATAACTTTTAACAATCTTAACCTGAGTGATGTCGTCATTTACATATTCAATGTCATTGGAGGATAAAGCATATTAAGTTCACCATTTGTTTCTTAGGAAGAGATTCTGAAGGATAACATTAGGAGAACAAACCCAATTGTACCTTTATCTGATCAGGACCCTGGAGGGGAGCTCAGCCCCACCCGGGCACTCCAGATCTCAGGGCGCAGCTAAAGATCCCCATAGATGCAAAGATTTTTCTTTGCTGAACGACCGATTTTAGCGAAATCCGACCAATCCGTCAAATTATCGTGAAGTTGGTGGGATTCGAACAATCGTACATCTTACGATTTTTCATCCGACATCTGTCAGAAAATCAATCGGCCAGGTTAAAAAATCTTTATCGGTCCCAGTGCAATCTATGCATGTTTGCAGGGCCAAGCAGGCAGCTACCCTTCAGTTTTTGCTGGCAATATCGCCTGAAATTGTCTTTTTAGTTGATGGACACATCGTACATTTAAACGATCGTTTTGAGATAATCGTGGTGTCACGATAAAGAAAAGATATTTTTCAAAGATCTTTACATCTATGGCCAGCTTAAGTCTGGGTCATCATCTGTCCACGGCCTGCTCCCAATCTTGCACTGACGGACCATTTCTTAATTTCCACTTCCCTGCAATCATTTTTCATAATAGTTATTAGTGTTCTCTGTGCTCGTTTCGGGATATTTCTACCACCTGATTTAGTAATAATACCTTGGGGTCCATTGGTAAGGGGATATCGTTTTTTGTTCTGATCAGCTGTGTTACCTCCCTCCAAAAGCTTTGGATGACTGGGCAGCCCCAAACCATATGCATAAACTCTGCTGAGGAACCTGAGCATCTGGGACATTCATCTTTTATATTTGGGTTCATTTTGTGAAGCCTATGTGGGGTAAAGTATACCCTTTGTAGGTAGTTCAGCTGTGTCATTTTATCTTTACTGTAGATGATACCCTAAAACAGCTTCCAAAATATCCTCCAAGTCCTCTTGCGGTAATCCTGGGAATATCCCTTTGCCATCTATTTAACAGTTTGTTAAGAGAGGATATATGTGCTTATTATAAGTTATACTGCACACCTTCTCCACCTCTCTACACAAGTTTCCCAGTTCAGTCATTTCTCTGTATAGCCCTTCCCCCTGCTGGCTGGTCTAAACTTACACTGGGAAGCAGGGCAGGTAACAGAGTCTGAGTCTAAGGATTTAACTCCTCTACTAGCAAGGTGGAGTACAATGTGGATGGATTATTACAGTCTTCCACTTACATCCCTTCACATCTTTATACTCCCCATAGAATGCTGACAGTGCCACGCTAATATACGTTTGTTCACCTGCTGCTCCCTCACATTTACCAGTTAGATACTTGTGTATCATAATGCTCCAGACTACTTAGGCTAAATTCACAGAGGACTTTGGGAGAATTAGTCTACTGTGAATTTCAGTAAATATAGTATAAATCTCCCCACAAAATTGTTATTAGCGAACCCCATACCTCATCTGTCTCCGTGTAGGCTCTCTTTCTCTCTTGTTTTGGTCTCTGTGAGTTTTTCTTTCTATGCTTATTTATTTGCTTTCTGGCATCCTCTCCTGCCATATTCCCACCTTAAAGGAAAACTATTCCACCGAAAAAAACATAGGCCTCTATAAAAATATATTGCTTAAAGCCTGTTCATACTGTATGCAAAACCATGCTTCATTTTCATTCATAAAATATACATTTTTAGTAGTATGTGCCATTGGGTAATCCTAAATAAAAGTTCTGTCTTTTGCTTCCACAATTTTTCCTGTTACAGTTGCATTATTTCTGTCAGGTGATCGCTGAGGCAGCACACAGACCATATATATATATATATATATATATATATATATATATATATTTAGCAAAATTCTTTAAAACACCACTTAATATGATATGAATTATCTGTTGGTTAAGTAATAATTCTGCAACCACAGTTTTCCTTTAAGCAGCTACTATGTGGGGGAAGTTTTCCGCTATTCAACCAGACTAGAACATGGGAGCAGTAGCCTAGGTCCTGTGGCAATTGGTTTCAAAATTATGCCTGTGCATAAGTTTGTTGTGAATAATTGACACAGCCTACAGTGAGAATATTGGTATAAGCAGAACCTTCAGGGAGGTGGTAGCTTCAGGGTTCCCCTGCATAAAAAGGTGCATTTGTGCAGGGAGAGTTTTTAGGGACAACCGCAATTGAAGCTGCAGTCATAAATTAGCTTGTCCATTCATGTTTATTACCCTCCAGACGTTTCCTTCTCACTAAGTAGAATAGTCAGTGTCACCATTAAGTAGGCATAAGGGGGTACATCTCTTCTTTACTTATACTTTTCTCTTTCTCCCCCCAAAGTATAAACCAAATTGGCTTTAGTTTGGGAAGGTAAGAAAACATCAAAAACACCTAGTTTTATATCTGTATTACCCCAATTCCTGTTTTTATTTTTATTTATTTTCATTTTATTTATTAGCAGAACAGCAGCATAGGTTGCATTTACTCCCATGAATACTGAGAGGTGCAAATGCTGAACACTGTGTACCCATATTATGCCATGGTAACTTTCTCTAATTTCCAATTTTTCTCTGTAATGGACGACTCGTGTGGAAACTGATCTGCACTAATAAACATGATAGAGAACATAACTTTACATCAGCTACCCCTGAGGTTTTAGTACATAAACTGAGAGAATGAAAGTAAGTGCATTTTAGAAGAATATTATAGTCTGTGCTGAAAAGGACTGAAAAAGGTAGCTGAGCTCTTCCACAGCCAGAGGCAGGAGAGGTGAGTCTGAGTGATTATCACACACAAGTTAGTAATAACCCAAAACTAGGATTTATTCTATTACATGAATGAAAGGCATACTTCAAAGGTGTCTGTCAACTCCAATAAAGGATTTTCTGCATTGTAGATCTCAAGAGCTTGTCTTACCATTTGGTTAGCAGATGGGAAATTTTGCTGCAGTGCTTAAAGAAACGATAAATTCTTTATTAATATTTGGTAGTGATATGTATGCCAGTAGCAAGACAGGTGAATGTCACATCAAAATCTAGCTACTGAATTGTGCAAGTGGTGGTCCAACACCAAGAGGAGATTTGAATTTTGCAAAATGCACTGCACTGATACAACAAAAATAACTTCAATTTTAAATTATATCACACAACAATAATCTGACAAGCTAGCTGACAAATAGTATAGGTTTTGGATTGCACTGATCTTTGATAGTTGGCATAAAAGAATTGATATACTGCTCTGGAGTAGATGGTGACTAAGGGGACTAGGCAGTGTCATAAAACACAGCATTGCAGTAATACTATTAAAAAGTCTTGAGTTTGTTCACATCTAGTAACCCAGAGCTGACCAGTAAATGCTGCTTTCTGAATGGTTGCTATAGGATACTAAACAAGCAGCAAACTTAAGACCATTTATTATATTATCCAATAGTTCCTGAGAACATCAGGACTGGACTGGAATATTGGAATACTGGATTATGATCTTCCCTCACTGCTCTAGGCTAAATGGTTAACATGATTTAAGCTAGAAATGTAATTTTTTTACACCCACATGCAGTTTACATGCCTTCAAGCTAAATAAAGAACATTACAGCCAAAACACATCTATTGTTATGTTTCTCTCTGTTTCAAGAAAATGAGCCTCTTGTTACTTTTAATTTTAAAGAATTGCATGAATTCCTGATTTAAGTAAATTTATGCTTCACACAAAGCAGTGTGTTATGGTGTGAATTGTAACTCAATGATGCACATTCACTGCTCCATCTAAATACAAATTTGAAGAGAAGAAATATACTTTGTACAACAACTATATAAAGCACACCTTTTCAGGATATCTATTATCATTAGACAAAATGTGGGGCTTCAAACTAATTCTAATTCTATAAATGTTTCTAATCCTTGCTTATAGCTATTATGCAAATAACTGAAATGCTTAGGGGGAATGTAATATTGGTCGCTAATGTAAAAATCATTTGCAATGTTCACACAGTGAGCAGTTTTGCCTTTGCAAACACTTTGCCCCTCATATGACAGTAGGATAGTGATTGTGAATTTTATAGTTTACGATAGTGTGCAGTGTATGTCATAAAACTTCTTAATGGAAAAGTTTACGTTTGCTCCAAAAGTTTACCCACCTTCAAGCAGGTGTTAAAGGTTCGCAATGCATAATTAGCATTAACAATGCAATAAAAGCCTAATGAATAATATTACACTGCGACATGCAAATTTTTATTTGCCAATCTTTTTACATTTCCCCCATAGATGGAAGTGGACAAGAAACAACATTTATATAAATTTGTCAATGCAAGGGAGAAGCTCTTAATACTCTTAAAAAAGAACAGGAAACGAATGTGCACGTATTTTCTGAAGTCTCGAACATCAGACCAACTTTTCCATGAAAAATCTCCAGGAAAGTTGTATAGAAGTTTCCCAAGTTATTAAAACATTCAAGATATTCAGCCTCATTGTCAGCTAACACAAGAGAAATAAAGTTGCACATGTTTTGTTTGGGTTTTTTCCACAACCTCGAATTTCAATAAATGTGCCCCTTAGACTCATTGGGGCAAATTCACTAAAGGACGAAGCGCCTAACGCTAGCGTTAATTCGCTAGCGTTAATTCGCTAGCGTAGCGCTTTTTCGTTAATTTGCCGATTCACTAACGGACACTGGCATAAATTCGCTAGTGTTATTCGCACCCTTACGCCTGGCGAATTTGCACAGCGGACGTAACTACGCAAATTCACCGACGCAAGCATTTTTCTGAACGCTACCTTTTACGCCAGACTTCCTTCGCCACCTCAGACTAGGCGAAGTGCAATAGAGTAGATAGGAATTGCTTCAAAAAAAGTTAAAATTTTTTCTAAGTCCCAAAAAACGCTGGCATTTTTTGTTTTTTTATGGGTGAAAACGATCGAAATTTTTTTTGGGGCTACCCTCCTTCCCCCCTACATTTCCTAACTCATGGCACCTTAACTATACAATGGGCACATGTGTAGGGCAAAATAAAAATTTTATTTGCTGTTTTGAAGGTTTCCCAGGCTTGTGTAGTGATGCTACATATACCTCCATTGTAACTTCAATTTGGCGCCGTATGCAAATTAAGCATCGCTAGCGTAACTTAGCTTTGCTTGGCGAATTAACGCTAGTGCAACTTCGCAACCTTACGCTTCCCCTGAGTGCAACTTCGGATTTTAGTGAATTTGCGTGGCGCTGGCGAAAATACGCCTGGCGAAGTGCGGCAAAGCGGACGCTGGCGCAACTAGTGAATTTGCCTCTTTGACTACTAGGAGGTTCAGTGCTAGTTACAAAAACACATGCAAACTTGTGCTTACTACCAAGAGGCTAATAAAGTGTTTATGCATATTATGGCTAAGACATAGATTTAATATATTACTTTCACTAAGGCATAAGGTGCATTGCTAAGGTGCAGTGGAGCTTTGCACAGTAGAACAGCTGCCTTTTGTATTAATACTAACATTATACATGGTTCTAGGACTTTAGATGATACAGCACCTGCCAATCAGTGTCCTATATGAGATGGGTTGTGTACCAAGAGATCCCTGTATGACAAATGGAGTGATCCCTCCTAGTTGGCTTCAAGAAAATGCATTGTAAACTGTCACTGTAAATAGTTCTTGCTCACTAGCCAGCAGCCACGGCCTACAACCCCCAAGGTGAGAGGGAAGGTTGCTGGGCAGATTTTCCAAGAATATTCTTTGGCATTAAAGACACCCTTTACTTGCAAATATATACTAGTGTCACTTATATGCCTGATAAAAGGGTTGGAAGAAACCAAGGAGCACCCAAGATGGAAGTTAACAAAGTTCATATTTAGTTACCAGCTAACAGTTAACTATACATATTCCAAAGACTTCCAGTCCTTTTTTCCACTGCTTTTGCTTGTGCAAACAGTTAAAAGGACACTTTACTATTAAGGCTTATGTCATATGTGGCATTCAATTAACATTCATTGAAAAAATCCCCAAATAAAATGTCCCTGCCTGTTATGTTGCCAAAATGCTTGAGCATTTTATGCGTAAAGGGCTGATTGTTACTATTCCTTGTGCATCAGCCAGGCTGCTTTCAGTTTCATAACATCAAAAGCTGTTTTCCTCTCCTATTAGTAATAAAGCAAATTTTGACTTAATTTAAATTCCAGTAAAAAGAAATTATTTCTTGGTGCATGGGGGTCACTTTCAAGAGCCATATTATTGAACTCTTAGGGGAACCCAATGGCTACACAAAGCTGACCATGATAAGTTGTTAGTGCTTTATAACAGCTGATCTAGTGAAACATGATATTTTCCATTTAACTCATGTAAGGTCAGAACTAAACTTGAGCTGTCAAAGGATAAAAACCAAGCACCTGGTCTATCAAGATTAAATTCTTCACATGCTGAAGATTATCTCAGCTAGTTCAGAATGATTTGCCCCAGCCAGGTTAGTAACTGATATTTAGCTATCAGTATTATAGCAAAAGAAGCAGATAATGAAAAAAAAAGAAAATGTTTCCCTGGCCAAACACGGATACCGAACGTTTGAGCTATTGCAGCTTAAGTTTCGTATTCACTACACTTTTGTTATAAGTCTTTTTAACGCAGGTACTCAAACACCTATTCCCGCAGAGTTTATAGTCCAATTTTAGCAGCTGGAGAAATAAAAAGGTGATGTGTCTACCTCATGTGGTTGACTCTGATACTTTTAAGAGATCAACATATCAGTCTTACCAGGTATTTTAAGCTGCATTGCTAATGCCAGAATGCTTCCTAAGATTGGCATTTACTCTATTTAAATGTTTTTACAAGCTACCAAACAGCTTACCCTGGACTCTTGTCACACACATATGGCTTTTTTATGTTGAAGAGACCTTCTTATAGATGTATAACGTAATAGTCAGGTAACAGAAGTTAATTCAGTGACTTTATTAACATGTATTTTCTCTTAAATAGGTAAATATATTGGGCAACTAGAAAAACATTCCATTAGATCCTGAAAGCCATTTTACATGCTAATTAACACAATAAATAAATATGTTTGAGCTGAAAGCCTGTTATTAGCAGTCTACTCTATAAAATGGCTATTATCTCAGAAACCACTAAAATGAGAAAATTCATGTGAACTGCACTCTTTTTTAATATTTGTTTTAAATCCTCTGTAAGCCTGATTACCACTTGCTATACTTTACATGGTTCCTATCTAACAGTGGGTTGGATTAACCTGTGACAGGCAACATAAAGATAAAATCACAGAGTTGCAAATAATTTTTCCACCTAGGTTTTCCAACAGAAGTCCTGTTAGCCTCTCAAGATTCCATATTCACAGAAACCATGTTTTATTTGGGTGGTGTTCTCTAGGCTGTAAGCTGATTCACCTATCAAAAATGTGGAATGGAATATAGAACCACCCCTGTCTTCCCCATAAAGTTCCATGGCCTCCTATCTGAATTACAGAAGACACTCTGTAACTGTAAGTGAAGAATCTTTGCCCTTGATAAGGCATTATAACATTGATTGACCAAGCCATGAAGATAATATATAAATAAAATGAGGCTTTGTTCAAAGGCAATACTCAGTTAATTGCCCAATAAAACATTGGACTTCCTAATTGTGGCTCCCACTGCCGGCACAGTTGGACAAAATAGAATTTATCTTATCTGCCACGGCGAGGTGTCTGGAAACATTTCTCTTTCATAAGTATAAAATCTTGTCTCGGCAGAAACAGCTCTGTTAATGGTCTGTTTACATTTGGAAAACAATATCAACTTAATTGTAATTACATCTAAGAATAATTATAACAGCCTGCAATACAGAATATTATAATTATTCTTTTTTCTGAAGCAAGTTTCAGTACACAGCCATCGTTTCTATATGCATTTGTGTTGTATAATATCAAGCAATATATTAGAAAATAAAGTATTTATAGCAATATAATGTCAACATTCTTCTTATATTTATTTGTACATCTATCACTGAAATCAGAGATATAAATGCATTGTCCACATTTAATTTGGACTCCTCCTTCATTAAAAATTAGAGTCAATTGTGCGTGTTCTCTTTTGAAAGAAGTTTGTTTTGCCAAAAATCATGAAATGGCATGCTGAGAGTTTTGTGGTTGATCAGCTTTACTCCCTGTGTCAGTGTGTATGCATTAAACTGCACAAACAAAGGGTTGCTTAGAATGGTGGCATGTGACAGTGTTGGACTGGCCCACCTGGATACAGGGAAAACGCCTGGTGGGCCAAGGTCTCAGTGGCCCTCCTGCTTCTAAACATTTGGCCTATTTAATGGTCATTGTCTATTTCTATGAGAATAAGAGGCTAAATAGATGGAATAATAGATTATAGTATGTAAAGAAAAGAGAATAGGAGAAAAGAGGTTGAGTGAGGAGAGGAAGAAAATAATACTTAGAGTGGACCCCTGGTCTAAAGGTTTTTGGGTGGGCCCCTGGTCTAAGGGTTTTTGGTGGGCCCCTGGTGTCCCAGTCCGACACTGGCAGTAGATAAGGTGAGAAAAAAATCTCACTTCAGCCTAACATGGATAAACCACTGAATTAAGAAATGAAAGACCACGAAAATATAGAAATTGCCTTTACCGGTGCACAAAACCAACAATAAATGGATATGCTGCAGAACTCTGCATTAACTATTAGAAATCCACTGTTGTATACTGTTGCTCTGTTGCTGCATTTAATAAGGCACTAAATAGGCAGAAATGTATAGTTTATGTAGTTTTGATATAAACAGGGCAAGTGGAGAAACTGAAACAATTTAGGGGCAGATTTATCAAGGGTCGAAGTGAATTTGAGGGAATTTTCGAAGTAAAAGTCAAAAGTAATTTTTTGGATACTTCGACCATCGAATATGATACTATGACTTTGAATTTACCTCGATTCGAAGTAAAAATCGTTTGAATATTCGACCATTCGATAATCAAAGTACTGTCTCTTTGAAAAAAACTTCGACTTCAATACTTCGCCAAATTAAACCTGCCGAAGTGCTATGTTAGCCTATGGGGACCTTCTAGAGCAGTTTTCTAAGTCTTTAGAGGTCGAACGATTGAATCATACGATCAAACGATTTTCGTTCGATTGTCAAATTCGGTAAAAAATCCTCCGACTTCGATATTCGATGTTGAAGTATTTTAATTAGATGGTCAAATTTCGAGGTATTTTTTACTTCGAAATTCGACCCTTGATAAATCTGCCCCTTAATCTTTCCAACGTTGTGGTTCTTGTGAGATAGGATGAAAATATAAGTGATCATAAGTTACCTTCAGTTTAAGCCATATATCAAAATAATTAGTAAATTTAGAGATATTACCCACGTTTCCCACTTGGTTGTGTCCCCTTGACTCTGAAGCCTCTCTGTTGGTTAGTGATCCAGTGCTTCACATTATAGGCATGGGCATACGGTCAACAACAGTAATGTTACATGTAAACTAAACTAATAATAAAAAAAAAATGTAGATTTTTTTTTAAATTATAATTTAATTAAGTTTCACTTTGCTCCTGTTGAAAAAAATATATATAATGGTATACTGCACACTCTTCTGTGTCTATTCAGTTTTGACTCCACTTCATTTTTTTCTTTTGACAATTTCATTTATCACCTTTCCCTTCTTCTTTCTCACTTCTCTAAAACTATTCTGGAAAGGGGATTGTTGTGCTTTAAATAGCATTGTCAGTTTCTTTGAATCCTTATACATTTGCTTACCTTTGCCCCATACACTACAATAAAACTGAAAACCTTATAGATTAGGATCTAACTGACTCATTATCTGTAATCATATAGGTAACCTACATGTAATTCAGGAACTAACATTGGCTAGTGTTCAAATTTCCAAGTGGATCTTGGTTTCACTATCACTGCAAAGTATGAGAGAGACATTACATTGTACAGGTTGTAGGGACATTTTACATTCATTATTTTTCTTCTATGTGCACAAAATGGGTGATTAAAGCCCTGTGATTTTAAAGGTCAGATTTTATTGCACTGATTCTTTGATCATTTTGCATGAAAAATGTACAGTTCTGTTCTGTTAGAACCAAGCTATATAATGGTAGAGCTTTTATATTATTGCTACTGTACATTTTAATATTCTTGCAGAATAGAAGAGCATCTAACCAACAAAAAATGCTAGTATGAACCAGGGCTATTAGGGCACACAAAGAGTGCATTACTGCAGAACACAACTTTCTAGTATTAATAGCTAAAATTAATGGAACACCTGGCCAGCCTGTCCCTATGAAATATAATTCTGAGACCTTTAAAGTCCTTTGTTTTTATTGGTTGTTTGGTTTATTTATTTAGCCTTTAGTGTTTCTCAAATTTAGCAGAAACTTGCAGAACACATGGGCTCATTTATGACCAAAAACAAATTTGTAGGCACTTAAATGTTTTACACAAAGAATCAATTGCACCTACTATATACCCACTCTTTTTGACTTGTAACTGACTTAATATCAATGCACTATTTCAGACTGCATTGAAGAATTGCCCTCAGCTGCATGTGCAGAGTACAGGGCACATATACACAAGGGAACCCTGTAATCAATCATTTCCTTGAGGTGCTGTTATTTCCAGGGTTCCATTAATGTAAGGCACCTAACTTGGTGCTTGACACCTATCTTTTACACTGAATAATGGGGAAACGCATTGTACATACTCATTTAGTAAATGAGCCATTTTTGGTTTAATGTAGATTTTTGAAAAGTAAAAGACATTAATAACTGTTGGCTATCTTTTACAGTTTATGTGGCATTTATCTCATGTAAAAACAAAAGGATTTCACTGTAAGGCATTTTAATATTGCACGATCATGAATGAGTTATAAATATATACATACATATATGTGTGTGTGTAGCATAAACTAGCATCCAGCACACAGCAGGGTTTTATACAATATTCCAAATTTATTCAGAGTTTCAGCTCTGTGACCAAGCCTGCGACCAGACAGACTTTGCCAACATGAAGTTCTCAGGTTTTATTGTGGATGCAAGATAAACAAGTACATTTCTGACACATTCAATTTAACAGAACAGAATTAAAAATAAAATATAAAAAAAGTAAAGCCCTTGTTGATATTAGTTTCAACCATAACATGGGATTCAAGTTTCTTACTTGAAACTTAGAAATGTTGCAGCAAACAAAATATACAATACAGTAGGCCATACTACCTTTATAAGGCAAGCCAATCAACTTTTAAGCATTTTAATACATACCCTTTCCTTGGTCACCAGATATCACTGGAAAAGGAAAGGAGAGTTTATTTATAATGGAGACCATGTGATGAGAGCCTGAATAATGCTGACCTAAGCATAACTGAATGTTAAATAAAATAGGTTAAATATAACCCTCATGCCAATATATTATTGTTAAATTGTTTTAATTGCAAAGTTGATGTACAGTGTAATAAATAAGAAACAGGATATAACCAGTCAGTTTAATAGTAAACATAGTTTCTCACTATCTAGCGTAGGTGTGCCTGGTTATAGTGCATAAAAACATTTTGGTGATTTTTTGGTAATTGCTTGGAGGTGGATTTTAAGTAAAATGGGGATTCTTTTTAATTCAGTGGAGTTCTTCTTTGAAATGGCCTCTGTATATTATTGACTGACCAATCTTTAGCAGCCATTAGTTAAAAGAAGCCACTGTGATTTGGAGATCTTAAGCTGTGATGTTTCAAAAGACATATATCCACAGCAGGAACAGTCTGTGGCAACTGTACTTGGAGACAATTTTTAATTCTGTGCAGGGAGACAATCCTTGAACTTCACTAGGAAGTACCGTATTTGTCTTTTTGACCAATTAATAGTCCTGACTGATACCTCTAATTTTGGAATCCTATTATAAAATAAAATTTCATATAAAATAATCAGTAAAGCCCTTGGACAGCTTCAGGACCATAAAACAATCTCTTGGAGGACCACATGTGGCCCCAACCCTCAAATGGTTTTAGAGCATACGGTTATGACACAATATGCTAAAAATGGCGTATTGCTATAAAGTGCCTAGTTCTGTTGAAATTTCATGCAAAACTATATTAAAAAAAGCATCTCCACAGGAGTACTGATTTTTTTAAACAATTCAGCAAAATATTTCTGCAATCTCAATGATAATATAATAAGCAAAATACAAGTAAAGGGGAAACTGAAGAAAAATTTGCATACACGAATACACAAAATGTTTTGTATTTTGGTGTATATTAGGAAAAATGGTGACGGTCAATTAAAGCAGCTACATTGCTAAACTCATTTACATCATAATGGAAGATTTATCTCGGCTATGGCTCACAGCTTTCCCCCCTCTCCCTCTGCCTATCAGGTGAATTCATACACAGTATTAAACCATTACTGTTAAAATATGTAAAATTCTTTCCTCTTCACTCCAGTAAGCCCTTAATGATGTTTGAGGCTATTGTCAGGGACCCCCTGGGGAGACTAAGCTCATGAAGAAAAAGGCAAAGCACAAGGAAACATTATTAAGGGGAATATAATGATCTGTGAAGGGAGGAGCTACATCATGCAAAACATCTCATATCCGCAGCTCACAAACATCACTTGTGTCCTCAAACATTCCAGCATCCTTTGAATACAGATCCATACAAGCATGTTTGCTTTATTGTTCCAAGATTTTGTAGTAAGTGCTTACATATTTTACAGAGAAACAAATAGTTGAAATTGTGTCCAAGATTCTCTAAATACCATTTGATACTTAATATGTCAAGCTTATTAGCATTAGGTGAAGCTTTCTGTTAGTCAAGAGATTGCATTTAGCTAGCCGATTTTCAATTCTTTATTATTATTATACTTTATATAGTGCCAACATATTATGCATTGCTTTACATAGATAATTCATCATTTATATCAATCCCTGTCCCAGTGAAGCTTACAATTTAAGGTATAGGTATGGGTCCTGTTATCCAGAATGCTAAAGGTTTTCTGGATAATGGATCTTTCCTTTAATTTGGATCTTCATACCGTAAGTCTACTAGAAAATCATGTAAACATCAAATCCAACAGGCTGGCTTTGTTTCCAATAGGGATTAATTGTATCTTAGTTAGGATCAAGTATAAAGTACTGTTTTATTATTACAGAGAAAAAGGAAATAATTTAAAAAAAAAATATATGGATTGCTTGGATAAAATGGAGTACATGAGAGCTGGCCATCCTGCAATTTGGAGCTTTCTGGATAACGGGTTTCTAGATAACGGATCCCATACCTGTACCTGTATCACATACCCACTATGGTCAATTTTATCTGACGCCAGTTAACCTATTTGTATGTTTTTGGAGTGAAAGAGGTAACCAGGTACCCAGAGGAAATGCATGCAAGCAGTATTTTATACTTTATTTCTCCTTTAACAACAAAACTTCTAGTTTTATAAAATTCTAAATAACACTTTCCCTCTTTAACACACCTTGGAAATAGATCACGATAACTGAAAATAGTCCATGTTACCATTCATCTCAGGGGTGTAACTACAGAGGAAGCAGACCCTATGACTGCAGGGTGGCCCAAGAGGTATATTGGCCCCCATGAGGCCCTAATTATTGATTAAATTTAATAGATTGGTAAAACAGTTATCCTGATATTTTGGGGACATTAAAATGATTTTGCTGTGGGGTCCATTAACATCTAGTTATGACACTGAATCAATTGTAGGACAAGATTAGTCATGCCAAATAAGTGCAAGCAAAGCTGAAGTATAAGTCGACATCTGATACAAAATTGGGTGGAACAGTGAAACAGAGATATTACTATTACAAATGAAAGCAATTACACATAAACTGTAAATGGAAAAGTAGGAAAGGAACTGCTGTCAGGGCCACCATCGGGGGGGATAGGGGATACACTTGTTTCAGGCCCAGTGGGTTTCTGGGTCTTGAGGGGGCCCTGCTGTCAGTGAGCTGAACATTCAGAAGGGATGGTGGGGGGTCCAGGGTCTGCTTCTTTTTTCTGATAAGAGCTGTCTGTGAGCTCATTGGTCAATGACGTTAAGCCGCGGTAAAGCCGCATGAGGATTGGATAGGCTGGAGGGGTTGTTTCAACTTCACCCATCCAATCCATGTGCAGCTCTGCTAGGACTTAAACTTCAGTGACCTGTGAGCTCTTACAGGAAAAAAAGAAGCAGGCATTCGAGTGCAGCCCACTGACATTTTGTACCATGGATATTTCTACACTTTACATGCTTAAAATATTTATTTAGCATGTAGAATCATATGCTGTTCAGGGAGTGAACTGAACAATAGCAATATTTAATGTTTTTATGCTTAAAAACCATATACATTGGTTGCAGGGAATTACTTAGTACTCCATGCCGTGCAAGACTAAGCAGGCGTCAAGTTATTGTGCAGTTCTTTGAAAATGATTACAGTGTACAATGTTCCATTTGCAGTACAGTGTATATTTTTTAATGAATTGAAATGCTCTATGCCCTTGTACCAGTCAGGATATAAAACCTGCACAAATATTTTTTTTTTAATATTTAGGAACATGTTTATATTAGTCATAAAGCAGTAAAGGCATTTTTATAACTTTAAATTTAATAATGTTGTGTGTGTAGGGGAATAACATGCAGGCACCCAACCTCATGCCCTTCTCTTATTTCTGAGGGCTAGAAATGATACATTGTCGCCCATTGTTAGAGGTACTACAGCATTAACTGAGTTTGCATATTTCTGGTGCAATTAAAGTGAGGTCAGAACATAAACAGCAACTCAGCTTGGACCAAAAGGCAGTTACATAACCAGCAGCTTCTTTATCACCATGATACAACTAATAACTGAAACCTAGGGACATTGAGCAATAATAATGATAAATACAAATTTGCATACCGAAGCATAAAAGCAACATGAAAGAAATATGCAGCATGAAAAAGTAAATTAGCATCCCCAGAATAGCAATTAACAGACAAAACCGTAAACAATATGCATATTCACCATCTCCCAAAGCCCCCAAATGCAGTAATTGTCCGAAGAAAAAGGCAGCAGGGAAACCATTTGCAAATTCAACCATTTAGCTCAGCTTTCAATAACTGAAGCTGCATAACATGTTACCGCTTCTTTGTTCAGAGTGTACTTACAAAAATCATTATATAGGAAAACAGACAAAACACGTTTGGGCTCATTTATATGCCTTAACAGGTATACTGTGCTACATGCAATGTAGCCATGTTTTGTTAATCCACAATGCAGTGTTCTGTGTTATTCTGTGTTATTCATTTCAGCCTATAATGATGACATCTGCTCCTAATTCTTTAGATGCAAGTGTACTGTGTCTATCAATGCGGGACACTCTGGAAACCCCCAAAGCTACTGCCACATTTTGAGTTTGTGGTAACTGCAAGGTTCTCATTCATCAATAGATGAACTGGGGCTGGTTTACAAGAAGGGGAGGGATGGACAGAACAGTAGCGGGCACAACAATGCAGAAGTTTAAGGAGAGCCTATTGCCGCAAGTACCTTTAATGATGGTAAGTTTTTGTGTTCTGTTGCAAACATAGTGGTATGTAAACGTATATTATTTTATACAGCATACATTACACGCTACATTGTTGAAAGAATGTTCTAGACACATCCACTTCCCTGTAGAGCTTACAATCTACATTTGGTGCTTCAAATGCAGGTGGGATACTTTACAAGTAGCTTTGAAGACACATATAAAAGTAGGTTTAAATAATGTTCAAAGAGCTTCAAGATGTTTCCTTTGTCCTTTTTTTTTAAAATGGGCAATAGTATCCATTTTTCAACATGAACTTTAAACATACTTTTTTATTCAATATCTATGGTTCTTGTTATTACTCATTTAAATATGCTTTGTGATACTACCAGTAGCACAGTAGATGAACAAAGTCAATATTGAAAAATGCTCTTTCTACTTCACTACTGAATATGTTTCCCCCAAAAACAGGCTATGACATAGGCAAAACCTGGATGTGTACTATAGAAACAAACATATATGTGCGTCTGGTATTCATCTTAGCTGCATATATTCAATAAAAAACTCATGACAAAAAATTGAGGCTTGAGAAAATTCAAGTTACAAATAACACCAAGCCAAGAAACCCTCATTAAGAATGATTGAATTATTGAGAAGTATTTTTACATTTTGATATACTTCACCTTTACCCAGTATAAATATGTATTCAATGACAAAACCTATAGTTGACTTATAATAAAGCTTTTATTTTTATTTATGATAAACACCCAGTATTTAAACTATATTAAAACTTTAGGGGGTTATTTACTAAAACTCGAGTTTCTCTCATCTTTTTATTAAACCAAGGTCAACCAAACTCCTATCCACAATTTATTTGTTATTTATCAGTAAAGTAGAAACATTTGGTGAAGGAAAAGACTTGATAAAATCGAGCAAAAACTCAAATCGTACAAATTTTTTGGATTTGATACCTGAATCGCTCATTTTTTTGGGTTATAACCAAAAAAAAACTTTTTGGACAAAACTACGTGCAAATCACGATATCCTCAAATAGTAAAAGAGACAGCTGCCATTGACTTCTACATGACCTCAGCAGGTTTGAAATGCTGGATTTTCAGATTCTGACTTTTAGTAGCTTCGGGATATAATAAATATCGAAAAATGTGTTATTTTTTCCCCCCAAAAAACCTCAACCAGAAAAAAAATCAGTTTTAATTTGTAAGCTCTTGGGTATATCCCCCATCACCTTCTGTATCAATTAGCATGGTGTAATTTGTATGGTATTTATAATATGTACATCATATGTGTGTCTAAGTATAGTAATAATAATAATGTGTCATTTAAGTAGAGCACATACAATTTTGTGTAAATCTTTTGTAAACCCATATTTAATATTAAACAGGAGAAACACGGGTTGTGAATGAAATGAACGGAGCTCACCCTTCTTTGTGGCGTCTCGGCCGCAGCTCTCGCGATACTCCGGCAACTCCAAGCCGGCATTTACAAGACAGAATCTGTGTATCGCTGTTCAGCGCTGGCCCGTCCACATCAAGACTCGCCACACTTATTCTTTGAAAAACGGCTTTATTCAACTTGCATAAGTGGTAACAGGCAGTGGGTAAGTGGTGCGAACTAACGCGTTTCGTGCCCTCTCTATTGGCACTTCATCAGAGTTCAAAATATGTCACATGATATCCCATTAAATAGAGTATACCATATATGGTAACTTATTAGAATGAATTCATTTAGTATTATAATTCGGGATTCACAAGTATCCAATAGGATGCTTTGGTATAATTGAAGGGAATACATTTATGCTAATTATATACACAGGTGTTTAACATTGGACACTCTATTTAATGGGATATCATGTGACATATTTTGAACTCTGATGAAGTGCCAATAGAGAGGGCACGAAACGCGTTAGTTCGCACCACTTACCCACTGCCTGTTACCACTTATGCAAGTTGAATAAAGCCGTTTTTCAAAGAATAAGTGTGGCGAGTCTTGATGTGGACGGGCCAGCGCTGAACAGCGATACACAGATTCTGTCTTAATATTAAACACTACCCAATCAAATGAAATGTGTTTAAAAACTGTTAAAATTGTTAAAAAAAACCATGTCAGAGAAATAACGTCTGTCTTCTTCAATGGTCCGGGTCTCAATGTTTAGCTACTATGACCTTAGACCAGTGTTCCCCAAACAGTGGCTCGCAAGCAACATGTTGCTCACCCGCCTCCTGGCAGTTGCTAACAGTGGCCTCAAAGTACAGTAGGTGCTTATTTTTTTTAATTCTTGTCTTGGAGACAAGTTTTTGTTGCATAAAAACCATGTGTACTGCCAAACAAAGCCTCGTATAGGCTGTCAGTCCACATTGAGGCTACCAAATAGCCAATCATAGCCCTTATTTGGCACCCCCTGCTTGTTTTGCTCCCCAACAGTTTTTACATTTGGATGTGGCTCACAGGTATAAAAGGTTTTGGGTCCCTGCCTTAGACCAAGGCAACATTTATCAACTTTTTTCAGCATTTTGATCTCTAACAGAAATTTAAAAAAACGCCAATGAATATACTGTACATATATACACAGATTACAGTTAATATTTTCCACACAGTTAATACTTTATATATAAAATGAAAAAAAAAACTGCCACTTTTAAATTGGCATATAGTCTGTCCTAAATGAGCCTGAGGGATACATAACGTGTCACATTTTGTGTGACAATTAGCTTTACCACTGCAGAATATTCTCAACCAGATGAGGAAAAACATAAGTAACTCCTGATCTGTGGTAATCACATTTCTGGAAGTTAATTGAGCTCTGCAGTAACAGATGTCTGTATTTTTCACTACACGCAGTTACAAACTGACTGACTACCTCTCTGGTAGCACAAGTAGAGCTTTTGATTTTAATCCACCCTTTGCAGTTGCTTTCACCATACTATCTTTATTTGTAATTATAATAATACAAACTCTTTAAATGGACCATTTCTTTTTGTTTTTGCATGCAAAGCAAAAGTTTTTGCTGCAAGACATTGTGGTACCATTACAGCATTGGTGCTATGAATAATGCAGCAGCAGGGGTCCTACACAATGTTAAGACCCATGTTATACAAATTTACCCTCATGTTGGCAACATCCATAAATAAATATCAGTAACACATTTTCTCATAAGGTTACTCTATCCAACTACTCTAAAGAGAATGCTTACTAAAAAAAGGAATATCAGGGTTGCATTTTCATCAGTTTAGCACAATAGTTTATATTTCTTTATAGACTGGCATTATAATGTCTGAATATTTACTGTAATTCCACTACTGTTTTGAAATAACAGTATACATCTAAAGATACAGAATGCATACTTTGTCTTGCAATGTATTATTTAATGGATAAACAGGCACACTGATGATGTAGGTGAGTGATCCCAAGCCAGTGGCCATGTTGCTCACCAACCCATTGGATGTTACTCTCAGTGACCTCAAAGTAGCTGCTTATTTTTGAATTTCAGGCTTGGAGGCAAATTTTGGTTGTATAAAAATAGGTTTATCCTGTAGGCTGCCAGTCTACAGTGGGGCAACCAAATAGCCAATAACTACTCTTATTTAACAACTCATCCCCAGGTAATGTTCTTATGCATGTGTTGCTCCCCAACTCATTTAACATTTGAATGAGTTTCATCATTGGCAAAAAAGGTTGGGGACCTCTGATCTAGCTGATTACTTAGACTTCCATAGAGACTACTCACTATAGGTGCTAAGGTGCAATGATCATAGGAAAATACCAAGTTGCATCCATGGTTCATATAACCTATAATCTTTCTAAACTATATGCCAGCATCTTCCCTCTGTTTCAGCCTGATGTTAACTTGGACTTGTTTTCTAACTTGCAGTAGACATATGAAAAATAATTACTGCTACTGGTAACTGCATTTGTGCTATATAACACATATTTTATGTCACCCTATTCACCACAAAACTACAAACTTGATAATGTTGTGTTGGGGACAAATGAGGCTACCACCCTAAATCCTTAATCAGTGTAACTATGTGTGCAGATAAGTATTTTTCCACACTAGTACCCAAACCAATCCCAATTTTTTTTTACTTCATCTCCAATGGCTTATCACAGAAAACCAGGGACTATGTAGGTTTGTTAGCAGGTTCTTCCACATGTTGCTTCCTACCCTACAGACATCTATCTTTGGAGATTGTGGCTACCTGGACCCACCTCATCCTATGCCTAGAGCACAACAATAGCAAAATGGAGAATAAAACATCTTCCCCTCAGAAAGCTTTGTAGATTTTGATTCGCTTTATCCAATGTGGCAAGGGAGAGAGATCATAACATTATTTAAACCACATGGGGTGCATTGAGCTCAGTTTCTCTGAGAAACAGCAGGCAACTTCTGCAGCAAATGGTTATGAAAGGAGAAGGCTCGTTTTTCAGCACTGGACGAATATCCTGGGCACTAACCCATAACAATTAATCTTAATTTTTTTTAAGCCAACTGCAGATAGAACCTCTGATGAAGTGCGAAAGAGAGGCACGAAACGCGTCAGGTGACTAGACACGTCATGGTTTAGATAAAGGCCTCCAAGAGGATACCTGTTTGTGTTTTTAAAGATGCTTGGAAATAAAGACTTTTTTTATTCTAAAACTACCCGTGGTTATTAAGGCTCCCGTCTATCTACTGCAACTGCAGATAGAACACCCAAAGCAGAAATTCAATCGGTTGTCCTTGGTTACTGCCTGGACCAAATTTGCTCAGTGTTGTTAAATAAGTTCCATTAGGTGGAACACTGCAGCATTGTATTTCCTAATTTTATAATATTTTATAAAATTTTATGAAAACACAATTTCTCTGTAAATTGCAATACACATTTAAAAATTACATATTTAATTAAAAGTACAAATACAAAGAGGATGGGAGTCCCTGTCCCCTTAATTTACAGAAACAAACAGGAATTTAATTAATAACATCTCACACTTAAGTTGGTGCTGACATCACCCCTATATGTATGTAATGGTGCTGATGCAATCCTTGTGTGCCCGCACCAGTGGCAGCTTCCTGGAGGAAGCACATACTCATAAAGAAAGAAGGGAAGAGTTACAGAGGCCAGTTAGCAATAGTTTTCAGTAGTCTAGAGATACAGTATTAAAGGGAAAACATATTGTTTAAAACAGTGAAATTTTTGACCTATGGGTAAAATGTGCTTAATAAAACCCAAAAAGATCCAGTATCCAGTGCTCTCCTTTGGGTTCCACTACATTAGGACCATTGTGACATGCACTACAGTAAAAGTCTTAAGTCTAAAATAAATAAGATATAAGTGGACTAATTTTAAACCACAAACTTTTTTGATTTTACACTGGTGTCATACCAGAAGCAACACAGCTACTGCTTTGATAATGGCTCCTGACATTACTGATACCATGGCTTGGGCTCACTACTGATGGGCAAATTCACGTTGAATATCCACATTTCTCCGCTGGCGAACAAACTCACAAAACTGCAGAGAAAATTTGCAGGAGAAAAATCTGCTGAATCGCTTTTGTGGAAAAGACTGGGAATATTCAATTTCTTACCAAGAGTTAGTAGCCTTTCTTCTACCCTGCTAACCTTCTATGAAGCAAAGCCCATATGATGAAGGGAAAAGTGCTTGAACTGCTGTCAGATACTGGTATGGAAGCCCTTGCTGTAGTATATTGACTGAAGCATTTCAAGGGAGGTAAGAGCTTGCACTGTGCACACCATTACAGGATTAACACAAGCTGTATCAGAATAAAGATATACACATTTAACCTTGCACTAAGTCTAAACGAATAATGGATTTTAATATCCACTTGTTCCAGCCAGAACAATAACTATTAGATTAACTTTTGGACTATGACCCCATCACTGGTAATTCACTTGCTCATGTTAAACTCTACAGAGTTGAATATGGAACACATAATTTTGTGAATTAAGTGCCTTTTTGGCTTTCAGTATTGTTAGTAGGAGAGATGGAGGCACAATGTATGTTATAGCATGCATTCTCAAATGTTCATGACAAAATGCAGTGTGTGCCACTTGCTAAACAGAAATAACTTTCAATTGGAAAAAAGGCAGTAATGGTTATTAATCAAGCCTCAATTTTTTTACTGGTCGAGGTATTTTGGGCAAAGACTCGAATGTTTAATGGAAAAAAATTTGAATTTTTCAAAATTTAGGGGGTTACTAAAATCAGATTTTATCTCATTTTCTTATTAAGCAAAGGTCCATCAAACTCCCATCCATGATTTATCTTATTTATCAATAAAATACAGTAGCTCGAAAAAGTCATACAAATTTTTCATATCTTTACTTCCAAATCGATTGATTTTGTGGGTTATCACCCTACAACCTCAAATTTTTCATATTATCCGCTAAACCCAGCGCAGACCACAATATCTTCAAATTGGGTTAGGGACATTTCCCATTGACTTCTACATGACCTCAGCTGGTTTGAGATGCTGGGTTTTTGAATTTGGGTTTTTTGCAGTATCGTGGTATAAAAAATCTTTAAAAATTCAAGGTTTTTTTCCACAAAAAAATTGAGTTTTTGCTCCAAAAAGCCCAACCAGAAAAAATTGAGGCTTGGTAAATAACCCCCTTTTTATACCCAAAAGCTGCTAAAAGTCCAAAAACGAAGATCCGCCATCTCAAACCTGCCAAGGCCATATAGAAGTCAATGGCAAATATCCCTTTTACAATTTGAATATATCGTAATCTGAACTGGATTTATTTGATAATCTGAAAAATGTTGGGTTTTTGGGTGTCAACTCCAAAAAATTCATAAAATTCCAGTTTTCATTTGATTTTATCAAGTCTTTGCCCGACCCGACTTTTTTGAGTTATTTTTATGATAAATAAGATAAAATTGTGGATGGCAGTTTAGTTGGATTTGTTTTAATAAAAATATGAGATGAAATTCGAATTTTAGTAAATAAACCCCTAAATGTTGTGGTAGTTTCATAAAAATACTATCACTAAAATAACCTTACACATTTCAAATAATGTATGAAATGCCAAAAGTGTTATTAATTATGGTTACTGGTTATCATATGTAAAATGTTTCAGATCTATATTCATTACAAAAATGACTGAAAACAGCTAAGTTTAGAAAATGTTTGGGCTTATTTAAAAACAAAAAGTGCAATACATGGACACAAATTTTCATCTCTTTTACCATCAATGCAGCTTTCTCCCCCAGAATTCAAGGGTAATAGCAGGCATCTGCCAAAATAAATGCCCACTTTCAAGAATTACATACATTTGTGGCATGTGATTTCAGAGTAAGGATGCTGTAACTTCTGGCATTTATTAAAGCCTCATGCACTGGTGAACCAGAAGTGACAGCATCTTCAATCTAAAATCCCACACCACGAATGCATGTAATTCTTTAAAGTGGGCACTTATTGTGGAAGATACCTGCTATCATCTGCTATTACATGGTGTAAATCAGTTGCATTCATGGGTGCAGCCTGCTAGAAGAACCCTGGAATTACCAGAAATTCTCATACATATACAGAGTTTCACTAAATTCATCAGAGCAGGCTGAATGGGTGCATGGGTGCAATTACTTTTGAGAATAGCATCAGTGTTTGCTAAATTTTGCATCCATTTTAGCACTTTGCACTCCATTAATGAGCCCTATTTTTATGCATTTGAAAATGCACCAAAAATGCAATATAAATATTTACATATTTGGGATGGGAATGCACCATAGGAATCTGTGACTCACAGCCACTGCCAAAAAAGTGAGCAATATTCCAAAAGAAAACTCTGTATCTGATTCCTGTCTGTCTAAATGAAAGCTGGATTTTTTAAAGCCCCAAAGCAAACATGCTTTTCACAGTTTTATTTTACTCCCTCTCTAGAAAATTAGGAAGATAGCATGCTAGAAAATGATCCAGCCTAGACCAGTAGGTCTGATAACCAGGATAGGAATGGAATTGTCTGCAATTAACCAACGTGTAACTGTTCCCCCTGGACATGTGGTCTGGGCCTGAAACAGATCCTCTGTCTATGAGAAAAGCCCATAACCTGGCCGCAGTCCATGTTTACATGGGAGACTAAGTTCCTTTCCAGTCAAACATTCCTACTTAAAGATAAGCCACCCTTCCCTTGGCCTCCCAATTACTTCAGTCCATTTTTACATCTCAGCAGTAAATGAACATGCTATTTTTTTTCTAATAGGCACCTAAAGTAAATTCTGAATCAAGCTGCATTGTTTCAGTGTGCTAGATTTTTAAGTAACTTGGTAGGATGTTCATTTCATATAAGAAAAACTGTTACGCAAGAATTTACCAACATTTTATTGTATTATTTAATGGCTTATTTACCTTTACTGCTTAATATATTGCCTTTCCTTCTTACATTACTTCTTTTTTCCAGAGGCTTCTTCAATTTAACGGGCACACGCGGCAGCTCTGAGAAGTAAAAAGAGAGGTTATTGTACATTGTGCTTTCTGACATCAGATATGCACTTTCAGTTCAATAGCCTGGAATGATTTACCCTTTCGAAACCCAGCTAAGAATTTAAATCAAAATTGTTTCTCCCAGCTCTAATGATAGTTGTTATATGCAGAACCATATGATCCCTGTTATCACATTTAGTGCAAGGGAGCACCATTGATATGTGTTCATTTTTTTATCAGCCTCCAGGAAACATATTTAGGCAAAAATAAGGTACTTCTGCCAAACTGTATGCCAGCTACAACATTTTATCATAGCCTTTGCATCAACTTCACGTAGACTTGCTAAATAAAACCAAATTAGTTGAACATTTGTAAAAGACAGGCATACTACTAAATGTTATAACAGGGCTTATATCATAATTCTGCATATAACTCCAAAACCACATTCTTAAATGCCAACATTTCTCTTGCAATTTGAATATATTTGACAATTCCAACTTATTTCTTATTATAAAATTCTACAGGTTTTTTTTTTAATAATTCTAGTCTCTTAAGGTGGTAATGCATGCCCATCTTGGGGGATGCAATGCTGTAATTTTGGCAGACCATCCCGTGTTTGATTCTCAGTTGGTCAGTTCAAATTTAAAATTACATCGTCTTGGAGCATGATGGGATATTGGCATACGAGGTAGTGAAAAATTCTAACTTTCATTCAGATTTCCTCATTAAAGGAAAACTATACTCCCAACATGAACACTTAAGCAACAGATAGTTCATATCATACTAAGTGGCATATTAAAGAATCTTAGCAAACTGGAATATATATTTAAGTAAATATTGTCCTTTTACATCTCTTGCCTTGAGCCACCATTTCGTGATCATCTCTGTGCTGCCTCAGAGATCACCTGACCAGAAATACTACAACTTTAACTGTAACAGGAAGATGTGTGGAAGAACTCTGTCTGTTAATTGGCTCATGTGACCTAACATGTATGGTTTGTTGGTATGTTTCTGAGTACAGTGAATCCTACGATCCCAGGCGGCGGCCCTTATTTTTTAAAATGGCAGTTTTCTATTTATGATTACCCAATGACACATACTACTAGAAAAGTATATTATTATGAAAATGGTTTATTTACATGAAGCAGGAATTTACATATGAGCTGTTTTATACAATATCTTTTTATAGAGACCTACATTGTTTGGGGGTATAGTTTTCCTTTAAGCACATCAGCCTGAATAGTCAGTACTCATAGAAAATGAGATGGCACACACAGAAGCATTCGTGCTAAATGGTTGAAATTTTTTTGAGATCCCCACAACGTTTTGGAGGCACAGCCTCCTTTCTCAAGTGCTTTCCTACTTAAGCACTTGAGAAAGGAGGCTGTGCCTCCGAAACATTGTGGGGATCTCAATAAAACTTCATCCATTTAACACGAATGCTTCCGTGTGTGCCATCTGATTTTCTATTAATATATGGATAACGGATACCAAGGATTGCAGCAAGGTTCCCAGATAGAGCACCACCCATAAATGTGAGCAGATTCTGCAATACTATATGAACAGTCAGTACAATGCTATTTGGTCATCACTGAGTATGACCATGTATGAGGTCTGTTACAAATAGGGGCAGATCTATCAAAGTGTGAATTTAGAACTCACCACAGTAAAATTCCACCACCCTCTGTTTATTTCTATGGGATTTTTAGAGATGTATTTATCAATGGGTGAAAGTTAGAAAGTTAGAGTTCACCATTTGATAAATATGCCACTATAAAACCCATAGAAAAGAACAGAAGAGGTTGATTGGTGGAATTTTACTGTGGTGAGCTCTACTTTCACCCCTACCCCTCATTATAATGCTCTTCCAATGTTATTCAATTTAAGTGATTTTATGCTCTCCTCAACATCCTCTACAAGACTGTAGAATTGACATATCTTTAAACTGTATAATGAAAACTCCCATAAACTTCCATATACTCGAAATTTGACCAATCAAAATGTATTATTAAAATTCAATTTTTTGAAAGGTGGGTGAATAGGATTGACCCGAAAACTTTTTACATTTTAAAAACTTGATTCGAGTTTTTTTATCCGAAAAAACTTGAATGTCTGGAAGTCTGCAAACAACTCAAGTTGATCCCTGGGCATCTCCCATTGCACTTAAACAGCAACTTGGCAGGTTTTAGGTGGTTGAATCTAAGTTCTTAAAGGGCCAGTGTATGATAAATCTCGAAAAAATTGAATTAGAATTTTTTGAAAAACTCTAATCAAATTTAAATAACCCCCTAGCCGAATTTGACAATTTTGACCATAAAAAAACTCGAAAATTTAAATTTTGATAAATCTGCCCCTGAGATTCAATGTACAGAATTCTCCAATAGTTTTTGTTGGCTGTTGGGCTTTACTTTCCTCAACAGATGGAGAGTCCCAGGTCAGCTACGAAAGCATATGTTTTAAAAAAGCCAGTTGATCTCATTCTTGCATTACATTAGCTTTTTAAATATGTATAAATATGTATAAATAAACCAAATAATTGGATTAAGGTATCATTAACTCTTAATTAAATCGGCCCAATAAAGTCCATATATCTGAGCCATATCGAAAGAATGCTGCTGCTTTTGCAGTATTGATTTTAAGTACAATCTATTTGTTTTGTCTCTTGCAACAAGCTTGTTTATTTTTTCTTTATAGCCTGTTGTTTTATTTTTAGTGAGTCACCTCAGAAATTGCTCTATATTTTATTTTATTATTTTTTCTGAGTTGTTCTGCTCAGGACAACAAAGATTCCTAATCAGTAATAAAATGATGGAGGGAGCAACAGATGAGATGGAGTAAAAATACTGCATGTGAACTGGAACATAGCTCTTGCTAATAGAGAAAATTAATTGTTTAATTACAGATCCAAGAGCTTAACTAGGTTATTAATCCTTGATGACTAATTTCAATGCATGAATTTCATTAGCCAATAAAAAGCAAAGCTGTTGGGAAATTAAAAAAGCACGGTCCACCTACATATTAGACTATGATATGCATTTGTAGAGCTGAACACAAAACTGAGATGCGTGTTTTTACTTTCAACAATCTGCGTTTGTGATTATAGTATTGAGCATTGCTGTGTATTATATACATACAATAGTATATGGCAGTCTCCTTTTTTAGTCTGTTTATTACTAAAAGTAAAAAGGGCTTATTTACTAAAGCATATGATGTTTGCAAAGTGATCAAATTGACATGCCAACTAGCATCTAGGGAGTGTGATAAGTGGAAGTTTTAACATGCACACTCAGTGTTTTGATGAACTGCCAGGATCAAACTGGGCTGGCAGGACACCGGGAAAAAACCTGGTGGGCCCTCCGGTCCATACCCACTCCCCACGGCCGCCTAAGATACACCCGGAACCCCCCCCCACCCTGATTGAGAGTGAATTGGGATTTTGTCTGGGGGCCCGTGGGGATGGCTGGGGCAGGAGGCCCAGGGGTGGTGCCCAAAGCTGTAAACCGCACAGAAATACACCCACAGACACAAGGGTACACTGGTATTACAAGCAGGCAGTTTAAGGGTTTAGAGTTGCAACTGACTTGTGGCAAGTGAATGAGACACTAATGCTATTATCGACACCCCACACACTGATGCCCCATAAGGGATGCTGTCCCTTTAGCAACTTTAAAAAGCTTGAGTTTTACCAAAATGCATAATTATTTGCATCCAAATGAGTAGTCTTTGCAAATTGCAGGAGGGACCCGCAAAGGCCAGTATGTACAGATAACTTTTTGTTACTAAGCAGAAAACTTTGCTTGTGAAATGCAATAAATAATTAAGAGACCAAAAATATGAAACCTATGTAATCCTAACGAATGCCTGTGAATTCAGCACTACACTATTATGAAATGTATATTTTATTCCTTTTTTTTTTTACAATACAGACCTAACCAGTTAATCAGTGCCTTTTTCAACTTATTCAAGCTATTCACTCTATTTAGGCTGCCCTTTCCAATTCTCACTTAAGATAATAACGAGTCATTAGCTAAAGTGCAGATTGGAATATAAAAGTCATAAGAATGGAACATCTGTAATGCATCTGAATATCCACATGATGTTTGCATGTATTACAGCCTCAGGGATCAGAATACACTCATTTGTTTATCTGATAACTACCAACAAAAAAAATTACAATATAATTTGGCTGTTGGTGAACCCTCAAGTCTGGGACATGTATAAGGATTTGAAACAGTTTGTACAGCAACCAATGACAGAGACATGTTTGTTAATCCTGAGCTGACTCTTCCAGAACTAAAGGGTTAATAGCTTGGACCTTGCTCAGCAGAGGATTTTCAAATCTGCCACAGGCCTACAAATTAAAGAGTGAGTAAACAGGCAGGCAACCCTAATTAATAGCATGAAATGCTGCTGTTACATACAAAACATTCCTTAACCTCAAATCAGGCCACCAAAATAAAGAAAATATTATAAAGTCTGTGGCTGAAAGTAGCTCCCCATAAAATAAAAAAGAAGCTGTTTAAATGTCTTACTTTCAAGCCAGGCCCCACAGAGCTGAAGCTGAGAATACATTAGCCTTTAATGAAGTGAAACTCTCATCTTGCTGGAGCCACCTCATTTAGTGCAATTGTTTCAGAGCCATTATGGAAAGACAATTACAAGGAAGCGGTGAGAGTAATTGGAAATGCTAGCAGGAGTTTGGTGAAATGATAATAAATAAAAAATATTCAAACTAATAAGCTTCCATGAGGGGGTGGGATGATGAAAATCAACATAATTAGAACTGAGCCTTACCAAGGAAAAACAGACAGCAGGGTAGCAAGTGCGCAGCTTGCAGAAAGGGAAAAAGCGAGGTGTTCAATGATATGAAATTAACGCTATTACTCACTAAGCTTGGAGATTGCACTAACTTGGGCAGAGCTGATCGGATAGCTGGTTATGCCTGAATTACATTTTACTTTCAACAGCGCTACAATAAGTTTGGATTTAACTTCAAACAACAAGTGGTACAGTATTTCATGTGGCAAATCTTGTCAAGATGTTACGGGTTAAATAGATGTCTGGTGGTAACATCTGTATTCTGAATATGCTCACAGATGTAAAAAGGACTTTAAAGGAGAAGGAATGGTATAATCACTGGGGGGGAGTGCAGCGGCATTTCAGGGACTGCTTCCGCCGGGGGGGGGGGGCTGCACCTCTAGTGCAGTGAGCGCTATTGTGCATGCTGCACTAGCAGAGCTGAATTTCCGTGTTAAAAAACTGAAATTTTTGTGTAGTTCTAACCTTAGAGTTACCAGAGGCAGCTCTTTGCTGCCCCTGGTAACTGGCAGCTCCAAGCCTCATGGCAGGAGTGGCCCTGGGGGGAGGAGGGGTGTGTGGATAAAATGTTAGTACCCATCCCCAGTGATTCTAATCACTAAGACCTCGGGCTGGTGTTTGCTGAAAATTGCACCGGCCTGGGTTACTTATACTGTACATAGGAGAGCCACACCACCTTCTTCTTTCTAGGTGTTCTCTATGTTTTGGTCTGGGTGAGACTATACAGTGCAAACTCGCATTTAGAAGCAAAAAGTCTGGTTTTCACTCTACTGCCATAAACACCCAGCCCAGAGCCACAGCGATATAGAAGTGGAAGAATGCCAGTGCAGTTTTCAATGAACAGGATCACCAGCCTGGTTTTCAGATAAGCATTTATAATCACTGGCACATCCTAGTGATCATACATTTCCTTCTCATTCAATCTATTTTGTGTCTCTTTATACCTGATTAATATTTACATTGTAAGACATTTTATAGTAGTATCTGTACTAAAATGTCATATGCACATAGAAAAAGTTGTCAGTAGTCAAAATAATTTTGCTTTGAATGAGACATATAGCATAACTAAAAATTGCCATAATCTTGAAAGCAATAATGTTTAGTAAAAATGGACCCTTTCTTGGGGCCTTTATTAGAGTCAGTTGGAGGCCTGCATTTACAAAGGCAAATATAGATTTCAGTTTCCTATCGGGTCCACCTAGTGCAGTGTGCTGAATGCCACCAGCTCCCCTGCACAGCCTGGGAAAGGAGGCAGCAAAAAGTGGAAATATGGGTGGCACTAGTAGGGTTTTTGCAGACATTTTCTATACAATTTTTCATCACATTTCTTCTATATTCTTTCTATCTTTACATAGAAATATAATGCACTAGCACATTCTTGTTTTTTGCACAGTGTGTTCCCTTTACATCTATACTACTGAATTCCAATTTAAAAATGTGTTAATATTCATCTTTTAGTCCTTACTATTAATGGTGTTTAACATTAATACTGTGACACAAGATAGTTGCATTAAAGGGATAATTCAGTACTGTTTACTTTCTTATTTATTTAATGATGTTGAATGCATTAGAACTCTTATATTATGGATCCATCTTGGAAACAAATGCTAGCATTCCTTCCTCAAATTAATATAGATGAACTAATGATACCCTGTTGTGTGTTACTAACCACTGCTTATGAGCAGGATGTGTACACAGATTAGACACAGTAGAGCTTCAAATGCTTTTCCTTTGTCTCTGCCCCTTACTCCCAAGTCTCACTTGGACCCTGTATTTTCAGTCTACAGCTATAAGACCATCATGCTTAATCCTATTTTTCCTACCACTCATGAGACTGTAGTGACAAAAGATATAGGGAGTATCTAGAAATATCTGAGGTCATGGGATGAATCTCTGAAATCTCAGAGTTTTTGAAACCTTCCAACTATAAATGTGTTTCCAAATGAAAATGTATGAATTATTTCACAGGTGAAGATGCACTGAGATGTGAAGAATTATTTTGATCTCAGTGCTCAGCTAATGAGCCAGCAGGCAAGCCCACAGAAAGTCATTGACACCACAAACAAATATTTTGTATGCAGATTCATTTTCAAATAGATAATAGTTTTGTGTAATTATATATGACCTATAGGACTCGGGCCAGATAAGCTAATTACATGGTCAGTCATTGTTGCCAATAGGAACTGTCTTGTTATTCACAGTCAGTGCCAGAACTAGGGATAGGCAGAAGAGGCACATGCCTATGGAGCAGCGAAATGGGTGTGCCAAGCACGTATCTCTTCATTCGCCTACCCCTGGTCGGGACCCTTGTTCTCCCACCATCACTCCCACACTGTCAACATGTGGAGTGCATGGACATTAATTTTCCATGTGAATACATCACTGCTTCAGCATTGCTGTATACTTGAGAGACAGATTTCCGTCCCATTCCCTAACTTGCAAATCATTCAAAAGAGTGCTAAGGAGCTCTGTATGCCTTTGTAAGCTCCATCTCGCCCTTATCAGCTACAAGGTACAGAGTGCAACACAACTTGGATGCAGGTGTTTATTAGATAAGCACTTAGGGGGTGATTTGTGCCATCTGTTCTCTAGCATTAATTTCTGTGGTCTTCAAAAATTACAACTTAGGGCTCATGTATATCTGGAAATGTATATGCAGGCCCTGCACCATGCATTGATTTTCATGTAACATCATTAGGTACTTGCATCAAAATGCACTCCTTGTACTTCTGTATAGTTTCAACACCACGCAGTCCATCCTACCTTCCGTTCCACATTGAGAGCATATTGATGCAAGGGAACCCTGAAGCTACTGCCACCTCTGGACCAGGTGGTAGCTCCAGGGTCCCCTGTGCGCCCTGCATTAATCACCGCAGTTTAGTTGCACCAAGAGAATAGGACACATATGTCATTCACACGTCAAACACCAGAAATGTTACCAGTGAACAATGGAAATGATGCCAGGCAGAGTTAGAAAATATTTGGCACAACTGCACCTAATTTGCAACAAAGCTCTTCCATTGCATCTTCTTCACAGGAGCATGTGGAGTTGGAGCTAGTCAGGAATCAGCTTCAACTGCGCATGCTCCTGAGGCTTGGTGTTGGAAAAGAGACCAGAAGAAGATGCGAATGGGAAGAAGATGGCGATGGGGATAGAGGCATGATGCCCCTTGCTTTATGTTCCTGGTCCTACACTTACCTGCCTACCATAGATAATTTCCCCCCAAAACTGCGTGTAGATGCTTGTCACAATATATTTTATATACAATATATATATATATATAATGACTTTGAATTGCAGGATTTAACCTGTTTCAAATTTCTTTAAATCATCAACTATTGTAACTAGAAAAAAAATACTTGATTACAGTCTATAAAAATAATGTAATTGGGCCACTTACTCAGAAGCAAATTTACACAATTAATTCTTTTATTTGAAATATTTAACTGATTTTAATCACCAGATCTAATATTGTACCATACCTTTAAGCAAGAATAGAAGTATTAGTCATATATTTTAACATTTATATATTTGAATGATATTTTAATAACATAATATAATTGATACAGCCAGTCTCTATTTTTACTATTATTTTTTTCAAATATTGCTTTAAGAATACTTTATATATATATATATGGTGTTACTGAAATTATTTTGTTATAAGAAAAAACATATACTAGTGATAGAATGAATGAATTATCTTGGAACTCCATCTTGACAGCAAAAATAATTTTAATTTACTTATAGGGTGGTTTATATAACACAAGTGGAATTAGGATGTGACCTTGGTTAAAATATACCCCATAATCATTTTAAAACATGAAATTACTGTATGCTAAAGTACACAAATTGCTGTACTATAAACCTGGAGAATGCATAGGCATTGGGATTATATCTCTGCATAGTGCCTAAATGCATAACAAACGTCTATGCAACAACATATGGTATAAAGAATAATTTTATTGGTAAACAGAATTGAGCACATTATTTGGCTGAATCTGTGATCCATAAACGATCAGACAATTTGCACAACAACAGGTTTTCTTTACAACACTCTTGATCATCACTGTGCATATTAAATCAAAGGAAGGTGTGGGAGAACTGTGAAAATGCAAATGACGGAAAATAAAAACTTACTTTCATAAAATATCCTGTTTTCAGATAATATCTTAAAATAAACACAGGGGTAGAGTCTACTTAGTTGAATTCATTTCTAGAGATTTCTTTGTACAGAATACTATTACTGTATTATTATTATTTTTGGAGGCAAATCAGCAAATAATGCCAGTTAAAAAATCTTATTATAAATATAAAATTTCATGAGTAGAATTTAAAAAAAGTACAGTTGATCTTCTATATTGTAATTTGTTAAAACAGAATTAAAATATTCCTGTACCAAAGGCACTTTCTGTTTATAAGAGATTTGAATGGGTGACAAAATGGCAAGGCAAAATGAGGGAAAACTTAATTTTAAACGTAAATGCTTTTATTTTAAAAAGAGAACACATATTCAAGAAGACAAAATAGTTTGTAGAAGAAACAACTCCATGTTTACTATACAGCCACTAACTTTTATGAGATGGACCGATTATATAAATGTGTAACAGCAAAGTCTGACCACAAATTAAACTGATTACACTAATGTTACAGTTATTGATGTGATTAAACATTGTCTGTAAGATGCTGCAAAATAAATTACTACTTCAACACCCAGTAACATGCTAACCAATATCACGTTCCTGAAAAGAATTTCCGATACAATTGCTCAAAACTGTAAGGGAGTTATTTATCAAAGATCGATTTGTTGTTTTTTTTTGTTGATCGGTTTGTTGTTTTTTTCTCGAATAAACTCACAACTCAAATGTTTTCCTATTTATGAAAAACTTGTATGTAAAAACTTGGTGCATTCGGAGGAAAAAAACCGAATACTCAAATGAATAGTGTTTTTGGCAGAAAAAACTGAAATCCCTGAATTAATCAAGTTTCCGAGTGAAACCCTACGAAAAAAACCCGAACATCATGAAGGCTACAAGCATTTTCAAATGGTTAATGGCCACTGACTTCTACATGACCTTGACAGGTTTTAGCTGCAGTATTTTCAAATTTTATCTATTTCCAGCTTTGGGGCATAATAAATCTTGAACAAAAAATTTAACCTGAAAATTGTTACTTTTTTTTAACCAAAAATTTTAGTTTTCACTGAAAACTACTCTCAAAAACTCAAATTCTTCGGGGAAAAAAACAACTTAACCTTTGATAAATAACCCCTAAATGTGGAAAAACTTGATAATAATCCTTATGTATGATTTTGTGTCCAAGAGCCTGATCAGCAAGATGCCCTTATTTGTGCTAACTAACTTCTATACAAAACAGTAATGGCAGTACTGTAAACAAAAGAGATAACAATATGAAGTAGAAGACAGAATATGTGGTATGTGTGGTTAGTGCCTGTGAAAATTAAAGCAATATATATATATATATATATATATATATATATATATATATATATATATATATATATATACTGTATTTACTGTATTATAGCAAACTTGGACATCATTATTTCTTATTTTTTAAAGCAAAGTATTTATAAATTAAAGTTTTAGTTCAAGGGTTAGTACCATTTTTTTCATGTTAGAGAATGGAAAGCATCCTTTGAGGTTCAAGAGGCACCTTTCACCCAATGTGTGATGATTCAGAGAGATCCTGCAGCAAAGAACAGCTGCAGAAGGAAGGTTTGTCACGCCTGCTGTTCCACTTCTACCTCTAGCAGCAGATGTTGCCAGAGGGCACTAATGTTCAGTAATCCAAGATAAGACTAGGATAAGACAATTGAAAAAAAACAGGCTAAAACGTGGGGAAACCCTTTTTGTATGTATCTAGTGGTCTCACATTCAAACCTCAGAAAAAAAAATAATGGAGGCCATGACATCTGTGGTCTGTTTGTTTTTGTGCCTTTTATCTTATAATTACTCTGCACCTTCTTTGTCTGCCTGTAGCACACCATTATCAAAAAAATAACATGGGCCACAAAATACCTTCACTTTTCTGTGTATGATTTGATATAAATCTAAAGTATATAACTGCCCAAGTTGTGTAGATATGTATTTGTTTTTTTTTATATGTATTGAATACACTTTTCAACCTATTAGGAAAATCAAACTCAGAGCAACAAAATGGTAGAGATGAACAAAAAGGCACTGCCAGGTTTGAAAATCAACAATTTTTGTAGGTTCGCTGATGACCAATGAAAATTATGCAAATAATTTTCAATGTTTCAGAAAGTGCAAAGAAAAAAAAACAACAGTCATAGGTACATTACATGGTTTTCATTTCAGAATGATGAGGAAGTTACTGCTTCAGCTAAAAAACACGGACACAGTAAGGGAGGCAGCCTGGGACAACTTGAATTTATTGGAAGGATTCATTTGTCTGAAGGAACAGTGATTGTGTTATCCTCTCTAAAATTAATTTCTCTTTTCCACTTTGTGTTTGTTGGGCATCATTAACTTTGTTTAATAGAGGAAATGCCTCATTTTAGACTTTGAAAGTTTTCTCCTCTTCGATAAAGTCTACCAAGAATTATAAAGGCTCACTCTGCCCATAAAAAAGGTATTGCAATGGATTTACTTGCCAATCCAAAATGTATGCACCAAATTCAGCATCTGGTTTTGGACTCAATTAAATATTTTCAATTCAATTGCATGGTTTTTTTTTTTAACTTAAATCAGTTGCATTTAATGGAATGCATTTCGTCAAATGAACTGAATATTTGGTGTGATTAATTTCACAGCTATTTATCTCAACTAAGAGGTAAAATCCTTTAAATATCTCTACTAAATTAAACCCCTTGACCACCCCCACTTCTGTGGGGATATTTTGTGCATCTCACAAAAGATTTCTGATGCAATTTAAAGCACACTGAAGAAACAAAAACCATTTTGAAAATGTTTCAGTAGAGAACAGAAATAGAATATAGAGAGATTATGGCGAAATGGTGACTTTGTTTTCCTCCAGTCTGAACCATGAGAATGTTTCTAGAAGTTCTGTTTAAATTTAGAATTTCTGAAGACATAACAACTGAGTATATTTGAAAAGCGATATGATACCATGTATTTTTCTTTCATTTGAAAGAACTCTATATTTTATTCAACAACAGACTTCTCGGATTTTATCTTGAGACCATAAACACTATGACCTGTATACATACCCTCTCCGTTGCGTCTGGGTGCCTTAAGAGTGAAAAGATTAGCTTTCTGGCCAAGGAAAACATTTCAGTTCAAGCTTTGTTTTTAAAGCTCAGCAATTTAGGATTTTTGTTCAAGTCATTTAACTAACAAAAGGCTACTGCGTCTTGTAAATGGATAACTTAAGAGCTTAATGTTACATTGTCTTAATATTTTAAGCATAACATAATAAACTGTGAATAAAGGTATATAGATGGCTCTTTTAATAGGGATATTTTATAAGCTGTTTCTCCTGTTACCTTGTGGTGCCATCAGCCACCTTTACTTAATAATATGCGTTTTACAAGATGCCCCTGCTTTTATCTGTGCTGTGGTCTGTACTGATCGACTTTTTATCTACAGGCCCTTTTGAAAGGGTTGAACTGGGACATTTTCTGCTACAAACTCTGATCAAATCCGCCCTGGTTTTTTACGCATATTTATTATTACATTTTCCCGTAATTTTTTTCAGAATTTTCAACCGAAAACTCAGGGATTTGGACGAAATCCAGCACACATTAAAAAACCATTGGGACTTCCCCCATTGACTTATATGCAACATCAACAGGTCTGAGATGCCGGCTTTTCAGATTCTGACTTTTCCATTCTCAGGGTTTAATCAATTCCAAAAAATTTGTGATTTTTTAAAAGTCCGATTATATAAAAAAAACACAAATTTTTCATGATTTTTGCATTGAGAGATTGGTAAATAACCCCCCAACTGTTGTAGTAGACACTGTTAATCATCTTTACTTTATATAGTAGTGAAGTGTGCTTGCAACCAAGTGTAAATGGTTCCATTTTTGCTGCAGTGGCTCTTGATAAAATGCAGGTGTTCTCTTGTGAAGAGTAAACACGGGAGAATTCTTATCATTTACAGTGTGGGTCCATCATATGAAATAACAATAATTCATAGATTGCCAAAACATGAACCCATGCTATAAAACTTATATTCTAGGCTTGTATGATGGTGTCGAAAGGAACTGCTCTTGACTGAACGCACTGTTTACATTGACAATTGTAGAATGAAAACCAAATCTTACCCCCAGCAACAACAAAAATAGAGACCCAGAATACTACAATTACAACAGGTCATACCATAGGTCAAGGAGAACAGCTATGATGCAAGGCAACAGTACAATATACCCTAGCCTTAGTGATGAGCGAATATTTTCACGAGCCATGGATTTGCGGCGAAATTCCGCATTTCGCCATGTGCAATTTTTTTCACTAAACTGCTGCAAAAATTTGCAGCAGAAAAATTCCCATAAGAAAAACCGCAGATTGACTAATGCATTAGGACAAAAAAGTCACCATAAGAAAAACTGCCCGTTGACGTTCAAAATTTTGCATGTAAAAATTTTTTTGACTGCCTTTGACTTCAATGCATTTCGTGAATTTTTTGCTCAGATTCGCTCATCACTACCTAACATGCAACATGGCACATAATTATACATCTTGTTTTCATCAGTACATCCACATCATGCTGCCGTGATGTTTTATGATGTTTTATAAAAAAAAAAAAACATACAGTGAAACCTCGATTTTAAGCACCCTGATTTTAAGTTTTCCCGCATTTTACATTTTTTATTTGTGGGCCCACCAATTTTAAATGCATTACAGTGGGTGCATATCCCTGATTTTAAGTAATTTTTTCCCGGATTTTACATCACAATATGAATGTTATTATTTGTGAAATAAAGAGGTTTAAAATACTAACCAGATGTATAGTTTGTTATGGCTCTGCCTGTAAATGGTCAATTCCAATTAGTCTTTCCTGCCCCCTTATAAAGTCCTACACCAATCACTTATTGCTTTAGGTTGTGTATGTGACTGACAGAGAGTCTTGCACATGCCCCCCATAGTTTAACATTAACACTGCAATGCTTAACCCTTGTTATTAACACAGTAAATATTGTATCTCAAAATACAACTGACTCCGGTGCTTGTATCTTTCAGTACTTGATGAAAAAGTTACTTTAACACATTTCCTGGATTTTACATTTTCCTGGATTTTACATAATTTTTTCCTGGTCCGCTGAAAAATGTAAAATGGGGGTTCTACTGTGTAAGATAATGTTTGCTTCACCTTCCAAACACTTTTTTCAGTTCAGTTGTTTTCAGATTGTACACCAGAAATAAATTTCCTTTCCATCTTTGATATTTTAAATGTTTTTCCAAAAGGTTTAAGAGTTGTAAACCTTTAAATGGACTTTTAGCATGATGCAGAGAGTTATATTCTGAGACAAATTGCAATTGGTTTTAGGTATTTCACTTTTTAGTCAGTAATTCTCGAGTTCGCAGTTTCAGCAATCAAATTGCTAGGGTCCAAATTACCCTAGCAACCATGTAATGATTTGAATAAGAGACTGGAATATGAAGGCCTGAATAGAAAGACGAGTAAGAAAGTAGTAATAACAATAAGGGACCCATTTACTAACAATCGAATTTTCCACGAAACTCCAAAAAGTGGTTTTCCTATTTTGTTTTAAAAAGCTTGAAAAATTCGAGATTTATTAAGTGTAAAAAACCATGAAAACCACTAATACAAAACTTTGTCAGGTAAAAGTTGTCGAGGTCCTATAGAAGTCAGTGGGAGCTGCGCTGATGCTATTGGACCATTTTAAATCAATTCGGACTTTTAGAGGTTTTCAGATTTTTTCAGCTAGGGACTATCCAAAAAAACTCAGATCGTTAAAGGTTTTCGAGGTATTCGGATTTTTTAGCAAATTATTTTCCGTTCGTATCTTTTTTAGCTCTTTTATTAAATTCCATGACATTCATAGTTGTACAGTTTGCGAGTTTAGTTGTGGTTTCAAAATCCTTCAAAATCACTAAAATCCGACATTTAAAAAATAGGCCTCCACATTTGCAGCCATTTGTTTTTTGATGGGTTCAGCGACCCCCATTCAACAGCTGGAAAGGGTCAGAATAAGAAGGTAAATGATTCAAAATCTATAAAAAATGTATGAAAACCAATGGAAAATTTCTTTAGAATTGGCCATTCTAAAACGTACTTAAAGGTAAACCACCTCTTTAATGTTCCTGTCTCTGGTGTTTCAGTCTGGCAGCTCAGTGATCCAGATGCAGATTATGAAATATTACCATTTTCTACATTAGTCTATACATTTCTCAGTAGCAACTATTTTATCAATAATAACAGCTGGCTTTGATAAAACTCTGGGATTCTGCTCAGCAGGGCCAATAATAACAAATGTATCAACTTGTGTGTTGATTTAGAACAGAGTTGGTGACCCCCTTCCCAGAGCTACTTCAGAAAAACATAAGAAGGTGAAAATTTAATTTTAACCTTATATATTAGAGAAATTCTGCATTTTTGTTGAACTATTTTATAACAACTGAACTGAAAAAAGTGAACAACCCCTTTAAAATGTTTTCTTTGAGATTCTACAACTCATTTGTCAGAATTAGGCACTAATTTTGAAAGGCTATTTGATTAACTTTGTCAGACATTTAAGTTGTGTTTAGCTATGAGCATTTCACAGATGCATGACCTTTTTATTAGACTGTCCTTTCTTCCAATATGAACAAATAAGCAATAACTGAAACCCCAGAGCACATCCACCTCCTCCTATAGCCTTTATAGCTTTTTATTCCTACGCTAACCAACTGACAATACTCTACAGCAGTAAAAAAAAAAAAAACCCTGCAAACTCTACAAGTACCTGAGAGGAAAATAAATTGAAGGAAATTCTCCTGGCTGTAGTCTGCGAATCCATAAAGGTACAAGTTCCATAGCATAAGAAGCCTTGGGTTATTGTTATTAAGGGACGCATAACAAAAATGCTGGATGTATAACAGAATTGTGTACACCTGTCTCTAATCCTACAGAAATAAAGTAAAAATTACATTGTGATTTTGGTACTTACAAAGAAAAAATCAATTTGCTGCAGTTAATGATACTTCGATATTTAAAAGCCAAAGCAGCAGACAAATGTGCTTCAGTGATAAAGTTGCTGGGGTTCATACAATGTGCATTACAGCTATGTAAAAATTATCTTCATTGTTCTGTTGGCAGTAAGGTCAATAATTACAGGCAAGCCATTAGAGTAAGCTGAACCTGATTAAGTAATGTGTTGCATTATGTATGTGCACTAGTCTGCTCTAGACCTAAAACGCAAATTGCGACCTTCCTGCCAACATGGCAGTTTAATATTATCACTCTCATTTATTTTACAGCATGTACATCCCAGAGCTTAGATTCTAAAGTGACAATAAAGATGTTACTAGATGTAAATTTGTTTAATTTGCCCAGAAGGCTTTTAAAGGTATTTTTTGTTGTACACCAAGGAAAATACCTCTTTTTCATTTTAATCTTAAAAAAATAATAAAAAAACTATATGGGCTGATTATTCTTCATTTTTTTTTCGTTTCTTTCATTCTGAAATAATTTCATAATGTCCATATTTATATTTAGGGATATGACTAAGACCACTAGTCATTTGTTTAGTTTCTGCTTATGGAGAAATTTCGTTCTAACTGTGTTTAGTTAGCTGTTTATAATAATCCTTTGACCTTGTCCTCTATCACCTGCTTTTACTGCCCAGTGTTTCCTTTAATGAATTCATTTATAGTGCAGTCTGGTTCATATAATTATGTCACTATGGATGTCATTAGATGCATTTGGCTCTAAATAACCCCAGTGCAGAAACACTTTTTATATCTTTTTTTCACCTGTTTAACAAACTGGAGATGCATGATTGCTCTAATAATGAAATCACCTTTGTCGCCTGGCATAACACCCAATGCACCCATCTGCCAGCAACTGATCTTAGCCACCACCCTGGATGACAAACACAGAAGCGGTGAAGGATTCACCACTGTTACAACATTGTAATTGGATATATAGTCTTGGTATGTGATAAAATAATCTCCCAAATCTAGGACACAACTTTTACTTTAACACAACAGCTAACAATAACTATTATCAGTGGTTAAAGAGCATTTGGCACTGAATTTATCATCAACTAACAAAGAAATTAAATTACTGATTAAAATCTAATTCACATATGAAAAGGCCAAGCCTCTTGGATAAGACTGAGATATAGACCATGCATTACAAAAACACTTTCGCCTTCCAATGGGCTAATATTACTCCAAGGTTGTTAAAACTGTAAGCAACCACCATAACAGTTTATGCATAAATAGATATATAGAAATATTAAGTAGATGAAATATTTATAGGCAAGGCACCAATGCACTAGATTATTTAGAAAACAATCAGTAAACTACCCTTCTGATAACAGTATATTGTTCTTTTAACAAATTTAGAGCTGATATAACTCATGCACACAGATTATTATTATTTTGTAGTGCTGACAATATGAGTTACAGCTAGCTGGAAGAGTATCACTTGTGATATAGTGCTGTCACATACAGTGTGTTAAATCTTCCAAAGGACACAACTATATTAGATATCAAAACTTACTAACAGAGATGACTGAGGCTATGAACGTTTTTTAAGGTTGCAGAATATGTTATGGAAGTGGATCAGTTGCTAGTCACCATTGCTTTGGCATATTTTGGGGTCATGGAAGTAATAGAAGTAGATTCACTGATATTTTTTCTAGTTAAGTAGAGTCCAAATTAATTCTTTCTTTAGGACTCTTATTTTTAGTTCCCTTTCTTGAGCTGAAGGAATTCAGTGGAGCAAGAACAGAACATATTTTCATAAGTGTGTTTTGAAAGAAGGTGGATACAATAGTGTAAAAGTTTATAAAATGATTACAATTGTTTTGGGGTTTTTTTTTATATTGTTGAACTGCTTTGTAGAGGTACTACCACTCAGTACTTTATAGTACAATAGTTCCTTTTTCCTCCATGGTGATTATGTTTGATGCAACTTTTTTTTCATCACGGATTTTACTTTGATACTTACAAAATACAGTAGTATTAACTTCTCAAACAAAAAAGATATAAGAACTACAGTATAACAATGGTGATTGTTGGCAGCTAGTTCCAAAATGCATTGAACATCATTGTTAAACCCAAAGGATATAATTTATAGACAAAGCAAAAGAAAGTTCAAAACTTGAAGGAGCACACAAACAAGCCAAACTATTTACTAATATCATGAATTCTATAACTAAATACAATCTAAACACAAAAGATGACCACCTATACTGTTATTTTCACAAAATACAACATGATTGTTGATAAATCAATGCACACCTGTCATTGGACAGATTAGGCGCACAGAAAATTAAAGCAGTAATAACTGATAATACTTCATTTGTGTTCATGTCTACTACTTTAAGGGGCATATTTATTCAAATTTGAAAATTCAAGGGAAAAAAGCACATAATCATGAAAAAAAGTTTCCAGAAGGACATTTTGTCATGCTTTTCGTAAAGAAGAAAAACCTGGAATAAATTAATTGTAATCAAGTTTTCTTGCAGAGAAAAACATGATTACAGATAAAAATACTTGATTAACAACTTGCATAAATGCTGACTTTGGTGTCAGCTCAGTATACGTTCCTTGGTTGAACAATTTTTGTATTGGTGATTAATTTTATCTCAGTCACAGGGCAATCGTTACTCCAGCAGCTGAACTGGAGATGCATACTCATGCCTTGAGTATTGGAAAACTCACTTTTACAGTATTAACTGAGATCTATGTAAAATCTATGTGAAATCCACATACCCAAATCAGTTCATATATATATTAATATATATCTAAAAGAACATTGCAAAGGTTTGATTATACAATTTTGCATTTAGGGGGTTATTTATCAAAATCTGAATTTTTCTGATTATATAATGAAAAAAAAAGTCTGACCAAACTAGAACCCACAATTTGACCTTATTTATTATTTTTTAAAAAAGCTCAATTTAATTTGATCGGGGAAAAAATTATAAAATTGAGCGAAAACCCGATTCGTACGTTTTTTTCAGATTTTTTTCCTGATTCATTAAATTTATTCTGGCTTTTTCGCAAAAAGCCCAAATTTTTGCCTGAAATTGTCAGATTTTTGGGCGCAGGCCACAGAAACTTCCACATAGGATAGGGACGTCTCCCATTGACTTATACAGTATACAAGCTCTGCAGGTCTGAGATGGCGGATTTTCATATTCTGACTTTTTGCAGCTTAGGGGTATAGTAAATTTTGAAAAAATGTTTTTGTTTTTTTAGTAGTAGTATATAAATATAGTAGTATATAAATATAGTAGTATGTAAATAAGAAGCAGTGTAGCCATGGGGGGAGTCAATTCAAACAAGAAAAGGCTTTCATTACATAGCATATAAACTCTGTAGAATATAATGGTATTATAGAGTTTATCTATTATCTGCAAAAAGCACAAATTTTTGCCTGAAACTGTCAGATTTTTGGGCTAATTCCAGTGCAGACCACAGAAACTTCCACATAGGATAGGGACGTCTCCCATTGACTTATACAGTATACAAGCTCTGCAGGTCTGAGATGGCGGATTTTCATATTCTGACTTTTTGCAGCTTAGGGGTATAGTAAATTTTGAAAAAATGTTTTTGTTTTTTTAGTAGTAGTATATAAATATAGTAGTATGTAAATAAGAAGCAGTGTAGCCGTGGGGGAGTCAATTCAAACAAGAAAAGGCTTTCATTACATAGCATATAAGCTCTGTAGAATATAATGGTGTTATAGAGTTTATCTATTATCTGCTATTTAACCTGTACTATTAAGCCCTAATTCAATTACCTCCACTGCTACACAGCAGCTTGGTTATATAAACTATAATACTGGTGCTGAAGCAAACACACCAATCTTACCAGTGCAGAGCAACAGTACATTATATTTCGATTACTTTAAAACATTTTCATTTGTTGTTTTTACTGTTCCTTTAAGGAGGCTACAGTTGTAGGAAGACCTATCTCAGCAGTTAGACAGTTACCTTGCTATGTGTTTGTACACCTAATTTCAATATTGTTCTGCATTTTTTAGAAGTCTACTGGCACCAACCAATGCTTTTCTTAATATGCCTTCATATGATTTTTGGGAATTGCAGATTATTGTATAATAAGTCTAGCTTCCTGCCTACAACTAGCTACTAGCATTGATATACTGAACCTAGCTTTGATCTTCCCTAATTTCTACATTTGGTACTTCTACCCTCAGCACCACTGCTTGATTACAGACTATAGATTGTCTAATTTTCTTCTGACTTCAGATGATAATACAAGATGCGTCGATCAGTTGTAGCATCCTACATGCCCAATACATAAATTATACTCCATCTGGATTAGGGATACAAAGTATCCGTTTTTATATACAATGGTTGAAGGCAACAGCCCCAGTTCTAATAGTGTTTCCAAACGTCATTGGCAAATATTTACATGTTTTATTCTTTGCGTCTACTGAGCTCTATACTACTTTAATAACTTTATCAGCCTACATTGCATCCCTCACCAGAACACACCACTTTTTTCTAAGAAACTTTAAGAAAATACATCCCTTCCTCTGCCCCTCAACTGCTTAAACACTGGTCCAGGCCATCATACCCTCCAGGATAGATTACTGTAACATATTACTAGCTGGTCTTCCAGAATCACATCTCCACCCACTGCATTCTTCTGCTCCTCTCTATATATCAGCTCTCAATCCGCTATACACACCTTCGCAGGCCTTGCGGTCAGCTCAGGACAATCTACTGACCATAGACTTCACGAAAACCTTTCTCACTGATTGCACCCCACCTCTGGAATACACTAACATCTTGCATCAGAAAAGCTCCCACAATAACACTTTTCTCTAAGCTCCTTAAAAATAATTTCTAGATGAATCACTTTGATAGTCTTTCTCTGCAGCAACCCACCCTTGTCCTATGCACTTATACCCTACCTACTTTTTATCTGTTTCTTTTCTTTCCAAATAGATTTTAAGATCATTGGGGCAGGGAGCTTATCCGAACTGTGAATTGAAATACCTAAGCACAGATTTATTTATTTTGTACTGTAAAATAACTATATGCCTGTTTGTGTGTATGCCTTGTAAAGCACTGCGCACATTTGTGGTGCTATATAAATAAATACATACATACTCTTTCTAGGTAATCTGATGCCGTAATCTGGAGCTGTCCAACTGCTGAGCGTAATCTGATACACTGCATATGATCTTTTCATCAGCTTTCATTGTGCTCTAGCCTAATTGTATAATTTTACTTGGTTTGTTTCTATTGGTTTTGGAAGTTAGATCTCATTCTTTTGTAAGAATGATGAAGATGTCACAATAGGAAGGAAGTAGCTTCTAAAATGGTTCTGATGTTCTTGGTCATGGTTTCTTGAAGATAATTTACCACCAATGCAATTTATACTTATTTCTGTATGGAAACATGCCGTCTCCTTTCTTCCTCAATTAGCGCCCCCTGATGTATCACATTCCTCGCAAAATAGGCCAGTCCTTTATATAAAAGTGTATATTTCTAAAATTTTTAATTCAGACACAACCGTATTCAAATGGTAGCAGCAGCATAAATGAATTACTTTGTTGAGTAATTGTTTATCTTGATAAATCAACTGGGGCCTGAGAAGACAGAAAGAGAGTGTTAGCAGAGCACTAACAAATTAGCAAGTAACCCCCCCAATTCTCTACATTAGACTTTATTGTGGACATTTTATTTGTGCCTTTTATAAAGCTTTGTATTTATATGTCTGCTATGGATGTTTTCTGAAAGGGTTAAGCAAGTCTTTTACTGCTGTGAGGAGAAAAAAACAGGGAGTTGAAGTGGTTAGGCTCTAGGCATTTTAATACCATCTTTGCCCCCTCTGTACATGAAAATGGATTTGCATGAGCCTAAATGTTTCTGCTCAGCACGTGTGTCTATACGCTGGCACTGCAGTCAGAGTCTGTTTAGGCACAAGAAAGAGAAAAATCTGTTGCAAACAGATTTTAACTTACTAAAATGTGCCCAGCAGCCTGATCAGCACTTTTTTTACTTACTTATTTTACAGCCTTCCCAATGCATGCTGCGCTGTACCAAATGGTACAGCGCAGTATTGGGTGATCATTTCTTCCAAAGAGATTATAGCTTGACACACAAAATGTAGTATTCAAAAGGCTCACCGACTGTCTCGCAATTGGCACACGGATTTTCATACTTGGGAGTATTTAATATTCATCAAGAAGTTGAACCTACGCATAGGTCACATGTCATTAAAATAGCATATTATAAGGGTAAGTAAAATCTGTCCAAGAGTGGAACTAAAGGACATTAAATTTACACTTAAACTTTGCAAAACACCATGCTGAAATGTGTTTTTATGAAGATTAGCTACTCCGGTAACCCTTTTGTGTATCCCCTTTTTATAATACTGCATTACAAAGTCCTATGCAAACAATAATTGTCAACACCATAGATTAAATAACCAAAATAATCATATTTGGTCTTAGTGACACTGATAATGACCTCTGCTACATCTACATCTAGCATCAATGCTTCAGTGCTGACCAGCACTGAAATCATTAGAAGATCAGATAAAAGCACATGCTCAAAGCCAAACATTGCATACCAATTGATCTGAGAAACCTTCCTATGAATTATAAAGTACTATTCTAATAGTTTAAAACAAATTCATTTCAAAAAATATTTGGCAAATAAATACAGGGGTAGCGTTATATGTGAAATCACTTCACACTAAAACTAAAAAACTTAGCCACTTTCTATTCATTCCTATGGGAAGCGTATTTATCAGAGGGTGAAAATTCACCATTTGGGGGTATCTCTAAATTCACACTTTCATAAATCTTCCCCACAAAGTCCTTCCTCCTTTTTACTTTCTGTAATGCATATGAAAATATAATAATTGGACTAAATAAAGGGCATTCGCAGTCAATGTCTCTGTTGCAAGATATAAATAAAGCAATGATTTACTCACTGATGCCTTTGCCAAGAGGCCTTGAAGGAGGTTTAATCTCACTTTCTATATTTATTATTCTGAAAAACTTTCTCATTTAAAAAAGACCCACAAAAGCAATATAATGTTAGCACCATAGCTCAAATCACAGTTTCTTTAAGATCTCGCATCTAACAGCAATGATCATATACTTAGCACTCCTCATTAAGCACTGCCATATCATTAGCCAACTCAATTATTCAAATAAGTTTATTTCACTTAGCTTTTATAGGGCCATGAAAACTTTTTTAGCACCTTGCTTTATCTCAAGCCATAATATTCCAAACAATGAACTCTCATAATCTATACCACTGCAAATTGTATTTTTTATTCTGTGCTTTATATCCTATATAAATGCAAATTATTAATATTAGACTAGTAGTAAAGTAGCAAATGAAATACAAGAGACAGATTAAATTAGGCTGCAATCTCTCAGTCAGAAAAGCAAATAATTGTACTCTGTTTTAATTGTTGTAAAATATAAGGATGTTAGAAGTCATGAGAAGTGCTATGATCCTATAAAGGCATTAGGCAATATGCTTTATTACAGGTCATTGGTCTCCAACAAAGCAAGAAAGAAAAATCAGCTTTGTATATGGTTAGGAAGAGACAGATATATAATCAGTATTAGAGCACATGCCAACTGTTAGTGCTATTTGACCATCAGGTCTGATTAATCAGTCCATGACCACAAGGTACTAGAAAGGTTATGGATCGAGCAGTTCTATGTCAACCAATACCAAATGCCTTAATTGGTTTTTAACCTGCTTTTACATGTTCTATGTAGCAAATAGTGCTGAACTATTTATTGTAAAAACAAAAAACACTTAACTATTTGCTTTATTAATTGATGAATATAACGGCACTGCACTGTTTTTTTAATAGCCCTTGGCCACAAGTAAATTCAGAACAAATTATATTGTAGTTTCTCCACAACTGAACTAACTCATCACAGTGGGTCTTCACATTAATCATTGTATGGGCAGTCTCGGTGAAAAACAAGAAACATTACAACAAACTGCTAACGGTCATTGTTTTCCTTTTGGCAGTTGCATATTGTCTAACACTTGTAAAAATGAAAAATAATGTATCAGGATGCAAAATTTCACAACATCACCCAATTTTCTTTTATTTCATTTTCATTAGAAGACAATACACGACCACTTAGAAATTGGGTAAATGCCTAGTGTGAACAAATGCCATAATTTCCTATGTCTGCTCACTGGAGAACAACAACAATCTTCATTAGGATATTTACTAGATTTATCTATGTATGTATTTCGTAAGTCATTACAATAGCCACATGTTACTACATAAAACTGCTCAGTATAACTATTCTGGGCAGCTTAAATTGGCAATGTTCAAGCATCAGCATGTGTCCTCTACAGCTGTAAAATGCAGTTTAGGTGCCAGGACATCCATAAGAGCTATAGCTCGTTTCACAGCGACCTTTCCAATGTGAAATCGTTTCAAGGAATTGTAGAAGGTATTACAGATTGGCCAAATATCAGTTTATAAATTTGCATAAGCAGCAGCAGAACTTTTTTTTTTCAATAATAAAAGAGTTAAATTCATGTTGGCTGACAATCCCATGGCATAGCATTGTTCATTTACTAAACATTTTTAATTGTGCTACCCTAAGCAATGAGGAAACAAAGAGCTTTTCATGTGCTGGATACAGTTCATTTTGTAAACAGATTTCTTTTTTTTCTAATGCTACCTGGTGGTTCTGACCATCAGTGAATGTGGTTATTATTGACAATAAGAACTTTTATTTTTACTTAAATATAGGTGCTTATTATTACACCACAAAATTATGCAAGCATTGAATTTCTTGATGAATGGAATGAAAGCAGAGTGGCCTTTATACTAAAATAGTATAAATGCTATTGAGCCTAATTTAATGGATCATTAAGTAATGTAGCATTTTTGACTCAAACACATATATATTTGATTATTATTTATTTTTATAGTGCCAATGTTATAATCTAATCAGCATATTACATCTACCCAACACACACATTAGGGTCTGTCTGGAGTTTTGGAATCAGGGTTGGACTAGGGTGATCAAGGCCCACTGGGACTGCTAACCCAGGGACATCCACATCCCCTCTGGGACCCCACCACCCAGACATTCACCCACTGCCAGCTTCCCCCCACAAAACTTATACTTAATTTTACCACCATCGGTGGAGGGCAGCAGGCAGCAATGGCAGAGTCAACAGAAAGCAACTGCGGAGGTCAACAGGGAGCAATGACAGATGGGAATCGGGTCTGGGCCAGCAGGTCCCATCGGATTTTTTTCCCCAGACAGACCCTGTTTGGAGTGTATTGTATGAAACTGGATCACGTAGAGGAAACCCATAAAGACATGGGAAAAATATACAACCTCCTTTTAGATAGATGACCTTCTTGATTCAAAATGGTTTCTGGATAAGGGATCCCATACGTGTATATATGTAATGTCTTTTCCCAAAGTGAAATATAGTGACACCCAATGCAATTAAACAGGAATTCTGTGTTGTTGTTTTTTTTACAAAATATCACAAAACATATGCACCAACAAATCAAAGTCCAGTCACAACAGACTGGTGTACTGACTGTCCATACAAAATAGCTAAAACTTATTTGAAATTGAATCTATTTCTCAAGTTCTACTCACATTCACAAACCATCTCACATTCATTTGAGGCCCAAGTACAAATTATTTCATAATGGTATTCCTTTGGTTAATGTCTTGCACAATGGGGCTCAAAACATTTACACTGTTGATCTTAGGCATTAAATATGTAGCAAACTGATTGAACTAAAACAGCTAAAATCTTTCAGGAACAAGCTGAGAAGTAAGTCAATGTGTATTCCTTCATTTTTTCAGATGAAAACCTTACTTCAGGAAAACTGGGTATTGCTCTTTAAAAGGAAACATTTACCTTTGTAATACCTGTTAGATTAGCACAAGCTATTCTTTTGTAAAAATGGTTTTAAAGCCAGATACTTTTATCTCCTGTAACTAAAAAGGACACAAAACTTAGTGGATATGAAAATAAACACATAAAAAAAATCTGTGTGCTTTCTCCATGACATGCATTTGAAAATCAAGGCTAAAACTATCTCAACAGGTGGCCTGAAACTCTACACCACCAACGAATTGTACTGATTAAAATGCTTGGCTGACAGCCCAGAATTCTGTTCGTACGAACTATGTCATGAGGTTAGTTACTGGGGACAGAGCATAAAAGGTGAGGAGAGAATTTGTACATCTGAGAACTAACAGGCTTTATGAAAAATGTAATTCTGTCTCATTATTGCTAAGTGCATTATCTGCTCTACTGTTGCACCGTGATAAATGGGAAATAAATAGCGGTGTGTTTTGTAAATCATACTCAGGTTTACAATCCAAGCAAAAGTGCAGGATATAAAGTAGGGAACTATGGGGAGAATAAGCTAATTGCATTTGCATTTTATGAGGTTTTACAATATCAGCGTCGATTTGCAAATTAACCTCTTAGAAGACTACAATTAGAGCAGTAGTTAATGAATATTGCAAGCTCTAAATTACAGTTATTATGTTCATCTTTTAATGCCTATGATATTGTAATAAAAAATAAATATTACTTTGTGGATCGGAAGGATATCAAAATGATCATCTATAGAATAGTATTTACATCTTAAAATGGCACGTAAACTTTAATGTTACTGAAAGGGTTACAAAATAAATGTATATGTAAGGCTGCATTAGAATTATTTCGTTCTTACCCCTACAATCGTGGACTGTGTCTAATTGTGTATGGCCACAATTGCATCTGTGGCCGTAAATAAGTCCTATCATCTTGGGGAATTCGTTAAAGTGACAGGTTTTGAATTTAATATATCTGTGTTAAGATACATGATACAGGTACTATTGAATGGTGCATAATTGTATCATTTGTTAGGGCCACTTTAGTTTGATATGTATGTAGTTATGGCAAAAGTGACACAAAATGATGCGCCTTTTATGTCATCTTCATTGAAAAGATTGTCTCTCTAAAGCAATATTCTTGCACAGATGAGCTGTCACAAACAGGACTTTAGTTAGCAAATGCTGTTGTTATTTTATTAAAAGGTTCAATCACCCTTTGCCATTGTGTACTGCACTTATCATAGACCATTAGCTGAAGGTCTTGGGCATGGGCACCTGGACTCCCCATGTGATGCGGTGAGTCTACTATTTATTCCAAGGCACATGATTTCATTGTCCAAGTCTTATCTCTAAAGCAATACGCTAACTCACATGAAACCAACTAATTATTTGTATTTTTCACTTATTTTAAGAATAGTGTTTTGGTTGAAGGTGTGTAAAGAGAATATGTTCAATAATGAGTAGCTGGATCATGCAACAAATAAGCACATTTTGGCAACCCCATGTAGATGTTAGAAACACTTGCTAAATTGCCAACGTATATAACTTTTTATTATTTTCTATGAATACATTTTAATCAAAATATACACATTCTGCTCCTTCTAATTCCCTATCAAATTCCATATTATACAGCTAACCTTTATTTTAGTTAAAAGGATACTGTCATCATTATTAATAATATCCACTAAACTGTAGTTAATGTTTAATAAAGCTGTTTCACCTATTCTTAATAATATTTCTAGTTATGGTTCTTTTATATGTAATGATTTATTTGTTATTGAGTTCTACAACCTAACACACTTTGCTGACTTTCACAAGAAACTAAGGCTGTGAGTCACTAACAGATTTCACCTGCTCTAACTGGCTGCTTCAGCAACATGCAGCGCCATTTATATTTAAAAAACAAGAAGTAGAAAAAATATTAAAACCTATTCTATTAAGCTTCCTTTATAGTTCCTTTATTGGGTGCACGTTTATTTCAGTGATTATAGTTTTAAACCCAAATAAACTTTTGGCATGGAATAGATTATGAAGGCACCAGGAGCTTGAATTTTACAACCTTCTAGACAATCATTGTGAGCATTTTTATTTTGTTCTCGTATTATATGTACATTCCCACATATCTACATCTCTTTATTATTTGAAGCACTTGTGAACTGAATTAAAGTCAAGTTTGAGAGGACAGATTTTCCTCTTCACCCCTTTTTAGGACTGACAAAATGGATAAAAGATAATAAGGTTCGTTGCAGGGGAGGTGGGATGGAACTTCAGTGTATGCATCCAGGAGGCTCTTAGGAATGTATTCCTTGGCCAAAGCTTTGAAATGATTATAATGCCCAGGTGAAAATTTGCCCAGTGTTTATAAATGAGCCCCACTAGTTTTTGGCAGGGAAGTTTAGAAAAAAAGGCCATTACCATCATTATTCCTGCCTGAAGGGCCACTGGCCTAAATGACTGATCTGATTATGTAACTAAAGAGCTAGAATCTATCAGGTGTAAATAACTTAGGGGAAGAATAATTCTCTCAGACAAGGAGTTTACCTTAGATTTCAACTGGTTAGGGAGTGCTTATAAACCTACAACCAGTCAATCAGAAAATGCATTGAAGTCTTCAGGCAATGTAATGAGATACTTGTGGTTCAGACTCAGTAGCTCTATTTTCTCTACCATCAGTCTTAGGGTAATGGCATAAGGCATGTTTAGTCACCCATGTGAAATTGCTTTTTGAGCGGGCAACAGGACGCCTTAATGTGGGAATTGCTATGCTCTATCCAGTACAATCATGTTCTCATGTGAAACTCCCGACTAATGTATTTTCCCGCGTTAAGACAATTTTCCTGGCAAAGACTCAGAACTTTCATGTGGGCGACAAAACACCCTCATGTACCATTGTCCTTATGAAATGCAATACAGCTGTAACTTTCTGTATTGGATGGTCTTAAATACATATGGTACAGTGGGGATCAATCAAGCTTTGTTTAATTGGAAGTGATGATCCTGCCTGTCCAAAAAGGATGGAAATCGTAACTTTAAGAGTAGGACTACATGGACATTTTTGGCACGATCCGATGCGCTGCAACAAAACGCAGGAGTCAAATCGCATGCAACGGAAATCAGGTAAGTATACAACATTGTTGTATGTTGTTGCAGCATTGATCCGACGCGACACGACTGTCGGATGCAAACGCTGCAGACTGCGTCTGCATCTGACAGTGGTGTTGCATCAGATCAATCCTGCGACTTCATCCAACATTTCCATTACTTACCTTATTTCTGTCGCATGCGATTTGACGCCGGCGTTTAGTTGCAGCACGTCGGGTCGCACCAAAAACATCCATGTAGTCCTACACTAATGTGTCTAAAAATTGGAGATGCTGGGAAATGTGAACTCAGAAGGCAAAGTACCTTTTCACTGCATTTAAAATAAGGAGAAGGAAAGAGAACAAATTAATTTTAATGCCTTTTCAAAAAAAAAAATGGTGTATGTTTTCCCATTCTGTAGCAGAGTGGAAATGTATATGTAGCTGGAAGCATTTAGAAACATTCGCTTTCCCTGCGGGAAGAGTCACACCATCCGAAAGGAGATTTAATTAGTGAAATCTCGTTAGGCAAACGAAATTATCCGTAAGACAATACTCTTCTGGACAGGGGGTATGATTAAACAAAGTCATTCATTCAGGAAGTTGATGCAGCATTTCTTTGGGGTGAACATTTTTTCTCTTGCCATAGTCATTTTCTGGCCTAATATATCAAAAGAAAAGCTCTTTGCACTTTTTTTTCGTTCTGGAGACAACTACGTGGGATGAACAATAATGACTTGGCAAAACTGTAATTACACGTGATCGTGTTCATCCTTCCTCATATTTCAGCAAGCATGATGATTTGCCATTAAGTGTATATTAAAATAGGCAACTTTTGTTTTATAATATACAATCTTATATTGTATATTATATTGTGTTAAATGATAATGCAATGCCAATTTAAGCTAAACTCAAGCCAGTATTTTCCCCTCCCAAAGGCTCACAAACACAATTAGGCTCATTTATAAACAGTGGGCAAATTTGCTCCTGGGCAGTAACCAATAGCAACCAATCAGTGACTTGCTTTTTTTAACCAGCCGCAGGTTGAGCACAGAAAGCAATTGTCTGATTGGTTGCCATAGGTTACAACCCAAAAGTAAATTTGCCCACTGTTTATAAATGAACCCCAATGTGGTTATATTGATACAGAAATAAGGATGCATTAATGCTATTCACAAAGATACTTGCATTCATACATGTTCCTTGCAACTTGCAGTGAGAATCAATGTGCCCATTTAGTCTGCTCTTATGAATAACATGCAGCTGCAAGCATGTATGCTTGGGAACATTGAATTACTGCATGCTTAGGCCTGGAGTTAATTTAAAGATTTTCCTAGTGGGTTGCATCCATGGTCTAAACACTTATGCCAAGCCAATTAGATGCTTATTATGTTATTCATGCTCTGTGCACACAGATGCAGGTAAAGTTACACTATGCCAGTCTGAAATTGTGCACCACAACTTGCACATGACTTGCAAAAGCAGGTGGTAATATGTGTCCATACTGCAGCACTTTGTGACATTTTAAAATATTAAATTTTCTTACATTATTTAACAAATAGAAAAGTGGCAGTTTGGGAGGAAGGGGTAGATTTAACACATAGGGGCCTATATATTAACATTAAAATATACATTTTTTCATGAATCAAATTATTTCTTTACAAATTAATGTTTTTTTATGTCTCTAAAAATTCAAGATTTATTAATACCATAAATACAAAAAAGCCTTCAAGATTCTATAGAAGTCAATGGGAACTGCACTGATCCTAATGGACTTTTTTTTAGCCATTCAGACTTTTATAGGGTTTTCTGATTTTTTTTTTGCTAGTAATTGTCCAAAAAACTGCAATTTTTAGAGTTTTTTTTATTTTTTAATGTGTCGTTTAGTGGTTTTTTTTGTTTATGCTTTTTATATTTGTATCTTTTACTAAATATCATGCCATTTATGGTTTTACTGAAAAATAGTTTATTAATAGTTTCAAAAACCACTAAAATGTTGATAAATGAGCCTCCCCATGTGTTGTTTATAAACTAAGGTATGTGCATATTCTCCACCTGCTTGACAATTCAGAAACTGGACAGTTGCATAAAAATGTTATTTTGGAATCTATAGGATACATATTCTAATACAAACTCTTATAGAAAAATATAATGAAAATGACACACCAGATCTAGTAACCCATAGCAACCAATCAGCAAGTAGAATTTACAGGCCACCTGTATAATCTGATTAGTAAATTTAAAAGGTCACACTAGGTTTAGTAACCCATAGCAACTAAAGTACTAGATATAAATGTATACAGCATATTTGTCATAAGAACACCCAGAATAATAGATACCAAATTTCACAAAAAAAGTCATATTTTACCATACCCGCCAAAAATTACATACCAGGTGGGCAATAATATGACAATGTTACATGTTAAGTACACCTTTTTAGCAATATATATATATATATAGTCCTTAGGGTAGTCAGCACTCACAAGAGACAGTTTAAATTGCCTGGGTGCAGTATCAAAATTCAAAATTCAAATAATAACCAGCAAGAAGGATCCGCACTTTCAGGTCTTACATATAGTATAAATAATGTTATTATTCAATGCGAGACTGACGTTTCGGCCTCCAGTCTCACATTGAATAATACATTTTTTAATACTATATGTAAGACCTGAGAGTGCGGATCCTTCTTGCTGGATATATATATATATAATAGGGAGTGCTGGTCTGAGAATAATCGGAGTATACATAATTACCATGCACCCCTCCCTTTGCTGAAGTTATTTGCCTTGGAGTGTGGATACTCATTTGGAAGTGCATATATATATATATATATATATATATATATATATATATATCTCCTTTAAAAGCCTGATTGCTGGCTGGGGAGGATTTAGCCCTCAGTGAAAAAACAGCGTTCAATGGACATTGATTACAGGTAATGCTAAAATGCACATAAAAAATAAAACAAGTTAGGGACCGCCATTCGGGGTTTACCTTGACGTGGTATGGTGGCTTATCAATTTTATGATCATAACTTTGTAACAAAATAACCCCTATTTGGGTACATATGCAATAGCATTTATTATACTTATATTTATATACTTTAAAGCCTTTAGAGTGCTCCCACAACCCCCCTGTTTTGATATTGTATATTTAGCCGGAAGCTGTGGCATAGCTTCAGTGGTTGTAGCACCCCATACCCCCCCTTTAAACTAGTGGTGTTCCTATGCTTTTAAAATTGGGCGTTTGTTTTGGGAATATCTCTCCTTTAAAAGCCTGATTGCTGGCTGGGGAGGATTTAGCCCTCAGTGAAAAAACAGCGTTCAACGGACATTGATTACAGGTAATGCTAAAATGCACATAAAAAATAAAACAAGTTAGGGACCGCCATTCGGGGTTTACTTGACGTGGTATGGTGGCTTATCAATTTTATGATCATAACTTTGTAACAAAATAACCCCTATTTGGGTACATATGCAATAGCATTTATTATACTTATATATATATACTTTAAAGCCTTTAGAGTGCTCCCACAACCCCCCTGTTTTGATATTATATATATAAATATATATATTGTATAAAGTACCCCTCTTATAAGGATACTATAAATTACCAAGGAGTTTCATGACCATATAAAAACATGAGGCCTAAGGCCGAAAATCTCTGCGTGAGTATACTCATGAATGTTCAAAATTCACTCTTTAGTAAAAACACCATCTGTAATCGAAATCAAGCAAACCTACGTCCAATTGAAGTTGCCCAAAGTGCAGGTTTGATCAGATTTAATTGCCTTGAATAAATATTTAAAGGGTCACTTAAGTAACCTCCTTGCAGATCTTTTCATCAGCAGACACAAGGGCATTGTTTGTGCTTAGAAGAAAGATGCTTTTATCCAACGCTCTGCAGGTTTTGTCATATTCTATTCAAATCTGGGATGATATACTGAATTTCCTTAGTCTTGTCTTTGGTACTTTTGAAATCATATATTGGAATGTTTTTTCCGTTGATGCTTATTTACAAATATAAATCAAAATCACTAAGATTATAAAACTTTTCAAATTCTAACATAGGGCAAAAGCACAACTACTGGTGTCCGTGAGTAGTGAGGGCGCTAAAGGGTTCAGAAACATGCAGTTTTTTTAGTAGATCTTTGAGATATAAGAGATTACTGCTTGTGGGACCCGAAAAAGATTTTGCTGTGAGGATTAGGAACTTGTAATTATGCTATAATTACGCACATTTTTAAAAAAATCTGTAACTGATGTAGGGAAAGGGATACACTGTCTTTCAGGGAATGGGGCATGTATATTTTCTTACAAGTGTGTCATCCTGGCAGACTCGCACCTAGCAGTTCCTTGCCAAAAAAGCTGTTTTGCATGTCCAACCTATAGCTCACAAACCACTCAGATGTAGCTGAAACATTAATGTACCCAAGAAGATCCTCCCAGCAGAATTCACTGCTGACCCCAGCTCATGTTTCGTAGTCCATTGGAATCACATTTTCACACTTTCCTATATGCTAAAGTACAATGAGAAAAACACTGGATCATCAGTGTCCTGTGACAAAACTCGTCTTAAGATAAATCTTTTTCAGGCAGACCATTCTCCGATTTTCCCAAGAAAATCCTTTTGCAGCAAGACAATATTTAGATGTGTCTTAAAAAGCTTTTATCTAGAAACAAATGTATATTGTTGTTTGCACCTCACAACACCTCCCTGGGGGAGAATATAATTGATTTTTTGCAACCGACTTTTTTTTTATACTTTAATAAACTAGGGAACATGTCAAAGTAAACAGAAATAATCACACTTTGATGCAAATATATTTTGTAATTTGTTGCTGGTGACTTCTCCAGTGGCATTTCTCATCACACTTTTGCAAATAGATCCCTACCAAATGTGGCCCACACTATAGGCCTATAGCTAAGCCAAGGAAAGAAATATACATCTATCAAAATGAAATATTTGGCATTTCTGAGTAATGAAGTCATGCAGGCAATGCCATTTATAGGATTCTATCTAAAAATAACTGCAAGTGATTTCTTCTGGCTAGAACATGGATCTTTATTCTCACACTGAAGAACAGAAATAGCATGAACATATTATTAGTAAAGATACATTAATATGATTAATTAGTATGCATTATTTTCGTTGTGCTTTCTATCCATATTTTAGTAGATTTTCAGGCATTCTCTAGTAAAGAATATTAAAGGGATACTGTCATGGGAAAAAATTTTTTCAAAATGAATCAGCCAATAGTGCTGCTCCAGCAGAATTCTGCACTGAAATCCATTTCTCAAAAGAGCAAACAGATTTTTTTAAATTCAATTTTGAAATCTAACGTGGGGCTAGACATATTGTCAATTTCCCAGCTGCCCCAAGTCATGTGACTTGTGCTCTAAAGTTAGAGTGATGTCACCCCCTTCCTTTTTCCCCCCCAGCAGCCAAACAAAAGAACAATGGGAAGGTAACCAGATAGCAGCTCCCTAACACAATATAACAGCTGCCTGGTAGATCTACGAACAACACTCAATAGTAAAAACCCACTGAGAAACATTCAGTTACATTGAGAAGGAAAAACAGCAGCCTGCCAGAAAGCATTTCTCTCCTAAAGTGCAGGCACTAGTCACATGACCAGGGGCAGCTGGCAAATTGAAAAAATGTCTAGCCCCATGTCAGATTTCAAAATTGAGTATAAAAAAATCTGTTTGCTCTTTTGAGAAATGGATTTCAGTGCAGAATTCTGCTGGAGCAGCACTATTAACTGATGCGTTTTGAAAAAAAAAAAATTCCCATGTATCCCTTTAATATTCTTGAATTCTTTGAATTCTGCTGGAGTAGCACTATTGACTTTTGAAAAAAACATGTTTTCCGATGACAGGATCCCTTTAAGCTGCATCTTGCAGTTAACATCAAAATCGCTTGGCTTTAAACTAACACTTCTAAAATGTTTAAGACTACACAGCCATTATTAATGTGTTGCACATCCTCCTGTCAGAATAGAATTCTTAACTAATGCTGAAGAGGCTCTGAAAGGGCCTCCTACGCAGATATAACACAACAGTCAACATCACTGAAATCACAAAATTCTGCAGATGCTTCATACGGCGACTGTGCTTGGAAACTTTGATTGCTGCAGTGTGGGAGTGAAGATTATTCACAGGTTTGGAACTTGGCAAGATGCAGTCAGGAATCTGTGCCTCGGAAACTCTTAGAACTTAATGTGATAATTAAAGAAAGTTTACTTGTTTCTACTGCTAAAGAAAATGCTGGAATTGAGAGTCTACTAATTGTCTTTGTACCAAGGGATAATTAATGTGGGTGGATTACTCTAATTGAAATATATGGATTAGTTAATGAGCTCTGAACCATCTTTTCATTTCAAATACAGTGCATCTATACCATTAAGCATCTTAAATGGTAAGTGGCTCTGGTTCCTCCTGCTTTTTTCTCTAGGTCCTCTCGGGAGTCAATAAAGTTAAAAGCCAAGTTGAAAAACAGACAGAAGAAAGCATTTCCTTCTAGCTAACCACAGGATTAAAGAAAAATAAAGAACTCTCAAAGGGTTATGCCTTTCCACCATACCCCTGTTTCAAATTTTAGGCAGCACTTTTCATATCCCTGATTCTAAATATTGTTCTAATCATAACTAAACACACACTCATGTACCCAAAGGTTTTCTATATTTCTTATTTGCTTATAGTATTTCCTTATAGTTAATTTTTGAACCAGCGGCTTGGAATTTAATTTGTTATCTTGTTACTAGGGTCCTGCTTACCTTAGCAACAAGCCAGTGGCTTAAAAACTGAACAAATGTTAATAATAAACGTAGTGACAGTAGTGACAAGACGCTCAATGACCTCAATGTATTTTGCACAAAAAAATCTCTTTGAAAAAACACCCATGGGTTACTAAAGAATTAAAGCATGATTATACTACAGTATTCTCACCCAAGGTTAACAAAGAATTCACCAAATAAATCTGCCATTTTCCTTTTTAAAAATGCTTAAAGTTCAATCTGCTACTGTGCACACCCAACAAAGCTGTATTATGTTAACATTGCAATAGCATTTAACAAAATATTCCCATTGGATAATGTAGTATTATTCAAGACCTGTATATAAGATTCCTCTGTTACAAGTATTTCCCAACCTTATAAAAACTTTTTTCTGGTAGGGAAATGGTATCTAAACAAAGGCTTTTGTTTTGACAAAGTTCAGGTTTCAAATTGGCTTAATCATGCCTAATCTCATTTGTATGTTGAAACTTAATGAGCCCAATTATATAGGTATCACCTCCAATTTGCTGATCACACATTTCTTGCCCTCCAATCTAATTCATTCAGCTCCTTTACAAGAGCCAAGGGCATCTGGAACAGTTTTAAAATGTATTGAAAGGAAGTTATCAATTAGCATTTCACTTCTGTCATATTAACGAGGATTGTTAATCTCTTGATTGCTGAAGGTGCAAACAATATACACTGAATGAATGTAATGAACTTCCAAACATTTAAACATTATGTCAGCAGAGTTTCCCCAATTTATGCAAATGAAATCACTTTTGCATTAACACCCTTTTGCTAGCACATTTTATATATGGTAAACGTCACATTTTTTATAAGCAGTGACCTCTGTGAAAACATACACACAGGTTAATTGGCTCCTGATGAAATGGACTCTAGTGTGTGTGAATGTTATGGGACACTGGATTGCAAGCTCTTTGTGGGTAGAGACTGATCCATATGATGATGAATAATGTCTGTATAGTGCTGCAAATATATGTTGGTTAATATTGGCTAATGATAGAGGAACGTGTATATATAATAAATATAGTAAAAATAAAATCATATATATATCTATATAAAAGTGACTTTACTAAGCATCAACTTTGAAAGCCTGTCTAAATATTAATAAACTTTAATCATAGGACATATATTTATACATGCCTGAAAGGTAAGATTTGGCCTTGTAAAGGCAGACATACCAAACATAGCTGCACTGAAAAGAGGGACTGATTTTCATAAAAGAACTCGTACACACTGTTTCATAATGAAATCATTCTGAATCTGAGTTGTTACCATACTCAGCAGTCAAGAGGTGATAAAAGGAATGCTGATCTTTACTTATTGCCTATAGAATCTTGCACTTTTAATATTGATGTCAATAAAGGTATTTTATAGTAAGAAATAACCTTTGTTTATGACCAATAATTAGACAAAGGGAAGCATGCATAACTATGCAAAGAAGAAGAATGAATTGTTAGACATGTGACACATGTATATTTCTCACCCTGAAAACTTTCTATTGCTCAATTTTGGGCCATGTGTCATCATTGTCATTCAGTTCCCATTGAAGCCAATATGTACGATTACAAGCATTAGTCTGAATATCCCCTATCCCTGTTAATATAGGCAAGGCAATGGCAACATATACAAAAGAATTGCACGGAATGGCCCAGTCTGGTGTAGCTTGTTCCAGCTAGCTTCATCAGTGCTCAGATCTCAGCAGATGAGCTAGGAAAGGGAGCTGCTGTAATTTCTTTGTGATGTCAGGGGGATGCTCAGAGCACTTGGTGATACCATACAAATTGGATGTTGTCAGTGTATCCTAGCAAGACTGTGTATTCATTAGATACATGCTGAGTAAGATATATGCATTGTTGACAATACCCAATATCAAATTGTCAATGCTATGTCATTGGCATAAGACCATGATGGGGTTCAGTAAGTTTTAGGCCTGAAAGGGTCCATTTCATCTTTGTAGTACAGGCATGTTACCCAGAATGCTCGGGACCTGGGGTTTTCTGGATAATGGATCTTTCTGCAATTTGGATCTCCATACCTTAAGTCTACTAGAAAATCATTTAAATATTAAATAAATCCAATAGACCGGCTTTGTTTCCAGTCAAGATGAATTCTATCTTAGTTTGGATCAACTACAAGGTACTGTTTTATTTTTAAGGTGGTCATAGATGCACAGATAATATCATAAAAAACTAATTATCATACAATATTCGGTGCGTGTATGGTGGGAAAAGAGCCGTCCAATATTGGCAGAAGACTTGGATATCGGTCAACTCGTCGATCGGGTTGGATCGAAAATTTTGATCGGGTGCCTTTGAAGGCACCTAAACATCGGCTATTGTTAGTGCTGATTCGTCAGATACAGGTAGAATTCTATTGTTTCTACCTGTATATTTGACGATTCAGCTCAGGGCGTGTGTATTGAAACGGACAATCTTTTTTGGAAAGATATTTTCCAAGAAAGATCGTAATTATTACTATGGGCACCTTTACAAAAAAAAAAAAAGAAATTCTCTTAAAAATTTGGACTATTTGGATGAAATGGGAGACATTATTCAGAACTTTCTGGATAACGAATCCCATACCTGTATAATGATGTCCATGGCCCCTTAGTACAAGAATAAAGGGTATGAGATAACTGGGGTGGAGCTTTTTTCAATGAAACAATTGTTTTATGAAAAAAATTAGAACTGTGATGCAAAGATGAATAGTTTTGGCCAGGAATATTATGAATCAATGGCATTATAAATAAAGTAACCCCACAGTTGCAAAATATGAGGATATTAGAAGTTACTTCGGAGTTTCATCAACTTCGGCCTCGTGTTTTTATATGGTCATGAAACTCCTCGGTAACTTATAATATCCTTATATTTTACAAGAGGGGTACTTTATTCACTATATATTTACTCTGTAGAATGCTTTACCATACCTGAGTAAACAACTCTAGAAGCTCTCTGTTTGTTTAGGATAGCAGCTGTCATATTCACTTGGTGTGACATTACTTCCTGCCTGAGACTCTCCCTGCTCACTCATAGCTCTGGGCTCATATTACAGGAGGGAGGGGGAGAGGCGCAAACTGAGCATGCTCAAGCCCAAGCCCTGGAGGTTTAAGCTGAAAACAGGAAGTCTGATACAGAAGCCCATGAGTACCCAATAGAAGGAAAGAAATGTGGTGTTTCTTTTGACAGAAGACTCAGAGCAGCATTTCTTTGAGGGTTTACTGGTGTATTTATATAGACCTTACTGATAACTTAATTTTAGCCTTTTCTTCTCCTTTAATGGAATTTAAGAAACAACATCAGGGAATCAGAAGGACTCTTGTTCAACAACGCAGTGACCTTTCTTGGACTAAATTAAATTTTTATAATACCAACTCACTAAATACTATAGATATTTCAAGATACTTTGTAAATTTTTTGTGCAGCTATAAATATATCAAGTGAAATTTAGAAAGAATTATGGCAAACTGAAGACTGAATACATCTGTGATGTTAGAGCTGCTTGTAAATGAAAGTAAAGGGAAAACAATCAAAAGGATCTACTATACAGATATCTGGAAATGTTTCTTTAGTTAGTGACATGCAAATAATACGGTAGGTATAGGTTGTGTTATCCAGAATGCTTGGGACCTGGGTTATTCCTGAAACAATTAAACATTCAATAAACTCAATGGGGTTTTTGCCACAGATATGGAATCAGGAAACTTATATAGGATAAAGTACAACCAGTCATCCATGTATGAGCATTTACCACAAACCCCATGAAAAAATAAGAATGTAAGAAAATATGGCTTACATTTTAATAGTTGATGTGGCCCACAACAACGTGCACGTTGGTGCTCTTCTCATCTAGGGAAGAAAAAGAAAGAACAGGTCTTAGACAAAAAGTTTATAAGAATCAGAAAGGACAAAAACACAGTGCTACAAAAATTAGATAATACAAAATTATCTATACATCTCCTTTGATTACTTTTACTTTGAAATACATAGCTGGCATGCTGGAAGCCATATTTAGCAGGTTAGGAATCTAGTGATGTACCTAAATTTTCCTAGGACCAACATTAAAGTCTTTTTTGGACCCCCCAAAACTGAAGTGATCTGTTTCCCAAAAGTATATTAAAATTGTACTATAATCAAACCTTGTCCCTCTATATGCCTGCTACTCTTTGTATACAGTAATATGTTCTGACCTTAACTTACAGTCATATTTATAGTAAAATTTATGAATATAATGTATAATAAACAACAGCATCAAAAGCCACGCTTTGTAAAGCCTCGTCACACAGAATCAGATCTTCCCAGATAGGCTGATCATTATTGTCTGGTTTGTTTAAATATGTGTCTCACAAGATTATATGCAGTTTATAATTGATTTTGTATATTTGTATAATATACCACCTTTATTGATGCCTCTAAATTTTAGGATATTGAATAAGAGATATCATTAACAAGGGTTTGATTTGAAATAAAATAAGCCTAGAGTAAAAGTATAGTTAATTCATTAATTAAAGATTATATTGCAGCTCCCAGGATGTTCACATATTGCTACAGCTCAATAGATCTGGACCTTAACCTGTTTTATGCTCAGCTGTTTTGTTATGCCATAACATTAGTATTCTAAAAGAAAATATGTGTTGCAGAATTAAAGGTGCAACTCTTGATACAGATCATATCACCTACAGCAGCCAATAAACAGGTAGAATTTACCCATCATCTATGTAAAAGTAGCTATTTATTGGTTGATATTGGTTGTCCTTGGGCAAACTATGTGATTTTTATAAATAAATTATGTGCTATAGAATCAGAACAGATGTTGAGGGTTCCTAAAGGTATAACTTGACCAGGGTCTGCACGTAGTCAGTGGCGTACTTGGTGTGCGCGGGCCCCCCTGCAAAAAAGTACGGGGCCCAGCACATAGCAGTTCCAACTTGCCCCCCATCCACCTACTTACCGGCCCCATCCATCTACTCCTGCCCACCATCAGCCCTCCTCCGCCCCCATCTGTCAATTCATATAACTCTCTGCATCCTCTTCAGAACTGTAGAGGAAGTAGACCCCATGGTCAGGGCCCCCATATTCCTTGGGTCCCCCCAACACAGCCTCAGGGTCTGCTTCCTCTATAGTTTTGTAATTACACATAGTGGAGTCCTTTCTCAGTTCTAACTAAGAAAATGGAAGATAATATGCATAGTAGGGCAACTTGGCAAAAGTGTGACGAGATAGTATCAGTATTATCCAATATACTGAAAAAAAGAGTAATGCAATGAAAAATTGAGTACAATGTGCATATATTTCTGGGCTTTTTTAGGTAAACTCTCAACAAAATGATGGCAAACACATCTTCATTCTTGTGCTTCATTTTTGTATGCATTTTCCATTTTAATTGCAATAATTGTGTTTATTACTGTTCCCCTCCAACCTTCCTCTAGTATCTCATTTGATTCTGGTAGATACAGCTCTGAAACATGTATACTGACAAATGATTCCTGTTGCTGGTCTATGTTCTTAAGATTTTCCATATGTATATAAGTACATTTAAATAAAGCCATCGTTTTACATAAAGGCAGAGTTTTACTGTGTTTTAGGCAAAGATATGTTAACATAATAGCAGATCCATCCTGTATAATTGACATTACTGAGAAGTCTTGAATCAACTTGACCTCATTAAAAAGGGTCCTAACACTGGGGCATGTACAAACAGCAGATTATTTTGGTGCCAATATCAGTGGCATAAGTGCTAGAACATTTATTTTGGATGAATGTATTCAGATTTTTTTAAGACAAAGAGAACCTTTACTTGAGCTCAGTATAACTTTCAGATTAAATTGAAGGAAGCACCATTGATTTCACTTTTTTTCATGCCCATTAAAATCACTTTACCCTCCTCTCTCACCTCTGTTACTCCTGTTCAAATTCAACTTTAGAAAAAGCCTGAAAATGCATTCTGTTAATTGTAAAAACCAAAAGGGAGAAGGCATTAGTGATGAGAAAAAAACTGTAATGGCTATCAGGCTAGCTATAAAGCAAAATTAATGGTGCGAAGGACAAAATTATACCCACTAAATACCAGTTCCGAAATGCTAATAAAAAAAATTGTCTATATTATTGCCAGAGTCTTGTTCTTTTACATTTACCCCCGATGCAAATAGCTTCAACTGTCTTATAATTGGCATTACAGGCCATATACTTTTTTCACAATCCCTTTCTTAATATTGAAAACAAAGGGAGGTTGGCAAAATGGGCTGGGAAACAGCATTCTATAGCATGCTCTTGTATTGTACTACAATTTGGTGTTGGAAGCTGCAGTTCAGCAACAACTGTCAAATGCCCAGTTTCTGAGCTTCATGATTGGGGTCAATTCAGCAAGCCTTAAACAAGAGCAATGTTATCTGCTGCTTAATGGGACCCAATGCTGCTTTTAAAAGGGGTTGTTCACCTTTGAGTTGCACTTTTAGTATGATATAGAGAGTAAAATTCTGAGACAATTTGCATTTGGTGTTCATTTTTTATTATTTTTGGTTTTTGAGTTATTATAGCTTTTTATTCAGCAGCTCTCCTGTTTGCAATTTCAGCAATCTGGTTGCTTGGGTCCAAATTCCCCTAGCAACCATGCATTGATTTGAATGAGAGACTGGAATATGAAGAGGAGAGGGCTTGAATAGAAAGACGAGTAATCAAAAGTAGCACCAATACATTTTTAGCTTTATTAACAACTATTTTTTAGATACCCATTTTAAAGCTGAAAACAATCAGAATAAAAAGGCAATGTAGGGTAGGGTTTTTTTTTATTAAGGATTTGTTTCTCTTTTAAAGGTGAACCACCCTTTAAATGTGCAGAATGTTTAACACCAACAAACAAAATCTGAGAGGAACTGTTAATATGTGTGCCCTTGTCTCTCTCCATATACTGTAAACTGCCAAGGCAGTTTTCTACTCCAGAACAAAACAAAGACTTAGGGATTAGTTCAAATGTCTGCACATATACGAAGGCGATTTGGCTTTAGTGTAATAATGTATTTTACATAATTGTTTCAAATCCATGTTCCTTGCATACGATATGCAATTTTAGAATCCTGACAATCTCATATGAACTGTAATGTTTGAAAACATCTGCCAATATGACAGATAGTGGAGTGTGTGTGGGGCAACTGGTAACTCAACATCACTTCCAGCAATTCTGAACAATGACAGTGTCTGTGGGCAGACCATTCAAATGGCCAAACAATTTTCAGCCAGATATCAGTTAAGCAAGCTGATTGACAGCCACCATACAAGGGCAAATAAACCGCCAATTTGGTTTTGTGGGGTCAAGTCTGCAGCTTTTATTGGCCTTTGTATGGCCTGCCTATATTATGTAATGTAATAAATACATTTATTTTACATATTGCTGTGTGCAAATTTTAGCAGCTTAGCCAGGCCATGTCAAATACTGAAACTAGATATTGTTGTAGATAATTTCTAATTGATTTTCCTTATTCATATGTGATTTACAAACACCAGTGCAAAGTCCAGAGAACTTAAACACAGACACACTGGCATGTATATACAGTAATTGCCATGCATCTACAGTGCAGCCTTATTTCCTAGAATTTAAATGTAATAACAGGTGCCGCTAAATAGCATGCCGCACAACCTGGGATTGATTTACCACTGCGGACTCTGATTTTGTCGACTTTGGTAACTTGTGAGCAGCTTGTATTTACATTTTGCTATTGTCATTGGAATGTGAACAAAAACATTTCTGGAAAATTGGCCTTAATGTAGTTAGTGTGCTGTTCATTAGGTGCAATTCAGTTGAGTGTGCATATACAACACATAATGAGAGCGTGGAAGTAACACTTTCTCAAGGCAAGTGCCATGTTTCTCACTCTATTTCATCAATGCAACCCTTACCTTGCACCTTTTTTAAAACAGAGGAAACAACTTGGGGCTGGTTTGCTAAAACTTAATTTTTTTTTTTAGTCGACCCAACCCTACCACAATTTGAACTCATCTATCAATAATTGTTCCCTCAAAAATCAGAACGACAAAACGTAGAGACAAAATTGAGTGCTATTCGATCGAACCTCTGAAAATATATCTCAATATATTTTGAATTTTTGCTGCGATAACTTGACTTTTTCAGATTATCTGATGTGCATAGATGCAATTAACTTTTTTGTAACGGTTGGCACCCTGAATCTAGAGCCAATGCCAAGCACCCTGGTCTCGGCTCGTGCTTCTGCCTGTAGCAGCCACCTTTGGCCTCGGGAGGAGCCCTCAGCTACTCAGATGCCGCCAGGTCTTAAAACGAGAGGTGCAAGGTGAATGGTTCTAAACAAGCGAAGGGGCACAACTGTAGGTAAAGTCTGTGAGCAGAAGGTTGCGGTACAAAACGTTAGGCAATAGAGTAGTCAGATCAGGCCGGGTCGGGGCAGGCAGAGAATAAACGTAGTCAGGCAGGCAAGGGTCAAACCAGGAAATCAGAGGGGTTAAGCAGAAGAGGTAGTCGGTATTCAGGCAAGGGTCGGGATCCAGAGGTCAGAATAGTCAAAAGCCACGCAGGGGTGACAACAGGAATCAAACAGGTTTAAAACAGATTAGCAAAAGCTCAGATAGCATCAGGAACAAACTCCTATAATGGGCAATGAACTGCAACCTAAAAATCCCTTTTATACCGTTTGAATTTCGCGGCATTGCGCGCATCTGCGCGCTGACGGCATCACGCCAGCGCATCCGCGTCTATAAAGAAGACGAGACACTAAGGAGCAGCCATGACGCAGGAAGAAGAGAGGCGCGGTGGGTGTCCCACTGCGGTGGGCATCACTCATTTGTGAGTAGTATTTAATGCACAAATTTATTTAATAATAAATAAGACAAATAATACCTAGATCCTTCACCCTGGAGCATCTGTGCTGCAAATTACAGAGCAGGGTGCAAAAATGAGGCCCCTATAGTGCTCATACAACCAGTACAATAAAATATGATGGAGGAAAAGCATCTTACGAGTTTAATTAAAATTCTAAAAGGCAGCATTTATCAGAAAGCTTAACCATTTACATGATAATAGCGAAGCTCTGTTTATACGCAGTGAAACTAATTTACCATATTATCTATAGAAATCGCAGAAATTGAAGTCCATTCTTGGTTCAAATTATGGTTTGTTGAGATATTTAACATTGTTTGTTCTAGCACATGTAGATTCCTTGTGTTCCATAACATTTTAGAGAGAATCTTATAATCAGCAATAAAGACAGAACTGCAACTAGAACCATCTGCCTTGCTAATACACAGAAGCAACCAAAGCTGGTTGTCAATCTGTACAACAAAGAAGCAGGACTACTATGTGTATGGCACCATTATGAAAACCATTATATGAAAATAACAGAAAAAATGGCACCGTAGAACATTTGTAAAAGTTAAGAAGGCAATGAATATATAATTGCAAACTTTTCCTTTCTAATGTGTTTTTGATAACCAGTGGTAACAATGGCCTTTACTGAGCTACTTAAAACTTAATTCTACAATGGGAAGTACATTTACTTCTTAAACAAATATATACAATATAAGAGGAAAACTTTTTTTCAGTAGAAATAAACATGTAAAAGTCTTGTAGGCAACAAAGATATTCTGTTATTATCATCTACTGCATATTTAAAAGAAATATGAACTGTGTGTTGCCTCTGTTGCCTTTTTTTATTTAGTGCAAGTGCTCTCTGTGTTTTTTTTTCAGTAGAGTTATTGTTATATCTCAATCACTGCAGCTGTCAATAACTTGCTCTAAACCACAGTCTACAAGGAGCAACCACTCTCCAAAGATCCCATTTTGCAGGCTTTGTATTCAATAAATAAATCATACTTGGCTGTAAGACATTGTCCTCAGTGCTGTATCAGCCTGCAAAGCTGTTGGACTGATTGAACATCAGCACAGTTCAGTTAAATCAATACAACAGCTGCAGCGACTATAGGGCCTAAAATAGTCAGCTGCTGGAGATTTCCGTGAGCAGAAGTCCTGCAAATGATAAGTACTACAGGGCCCTATGCCGCTGAGAGAAAATCAAATAAATGACACAAAGGCTACACAAGTAAAGAAAGGGAAGGGGAATGAAGACAATACAAAATGTGCTAAATCGATTCCTGGAGGTTTCAATTTAATTAGAAATGTTATAGCAACAGAAGCAGGAAACTGTGATGTGTCTGGTCATCAGTTCTGTCACAGTGTAATTAGTATGTAGTCAGTAGTTTTAATTTGTAGGAAACATTCAGAAAATTCTTATTTAATCCACCCTATTTAAGGGCCACCCTATATTAAGAGCTGCATTTAACCCAAAAAAATTCAAGTTTTCAAGGGTATTTTTCAAAACTTGAATTTTCGGGTTAAAAAAAAAATCAATTTTTTTCAAGTTTTGGTCCTTACATGTTGCCAGTAACTAAAAATGAAAATGGTAGTGGGATTTCCCAAAGACTCAAAAACAAAAATTAATAAAAATTATTTATTAGGACTTGAAAAGAGGGCTTAACATGCTCAAACAGGTACAAAGTGTGTTAGGCCCCTCTTTTCAAGTCATAATAAATGATTTTTGATTTTTATAAATTTTTTGGTTTTTGAGTCCTTGGGAAATCCCACTACAATTTACTTTTTCAGTTACTGGCAACATGTAAGGATCAAAACATGTATAATGTGAGCTGCATCCTAAGATGTAGCTTTTTGAATGGAGCAAAAAGAGTTGCGGTGCTGGCAAAGTTTGACATTGTCAAATTCAGTGGGGGTGGCCACAAGGTGCAGTAGAACCTTGTTTTTATGGTAGGTAGTATTTACAAGTCTCCCTTACACGTGACAGCTCTGCTGTAGATTTTTACTACAGCTAGGAGTGCAGCCATTGCCCATAATGCAAATGCTCTGAGCATAGGCACATCTAGAAAAAAACAATACATCCTGACTAATGTTTTTTTTTATTTGCCCCCCACTCCTAGAATTTGCTCCTAGCACTTCTAATTGCAACTAAGGAGCATTATGGGCCTTAGTTAACAAAATTCAGATGTTTATATTTTATAGAGTTTTGGGCCTGAACCCCCAAAGTCTGACACTGTTCACTGGTGCTGCATACATAGTTAGTTATATAGTTAAATTGGGTTGAAAAAAGACAAAGTCCATCAAGTTCAACTCCTCCAAATGAAAACCCAGCATCCATAGACACACCCCTCCATACTTTTACATACATTATATATACTCATATCTATACTAACTATAGAGTTTAGTATCACAATAGCCTTTGATATTACGTCTATCCAAAAAATCATCCAAGCCATTCTTAAAGGCATTAACTGAATCAGCCATCACAACATCACCCGGCAGTGCATTCCACAACCTCACTGTCCTGACTGTGAAGAACCCCCTACGTTGCTTCAAATGAAAGTTCTTTTCTTCTAGTCTAAAGGGGTGGCCTCTGGTACGGTGATCCTCTTTATGGGTAAAAGGTCCCCTGCTATTTGTCTAAAATGTCCTCTAATGTACTTGTAAAGTGTAATCATGACCCCTCGCAGTGCCTAATTTTCCAGAGAAAACAACCAACCTTGACAGTCTACCCTCATAATTGATGTCTTCCGTCCCTCTAACCAATTTAGCTGTACGTCTCTGCACTCTCTCCAGCTCATTTATATCCCTCTTAAGCACTGGAGTCCAAAACTGCACTGCATACTCCAGATGAGGCCTCACCAGGGACCTATAAAGAGGCATAATTATGTTTCCATCCCTTGAGTTAATGCCCTTTTTTCTGCAAGACAGAACTTTATTTGCTTTAGTAGCCACAGAATGACACTGCCCAGAATTAGACAACTTGCTATCTACTAAAACCCCTAGATCCTTCTCATTTAAGGAAACTCCCAACACACTGCCATTTAGTGTATAACTTGCATTTACATTATTTTTGCCAAAGTGCATGCCCTTGCATTAATCAACATTGAACCTCATTTTCCAGTTTGCTGCCCAGGTTTCCAACTTAGACAGATCACTCTGCACAGTGGCAGCATCCTGCATGGAACCTATAGTTCTGCACAATTTAGTATCATCTGCAAAAATAGAAACAGTACTTTCAATGCCCACCTCCAGGTCATTAATATAGTTGATGCCCATACACATGGGCATCGACTGTAACACCCCTATTTTTCATGCCATACTGGAGATACAAACTAGGATTTCCAGGGGGCACAAGGTGCTAGGGATTCCTGCTCTTTACCAGCTTTGTACTTGATTTGTGAGGTTGCATTCTTTAGCATCCCTGCACTAGAACTGAGCCTCATTTAATGAGTTTTCAATAGTTTTTAAACACACTTTCTACAAAGACAGTATATTTATGAATCAAGTAAAATCCTCTTTTAGGTTGGAACCACATATTAACTACTGTAACCATAATTCCCTTCAATTGAGTGCAATTTTCAGTGAGAAAATCCTTTTTTGACTGATTTGCATATTTTTACTATATTTGACTTTCTCACTCTGCTTAAATGCTCAACCAAAATTATCATACAGCATTAACATATTCAAATATCTCTCTCTTAGTTGATTTTTTCAAACAACATATAGAGGCCCTTTTATCAAAAGTCGAATTTCGAATTCATGTGAATTTTTTTTTTAATTTGAATATACTCACAATTTGACTGGGAGGTTATTTAAGAAAAAAATTAGAATGTCTAATATTCGATTGAATGGTTCCGATCATAAAATTGGAATCATATTTGATTTCTACTAATTTAGTTTTTTTTCCAGAAAAAAAAACTCCAATGTCAGAAAGGCTACTAACATCTCCAAGTGGCTCATTCTCGGTCATTGACTTGTACATGAACTCGGCAGGTTTTAGTTGGCAAATATTTGAATTAGGACTGTTTTCCATGGTCAAGGTGTAATACATCTCACATTCCAATTTACATTCAAATAGGGGGATTTAAATTCGAATGTGTGAATTTTTGAAATTCGAATTTACTATTCAACCCTTTATAAATCTGATCCATAGTATGTTGAAATAGATACAGCTTAGCAATGCTATACGCTAAGATACAAAATAATTTTACAATTTAACTGCTCCCCTTTAAGCACCAGATAAAGTGTAACATTTTAATATTTGGTCTATAAAGACAAGTACCCCCAAAAGAGACTAGTTTTAATTAACTGTTAGACTGTGAAGTCTCCCCTGCCAGCTCTCATTCTGCATTTAACATTCACATCGCTAATGTACCAAAACATTAATGTGAAAGAAAGGAACCTATAAACATGAGTTTGTCTATTAGTAGGGTTTACAGACAGAGATAAGCTGTACCGGCTTCAAAAAGAGACAACTATATAACTTCACTATCTAAAAGAGTATTTATGCATTTTTAGAGCAGATTAAAAGTGTGTGTCCCTACTTGACTATCACCAGCTGCTAAAATAGCAGTCTACATATGTATGCCAGTTTGTGAAAATGATATTCTTCCTTGTGCTTTCTAAGGATCTAGGAAATAACTAAAAAAAATCACTTTTAAAGGACAAGGGAATTTAAACTAAAGAAGTAAGCTAGAAATGTTGTATATTGTGTTTTGGGCTTCTGTACCAACTCCAGGCCTAGCAATAAAGATCTGTGTCTCCAATGATGCCCCAGTAGCCCCCCGTCTTCTTTTCTGCTGATTCACTGCACATGCTCTGTACTGCTGTCACTTACTGAGCTTAGGCACCCAGACACAATATACAGTACACATAGAATATAAATGTCACAATATAAGGCTGATTAGTAATTAATACAGATAATTACTACATGGCAGCAAAGAAACCAGTGCAGCTAGCAACTGAATTTAATAATCAGCCCTGTAGCATCAGCTTGTAGGACAAGCCAACCTCATTTTCTGCTTGATAATTTGTGATGGCCCCTAAGCTTAGCTTCTCAACAGCTGCTCAGAGCCCACTGAGCATGTGTGTCACAGAGACTTTCCAAGATGGAGACCCCTTATGACAAGTTTGAAGTCCTGGATCATTGCTGTTATTGAAAAGCTGAAACTTTAGGCTGGTGCAATAAGTTCAGTATATAAAACATTGCATTTTTAGTCCTATTCATTTTTTTGGGTTCCTTCTCCTTTAAGAGGACTACGTCTCTTCAATCCACAGTAAACTACAGCAAGCAAGTTTATACTGTGAATGTTAATTTGATTGTTCATGTTCATTAACCAAGTTCACTTATAGATACACCAATATGAAGGGGAAATAGTTAACCTGTTAGGACTCTTTAATAGTATTGACTTATTGTACTTTTGCATTTATTCTATGCAGTTCTGGCCTATGTGACTATGTTCAGTTTTAAGCAGTTATGTATTATTTATGCTTTACAAGACAATCTCTGTGCAGGAATAGCATTATTAGATTCAGTAACTGAATGACAGTCAGAATTATTGTCTTAAGGAGGCCATGTCCTGGCCAATCCTCCATGGCTTCAAAGTGATCAGAGTGCAGTGCTGCAGCTTCTCTACAGTTGTATGATGTAAAGGTGGCCATACAGGTGCAGATGAAAGCTGAAGATGGACCAAGTCAGCAGCTTATTGGTCTGGGTATGAGGCCCTCTTACAGACCCACCTAAAACATCTCTGGACGAAAATAAGGCAGATGTTGATCAAACAGGTTTGAAAATCCATCAGGACGAGGAACACATTGAGTAATAGATGTGGACCTTACCCAATGAACTGTATCCCTTTCATTGAAAAAATCTATTGCCCGCCTCAAGGTGGGTATATTCGGGAAAGAGCCACTTCTTTAGTAATCTCACCAAACAAGTGGATCTTTTAATGTATTTATTGCTTGACCAATACAGGTATGGGACCTGTTATTCAGAATGATCGGGACCTGTGATTTTCCGAATAACGGATCTTTCTGTAATTCAGATCTTCACACTCTAAGGGTAGGACTCCACGAGCGATTTTGTCGCGATCCAACGCGCTGCGACAAAACGCATGCGAACTGTCGAATGCGACAAAAATAAAGGTTAGAGATATAATTGTCGCATGGTGTCGCAGCATTGATCCGACTCAATCTGACTGTCGGATGCAGACACTGCGTGCTGTGTCTGCAACCGACAGTCGCGTCGCGTCGGATCAACGCTGCGACACCATGCAACGTTTTTTCACAGCGCGTTGGATCGCGACAAAATCTCTCGTGGAGTCCTACCCTAAGTCTACTAAAAAATAATTTAAAAAAGAAATAAAACCAATAGGATTAATTATATCTTAGTTTGGATCCAACACAAGGCACTGTTTTATTATTACAGAGAAAAAGGAAATCATTTAATCAAAAAATTTAAATTATTTGGATAAAATGAAGTTTATGGGAGATGACCTTTCCATAATTTGGAGCTTTCTGGATAACGAGTTTCCAGATAACAGATCCTATACCTGTATATCTATTTAGAACCAGCTTTATACTGATCCTGCTATTTGAACTTACTATGATATGAGAGGGACACAGAATGGTCTGGAGATTTCCACATCTGATAAAAGGAGGGTTATCATCCTGAAACTTCATCACAAGCTCATTAAATTATCTAAATGCATCTTGAATGCATATGAGTGCCAATCTTGTTATTATTTAAGATAATGCTACATGGTGAAGCGTAGCCACACATCCAGGGAGCAAGAGCACCAATAAAACAACTGAATAAATGGAGTGCATAATACGTTCTCATTGATATCCTGATGTTTGGGAAACAATATGAATATTGGGGACACATCCCTACTAAATATGTGCATGTATGGTCACTAGTGATGTGCAAATGTATCCGTCAGGCGCGAATTTGTGGAAAATTTCCACGAATCGCCGCCGGCGAATACATTTGCGAATTTGCTGCAAAAATTCACCAACCTTAAAGTTTTTTGACACGGCGGCGGGATCGTCACTGGCGTCAATTTCAGAAGACTATGATTATTTTATTCCTGAGATAGCTTATTTGTAGCACAAAATAAGGAAGTAAAATCCAAAGTCTAATTTATAACTCAGTAACAATGAAAACCATACGGATGTAAGGAATTAATTAGTTCACTTCTATAAAATAACTTCAGCAAGAAGGTAAATTAGAAACCTGGTTTGACGCGAGGTAGTAAAATCATATAAAATATTAACAAGCAAACACAAAACCTATAAATATATTTCCCCACACATGAGCAAGAATGATGCCAAATACTGGTGCACCATACAGATAATGGTGCACCACCATACTTGCTTATTATTCATTTCAGTAAATATTTATCAGGCAGAATTCCACAACAGAGCTTTCAATAGAAAACTGGGCTCAACAGCAATCTTCCTCAGTTGCCCGAAACCTTCAGGAAGGTAATCAACTCCACAAACACATAATGGAACTTCACATCTTAGAGAAACGGTATCAATCAATATGTGGAAATATGTTACTTTTTTAGTAGGTTATCTGTTTGTCTTACAAAATATTGTAGACAGAGGGATGTGTTTAATGGTCACATTACATATATTCTATATCCCACAGTCCATCTGTCAATAGCATGCAGCCATTGTTTGATTTTTACGTTGCAAACAACATACATAGTTTAGTTGGGTGTCACAAAATTTGTATGAAATGCTATCGCGCAAACCTCCCCCTCTTACTGTGTGAAAGTCCATTATTTGACCTAATTTAAATTTAAAGAGAAGCAACCAAAGACTAGAGTGGCAAAGCTTTACAGGGACAGCGGACTGCACCCAAATAATGTATGAATTAAAAAATGTTCTTATGCTTAAACCCTGCTAAAATGAAGAAACCAAACAGAAGAAAATAAAATACGAGTACAGCAGAGTGAGTGCAAGTGAGAGTTAACCACTGTTAATTGTGTCATGATGCAATGTTTTGGGGCACGCAACCTTTCTCAAGCATGCTCTAGTTCTGCACCAACTTTTCTTTGTCCTTAGGCCGATAGCACACCAGAGGCCTTATTCACAATGCCCCATGCAGTGTGCAAAAAAGGCTGCAGTTTTGGAGCTTTCAATGGAACGCTGCCTGATTAAAGCAGTTCTCCACTTAAGAGGGGCAGATGGATTTTCTTCCTCTTGTAAAGCGCTGTGCTGTGCTCATTTCTCCATATAATTATCTCCCTTTTGCCAGTCTACCATTTCTCTTTTTTTGACCCATGTGTCTATATAGTCCCATATTTCCTTCCTCCTATCTGCCATTCTCTCCCTGTCACTATGTGCAATTCTTTTCTCTCTCTTTTTCCATCTCATGTACCATGCTCTGCTTCTTATTCGTTCTTCCCCCATGTGGCATTCTCTCTTCCTTTCCCCATTCCCTATGTGGAGATCTTCTCCAATCTCCCATTCTATCCTTTTTTACATCATACATATACTTCAATGCTGTACAGCACACCAAACAGTTGAAACACCCCAACTATAGATCAGCCATGCTACACTGAAATGACAAAATGTAAAGTTCTCTTCCCTCATTGGATGTTCAGCTGGAATTTATTAGCTGCACATCCAGCAAGAGAAGAGAGCTCTTCATTGATTTAGGCAGCAGGGAAGCAAATGGCAAAGCACAATAAAGAACAGGGAGGAGGATGCTGGGGTATGTCAGTAATTTTGTGTATTCTACAGAAGACTGTAGATTTCAGAATCTCAATGTATAGTAGGGAACATGGTCCCTGTATAGTTTGTTGCACACATATACATTCTAACAAAAAAGTGCCCCCAACTGTGTGTCCAAAGCTCCTCTCTACTCTGCCTCAAATAAGTTCTAGTCCTGATAGCTGAATAAGAAATTGGGTATTTTATAAATCTGAAGCTGTTATAACACAAACAGCACTTTTCTTCACAAATTTAAATTAGGGTACAACTTATTTTTAGATTCTATGATAATATATGCTACGATAATACAGCCCTCACACCCACCTGAATATGTTACATACTGTATAATAGGATAAACTACTGTTCCAAAAACTCCGAACAATAAATCTTCTTCAATTGACTTTACATTTATCGTCACAGATGCCCTTTTTTAACAGTTTATTTGTTCTTAAGTGATCTGAATTTACTTGGTCTAAAAACATCACACAAGGCAGGGGTCCACCAGCGGTAGCATTTTCAAACCAGCAGGGTTCCATTTGGAGGCTGCTGCTGTAAGTATAAGCCTTGGATTTCCATTTGTAAGCTGTGACCTTCTAAGTAAAAACCTCTTTTCACTTGAATTTTTGACAAACGATGGATATTTCGTGGCACTTCAGAAACGTGAAGTTTTTGTATTTTACATGAAATGCTTATATTTTATCATAGTAAAGATAGCTAGATATAGATTAAACTTATTAAACTTACATTATTAAACTTAAATGTAATTTGGCAAGTGGTCCCAAAACTTTTGCATTCAACTGTTCTTTTTATCTGAAAGATTGTGTGTTATCAATTTGAACTGTTTATGGATTTTCAGCCAAATTATTTTTATAGGATTTTTTGGCAGGCCTGCAAATTACCCTAATCTTACTCAGATCACAAGGAGAAGGTACACTGTTTAGGTAAACAACCCTGAAGACAAACAACAAGCATTACCTTAAATGCTTGTTTGAAATGACTCGTCAGCTACCACATCTGACCTTTTTTTCCTTTCAGCTGTTGCATTTGTCAACATATATATGCCTTTCAGTGATTTGTTTTAGTCAATTTAGCAGTAATTATTAAGATTTATTGAAATGCACTGAATAGTACAATTTATTTTTCAACAATTATTCAGTAATGCATTTCTCCAATATTGAACACCAGAAATAGTACGCACCTTTCTGATATTAGTAAATCTAGCTAAAAGTAGTGGACAAAAGGTAAACTAAGTGCATTTGCGGTGGCATTCTTGTTTCAGGAAGAACATCAAAGCTAATTAATCCTAAATGCCTAAATAAACTTAAAGACATTGGTAATTGGATTTGCTATAAATAGTCTCAATGATTTCATGCATCTTAATCAAAGCTTTTGGAAACCTTACATTTTTCCAGTTAACAAATTAATAAATAATTGCAATTTTTCTGCACTATTAAAGAGCCCATTATAATATTTACTGCTGTGACGAGGCTCCAATTTCCCAATATCTCTTAGAAGAGAATATAAGTGCAATCATATAATTATAGATGTTTTAAAAGTTTCACTGCAGCTTGTTGTTTTACTGTAATTCGCAATCCAATCAACTAACTAATAATGTAAACATGCATTGTTGTTCCAAATCCATATGCAAGTGCCTGTAACTTTCCCAATACATGGACAAGCTCATTTTGAAGAAACAGTTACCAATACTGGCAAGGGGTTCCCCTGGGAAGCACAAAACAGAGAGGAAAGGTTGGATACAATGGCCAATTTGGAAGAAACTGAAGGTACATTTTTATTTATTATATTGACTAGCCAGGTAAAAGTGACTGTTATGACAATATTTATATGTATCTTGTTCTATGCAGAGAGGGGGGCAAACACATTTGTGACAATAAATTGGGACTGGAACCCATTATTCATATAAGAATCTCAAATAGAAGATACATATGCTGCAAAAGAGGAGCTTTCCCAATTTCCCAAACCATTAGTGCACCATGTTAACTTATGCTCACAATAAATAGGGTAAGACACATTTTGGCATGTATGCTCCTGCTTTGGTTTCTTTGGAAATTTGCCTTATGTGTACAGGGTTAAGAGAGTTAAAGGAGAACTACAAAAATGAATATGGCTAAAAATGCCATATTTATATAATGAGTGTATTGCACTAGCCTAAAGTTTCAGTGTTAAGATATGTATTAAAGGAAAACTATACCCCCCAAACAATGTAGGTCTCTATAAAAATATATAGCATAAAACAGCTCATATGTAAACCCCTGCTTCATGTAAATAAACCATTTTCATAATAATATACTTTTCTAGTAGTATGTGCCATTGGGTAATCATAAATAGAAAATTGCCATTTTAAAAAATATGGGCCGCCCCCTGGGATTGTACGATTCACTTTACAAACAAACCAAACAAACTATACTTGTTAGGTCACATGAGCCAATAAACGTCATTGATGAATTAATTAATGACAAAGTTCTGTCTTTTGCTTCAACACTTCTGCCTGTTACAGTTAGAGTTGTAGTATTTCTGGTCAGGTGATCTCTGAGGCAGCACACAGACCATCATGTAATGGTGGCTCAAGGCAAGAGATGTAAAAGGGCAAGATTTACTTAAATATATAGAACAGTTTGGTAAGATTCTTTAATATGCCACTTAATATGATATCATCTGTTGCTTAAGTGTTCATTTTGGGGGTATAGGTTTCCTTTAATGAGTATGCTCTCATACAGATCCCATACTGATCTGATAACGACACAGTGTCATCTGACATGATCTTTGTCTGCTAATGCAGAAGATGTTAAAATAGTTTTATCTTCTTTAAGCAAGAGAAGCATGGTGTCTGTGTGCAGTTTCTCCTCTGTCTAAAAGAAAGCTGCAGGCTCACGTGAGATTGAGCTACCAGTTATCACATCTCTTAAGCAGAATGGCCAGGGCCGGATTTACATAGTGGGCACCCCTAGGCCCACTGCCTTTCGTCGCCCCTGTCCCTACCCCTTTATTCGTGTAAATTTTCATCATCTGCACTGGAGAAATGGGTAGATTTAAAAAATGATTGTATCTACTGCTCATCCCCAGTGTTTTTGAATAAATGTGGGTGTGGTGGGGCAGCATGCCGCCCCCCCTAAAATCCTGACTCCCTAGGCCCGGGCCTAGGTGGCCTTTCCACAAATCCAGGCCTGAGAATGGCAACATTCAGCTTCTCAATAGCAGCAATTATCCAGGTCTTAAAACTTGTCACAGGGGGTCAACATCTTGGAAAGTGTCTGTGACACTCACATGCTCAGTGGGCTCTGAGCAGCTGTTGAGAAGCTAAGCTTAGGGGTCCTCACAAATCATCAAGCAGAAAATGAGGTTTCCTGTAATATGCTAGTTGCTCAGGTTTCTGTGCTGCCATGTAGTAATTATCTGTATTAATTACAAATCAGCCTTATATTGTGACATTTATATTCTGTGTATTGTATATTTTAAGTCAGTTCGTAAGCTCAGTAACTGACAGCAGCACAGAGTAGGTGCAGTGAATCATCAGAAAAGAAGATGGGAGGCTACTGGGGCATCTTATGAGACACAGATCTTCCTTGCTAAAGGGCTGTAGTTGACTTGGGCTGGTACAGAAGCCCAAAACATGATGTACAACATTTCTAGCTACTTCTTTAGTTAAGCTTTAGTTCTCCTTTAAACCAGTGCCACTGTAATACCTATAAATTGGGAGGAGCAGTTATGTGCGTTTATTGTTTAATCCTAATATGCTTGATGTGATGTTACCATTCTTTAAGGCACAAGAGACAGCTGATTGATTAAGAGTAAAACAGATCCTGAACAATAACTAATTTAACTGAATTACAGATAGACCACTACACATCAAATATTTTTGCCTACAAGAATTCTCCATCAGATAACAATAACCTTAGCAGCCTGAAACCTTATGCAGCAGAATACATTGCCAAGTGTCATATCTTGGGTCACTGATCTTGTGGGATCCAGACAAAGCAGCACAGAAATGCAGCACATAAGCAGCTCAAATCTATAACATGCTATGAAACCAGTTTTATTTCAGTTTTATTTTGTGCTCCATGATCTGTGCTGACAACATTTTTACGGAAATGTTTTTCTCCTTTAAACAAAATGTAATTTTTCATTAATAAGAAGTAGTACTATATTTGCTGTCCTTGAAAAGCACAAAAGATGAAATGATTTACACATGATATGACTTTATGGTCATGGGGTTTAAAGACTGTTTGAACCGTATCAAATGACTAGGATGGAAAAAATGCAGCAAATACACTGTGAGATTGTCTCATGGCTAAAGTTAAGAAATCTTGCTGCAAAAACACATTGCTTTTCTTACTCCCACTGAGGAAACTGCAAATTTGGTGGTTATGTTAAAGAAAAGGGGAAATGAGTGTGAGCTTTTAAGGGAAGTGGCACATTAAAAAAGCAATTGTGTAGGCAACAAATATAGCCCTCCAAACACTGCCCCGAATTTGTCCCGCTTCGCAACGAAATTCGCAAAATTCACGCAAAATGCAAATTTTGACGCCGCCGACAATATTTAATGCAGTAAATACCAACTCAAAAAAAAAAAAAATATATATATATATAGTAATTAAACCCAATAAGATTGTTTTGCCTCCAAGAAAAATTAATTAGATCTACACTGGGATCATGTACGAGGTACTGTTTTATTATTACCGAGAAAAAGTAAAAACAAAAAAATTTATTTTTTGATTAAAATGGAATCTATGGGTGATGGCTGTCCATAATTTATCTAGAAAAGTCACTAGCGATAGACACTTCACCCTTTAGTAAATCTACTTTCATGTTTGCCTCTACATATTGCAGTGCCTTACCGAGAAATGCTGTATTGTATACCCTGCTGATATGTTTGTCTTTTAGTCATACACTAGTGTCAAATGTGGACAAATACTAACAGTATGCAAAGTCCAAGACCCTGTCTTCATGCACTTAATATCAATGAACAAATTGAAATTGCCTAATAGAACAAGCTTTTGCACACTACCATATTATATTTATTCAGAGAACCCAATTAAGCATTTTACAACTTCAACAAACGTATGACTACTGTATCTGCTTGAATTAGCTACATGGGAAAATGAAAGTATCTGTAAATATCTATAAATCATTCACATGCTCCAAGCTGGACTTTTGTTCTACAAAATGTCAGTCACATTGGAAACTGAATACATGAAAACACCCAGCATGGAGATTTGCTGAAGTTTCGCCTGTCTCATTTATAAAACTTTCATTTGTAACCCTAGACCCAGTACTGATTCGCCGGTGTCATATTCTGTTCTCTTGGGTCAACTGGAGGGCCAGCACTACAAGAAGAACAGCTGATGATAACAGCTGCCTCTCCTGGGCACAGGAGACTAGCAATTGTGACGTGTGCCCTAGAACAGTCATCTGACTCATTGTGTTTCAGCAGCTGAAAGGCAGCTATAAGGTATATCACAGAGAGGGTTCAGGGTCTGTTCCCAGAAAGGCATATTTAGCAGTTTGTGGAAAAGCGACGCTACTCTAGCTCTCAGAGTGGATGTTATACCATTACACCTTGTGCATAATTATTTATGCATGATGCAAGTAATTTGGCCTTGAATTTCAAGCCATGAAGTTAATGAGTGCACTGTGAAAATAAGCATTGCTCTTGTAAGGTGATACAAACCCTCATCTGGAACGTGTATTACATCGCAAATTATCAAGGGAAGAGGATTTGTGACAAAAGGATTACATTCAGACTATTATTTAGCTTGCATTTCTGCTGCATTTTGCCTTTATCTTTTTATACTTATAACACCCACTCTTCAGCATAATGCGGATATTTACAGTCGTGGATCGGGAAGTACCAGCTGTGGATCCTGTGTTGCCAGAGTATGTGATAGAGTAAATAAAGTTTTATATGAAAAGCTACTGGACAAATGTGTCATCTGCAATGCATTATGTATATCAGTAATACATCTGTAATAAGCTTAATACATCCTATACTACAGGTCACTGAAAGGGTCAGTCTATTTCTACTTCCTTCCATCAGAGTCAGCTGAGGAAACATTTGTATTGATTAGGTGTTTTTAAGAGTTCACATTTAAACTTTATTCACTTTGTAAGTCATCTTTAGGTTACAGGTTAATTGCTGCTGTAAGTACTTTGGCATTAGCATTCAGCATCTATAACACATGCACCAATTTTCCCCAATAAGGATGGAGCAAACTTCATCTACTGAAATAATTATTTCCCTTTTCGATTGAAATTAATGTAATAACACAGCACAGATTGAACACTTTACAGGACACAGAAAAAACTGAGGACAAATGTAACATCTACATTAACTCAATAGATTGATGTCACATCACACTTATTGAAATACATATGTCCACTTAAATGCTAGAGGCCTTGCATGAGAATAATATTTGACGGAGGGTTATTTAAACTCAAATTGATCTCACTTTTTTATTAAACCAAGTTTGACCAAACTCCCATCCATAATTTTATCTTATTTATCAATAAAATAACTAAAAAAAGTTGGGTCGGGAAAAGACTTGACAAAATCGAGTGAAAACTTGAATCTTACGATTTTTTTTTGGATTTGATGTGCGAATCGCTCGAGGCGTTATTGCCTGAAAACCGCAATTTTTTTGATTATCGGACAAACCCAGCACAGATCACAATCTCCACAAATTGTAAAAGGGCCATCTGCAATTGACTTCCACGTGACCTCGGCAGATTTGAAATGGTGGATTTTCGGATTCAGACTTTTTTCAGTTTTAGGTATAATAAATCTAATATAAATATATAAATATAATAAATATAATATAAATGCTAAAAAGAAAATTACAACCTAATCTGTTTGGCGTACAAGTAAATTTGTACTTTCATTTAGAAAGTTTTGGTTGCGTCGCACTTGCTGGATTGCACGAACGTCTATATATTTTCATAGTAGGAGGTCATTTAGAAACTTCACACTTATATAGAGTAAAAGGCCAATGTTAACAACAAGGCAAGGGTGACTACGGTTTTAAGCATTACACACGATGTCATTGACACATTAACATAAATATTCTTGGGCAAAACATGCAATTATAAACACAAACTTCCTTCATTTGCCTCTGCTGCATTAAATCATTAATTACATTAATACAAAGACTGTCTTGTTGGAACTCCAGCCTTTCTAACTGGCTCTTTTCAGCCACGTTGTCCAAACAGGAAAGAAAGGGTGTAATTTTTGTCTGGTTGTGAGCATGGTGCCATGTACAGCCTACCAGATGATGGACAGAGGCCAGCATCTTGCTGCGCATAGAAGTTGCTACATTTCGTTTGAAATAACAGAGATCAAATGAAAAGGTTCTTTGCAGGAGAGTCTGGAGGCAAACTAGTTAATGTCTCTAAAACAGGATGCATATTGGAAAATTCTAGAGCAGCACTGATTATTCTGTATTATCAATAAACTGTTATAAAATGTATTTAGCAGGCTTAATATGCTACGGGTACATCCTTATTAAATATATAGGTATGGGACCTGTTTTACAGAATGCTTGGAACCTGGGGTATTCCAGATAATGGATCTTTCCATAATTTGGATCTTCATACATTAAGGGGCACATTTACTATGGGTCGAATATCGAGGGTTAATTAAAAAAAAAAATTCGACCATCGAAGTAAAATCCTTCGACTTTGAATATCGAAGTTGAAGGATTTACCACAAATACTTCGATCGAACGGTGGAAGGAAAAATCGTTCGATCGAACGATTAAATCCTTTGAATCGAACGATTAAATCCTTTGAATTGAACGATTCGAATGATTTTAATCCATCGATCAAACGATTTTCCTTTGATCAAAAAAAAGTAAGGAAAGCTTATGGAGACCTTCCCCTTAGGCTAGCATTGGTGCTTGGTAGGTTTTAGGTGGCGAAGTAGGTAGTCCAAGTTTTTTTTAAAGAGACAGAAGAGAAAGTACTTTGACTATCGAATGGTCAAATAGTCGAACGATTTTTAGTTCGAATCCCTTGATTGGAAGGTCGAAGTAGCCAATTCGATGGTCGAAGTAGCCAAAAAAAACGAAATATTTTTTATTCTAATCCTTCACTCGAGCTTAGTAAATGTGCTGCTAAGTCTCCTAGAAAATCATGTAAACATTAAATAAAACCAATAGGCTGGGTTTTCTTCCAATAAGAATAAGTATATCGTAAATTGGATCAAGTACAAGCTACTGTTTTATTATTACAGAGAAAAAGGAAATCATTTTAAAAAATTTGGATTATTTGATTATAATGGAGCCTGTGGGAGACAGCCTTTCCGTAATTCTGATCTTTATGGATAATGGGTTTCCGGAAAATGGATCCTATACCTGTACTACATTATTTGGTCATTTTAGACTTTCAGATATTAAACAAAAAGAAAACCATCCAGTTGTGCTATATTGTCAGCAACCTTGCTCACGCTTCCACCTAATTAATTCAAATTCACTCCTGTAAATCTCGGCTCTTGTGTCTGAACAAAGCTTTTATCATTTTACTCCTGACTGTGAGATCTTCACAATTTGTTAGCTATTCTGTTCCTGGGTGTGAGGGATATGCATTTGGATGCAGAAAGAGAAACACAGATGATATAATGCCCATATATACAGAAAAGGATTATTACTTATGTGACTTTACATTATTGATGCCTATGCTGCTCTCTATAGGCTTGAACAAATAAACTGCATTGTGCCATTCAACCCAATGTTTTCTTGTTTTTAATATTGTTCTGTGATACATTATGTACCAACATATCAGCAATAATCTAAGGGTTTTGATTGTAAGCTTGCTTGGACAGGCCCTCTGACCTCATATCTCAACCATTGTGATATATATGGATCCATGTATATGTTCAGTTCCTATTGTTGTACTATAATCAGCATTCTTTTAAAATCGGTTGTCCACCTTTGAGTTAACTTTTAATATGATGAAGAGAATGATATCCTGAGACAATTTGCAATTGGTTTTCATTTTTCATTATTTTAGGTGTTTGAGTTATTTAGCTTTTTTACTCAGCAGCTCTCCAGATTGGTATTTCTGCAATCTGGTTGCTAGGGTCCCAATTACCCAAGCAACCATGCATTGATTTGAGTAAGAAACTGGAATATGAATAGGAGAGGACCTGCATAGAAAAACGAGTAATAAAAAGTAGCAATAACAATAGATGTGTAGCCTTACAGAACATTTGTTTCTAGATGGAGTCAGTGACCCCCATTTGAAGGCTGGAAAGAGTCAGAAGAAATGACATGCTTAAAGTTAATTTAAGGTTGAACCACCCTTTATTCATCTTTTTAGTAATATAAATGGAACTGCTGTAAATGTACATAGTCCTGTACTGTCACTTTTGCATGAATACAACTAAGTTGTAGAATGCATCACAAATGCAGGGAAGCAAAAGGAAAACGGTCCCAAGCCGTTTTGCAGCAAAATGATTGCCAATAAACCCAAGCAAAGTAATGATTTAAGAGTCTCTCTTTCACTCAAGGAGATATTATGGACTTAAACAAGGCCAATAATCATCTTGTGCTCTGGTTATCTAATATCAGATTATGCACACATTGTTAGAACACATTATTCCGGCCTGGGAAAATATGATGATTGAGATTCCTGAAAGATTAAATGAAACACTTGGCACTCAAGTTGTATAAGTTGTATAATAAAGCAGAGAACTGCAACAGTTGTTCAAACCCAATAACTTTTTTTGTTTTAAGAAGATTCTGCTTTTGAGAGAGAGAGAGAGAGAGAGAGAGAGAGAGAGAGAGAGAGAGAGAGAGAGAGAGAGAGAGAGAGAGGACAGTTAAACAACATTGAGTAGCTCTAAACTGAAAACAAGATGCCATAGAAGTCAGTCAAGTAATGTAAGCGCTAAACCTAATTTTCACTGTTGGCCGACTTAATCAATTACTGTCCTACAGAGGCCTGTTAAGAGCGATAAAGGAAAATAATGAGAAGAGACAACTAAATATCCTGTAATGCAGGTAGCTTCACTGTCATCAGAATTCCCAGACTGGGCCCAAAGACCCTTGGCTGGAATTAAATCCTGACTGTATTAACATCTACACAATTGCACCTCTAGTCATTCATCTGACTTTGAATTTACAAAATGATTGCCTTATAACCAATGGGAATACCTTCATTTTAACTAAAGTTTAAACTGCAAGGGGAATAAGTGTTTACTTTTCCTTAAACTGTGGAAGGGTAGGTTAGGGAATAATTGTTTTTTCTTTAATGAATAAGGCCCCAAATGTCTTTAATGAACTCTTGAAATAGCTGTGTGTCTCCTCTAGCTCATTTGAGTATCACTGGGATCCATAAGAGTTCCTACAATTATCAGGTATATTTTATTTTCTCGTTAATTTATGCCTCCTTAGCAGCCATCAAGCCGAGTATCTGAATAACCACACACCACTGTAGTACCCTGTGGTAGTCAGAAGTAGGTTAATCGCCTAATTAAGTGCTAACTAGCAAAACGTTAGGGAAAAATCCAGAACGGCTTTTGGGTTACCACAACTAACAGTGGATCATGGAGGTTTATTTTATTCACACACTACAACCTTGACTGCTCAATCATAGACAATGAAAATAATAACTTAGGGACAAACGTGTTTAAAAAAAGCTGCAAATGATCTCAGTAAGACTTGCTCAGTTCAGAAATGATAAAATGGTTTCCCAAATATCTTTGGATTTTGTTGGGTAATGTTCCTAAACATAGGAACTGTAGAACAGTAACTGTCAGAATGAGAAATACACTCTGAGACTCAGAGATGAAGCCATTTTATTCAGTGCTGTGACACTGTAAAAATCCTGTTCACGTAGAAGAACCAAGGCTACAGATTAAGTCACAGATTACATGGCTTGGGTTCACTTGCATTTATAGTTCAGACAGCATATCCAAAAGGTCATATTTCAGATTCTTTAAATAAGAAGACCCAGCAAAACCAAAGATTCACAAGCATAAAGCTGACACAGACTGGGATTTTCCCTTGAGGGAGAGGTTGGTAACATGCAGACTGTTTCTGATCCAGTAAGACTAGTCCAAAATATCTTGTTTTTTGTAGGCAGAAAAGAAAAGGCGTTTACTGCACTGTGATACATTCAGTATATTGTAAATATATATATAACCTTAAACCAATTGTCAGTAGCATCAACTCTGTTATAGCATTGTTAAAAACTTGACCAAAAACTTAGCCCCCTTAGTTGTTAACACAGTACTACAAATTCGGAAAGAGAGGCGCATAGTGAGCTGAAATATTGGAAGAATTTTTAACAAACATTGTATTTGTGCATTTTTCAAAACAAGCAACACCCTGAGACAGAATCTGATATACCCAAATCACCCAACACCAAAGCACAAGACTGCATTTCACTTTCCCACCTGTGAGTTTCAGCCAACACCAGGGCCAGGCCAATACGCTCCCCCCTCCCATGTGCTTGCGCCACAACTGAGGGGAGAGCGGCAAAGGGGAGAGAGGAGGAGTGACAGAGGGGAGGGGAGAGTGACAGAGTGAAGGGGAGGGAAAGGAGAGTGACAGAGGGGAGAGCGGAAGACAGGAGTGTGTAGGGGTAGGCAGAATACCCATTAACAGGTACCTGCCCAGCAACCCCTATTTTTGCACCCTAGGCAGGTGCCTCTTCTGCCTACCCCTACTTATAAGTCCAGTTGCTTTAGACTTATCTCTACTAGATACTGTAGTATTATTTACATAAGAAGGAAATAAGCAGGCACAAGTACTAGGAGACGATTCACCAAACATGTTCTCAGTTGCTACTGAGCTACTGAGTTTGGGGATGGATGAGCAATATGCTGTATATATAGAATATTAATGCCATAATATAAGGCTGTATCAGACTACTTTAGGCTATATTAGACCAAAAGGGTTAATGTCCAGATAAAGTAATAGAGCATGAGTTACATTTGACACTTAAGGCAGGGACTTCGCTAAGTGGAAGTAAGGAAGGCAGGGGAACAACTGTGGCTACTGTGCATAAAAGTAAAATAAAGGAGGTTCTTGCAGCAGACAACAAAATAACTTTTATTCTCAGCGGCAAAAAGGCAAGGTATTGCAGATGGTAATTTCCAGGACAGTCAAGGAGAGACAGGTTAGCCCATGTGGAAACAGCTTAGGTATTTTAAGGTACACCTCTAGGATGAAATGTCCAGATGTGGTTCGGATCCCAAACAAAGAAATGATCAGGGAGAAATATTCTAAGCCTGATTCCCTATCCAGCTATGGTCCCTTCACTTTAAGCAGCCTAAGGGAGAGCTACTCCCTACTACAAATCCTTGTTGGAGCACAGGCTGCTAAATTCTATTTAACCTCTCTATCTTACTCTCCTAGAGAGTACTATGAAATGATCTAACCTGTCACTGGCTGGCCTCATTCACAGGGTCCCTGCTCCTGCTGATCTACCACTAACCAAGCACTATGTTAAAGTGTGGCAGGAAGTGGTCAGAGGCCAGTAGTACAATTATGTAATTTAGTAACTAGCTACATGAGCATCTGCTCAGCAACTAGGGAGATAAGGAAGTGTAGGGATTTAAAGCTATAGGGACTAACTAAACCTATGGGTCCCTACAGATGATTAGTAAATAATTCAGATTATTGGTAATTGGCAGCTCAGAAACCAGCACAATTATCAAAAGAATGTAATAATCAGCCCTGTAGCATCAGCTTATATGAAAGGCAAATCTCATTTTCTGCTTGATGATTTGTGAAGACCCCTAAGCTTAGCCACACAACAGCTGCTCAGTGCACACTCAGCTTGTTTCGCAGACACTCCAAACATGATGATTTAAGATGGGAAACTCCTGTGGCAAATTTGAAGGCCTGGATCATTACTACTATAGAGATTCTTAACCTCTGGGCTGCATCAATAAGTTCAGTATATAAAATATATAAAAATAGACATATTAGTTTGAGAGTTTACTTCTCCAGTTCACTAGTAGATAGTTACCTGCTAGTGGTCCCCCAATTTAATCCTCTCAGAGAGTAAAACCTATCCAGGGATACCTTTCCAGCTGACTGTCCTTTCAGTTTCATGAAAATGGAGGGCACTCCAGGCTATTAAAACTTTGCCCCAACACAGTTGCTAATTTAGAACTAGGTGCTAAAATCTATTAATAAATAAAGCATTTAATCACAACAGTAAATTGATCTTGCACACTGAAAAATCACAAAGTACAAAGCTGGTATTGCAGTCAACATTTGTATTTCCAGGGTTCATTTGAGACCAGCATTGCATTGTACTGTATTCACTAAGGGGCCTATTCATCATGCTGTGTAAAACATTGGAGACAACCATCAACAGTGACGTTGCCCATAGCCCATTACACAGCATGATAATACGCCCCATAGGGGATTCACATACTGCATAATCCAATAACAATTTCCATACAAATCACCAATTATATATATAGCATATACAGTAGATCTGAAATCAGATGCTCCAGGGGAATTCTCCTTGACAAAGGCATTCTTGACAAAATGTTGGGCAAAGTCTCCTGCCTGGAGTATTTGTTTTCAGATGTACATGCTATATATGCTGGGTGATATGTATGTATGTATATTTGTGGAAATTGTTATTGGATTATGTGAATCTACTGTGTGAATACAGTGTTATATTTATCTCACATGAACCTTTGATCATTTTTTTTGACTGCAATACCACCTTATACGTAGCGATTTTATTTCAGTGTGCAAGATTAGTTTATAAATCCTTTCAGTTTAAGTAGAGTATCACCTGGTAGAGCTACCTCTGATATATCAACCCTTTTTGGAGCCAAGAGTTGATCTTTGTAAACTGTCCTCACACCACTGTGGTGTACTATGACTTCAACGTTAACAGTCTGTACTTTCCGATTTCATCTGTAGGGTCCCCCAATAAGTGTCTCAGCTGAAATGTCTCACTACTGCATGGATTTATTCAATTCACAGTTGAAGAAGGCCTACATAGCATCCATACTATTTACGTGTTTTACAGAATATACCCAGCATATTTGAGTAAGTAAAAATTATAACATTGCTGTTATTAGATAAATAATAGTATAAAACAGTTATACTATTGTATACTGTTGTTTGTGATTTATGCTATATTAAATACAAGTACGAACCAATAAATTAAAGGAAACACATTATGCTCTAAACCATTTAATTAATTTCTAAAACTCCAAAGATTTAATTTAATTCCAAAACTGTTTTTCTTCCAATTGCAAAATCTCCAGTTATTTAAAGGTGCAATTTTTTGGAGCTACATTTACTACAGATACACGTAATTCTTTGTGGTTAGAATTAAGATATTAAAATGGTAGCCACATGTAACCACAGAAGAATAGAGGGCATACGTGTTCCCTGTTGTGCTTGACAGTGCTTTGGGCACTGTCAGCAGATTCATTAGTTTACAAAACAGCAGCACTTAAAGAAAAGGACAAAGTGATCACTTTACAAAAGCCAATGTTAAACTGCACAGGCAATACAATAAGAGAGCCTACCTTCAGTACCTTGAGATAACCTTGGCTCCCTTCCAGGTGTTCCAACAGCTCTGCCACTGAGAGAAATTGTCAACTTATATTACCTCCTACTGTCACTGCTTTACAAGCTTTTTGCTGCTCACATACAACTTTGCAAGGATAAAAAGCAGCCGGCTGCTGGTTAACTGTTTCCTTAATCATGCAGAAAACACTTGCAGTGGTTGAAAGTAAGTGATTTTTATTGCAAAATGAACAAGTGTCCCGTGGACAAGCTGAGGCAAGGAGCACTCAGTCACAATGCATTCCTACTGGAACACTTCAAGAGGTGTGTTCAAAGCTCAAGGCAAATCTATGAATGGCAAGATTACATTGTCTTTAGAAAATATAGATACATTTGATAAAAGTCCATAATAATCAGCAATGAAACATTTTATATGCATTTGCTGAAGCAAACATAAATTGCAAACATGAAAAAAAAAATCCGCCCTGGGTGTAATATTTGTAGATATTCTTAATGACAGTACATAACATTTGAATTTATATGAGTTTGGCAGGGGGCCAAAGAGAAATAAATGAAAATTAATAAAAATGGTGACAACATACTGCCTAGAGCATAGTATTACTATGACTGTACAATATGTGCAGCAATATAATATAGGGTCAGTAACATTTTGTCACTTTGATTCTGTTCATTAATTCCCTTTTAAGGGGACCATGCCACCTTTTTTTATCATCATAACCTTTATTGATTGAGTGTCATACAGTTCCAGAGAGAAGAGATTGCTCTGGCAATATTACATCTTAAATGTTTAGAGAAATGTTCTGATATCTTAGCACAATCAAACTGTTGACATTTTGATCATGATGTAGCTTGTAGCAGTGGTAATTAACTCATCATTAACTTTTGTTAAAAGATGATTATATATTTACACTGCAAGTCATCGATCCATTTATTTATCACCACGCGAACTTCCTTTCCCTTCGATAAGAACGTAATTTTAATAACACTGCAAAAATTGCTTTAGCCTCCTACTGGTAGTGCTACAATAAAACACTATTCAAGGCTAATAACTAATTTCTAAAAATACTTTAATTTCATATAGTGACTTCTTTCCAAATCATGTCACGGTTTTCTCATGTAAATATGCTTAGCCTTTGCAAAAGACTAATGGCGAATTATGAAAAAGCAAAAATAAAATTCTCACTCACCACTGTGCATTCCCAATTCAATTTCGCCATTATTTTTTTTTTTTGCTATAGCTGTGATTTCTCACATCGTTTTCTTTGACGTGAAAATATTTGCATTACCATAAGGCTTTATATTGAATACATTATCTATATTAATTTAATCCCATGCCGATGGGTTAATGGATGTCAGGCTGTCTGAAATGTTTCTTCAAAAAAACACCAGCAGGTAGACAAGAGAAAATTTGATAAATCCAAACTCTTTATCTGGGAGAAGCTCAAGCTATGGAGAAACATTAACCATTTATAAATCTGCCCATAAGATATTAAATCAATGAAATCATTCAAAAATCAGACTTTGTTCTTCCCTTTTGCCCAAAAAAATAATAGTTTTTCATTTTCAACGTGGACGCTTTTATTGTGTTTATTGTGTTTTATTGTGTTTTCTGTGAACTGTGTTGCCTAATAGACACTGTGTTGCCTAATAGAGGCTGTTCTGCTCCTTGATATCTTGTATATACAATACTGTTTCACTGTTTGTTTCCAATATAATGTTTCTAATAACAGCGGCTCCTTGTAGGTTTGACAGTCTGTGAGACATATTACATTAGTGTTTATGCTGCATTTCTCCTCCTATACTCTTCTGTTCCTCCTACGTTGTTTTTATCCTTTTCCAACACTATCTACTGACCACATACCACCGTGCCAGGGCTGTCCTGTACCCTTTGGTTCTGCAGTTGTGAATTGCTGTTATATCGATTATCTAGTGTGTGGGCACGGATGGAAGTATACCTGCCTGCCTAGTGCTGGTTCCATGTGTGGAACGCACTAATCCCAGACGCAACCCAGTCCTCATACGCCCTTATAGGGTCTGTGCCTTGAAATACATGCTACCGTTTGCGGGCTTCTACTACCGGCTACGGGCGGCTGTCGCTATTAGGCTCTCTCCACTTTTCCTCTGAGCAGCGGCTCAGGAGCCACAGGGAGCTGCGACCATTTCCTGTGGTTGGGGTTAAATACTGGGGCATTATGGGTTGTCTGAATGTTTGTGTTCTCCTGACGAAGATCCCTGTGGGGGATCGAAACGTTGAGCTTTAATAAACAATTCTTTGTTTTTCAAACCTTCTACAAAACCTGTGAGTGTCGCTACATTTGATTTTGCATCTATCCAACATTTGGCTGGCACCCAGGTACGTGAACGTGGAAACGGTGTGCACCTTCAGACAACATATATATATATATATATATATATATATATATATATATATATATATATATATATATATATATATATATATCTCTATATATATAGTTTTTAACTCTTGCAATATTTCATATTTTTTAATTTTATAACCATGTTATATCATCTTCAATGTACTTTTGGTATTATATTACTTTATTTTTTTGCGTTTCACACTTCTGATTTTCCAAGATTTGTTGCCCAGGGCTTTCTTATGTTCTAGATACAAATCTGATTCTGAGTTCAAGAAAACCCCATTTACAGACCACAGGTGGCTGAGCTATAATACAAAATATATTAATGGCACCAAACCCAAATAGAAATATCAGCATTTTGAATTGAACGTCTGCTGTCACAACAGAAATAATTCAATTAAAGGACTGCTGCCAATTTTCTTCTCTTATTATTTTGCCAATCAATTTGTGTAATGACAGCTCATATTCTGACAGGGAACCCATCCACAAAAGCCGTTATTGAATTTATTCTTTCCTGTCAAGCAGACAAAGTGCGCCAATTTATAAAGCTTTGCTCCCAGTCAAATAGATTCTGAATTCATGTTTTATGTTAAACACTGTCAGAGCCGTGATTTATTTCTCATCTGCAGTTTGAACACTTTAACAAGCAACTGCAGCCAGAGGAAAGACTAACTTCCTTTTGGGTTCCCAAGCTTCAAACCAATGGAAAAACCATCCAGATAAGCAAGCTACTGCTTTATCTTTCAAATTCCAGGTTTTTTATGCTTCCATTTCTGGATATGAAATGACTGTTGAAAATAGACAGAACAACAATAGTTCATAGGCAGGTTAGAAGGGTCGGAGTATTAGTGAAATCCCAATTGGCATTCCATTAGAAACAACATTTTTTTTTTTTTTTAAAGGAAATCCAAACTTTTTCCCATGTTGTACTCATATTATTTTGCAACACAACAGTTGTTGTGTCACCTTCTGATTCACTAAAACATATAAGTTCTTCAGGGGTGCCTAACTTTACAAATAGTATTATTACAGACATGGAATCCATATCCAGAAACCTGTTATGTAGAAAGTGCAGAATTATGGAAAGGCCATCTCCCTTATTTGAAGCAAATCATTTTTATTTTTAAAACTGATCTCCTAGTTCTTAGAACAATAAAACAGTAACTTGTACTTTAGCAGGTATAAGGTATGGTGATCCAAATTACAAAAAGATCCTTTATCTGTAAAACCCCTACCTGTACCATTAATTACCATTTTAAAATAGGAAAATACACTTTTCATGGTTCACATGGATGGGTCATTGTTAACATCTTCTAAGCTGAGTTTCTATTCTATAGTATTAAATAAAAAATACACAGCCATTCATGTGAATTTTTTTAAACTTGAATATACAGTACTCACAATTTGAATGGGAGGTTATTTAAGAAAAAAATAGAATGGCTAATATTCGATTGAACAGTTCCGACCCAAAAATTAAAATCGTATTTGATTCGTACGAATCAAATTTTTCTCCTGCAAAAAACCTTAAGCAGCACATTTACTTAGGGTCAAATATCGGGGGTTAATTAACCCCCGATATTCGACTGTCGAAGTTAAATCCTTCGACTTCGAATATCGAAGTCGAAGGATTTAGCGCTATTCGTTTGATCGAAGGAATAATCGTTCGATCGAACTATTAAATCCTTTGAATCGAACGATTCAAAGGATTTTAATCCATCGATCGAATGATTTTCCTTCAAATCACAAATTGGCTAGAAAGCCTATGGGGACCTTCCCATATGCTAACATTGAGGTTCCGTAGGTTTTAGGTGGTGAAGTAGGTGGTTGAAGTTTTTTTAAAGAGACAGTACTTCAACTATCCAATGGTCGAATAGTCTAACGATTTTAAGTTCGAACCGTTCGATTCGTAGTCGTAGTCGAAGGTCGAAGTAGCCAATTCAATGGTCGAAGTAGGCAAAAAAATACTTCGGAATTCGAAGTATTTTTTATTCTATTCCTTCACTCAAGCTAAGTAAATGTGCCCCCAGATGTCAGGAAGGCTATTAACATCTCCAAATGGCTCAGCGGACCTCAGTGGACATTTACTTGTACATGATCTTGGCAGGTTTGATGTGGCGAATATTCAAATTAGAACTGTTACCATGGTCAAGGTGTGATAAATTTCACATTTAAATTTACATTTGCATAGTGGATCAAAATTCAAATGTGTGAATTTTTAAACTAGAAAATTCAAATTGACTATTCGACACTTGATAAATCTGCCCCATATGTGGACAGCATATATTTTCCTACAGATCTGGAATGCTGGAGTGTTTGGATCCCATGTGGTATTGCATCAAACAGAAGGGGGAGAAAAAACTTTAAGATTAGGAGAATCCTGACAGTATCCTAAAATAAGCTTCTTTCGTCCCCCTCAGTACAATTGTGGTGAAAAGAAAGATCAACTTTATTTCAGCGAATTGGAATAAAATGTTATCAAGCCCAGGGCAACATCTTCCCATCCTTCAGAAATGCAGTTTTTGATAATGTGCTAATAACAGTATTATCAGCACTAGGCTGATTCTCAAGATTTTCCCATCTATTGCTTATGTAAAAATAAAGTGTATAACCTTCAAAGTACTTTTTGGAGAATCAGTCAAGGTTAAAACCAGCACTTTCTTATTTATTTTTTCTTTTATGCCTCCAATGCTGTGTGTATGTCTTTTTCTCATGTCTGCTAACAGTCCCTGGCATGTTCTTGGCACAGATGACATAAACAGAAGGCTATATTTAAATGGAAAAATTAACAGCTTGAAACAGTAAAAATATAAACCTTCCCACAGAAGGATGCACAATTACTCTATAGACTTTTATATACACCATAAATTAGAGCTTAGAAAGGAATACTGCATCTCTCATTTGGGTAGCAGGGGGGTTTGCTCTCCATTTTAGATTTATCGCCAGGGAGTATTAAAATGTCTGAAGCCGCTTATATACACCATCACAGCATGAGCTTGCCAGGGGATAAGGGAGTTTGTAATTGCTTCTCTAAAACTGTTCATACAAACCTAAAAGAAATGTCTGAAAAAAAAGTATTTTAAAGGCTTATGAAAAGGTTGTAAAAACTTTTAGACAACCTGAAGCTGCAATGCAAGAAGCCTAGAAAATATGAAGGTAGCACAATGTACAGCTCTAAATGGGAAAAAAATAAACTGTCTCCTCTTCACAATCTAAAGGTCAGATACATCAAAATGTGTGTACCACCCACCACCTTTGCAATATTTTGTTCACACCGGTATCTTTTGCACTGAGCAAAAAAGTCAAGTCACAAACAATGGAATCTGGCATCAGTAAAAGAGAACAATGTTATTTTAAGGCACAGTTTCCCTTCATGTAAGTCTTAATGAAACAGGCATGGTTCAAGTTCAATAGGGGTGCTATTTCTTGCATTTGTCATTAGATTCCTTTATATGTTCTTTAATAGGGTATTGAGATGAACAGCCTGTACCCTAGTACCCCCTACTGTGCCATCAAAGTCAGTTAGATGGATTTACATATATTTTCAATGTACTGCATTTTGCCACTCATTTTACTTAAAGGGATACTGTCATGGGAAAAAAATTTTTTTTCAAAATGAATCAGTTAATAGTGCTACTCCAGCAGAATTCTGCGCTGAAATCCATTTCTCAAAAGAGCAAACAGATTTTTTTATATTCAATTTTGAAATCTAACATGGGGCTAGACATATTGTCAATTTCCCAGCTGCCCCAAGTCATGTGACTTGTGCTCTGATAAACTTCAATCACTCTTTACTGCTGTACTGCACGTTGGAGTGATATCACCCCCCTCCCTTTTCCCCCCAGCAGCCAAACAAAAGAACAATGGGAAGGTAACCAGATAGCAGCTCCCTAACACAAGATAACAACTGCCTGGTAGATCTAACAACAGCACTCAATAGTAAAAACCCATGTCTCACTGAGACACATTCAGTTACATTGAGAAGGAAAAACAGCAGCCTGCCAGAAAGCATTTCTCTCCTAAAGTGCAGGCACAAGTCACATGACCAGGGGCAGCTGGGAAATTGACAAAATGTCTAGCCCCATGTCAGATTTCAAAATTGAATATAAAAAAATCTGTTTGTTCTTTTGAGAAATGGATTTCAGTGCAGAATTCTGCTGGAGCAGCACTATTAACTGATTCATTTTGAAAAAAAAAGTTTTTTCCCATGACAGTATCCCTTTAAGAATCTTGTGGCAAAAGCAGTACAGTGTTGATTGTTAAGGTAGGGTAGGCACAGGAAAAAAATGGGGAATCATCTTGTTTATTAAAGTAACCCAAACATTTAAAACATTAGTTATAAAAATGTAATAAGTATATTATAATAGTTATAATGACAGCATCTACATCAAGAAACAACATTATATGGAAAAACAGAACATGCAATACAATTTGGAATGGAAATTAGGAAGGACTGAGTGGCATTTTTATGGAAGTCCACTGAGTGAATTTTGAAACAAGTATTTTTATGAAAATAGTTTCACACACAAATGACTGTGGGGGAATATGCACTCACAGATGTACATGTTAGCTATTGTCTGTTCTCTTGACTAAAGACTAAAGGTGGCCCCCAGTGTTGGACTGGGCCAGCGGGACACGGAAAAAAACCCGGTGAGCCCCGGCTCCCACTGGCTGCTGCATAAAGAAATATGACTGTGCGACGCATTCGCGCATGCGCATCGTGCTGTCTGCGTATGCGCTCGGTGGACCAGGTAATTGGAGGACGGTAGAGGGCCCCCCGAGGACTGCAAGGAGGGCCCTTTGTTTGCAGCCCCGGTGAGCCCCGAATGCTCCAGTCCGACCCTGGTGGCCCCTACTACAGGAATGGGTATTTTTCAACAATTACTCCCAACATTTTTTAGCTGACAATGGCAAGTTGGGAATTGTATTTCACTACCATTTCGATTATCCCAAGATGCATATGAATGCAGAATCAATTTGCAATGGAGAGATAGAATAAAGATAATGGTAAACTATACGCGGATACTATGCATGTATGAATGTTCTAAGTCCTTGCTACCCATGTCTGTAGCCCGACAGACCAGCACTGCTATTTTCTGATGTTTTTGTCATTATTTTATTCTGATGTTTGCTTATACAATAATTACAGTTATACAATAATTTTAGGCCTAGAACAACAGGCACCCAAAGTAAGTATACCTGCTTTTCTGCACAACCTGCTTGTCACTTCCTTTACTAAACTACTCACTCGCCACCAAAACCCCCTTCCCAATCTCCACCCCACAACCTCCTGCCCACTCACACTCCACGTTGCATCCTCTGTACAATGCTGCAATGCTGGGCCAGATTTAGAGGATGCAGCAAAGACATCTCTGCTGTGCTGTCTACCCCTGGTTTCAGCCCTGATATATGAACTACTCCTTCTGGAGACTATAGTAATGAAGAATGTCTTTTACAGACAAGGCAAATTAGAAATACTGGAAATATTATTACAGAAGCAAAGCAAAAAACACTCAATGGGGCAAATTTACTAAAGGGCGAATTTTTGTTAATTTGCAGCGAATATGTGTATCAAAATGCAACGTTTTTTCTCGGCAGATGAACTCTGGCGACATTTCTCCAGCAAAAATTCATCAGCATGGACATATCTAATTGAATTTTCATTAGTGTTACATTTTTCCTATCGAAACTTTGTTAACATACTTACGCTTACGTCGTTTTAAATATGGCAGGTACATACAGGTCAGATATATGTCTTTATTAGTGATTGCTGGTGAAATTGCTGGAAGTGGGCACTTATTAAAAATGTCCAAGAAAGCAAAATAAAGACAAAAGAGATCCTCTTTTGTCCTAGACATGAGCCCACCCTAAAACACATGTGGCATGTGACATGTAACAGTTACAACTTTTAAGCATAATCCCACATTAAAATATGAAAAAACACCAGCATTTTTGTTGGCCTACAGAATATGATATCACTCACATAAGATTGTTGAGGATGTGGCTTCATCTTATCAATTTGCCAGGTGTAAACAGATTCTGGCGAAAAGATTGGAAAAAGATTGGAAAGTTTGTACTTTGATAAATTTGTGGAGTAACGCTCGTTTGTCTGACCTAAATTCGCCTGGTGAAACGCCGCAAAACCTCTCTAGTGCTGAGCTTTTTTTTCGCTAGAGTATTGTCCTCTTTGCCTTTAAAGGAACAGTAACGTCAAAAAATAAAAGTGTTTTAAAGTAATGAAAATATAATGTAGTGTTGCCCTGCACTGGTAAAACTGCTGTGTTTGCTTAAGAAACACAACTATTGTTTATACAAATAAGCTGCTGTGTAGCAATGGGGGCAGCCATTCAAAGGAGAAAAAGCTCAAGTTACACAGCAGATAGAAGATAAGCTCTGTCTGTCTAATGGTGTTATCTGTTATCCATTCGTTAACCTGTGCCATATAGCCATTTTTCAATTTCCGCCATTGCTCCACAGCAGCTTGTTTATATGAACTATAGTAGTGTTTCTGAAACAAACAGATCAGTTTTACCAGTGCAGGGCAACAGTACATGATATTTTCATTACTTTAAAACACTTACATTTTTTGGTGTTACTGTTCCTTTAAGTAAACTGGCAAAAATGTGATTTAAACAAAGTTTCACCAGAGCTCACTTCGCCCCTTTAGTTAATTTACCCCAATGGACCTAATCATATATTACTGACTTGATATAACAATTAGACAAAAAAATTGTGAGAACAACGTTAGAAGGTTTACACATCCAAAGCAAAACGTATCCCTCCAGAAAAATTCCACGGAAAACACTATACTATTTTTATTCTCTGCAGTATAGCTTCATAAGATTAACCCCTTTCATGCATTCCATCAACAAGGGAGTTCAATTTTCCACAGCTCAGCTTTCACTTAATTGCAAATGAAAACTCTATTCCTGGGTGAGGTTGAAATGATTGGATGGCCCAGCAATTGGATGCAGTGCTGTTGACAAATAGAACAGAACACTCTAATTTATTGATACAAGACACAAGAGATGAGGTAACTTGTTAAGGTCAGAAGCATTTGTTGTGCTTCAACTCAGGATTCACGTCTCCCCTGTGGTGCCATTTCAGAATCTTTTGTATTTTTATTGCTCTCAATTTAATATTATGGCAAGTTATTGCACATTTTTTGTGACATAAAAAATGTATTAGAAGAGAGTTCACATAGGCATTGTGAGGGGACACCACACTATAATTATTATGCATGCCACATTTGTATGTTCTACACAAAATATTTTTTTTATCTTGTTAACTGAATTTCTAAAACTGACATGTAATGCTTCTCAAATTGAAAAAAAGCACATAGCTTGAGAAATTTCTCCAAACAGTACTGACATTTGTTATTTATTCTGTCTTAGTCGGCTTTGTTCAAATCTCGTGGGTAAATCCAAGGTTGAATTTTTTACCATACTATTAACAATAATGCAACTTAGCCATTCTTTTAAGTATTAATCACAACACAAATAGGATCATTAAGCATCATGCATAAAAAAACATGAGAGGGATCTGCAGTGAATTCCCCACCCTTAAGCAATTTAAAAATGAGTTCCTAAGAGTTTCAACAGTAATAGTATTTGTTTTCATATTTAGAGTTACTAAGGGAGTTGCTTATAAACACTGAAAGAGCATTTATTTGCTTGTGTGTGTGTGTGGGGGGGTAAAATGGAAGTAGAAGGCATCAGAAGTCACTTACATAGGGCCTGGAAAAAAATGTAGGAGTACTACTGTGCCCAAAAGCAAGCTCCTTACTGCTCATTCTGAGAGCACTTCTATCAGAGGTCTGGCTGCAGTTTGTGCAGTGTCAGCCTGCAATAGGACTCCCTTGCCTCCATGTCTAAAAGACGTGCAAGTTAGGGTATAGTCAGGGTGCAGAAGGGGATCATCTAGGCTCTTCCCTCCTTCCCTCATGAATATAGTGCTGTAAAATAGGTCTTTGTACTTGAAAATGAATCCCAAGACCTGTGGCAATTCTGCTATATGGAGGAAAGGGAGCAAAGTGCATAAATTATTTCAGATATAAATAAGGTAATAAATGACCCCTATTGACAGATAAGAAATGCCAGTAAGATCCACACCACAAAGTACTCTTCCCATAATTTAGGTTCCTTGACCCTATCCATTTCTTTTATATTGTTACTCTTGCACAAAAGGAGAAAGAACACTAAAACAGAAAAGAAATCCAACCTAAAGCCAACAGGCTACAGCAAAGAGAGAAAAAGAAAAATTACGCAGCCAGTAAAAAGACAGGGAATTGCCCACGTGCTATTGCCCTTAAGGTTTAAGATACTGCATGGATTTAACAGTGACTTTACTATAATAACTTGAATCTCAGCCACACATTTTACTTTCAGTAGTTACCAGAAAGTCATTCAGCATCAGCCAGAAATGACGCTAAGCAGTATTTCAGATACTGTTAAGGTGTAAACACCGCAGTATATACGGTACTATTTATTTTTGAAATGCAGGGCCAGACCAAGGTATTTTGGCATCCTAGGCAAGGGCTTCAAGCAGTGCCCCTCCACCTGGTCCTGCATTTCCATTTCCAACCATACCATACCATTCATATTATTCACTGTACCTGTGCCAGCAGCCATCATGTTGCCCCATGTACCTGTGCCTGCACCTATCATGTCATCCAATATGTAACATTTTATTCAGCAGGGAATGTTTTTGTTTTCTGACAGAAAAAGATTTAGACACTGGAATGAACATTTAGAAATACTGTTGCATATGCAACAAAGTTAATAATAATATGACATTTGCAACAGTCTCTAATAAGATGTTTTTTATAACGATGATATTCCTTTAACTACACTGCAGCTATTCACTTAAATGGAAGTGGCTAAAAATAATAGTGTGCAATGAACTGAAGGCTCTTGTCTTGCTGCTCATCTCATTACTTGATAGGTGATGTTTGCTAATTATTATTCATTTTGTAATTAATTAACTGTGCTAAGCCTTATTCACAAGGTTTCTTCCCTTTTAGATTAAACTCATGTTAATATTTTTTGCTCTACAGTACTTTGGTTGTGGTTCGTTTAATTTGCCTTAATTCCAAGCCATCTGCCCAAAATACTTTGAGCTTTACTGCACTGTATATTATTTAGTAACAAATGGAGGACTAAACTATACATATTTTATTTCCTGGATTCAATATTAAGTACATCATTTCTTCACAGTACACTAAAACACGCCCAGCACTGCCCACAGTTGGTAAAGTTGTGTTGTTTTGGCTTGGTGTGCTTGACAGCAGTGGCTGGATGAGTACTACAAAATAAAAACATAATTACACATGGCTGCAATATGTCATTTAGGCTGGACAAATGAGTACTTGGAAATTTTCTCTATCACTTTATACATTTATTTATCAAGTCTTTACAATAGAATAAACAATACATTTTAACTACAACATACAGTATTATTAATTTGTTGGCAAAACAATGTTTGACAAGGGATGAGTTTGAATAATTTGAAAATAATAAATAATTTGTTATATGGTATTTCTCATTCCAAACACATTATAGTAAGTAAGAGAGCTATTCTGTATAAGCAAGTCTGATTTCCAGTGTTTCATGGACAGCAAATGTATAACCTTTCCAGCAAATAATATGGGAATTTGAATCTGAAAAGGAAAAACATTCAAGAGAAGTAGTAGAATGGGCTCAGATAGTATGCCAATTATCTAAACAGTTATACATAATCTGCTATAAAGCATCTTCATCTCGTTGTGGAAACATTTATGTTCAAGAGATATTAATTACAAGCATTGTGTATTTATCTTATGGCTCATGATACAAAAAATATCAAAGTGTTAGTACATCGACATAACATTTTAAATAGTTTGGTTTAGCAGTTTATTGTCTATAATTGTGGTATTTTAGGTACAAGTTTTAGGAAAGAAACTGAGGCAATGAAAAGGAGTCAACTATCTCATTAAGAATCCACATTCCTGTATCTGATCACCTACTTGTATCCTTCTCTATCAACAATCATTTTCTATACACAATCCTTCTCTATACACAATCCCATTATTCTCACATAACAATAGCCTCTACAGTCTACACAAATGTGTTGGCTCTAAAACATTTCTCAAACTGTCAGGCCCAACTATAATTTAGAGAAACTGATGAACGTCTTGCTCATTGGACAAATGAGCAAGATAATGAGCAAGATTAATGATACTGTATATTAAGAAGCTTTGTCTACATAGTTGTTTTAAATACTGCATTAATAATATTTGAAAAACATTTAAGCAATTTATACAATTGAGTTTAATATCATTATTGAGGCTTGTGGTAGCTTGCCAATTTTTGCCAAAATTAATTTCCATCATTCTGTCAGGAACTGGTTTCAAAGCAGAGACCTGTTGTATATTGGCTGCTACTTCTCCTGCTTGAGCAACAGGAGGCAGTGTGACAGCCTAACCCTGACATAATGTCTGACTCTTCTCCCTGTCAGTACTCCTTGATCCATGCCCCCTGTCCAGCTGCAGGCAATTTCTCATTAAAGGCCTTCTTTCCCAACTCCCCAATGCTGCATCATTGGCCAGTCTGCCTACTCAAAGCCACGTGTTTATGAAACCTTGTTCCTGCGACCTTGTTCCTGTGACCTTGCCCCCGAGTTCCCACTGATCTGATTTCCCGGTTTTAACCTCAGCCTGTTTTTGGACTCTGTATGTTTGTTGCCTGCCTTTGACCTTCAGCCTGTTGTGCAGACTTGATTGTTGCTGCCAGCCCTGACCATCAGCCTGTTTCAAGGTTTATTTCTGTCTGCCCCCATTTTCAATTGTCTGCAGATGTCTGTTTAAGGTTTCTCTTTATTAAAATAGTTACTCAGCATATTGGCTCCTGACAGTTTAATCATTAGCTATCCCTAACACATGCAGATATTGGTTTTGTTATATGATATAACACAAAGATGCTTTGCTGGTCAAAATGTGGAGGAAACACGTCTAATAAGAAAAAAGAAAACTATTTTTTAAACTTTGAATATTTAGTGATTACAGAAGCAGTATGCCCAGGAACCATTTTACAAAAGAGTAACAGATTCATCTGCCCATTTGCAAACTCAGAAGTTCCATATTGATGGTTTCATCAGAGTGAAAAAAACCCGAGTCTGACATAAGGATCATATGTGAAATTGGAGAGAATTCTAGAAAATCAAGAACTGATTGCATCAACTTCGATTTTTTAAAAGTGTGTCTTATATTATGAATGACCCGGAAGCATTACAACAGAAGTTGCTGGACTTTAGTCAGGTCCCTCTAAGCTCAAAACAAAGATAAGAGTTGGGAAACACTGATTCCTTACTGTTTTACCTTGAGTTATACACTCCATTTAGAGTGAGCTCCCTATGAAAGGATGTTCCTTTCATTTCGGATGATAGTAATTAAAATATGTACTGGCAACACCTGAGGTTATTTGTCATTGATTTTGTGCTTATACAGACAAAACCACAAGCATTTGTCTTCTGTTCCACCAAATAGCTGTTAATATAACCATAGGGGCTGAACAATTCTAGCCTTTCAGTTTTAATCACAAAGTCTTTTCCTATAAGATTAAGCTGCCTAATTACCTAATGTAAGTTTGCAGTACTGTATAAGTGACTTGATTTATGTTTTACAGAAAAGGACTAACCAACTACCTTTCATGTCTAACACTTGTCTGAGAGGGGGTCCCCAACCTTTTATTTTATCCATGAACCACATTCAAATGTAAAAAGAGTTGGGGAGCAACACAATCATGAAAATAATTCAAGGGGTGCTAAATAAGGACTGTAGTTGGCTATTTGGTAGCCCCTATGTTGACTTGCAGTCTAAAGAAGGTTCTGTTTAGCAGTACATCTGCTTTTATGCCTCCAAGCAAGGACTTCAAAAATAAGCAGGGGTTTGCAAGCAACATGATGCTGGTGAGCCACTGGTTGTGAATCACTGCTTTAGAGCATAGTGCTTATTACTGATATTGAGCAGTTCTGAATTTTTTTTTAACCAGAAAACAAATAAATATTACATGATTTACTGAAAAACAATTAAAAGTTCAGTGTATCAAGTAAAATAAAGAATTCAGACACATCATTGTATTTTTTACATAATTTTTTAAATTCACAATTTTCAGTAAGTCATGTAACACAATTGACATCACTAATCACGGGTCAAAATGACATCACAAAGCACCGGCCATGTTTTTACAGGGTACACAGGGCTTTTGTGTATTATATTATCAAACACACATTAAGTCAACTTCATATAGCAACAACATTTAGAAAAGTGTAGTACAGGTATAGGTAAAAAAAAAAAAACTTTAAAAACTAATATTTGACTTATGAAGCTAAAGGTAACATATTCGATAACAGTAAAGTTAACCACAGAATTTCCAGTGAACTACTTTCTCAGGGGTGTCTTAACATTCTGTTTACAGAACTCTGAATAAAGTTTAAAGCAATAAAATAGGTTGGCAAGACTGCAAGTTGTAAAATATGTTTCATAGTTTTTGTAACACCTTATTAATGTTAAAATCTACATTTAAGTTTAATAACTGAAGGGCCTGTTTTACTTTGGTCAAGTTTGATTAGAACTCTCTGGAAATGTAATACTGACAACACATTGTCCTTGATGCCATTTTTATGTCTTAGGTTTATGCTTTTAAACTCCAATAGATAACCAGAATTAACAGCATTAAATAGTTCACTGAATTTATCTACAAACCCTGTCATTTCTACTAACTGTATTTGAAAGCTATAAATGGTAAGGGCTGCTCCATAAACAGGCATTTAAAAGGCAACAGATGTCATATATAACAAATGCAACACTTACCCAAGTGACTAACAGTTAATAATTTGATGTTCCTGAATCATCAATAAAAGGCTGAACAGTACAGTACACGGGACATGAACTCAATAAGGAATGTTTATATGCAGTCTAAATCTGTTAATGAATACATAAAACATATATCTACACTGTTAAACGTGAAAATATTTCCCTGTATTGTTATTACATCCCTGGTGTTTTCTTACCAGGAAGCAGAAGGAATCTATTACATAAAAGCCTAGTTTGCTGAAAAGATTAACAAAAAAAAGTTGTTTATCTGTAGCTAGACCATAAATAAAGCTAATCTTTGTGTATATTTATGTTTAACCCCTTGCCTGCTGGGCCTCGACCATGTCACCTTGAGTATTGACAGGTAACACATGGCATGATCAAAGAACACCGCAAAAATCTAAATTTGGGTCGGCTGGATCACAGTAGAATTTAGGATCTACAGTACACAGCCAGGCAAGCCTCGGTTGCTTGTTATTTCTCTTTAAGATGAGAAATGATATTTATAATTAACATTGCTAACAAGTTTCTTCAGAGCAGGGATTATTCACCTCATGTTCTCTCGAACTGCTGCCACATTACAAACTATAGGTATTCCCAGCAAGCAAGCCATTTGTCACTTCAGCATAATCAACTATAAACAGGTCTAGAATTTGCTTGTTCATTTAAGAAGTAGTCAGAGCTTTTATAGGCACATGGGATACCACCCTAATGGCTTATAATATTGTATATTGTATTTAATAAGTTGAATGAGGGGATAGAATGTTCTATTGAATGGTACCACTTAAACTGGATACTCATTATAGCGGGTTATTATGCATCAAGAAAGTAAGAGAATCTGACACTAAAACAATATTTTGGTTGACCCACATCCTGTCTTTTTGTATTGTCCTGACCTCCCATACTAAAGCAGATTTGAGGACACCCTGACATACAGCTTATAAATTGGAAGATTCTATTATATCATCACCTGGAGTGCAGAAGGATATACTAGCCAAACCAGGAGGCAGAAGGATATACTAGCCAAACCAGGAGGCAGAAGGAGGCGCATATTTTTCTAAATAAATACACATTCACTATACCTAGTCCATCATACTATTATATTATGGCCAGCAAATGCAAAATATCAGTGTACCTCCAAATGGTATTATGCATTAATTGCAACACATTTATGAAGTTCTACCTTAAACCGGTCATTTGCTTATCGCGGATTCACTACTTCAGTAGAGACGATAAAAGCAAAGAAAAAAACCCCTATGATCTAAAGACCCAGAATTGCTGCTGAGTTTCCAGGACTAAAAAAGCTTTGAAAAAAGTAAAATTATTTGACCGTGCTCAGTTGTACTTGTTTAAAAACATGCTTTAGACCATCGTTTAAACAGACATTTTTGGTTCCTGTGCCCAGCAGGAGAGAAAGTAATAGACAGGCTGCAAAGGAAACAGGTAGAAGTAATACTCTATTTTTAAACTCTGGATCAGCTAAGCGAGACTGAAAATGGAAGTTAACATAAAACTGCATTTTTTTGCAATGAATATATAAATATTCTAATTCTCTTAATGTGCAGAATGTGGATCCACAGCTGCACACTGACAAAATTACTAGCAGACATTACAATTTCTCTCTCTTTTTTTTAATTCTGCTTAATGTTGCCATGAAATAACTAATTAGAGGTCATTTGTTTCAAACAGGATACAAATTCCAATAATCATTAGGAAGTCTGATGCAAGTGTACTTAGAACATATTTAGCCTCCCCTCCTATGCTGCAAATTATTTCCACCGTTCTCACCATGATCATTAAAAGTAGATATATTTGAATACAGGCTGGATGCTAATGATAAATAAGAGTAGATATAAGCAAATAAAAATGGTTTCCGAATCCCATTAAAACCCCTCAAGTAAATTAAACCAGCCTGAATGGTAAAAACTATTTATATTACTGCAAACACAGATAAGGTATTTGTTGAGATTAACTGCTTCTATGCATTATTTCCCATGTGTTTCCTTTATTTTGTATATATAGTACAGGTATGGAATCCATTATTTGGAAACATATTAAGCTCAGAATGAAAGGAAGACCATCTCCCATTGGGGCAAATTCAATAAAGGGCGAATTTTTAACCAGCGACCGCTTCGCCACACTCCATGTCACTTCACCAGGTGCAAATTCGCCCTTTAGTGAAATTCACCAGGCGCACACTACGCTTATTCACTAAAATGCAAAGTTGCGTTTCAGCAACTGAACGCTGGCGAATTTGCGCTAGCATTGCTTCGGCTGGGCTAGCATTTCCTAGGGAATTTTCGTTAGCGTTCATTTCTGCCCAGCAAAACTTCGTTAGCACTCTTGCGCTTAGGTTAGTTTGAATAGGGAGGGTACCTAAAAGTCGTATGGACATCTTTAATAGTAATGTTGGTGCAAATGCTTGAAGTGGCCACTTTTTCAAACACATGTCCATTGAGCAATAATAAAAACTTAAAAGATCCTCTAATGTCCTAGACATGAGCCCATCCTTAAACAAATGTGGCACGCCCCTTAAATTAGTTTTTAAAAAATTGTTCACACATAAATCTTTAATAGTTAGGACTTTTGAAGGCGATCCCGCTTTAAAAAAAGAAGTCACCAGTGTTTTTTTTACAACTTTACAATGCATTTCCGGCATATAGGATATGATGTCACTGACATAAGATTGAGGAAGATGTAGCTTTGTTTTATCAGTTCATCTGGTAAAAGAGGTAACGTTCAGTAAATTCACTTCTTAGTGAATTTGCGGAGTAATAACCGTTCACCAGAGCGAAAAGTCGCCCTGATGATAGGACGTGAATGAACGCTAGCGAATTGTCCTTTACACCTGTTTGTGAATTGGCGATGTCCCTGAGGATGAGATTTCTGGCGAATTGTCGATAGGGATGGCCACTTCGCCATTAAGTGAGTCCATTTTAAACAAATAATTGCAATTTCCTTTATTTCTGTTATAATAATACAGTACATTGTACGTGATGGTGATTAAGATGCATAATCCATATTGGTGGCAAAATAATCATACTGGGTTTAATCAATGCTTAAATTATTTTTAGCAGAGGTAAGGTATGGTATGGAGAATCAAATTATGTAGCGATTCCTTATCCAGAAAACCCCAGGTCCCAAGCATCTGAATAATAGGTCCTATACCTGTATTTGGTTATACAATAAGTTCCCCCTATGCTATGTTACATTCTCTATATAGTGTACAGGTATGGGGCCTGCAATCCAGAATGTTTGGGATCTGGGATATTCCGGATTAAGAATCTTTCCATAATTTGGATCTTCATACCTTAAATCTACTAGAAAATCATGTGAACATTAAATAAACCCAGTAGGCTGGTTTTGCTTACAATAATGATTAATTATATCTTAGTTGGGATCAAGTACAAGTTATTCTTTTATTATTACAGAGAAAAAGGAAATCATTTTTAAAAATTTGGATTATTTGGATAAAATGGAGTCTATGGAAGACAGTGTTCCCGTAATTAAGAGCTTTCTGGATAACGGGTTTCTGGAATGGATCCAATACCTGTACTTATTGACACTGTCTTGTTGTGGCTAAAACTGATTCAAGTTGACTGTCTACATTGCAACTCATAATAGTGCAACTGCATCATAACCAAGGAGTGTACAGTTTTTTCCATTGTTGTCAATCAACACAGCATCTTGCTGCCCTAGCTATGGGTTCTTCCATTGGAGAAAATATTGTGCGCACACACAAACACACACACTTTTTGTCAATTGCTGAGGTTCCCCCTAATGTAAATAATAGTGCAGTAGACATATTTCCTAGTGATTAACAAGAGGTACATATAGCGATGTCCTTCAGTAACCTGCAGGTTTTCATTCGTTTGTTGCTAGAGGACACAGAAGATATGTCCTCAAAATAACATATTACTACAATTCCAATTCCTCCGCTAGGAAGGATAATTATCCTGTGACAGGCATGCAAATGAATGTAACTCACTGTCTATCAGATTTCCGGCATTGTGAATGAAATCAATGCATTACTACTTCAGATTCCTTTGATAAAGCGACACTAAAATACACATTTAAATGCCATAGGCATCAGTTTAACGACAAGAACAGAGTTGTTTATGCCCCATTCAGTTGCAAATATTTAAGCAGCCCCATACCAACTTAAATATGGACTGCCTGGATATATTTGCCGTTACGTGCTATGTTTTATGATGTGTTCCAGTGATTAGTAATGCTTATGATATGCTTATAGTTGTGCCTTTACTGTGTGTTTTCATGCAGCATAAAATATGCATCAATAATATTCTCTACACATTGTGCTACTGTATATCACAACACCCAATGTACTATACAAACAGAGGTGTTAGCAGCTTGAGTACTAGGGTGCATATATAAAATAAATATGAATAAAAAGGCATTGGACTGTTCCTAATATTTTTTAAAATGTGACTCAGTCTTAAAGACATTGGTCCACAGTCATATTTCCTTTGAGAACTATTGTGTGCAATAACTAGGGAAATAAGTAGTAGCTTTAAAATCTTATATACATTTATAGATCTGCGAGCCATGGGACGGTCATAAACTGAAGCTTTAAAACAGTATGGCTAGGATTGCTATATTTTGAACACTGAACTTGCTGTAACAGTGCAGAGGCTTAGCACCTGATCCATGTCCAGAGGAGTATCTTCTGATCTTGTTAGGCCATTTTTGAATGTCAGGGACATTGCATATGTTCAGTGGGCTTTGGGCTGCTTTTGAGAATATAACCTTGGGATTTCAATTAAAATCATGATACAAGCTGATGCTGCAGCTCTGGTTATTAATCATTTCTGGTGCAGAATGCATTGGTTTCTATCCTGCCATGTAATGCAAATCTAGAGGAATCACCTTGCATCATGAGTTTTAGTTTGTATAAATACTGTAAATATCCTCCTAAGCTCAGGTAACTTATGTGATGTGAATCAGCAGAATAGAAGACGGTGAGTGGGGTTTTCTTTGGAGACAAAGATCTTTAGAGCATTGGTGTGTTTTTGCTAGCACAGTAGATAAAACATAAGGTGTAGTATTTCTAAACCTGTCATCTGCTTAGCCTTAGTTCTCCTTTAACCAAGAAAATAGAAAATTGACCCTTCCATTTACCTTGAAACAGTTTTACAGTGTCAAGAGTTTGCACAGGCAGCTCGTTTCTGTACTTGTACAAGCTCTTTAAACAGATTCATCAAAGATAAACTCACTCACTTTCTATTCATTCCTATGTGAATTTTAGAATCATATTTTCCAATGGAATTCACCGTTTGATAAATATGCTTTTAAATCCCATAGGAATGAATTGGAAGTGAGTGAGTTTTTCTGGGGTGAGTTTTAATATCACACTTTGATAAATCTGCTCCGAAATGTTGCTAGGTTAAAGGCCTAGTGATAAAGATGATAGTACTGGAAATGAAATGAGGAGCGGTAAACACAGTGTAACGAAGGCAACCACACTGCAAGTTTGTGTAGATTAAACTACTAATCACAGAAGAAGAAAAAGAAGTGAAATCAAAACACTATTAGTCCATAAACACTCACTTCAAAGCAAACTAGTTCAGTGTAGCACCTATGTAGTATGATTGGCAAAACTGCCTTAAGTAAAACTTAACTTTTAATAAATTAGGCTAAAAAGAGAAGAGCACCCACGAAAGACAAACCCACTGCTAATAGCCCATAAGGCCGCAGTGCAGGAACAATATCCCTAAAAAACATTCAATTAAAAACCAGCAAATGGTGGAAACGGTGGTATCATAATCGGCCAAAAAAAAAATACTTCGACGGTAGTAGTATAAACCATTGGTTACAGTGCAAGCACTACCCACTCCCACCCTTCCATTTGTGCCCGAAGTTAGTCAGCAAGAACCTGCCTGTCTACGTAGGGACAAAGTGGGAGCTAGGCTGCCACCGTCCACCTATGCCGCCCAACGCGTTTCGCTGACTACATCAGCTTCCTCAGGGGCATAAGTGAGTGCTGGGAGACAGGGCTGTAGTTGTGTCTAGGCTTATACTAGAGTCAATAAGTTTTCCCAGTTTTCGTAGGTAAAATTAGGTACCTCTGCTTATACTCGGGTCGGCTTATACTCAAGTATATACGGTACATTGAAGTGGAAATAACAAATAAGTGGAAAATTGTAACTAGTGCTAAATGTGTTCTCAGTTAACATGTGTGGCTCTATCAATTTAAAAAGTCTGTAGACTGAAAAAAATATATCCAAACTGTTGTTATTTTGTATTTGTAAGTGAAAGAATAACTGTATAACGATGCTGCCATATTGAGTGAAAGTGATCATACTGCTGAATTACCAGGTGCATGACCACTGATCACTGACAAAGATCAGTTTGCAAGAAATTAACAGAAAGCATGTCTGCCCCGACAGGATCAGAAGTGCGGCAGGGTTTCTTCATTTCAGTTTGGTTACCAATACCTAATGAAATCAGATCTTAAAGCAAAAAAAAAGGAGCAGGAGAGGGTGTGAAATTTAATCTAAGACGAGTAGAGTGTAACTGGTTTGTTGAGCAATATGTTCATTCAGCAATGAAGATGTGATCTATACTAAGGGGGTTATTTACTAAACTCTGAATACCCGAAAATACCCGAAATCCTAAATTTTAAAAAAATCACAAATTTTTCAGAATTTATTAAACCCTGAGGGCTAAAAAGCCCGAATATAAAAACACGGCATCTCAAACCTGTCGAGGTTGCATAAAAGTCAATGGGAACAGTCTGATTGATTTTTGGTTGTGTCGGGGGTTTCGGGCAATTTCACGATGTTTTCTGAGATTTCGGGTGAAAATTCACAAAAAAATCATGAAAATCTGAGCTTTTCCCGCAAAGATAATTTTCGGGAAAATGTAATAATAAATAAGCATTAGAAACCCGAGCGGCTTAGATCTGAGTTTGTAGCACCCGATATTGAGATAAATTCGGACCTTGATAAATAACCCCAAAAAAAGTCACTTAAAACAGCAATTTTAATTTGAGGGCCGATTTACTTTACATGTACTTTGTACTTAGCGCATTAACAATTACCAAGAAATAGACTGCTCTTTTCAGTTTGGGAGATATCTGAACAGTTTTTCTGGTAATGTATATAAACCCAGTTGCATTGGAATTATTATATTATTTAATAAAGTTGTAAATTCTAAAGCTAAAAATACCTTAGTTTATTTCTATAGATGACAAGGGAGTTATTCATATAAGTGCTCTCAGTAGTCACTAAAAAATTGCATATCCATAGACAAATATTTGCTATAATTTATATAAAATAAAGTAATTAAACCCTGACACACTATGGTAAAGACCATCCTAGTACAAGCCTTAAATGGAGAATGATGGTTGCTTTCAGCTTGGTATAACATGATTATCTTGAGAAGAATTATCTAAGTTGAATCAGTATGATATGCACATAATACATGCCCATATTAATACCTTTTATCCCATCCTCTAAAGAAGTATAAGGCTTTTTAAACTAATATTTTAATTGAAAATCAATACATTTAAATGCCTTATGTTATAAGGAGTCAAATATATATACATATGTATATATATTTTTTTTATTTTTTTTTCCTTTCTGTAGTGCGTAATGGACAAGTGAAGAATGTTTTCCCATGAGGATATCATTACTCTCAGACTTCATTCAACTTGACATTTCCTGTGTCTAGAGAAAATATATTTAGGGGAATGGTATAAAGATACTAGAATTACTCTGTAAAACATAATTCATCCTGATTATGTAATTTTAGGCTAATTTTTAAACAAAGATCCTCTAATAAACAGGCTATTTACATTTAATATTTTGTAATGACAGATGCCAAATATACTGGATTAAGTAAAACATATGAACTAGTTATTTAATTTAAAAAGTGTTTGTAATGGACTTTTATAATGATTGCAAGGGTTGGTGGCTGGTACATATACTGTTTGAACTAATAAGAAATATACACATTTAGTTAAACACCACCAAAACTATAAATGCCTAATTAATTGGCAATAATATATTGCTAATTTAGCTGCACTGCAGGATTAGCATGCATTTTTCCAACTTAATTTTGGCTCATCCAATTTGCTGTCAACTGCAATATTCTTTGAAGCTGGTGTTATAAATAATTTAACTGCACTTTCCTACCTGTGGGCCAAATACTAAAACACTACTCTCATTATATTATAATAGCTTAGAGGTATTATTTGTTAGTTGTTTTATGCACATTATTTTGCATGTTTCTGGATTATTGTAAAACAATGATGTCATACAGAGAGTTCTGTGAAGAACATAAAAATCTCTTGGAGGGCCATGTCTAACCCATGGGCTTCCTGTTGGACAGCCCTGAACTACAGAATTTCAACTCATTCATGAGTCATTATTTTACAGCCATCTTTTCTGTATTAACAATTTAAAATTATTTTTTTCTTAGCTACCCTTCCTACCCTCTATAATACCTATCACAATTCTTTGAACTTTGAAGACACAACAGGCTATGGCTTAACTTAGTGGAGCTCATTATTAAACAATAGCCAAATCTGCACCCAGTGACCCATAGCAAAGAGTCAGCAATTAGCTTTTTTAACCAGCTGCAGGTAGAACAATGAAAACCCAGTGTTGATAAATGAGCCCCATCTTTTAAAGATAATCCTCTTTCTCACTGTTTCTTGCTGTCTTACTACACTTCTTTCAGCAAACTGATACCCTTCAATGGGTTTTAGTATCATCTCTTTCAAAGACAAGCACACAATATTCTCTCCAAGCCCATAATAAGGGGTCACAGTAGTGACAGTCTCAAAGATGTCTAGCTGGAATCAATGTTAGTAGATGTGGCCCTCCAATCGATTTTAAAAGACACAGACTCCCTAGTGTAATATTATCTTTTTATTATAATGACATCCTTTCATTATCAATCATATCAATCATATCAATGTTAATTTTTATGATGTTTTATTATAAAGTAAGAAACAAAAGCATTTCAGGAACATTTTGATTTCTGTTCACTTTCAACAACATCCAGAGGAGAAAACACATTTAAAAGCACGTTTTTCTCTCTCATTGTAATCCTCTTCACTATTTAATGACCTGAAAACAAGGATTCTCTCAACAAAATTACTCTCCAAGTACTATATAATAATTTTTACAATAATACTTTTAGAACAGGGCTGTTCTAAAATGTCATTAAAATGATATCAGTTATTGAAATATATAACCTGAAATGATGAAAAAAGGTCTCGGGAGAAGGATAGATAAAAGCACGTCATTATTCTAGGGTCAGTGAACCTTTACTGAAAATCTATTGTTGTTGATGTTGCAAACCACCCTAATGGCATGTCACTTAATGCTGTAATCTCTATTTTCAGCAAATTTCATAAGTTTCCCACTTTCATTGATCTGGTAAATTATGCAGTTATTTTGGATTGAACCACATGGTGTATTGCTTGAAGGAGGGCACAAGCTTTAAAAAGTTTTAAAGCTAGCAGGAAAAGCAGGTAAAGAGAAGCTATTCATTTCACTATATTAATGCTGTTTCTCCGGCTAAGGTGTATCTAGATTAGGACATACTACATTGACCAGAATTCCTTTACCAAGAAAAATGAATTCCTCTGGCAAGTGATGTGCGGCCATCCTGATAACCACGGGAACTGTAGGGTTCTGGCCAACCTCACTGCTCCTCTTGCGGGGCGAACTTAGACTGCCGGCTTCAGACTTCCTGTATTAAAGACTCGCTCCTGCCCCTGCCCATTTTGTGACAACATTGGTGGGTCGGCACAGGTCTATAAATTAAGGGGGAAGTCTGGTGCGGGTCCGGTCAATAAGAACTTGACCCGCACATCACTAGAGGACACTTTTGGCTGAGGATTAAGGTAACACCCTGCGTTATTGAATCCACACAAAACAAAAATGAAGTAAAAATAAAATACGAGAACACAGCAAACAGACAACTTTCAAAGAACTGTATGATAGTGCTAAATGTTCACAGGCGTCAGGGTCACTTTAACACTTCTGTCATCTGTTTACCACAAGTCTGCTAAGGCATGCTTGGACAATGTCCCGTGAGGAAAATAACAATCCTAGCCGACATATGTGCCAAGACCACAAGATAGAGTCAAAACTGGGAATATACAATTAGCGCACAAAGACCACTTTCCTGAATCTTGACACAAATCATAAACATGAAGCACAGTTGTAAAAGCAAATAGCAGACTCTTATTTCACGTTAGGAAATCTGTAGAAACCATCTAGCTGAAAGTGAATAGTTAACTGCTATCATGCTGGAATGACAAAATATGTTACTAAATCAAAGGAGCAATAGAACAGCAAAGGAATCAATAGAATTTATGTAAAGCAAGTCAAGATTCCATATTTTAAATTGTAAACATAGGTTGAAGCAGTTACAATTACCTCTGCCCCTTGAAATCTATGTAAGACATATACAACACATGAGTCAACTGCCACCTGTTCTAACCCAGGTTGTGAACTGACAGATATTTTTCAAAATATGCTTTTTGTGTAGGCATTCTCATGATAATCTCCATTATATACTTTTTGTGGTTGTTTTTATACTTGATGGCTCATTACTCTGTGTTGTGCATGAAAGTATTAATACTCTTCCAGCCAACATACAAGAGACTACACAGTGTAGTGGAATGAAAGCACAGTTTTGTACTTGATAGTGTGATGGTTTACTTTCCTACAGCTATATATAACTGCTAAAACACTGTTTTTTTGAATGTCAATGTTATCTGTGTAAAATTGCCTAGCACAGCCACATTTGGAGGCCAGAGTGTAGAAGATATTTTTGTGCTTAATATAAATGTGCGTGTTTATTTTGGTATATAATAGTAAAGTTTGAAGTAAGTTTGAACAGTTACCCCATTTCTTGGGGTAGATTTATTATACATCAAACTGAGGAATCCAGAATCTGATACCTGTGACATTTGTTAAGAGCAATTTTTTTATTTGAGAAATGATCATTAACACATCCAAAAAGTGTTTGATACTAATGATAAATTGATACCTGTGAAATTCCTTTAGAGCAAATTTTTGAGGAAGATTTAAGAAATCGCTACAGGTTTTGTATCCGTTATCTGTAAATCCTTTATCCAGAAAGCTCCAAATTACGGAATGGCCATCTCCCATAGACTCAATTTCAATCAAATAATTCAAACTTTAAACAAATTATGTCCTTTTTCTTTGTAGTAACAAACAGTACCTTGCACTTGATCCCAGCTAAGATAAAATGAATCTTTTTTGGAGCGTAAACAATCCTTTTGGGTTTAATTAATGCTAAAATGTTACAATTGTACTTAAATATTATCATTAATACATCCAATAAAATATTTAATAATTATAACTTAAATAGTCGATTGAATGTAATAAAATACTGATAAACACATCATTTTGGTATTACAACTATACTGTTCAAGAAAACAGTAAAGGCGTATGCTGCTCTGAGCTTTTTACACTTCCTTTGCAGATAAAGGCTGCTTATCGTTGCTTTTGTACGTGCAGAGTCATTTTTACAAGTCTCCATCTCGAGTGACAGTATCATGTTAAATACCAACACAGCATAATCTCCATTTTAATAGAGATGAGTCTATTTTAGTCTACTCATGCAAAAGATGAGACTTGTACTTTTACACTTCTGCAAGATAAAGGGCCAGATTCAATTTGATGCAACAAAGTTATCCTAATCCATTACCAGATTTTTCTATAGTCATCTATATATTTTTTAAAACTATAAATTAAACTGACATACGTTTTTCTAAGCGCTAAACATTTCATACATTTGTATTTTGATGATAAGGATCATCATAATTATTGCATTAATTTATCCAAAAACATAGTAAAGGCCATCTTCTCCTGGAAATGCCTTTCTCCCTGTCTCTCTCTCTCTATATATATATATATATATATATATATATATATATATATATATATATATATATATATATATATATATATATATATATATATACACAGTATATTGACATGTTATGGTCCTGTTCATGTAGTAGATATTGATACAGTTGTGTGGGAAGAAGAAACTGTTGTGTTTTCATATATACACCAATAAATCAGATCATTGAAAACAACATTGCATCTATTTCTATGGGGTTTTGACATGGAAGTAACTTCAATCAATGGGGCCTGACTTGGATAATTCATGGAAGCAGCACAAGGATAAATGTTTGGGTGGAATCTACCTACAGGCTCTTGGAAGGTATTACTGATCTAGGGAAGAGGTAGAATGAATGACATTATATACATAAGGCAGTGCAGTAGTTTATTTTGTTCCATTTACAGACATAATAGATGTAAAATTATCCAAAAACAATCTTGTATAATTACAGCTAGAAAAATGTCTTTTCATATTGTATATTTTTCTATACACAACAATAACTAACAAGACAAGCAGGGTTTATGATATGTTTCAAAGTTATTTTAGAGTCTTGAGCAGTTGTTTCTTTGTTATAATTTAAAATTTGCAAATGAGAACAAAACAGAAGACAATAGTACTTTCCACAAGAGAGCAGAGAAAAGGGTGAGTTTAAGGATTGTAAATGTATGAATAGAAGTATGTACAGAAAAGGTTTTGCATGGTGCTGGAGGTTATTGTAATACAATGGGTACCTTGGTGATTACTTCTGTCTCTGCAAACCCAGTTCTGGTTGAAATTACTGAAGATGACCTATTTGACAGTTCACCATAACCTTGAGCATTAATTTTTTCTATCTCCACTTCAAGCTCCATAGGCTCACGTTGTAAGTTAATATCTGTGCAACTCTGAAATGTGTGAGAACAGAAACGTATTTTTCAGACATTAGGTCAGAAAAAGGCTTATCACTGGAAGACTCATGGACAAGATTCAATTTGAGATACAACAATTCAGAAAAACCTATCTCACAGTTTATCATATTGAAGTCTAAGTGAAAAATGTGGAACTGAATTTGAAGAAAAGTTTTTTCTCCTCGACTTGAATCTCATCCGTGAGTTTTCACGTGATAAACAGTAAAATAGCTTTTTCTCACTGAATTCAATTTGGCCCATTGATTAAGCTGCTATATGTGACAGTTGCACTGAGTAGCGATGAGCGAAATTTTTCGCCAACCAGGAAAATACCGCCCATTTTGTCACCAATAGACTTCAATGCTTTTCAACGTATTTTCGCCGTTTTACAAATTTTCGACAAAGCAAAATGGGTCAGATTCGTTAACTAGCACTCAGCAATAATAGCAGTTTCATTGTATATATGGGATCTGGCAATATTCTTGGCAAAGAACTCAAGGTTAACAACATTTTGCCTTATTGAATCTAAAACTCTATTTTTATTAATATTCCATATTACAAATGGCCACCATATTCTCACACTTTCCAAAAAGATTATGCTAATTTTAAAAAATATATATTTTTGATAACTACATGTCTGTGCTATGAAATGTATTTACAACTCAAGACCACAAGTCTCATTCTGCCTTCTTGTTGTGGAACTAGAACACAAAATTAAGGTGACAGAATGTGATACTGAAAGCCATGTAAAAACTGAGTTACCATAGCCTTGGGGTGATTGGAAAAAAACATAACTATACATTAACTCAAGCTAAGAATAATATAAAAAACAATAGTAATCATTAAGGGGCAGATTTATTAAGGTTTGAATTCAAATTTTCAAGGGTTTTTTGTGTCAAAACTCACAAATTCGAATTTAAAAGCACCAACTCAAATGTAAATTGTAATAAGAGATTTATGAGACCATGGAAACAGTTCTAATTCAAATATTCGCCACCTAAAACCTGCCAAATCCATTTACAAGTCAATGGCAGAGGTCCGTTGACTCGTTTAAAGATGTTAATAGCCTTCCTGACATTCAAGTTTTTTTCGGGGAAAAATTTTAATCGAGTTTCATTCAAATTAGATTCAAATTCGATTCGAGTTTCCTGGTCAGTAACTTTTGTTCGAATTTTAGACGTTCAAGTATTTTCTTAAATAAGATGTGTTCCATAATTTTTCACAGTTTATCCTGTTTTTAAATTATCTTCTTGTGTCAAAAAAAGGTGGATGAATAGTCACATGATACAAATAATAAAAACAAACCACGTGTAAAATAATCTCAAAAGAGATTGTATTATTGATTTTCCAAAACTATGATTTTTATCTGCATATATTTTAAGGCAAAGGCTAAAAATTGTATCCTATCAAATATAAATATGCCTGTGAATGCATATTTGGCCTCTGAGAACATGTGAACAAAAATACTATATATTTCATATTTCAGCACTGGTTTACTTAAATAGTGTTTATTCGAAATATATTGCTACTGAAAAAGCAAGAGTCTGGTTTAGTTAATGAAACACATCGTGGGCAAACCCTGAGCTGTTTAACTGCAACCACAGCTTAAAATGTTTATTGCATGTGGTTACAGCCACAGATGGGAACACAACACTTTCTTCTAGGAAAAATTGAAAAGTAAATTAAACAATGTAAATATCGACATATGTAAATTTGTTTTTTACATTTTTAAATTTCCATATTAGTATAAATTGCTATACCCTGTAAATATATATATATATATATATATATATATATATATATACTGTATATATATATATATATATATATATATATATATATATACTATATATATATATATATATATATATACATATATATACACTATATATATACATATATATATACATATATACATATATACACATATATATATATATATATATATATATATATATATATATATATATATATATATATATATACACGGATAGAGACAAATATATATATATATATATATATATATATATATATATATATATATATATATATATATATATATATATATATATATATATATATATATATATAGACAAAGTGCAGGGATTGACAGCACTCCAAGGGAGTGCTGTCAATCCCTGCATTTTGTCTACATACTTCTCAGACTAGCACCCAGGTTTCTGCATACTAATGGTTGTGCATTCCATTCTGTTTGAATATATATATATATATATATAGCAAACAAGGGAAAGTTGTGCTCACCACTATTTTTTAGTAAGTTGCAGGTAAAACTTAGTCCTGGCCAGATATGGGATGACTTTGACATAGTTGGCCAGCTTAAATATATTGCAATATATGGACAAACAATCCCTGTTTTGTTTAAAGGGTAAGGCATTTTTCAGTAGCAGTATGCACAAAATGTCTCTGTGTTAAATATATTGATAATGGGTTGAGTGCAGAGGACTCTTGTATTTGTCTATATATATATATATATATATATATATATATATATATATATATATATATATATATATATATATATATATATATATATATATATTTACAAATATATGGTGATGACTTTGAAATTGATCTTCAAAAGAAATTATAAGTGCCATAACTCCATTCTATATTTTAAATCCTAAATTATTGACCCCAGAACTTATTGATCCTTAAAGGGATACTGTCATGGGAAAAAAAAAATTTTTCAAAATGAATCAGTTAATAGTGCTGCTCCAGCAGAATTCTGCACTGAAATCCATTTCTCAAAAGAGCAAACAGATTTTTTTATATTCAATTTTTAAATCTGACACGGGGCTAGACATTTTGTCAATTTCCCAGCTGCCCCATGTCATGTGACTTGTGCCTGCACTTCAGGAGAGTAATGCTTTTTGGCAGGCTGCTGTTTCTCCTTCTCAATGTAACTGAAGGAGTCTCAGTGGGACATGGGTTTTTACGATTGAGTGTTGTTCTTAGATCTACCAGGCAGCTGTTATCTTGTGTTAGGGAGCTGTTATCTGGTTACCTTCCGATTGTTCTTTTGTTTGGCTGCTGGGGGGAAAAGGGAGGGGGTGATAATCACTCCAACTTGCAGTACAGCAGTAAAGAGTGATTGAAGTTTATCAGAGCACAAGTCACATGACATGGGGCAGCTGGGAAATTGACAAAATGTCTAGCCCCATGTCAGATTTCAAAATTGAATATAAAAAAATCTGTTTGCTCTTTTGAGAAATGGATTTCAGTGCAGAATTCTGCTGGAGCAGCACTATTAACTGATTCATTTTGAAAAAAAAAAATTTTCCCATGACAGTATCCCTTTAAGTATGGCAGGGCAATTTTAATATATTTTCATTCTCATAAATGAAGGACACTGTTTGTTTGGCTCAAAAATGGTGATTGTTGACCTGTTGCATGAGCGCTGGAAGCCAAGAGCAAACTGACTTTTAGTGATCATGCTTGGCTCATTGATTAGAGATGTGGAGCATCAGACAAGATTTGAAGTGGCTAACTTGGCATTCACTAACTCTGCAGCACAGTTCTGAATTTTGGTGCAAAGATATGGGGTGGGGTGTAATGGGGGCTTCTTTCTGGAGACTTGAGGCAGAATGAGGCATGGAGGCATGTACAGGGGGTTCTATGTTTAAACCCTTTGGGGGCCTTGTTCTCTTTCATGCTTTTGAAAGCATGAAACCTTCCTGTTACATTCTGTTATACTTGTTTATTAATTTATTATAGGCCTCCTGTATGATATATTACTTCAAAGTAATATGTAACATTTTGGAGCTATATAAAAGAGGACAAAGAAAACCAAGTAATTTATAGTACACTTTGTACAATAAAGAAACATACATCCAAAGGATTTCCTAGTCATTTTATATTTTCCCCAAGTCATTAACACTTTCCTTACTGTCAGGAAAAATGTTTGATCTGATACATTAAGTTTGTCCGAATGTGTTCAACTGCTTTGAATACTCAAACTCGATTTGTGCTACGGGCTCTAACACCCTACTGAATTGTTAAGGCCTGAAAATTAAAGTATCACATGGTAATGTGGGATTAATGATCCTGGATAAGTTTTCAGCTGCATTATTATAAATTGGTAGTAACACTGGAAATAAACAGCAAATCAAACCAGCTTGTAATAGTTGTTTACTATCAAAATAATGTGGCATAATTAATTTGCCCCTTAGTTTAATGAAACAACTGAAATATCACACTTTTTCAAAGACCATGCAGCATTTTTTTAAAGTGATGATAAGCTTTTAAGCAAAAAGTAATTATATCTTTAAAGATATATTCTAATCAGAATCTAAAATATTAAATATATAATCAAGAAACAATATACTGATTTTTTTTAGCTTAAATGGGGATGTTTTATAATAAACGGGGTTACCAAGGTATCAATCATCATTTAGTAATCAGTGAAATTTTTTGCACCCATATATGCCATCTGTATGCTCAGTTTTTTTTCCAGTAGATAATATACATTAGGAAGTGAGTAAAGGCAAAACAGTTGCTTTCAGCCTGCTTATAAAGCAGTCCATGCAACATTTTCTAAATTCAGTCAAATTTAAACAAAATTATGAATTTGATAATATATTTAAAATATTACATCTTTACAGTTAAGCATGAATTAATTTAGCATTTAGGAATAACTGCTTAAGCCAGGAATGCAGTCAGGAAAGTGTTTAACAAATTATCCCATTTATCAAAGAAGTCGGCAACAACTGTGTTCTATGGTTTATATTGTAAAAATTAAGCAACAGTGGTGAGCTCTAAAAATGCTCCAAATAATAAATCTCAGAAAAGCTAATGTGGGAATTAACAGTTTGGACATTTTTTTCTGTTCTGGAACCAATCATTCCAGAATGGAAAAGAGTTTGGTAAATCTCAAAGCATCAGCATTTTTTTTCCTGAGAAGAAACTGTGTCTGTAAAAAATACTGATGCTTAACAAATTAGATCCAAGTCTATTTATCTCCCTAACATTCAAGAAATAAACATTGCTGCATGAGAAAAATGTTGAGCACCAGCTCAGCTCAATGCATAGAATTATCAGTTCTGTATGAGCATAAAGGTATTGATATTGTGCCATTTAGATTTCACATACACACTAAAGGGTATAAACTATCTTATGAAACTGATATGTTTAGTGTATTGATGTGAATTTGAAATGTTTGAAATGAATTCCTTAGGGACCACACAGGTCAGAGTGTTGCCCAGCATGACCCTAGCATTTTAATAAAGGAGGAACAAGCACCACATTAGGCAAGAGCCTGTTATGTTACTCCTGACTTGGTGGTGTGATGTCTAATACTCTTGTGTCTGATGTCCACCTCTGGTCAAAGGCCACCTCTTACAGCACCTCTTAATTCCTTTAGTGGTTAGTGAGGATTGTTTTACAGTCTCAACGGTTCACCAGTGGGTGTCTCAGATGAAAGAACCCTCAACTAATCTTTTGGACAACCTTCTGTTTATCTGCTGACATTTTAAGGAACATTTTTAAGTAATCATTATTACAGAGATTGAAATAAAAGGTAGTAAACATTATTTAATACTGCTTATATTTACTTGTATGCATGTAATATTATGCTTTCTAGGAAACACATAGCTAACATCACAGAGTAAAGGGTTACATGGTGTCATAAATATAAAAAAAAATATTTTGTTTAAGTACTTTTTTTACATTTCTTATACAAACATAACTGAAGCACTTGAATCGATAGGTTTGCAAATCTATTTTTTCAAGACATGTTAGACAATAATACTCTGGAGGTTAGACTATATTACTCTGGAAGTCACGAATATAATATATATGTTTATATATTTATACATTACATACAAGAACATGTTTGTGTTTTACTTAAAGTAGCTGCCGTTCCTTCAACACTGTGCATTTGTGTTTTTCATTAATATAAATGGGAGGCAGAAATGTAGAATATAGAATCTACATCACAGGCTACTTCACTGGCACCAATTTAGATTCTAAGTTGTAAGAAGTCAAGGGATTAAAGGTAAATTAAATATGGCTTCTTTACTGTGCTGAGCACTGGGCTTTCCATGGTCAACAGCCCTGTGACATTTACGTTAGAGATGCTAACTCTTACCTTTTACAGATCTTTGTGCAGGGTTTCTCAACACCACAGAAAAATTAAAGAGGAAGCTCAAAGACAGTCTGGATAGTATGTCTGGGGCATTTGACTAACACAGACTGATTTTCAGTTAGAATAATGGGAGTGTCCTTTAAGTGATTCATTTATAGTTAATACCATACAAATTATGTTTTAATAATATGATTGTTGACCATTTCGGCTTCATATTGGCTTTATATTGAAGACAAAACACATTTAAAAATATGTAATAGCAATAATAGAACTTTAGGTCATGTTATATAGTTAAATCATGTTCTTATTATATTTAACTGTGATGATGAATGTTAAGACTATGCAAACTTTACAGGGCCGAGTAATTGTTGTAGACCACACTAATGTCTCAAAACTGCAATTGATTTTACAGAATTAATTAGTATATATAGTATTTATAGTAGAAGTATTTATGTATTTGTCCATACATTTATGTCATGGAATTTGACATTGGAATTATTTAATTGTCACAAGATTAAGCAATTACTTTTATGCCAAGAGCAGTTAACTTGCAAAGATGTGAATTGCTATGTACCTCCCATGTTATAGGAATGTAGGAATAATGCATAAAGAAAATATTGTAACATTGCAGCAAGAATGAATAATTGCTTTCACAAGCAATATCTGCCATTTTAGCGTTGCAGGCCAGCTTTGATTTGGAGGACCAATTGCAGAGATATAACTGCAACAAATTTGATGGGAGTCAATTTCCACTTTCACTTTCCATTCACAACTAAAGGTTGCAACAATGTGCAAAAACAAAATACTTTCAGAAGCCCAGGTGGGGGGGTTTAATAGTAAAGTTAACTCAAGAATGAGCAGAGTAACATTCTATACCAATTCAAACTTGTGGCTTAACTTGCTCACTATAGAAATACATTATACCCATTCGTTTAGTTTAACCAACACCAATAGTGCTATTTTACTGGATCTCCTCTGGCGATTAGATCATCTCTGCAACTAAGAGCCCTTGGAATTTATACGGCAGCTATAAGTTACCTGTATACGAAAGCATCCTTGGAAATGTATCTTTCTGAAGCCAACAACTAAGCAGGATCTTAATATTTCAAAGTGTACAATATACAGTATTTTTAGGATTTAGTTGATGCACACGTGTTCTAATAAATACTTTATAGAGTGTTAAAATAAACAGTGATAGCAGCAGACCTACAGTTAATGTAATACTAAACAGAGTGGACTGTTGCTTTATAAGTAGTAATTGTTTTTAATGCTCAGTATATTTATTGATATATCACTCTTGTATGCCTTCTCTACTGAATAGAAAGATTTGAACAGAAATGTGGATATATGTAGATATAACAAACAATGCCCCACTATTTTAGCATTCACACGCATACACACACATATATAAGCTAGAAAACTTTTAATTGGTATAATAATAAGAGATTAATACATAGTAATTATGCATAAAGAACAGCTTTTTATTGCTTAAAATACAATAAGACATTTGAATACCAAATTCCAACATTTTGCCAATTGAGAATACATGAGCAAAAAAAAAAGATTTAAAGGCGCTCTTTGCTCTTTAATAATGCCCTTTAATTTAGTGCGCTATTACACAAAGCAGAAGATTAAAAAAGTAATTTATTAGCCATAGTTGAGCAAATGAGGCAAATAGCATAACAGACACATAAAGATCTCTGTGAACCCTCCCCCATGCCAGATGTATCTAAGTCCAAAGCAGCCTCTAAAACCTGGTAACTTCTAAACACTATTTCCTTCCTTCTTAATTGCCACAATTAAAATCCTCCGAAAAAATTATTACAGCACGACCCATCTGTAGAATGCAAATGAACACCATTTAAGCAGTGTATTATCACAAATGAAAACCTTCATCTGAAAAACAATGCCTGTTATGGACTTTCAATGGCTTTTCGATGCAAAATTCTGACACATAAATATAGTTTTTTTTTTTTTATAGCATGCCGTTACCGTCGCGGGGAAAACAGAAGGGAAATGTTAAGATTGTTAAAGGGCTGATTTGAGAGGCAAATAGAACTTTTTGTTGGGATGTAACATACTTTTAAAGACGGGAAAATAAAGTTCCTAAAACAAGCAGTTAAAATCTGAGACTACGAAATGGTGCTTTGTGGTCCCACCAGAACCCTTCAGACTAGAAGTTTGAAAAACACTTTCCCTTCACAGATCAATAAAAGGCCTCAAACCTAATCTGTAATTCTGCTGAAGTCCTGCTTAATTTTTTCCCAACACGAGCCAAGAAGTCAAACCTTTTTTTCATCTGGTAATGCTGCTGCTCTGAACCTTGTAATGTGATTTGAATCCTATCATTAGAATCTGTTCCATATCGGAAATGAACTGCAAAGCGTGTGAAATCAATAGAGTTCTCAATTAAGAGAAGAACATCAGGGAATGTCACAGCAGTAAAACTTGATATACTTAGTAGCAATGTACTAATCACATCTTTCTCATTTCTGCCTCACAAGCTGAAATTAGAAGAATATTGTGTTTGGATCATTACTAGACTGTATATAAATATAAACAGCAACGCAAAAAATATGTGACTATATAATATGCTTCTGTATCCGTAAAGGTTTTTAAAGGTTTTGAATTGTAGAACTATCTACTACAATATAACACATTGCCAGGTTTAACAGTTATTACAGATTTTGATATATGTGAAAAACTCATGGATTTAAAACTGTATGCACTTCCATACAAACGCACACCTTTCAGTATTGGAAGACAAACAAAGCACAATATAAGCACAACAGCCTTTCTTGCTTTAAAACTTTCTTGAACCCCTAATAATTTTTAAAAAGCAACTTTTCTAAGCAGTACATGTTACTGCTATTGTATTAAACGCTAATGCTGTCTAAGACACTGAGAAATAACTGCCGAAAGACAAAGCAGCTGTTAAAAAGTTCAATAATTATGCAGAACACTAGACAAAATATTGAAGATGAGGCAAATGTTATTGGATCAGAAATCACATGCACACACACTTCATAGCTACAAGAGGACAAATATGTAATCCAATGAAAAAGACAACTTTTATATGTGCAGCTGCAGCAACTGTCAGCCCTATAGGTAAAACGTAAATACATATTTAACGAATAAGAAAGCCGATTAGTTCAATACTAAGAAAATCAGCTTGTAACAAGTTTTTACACGTAACAATTTAACAGCTATATTTGCCATTCAATATCACTGACAATTTCTATTACACTACAGTTTGCACGTGTTTCTCTCCTCCCACTTAGTAAATGGCAAAGCACATTAATTAACTTAAATCTAATAAAAAATACATAATCACACACATACACCATGAAAAGGAAGAAATAACATCAAGGAAATGCCCCAGAAAATCAAAAAAAATCAAAAAATCAAACAGTTTTATGCACAGTACAGTCCCATTCTTCTTTCTTTTATTAAACCATTTAATAAGGTATCAATAGTCCCAAAGTGTAGTATAAAAACAACAGCCGCTGCAAAAATACATTTCCCAGGGCATAAAATGGTGGTGAATAAAAAGGCAATTAAAAAGTGAGATTTTGTTCCAAATCACCAAAATAGGAGAAAAAGAAAATTCTATTGCTTTACTAGCACAAAAATATTAAAATAATAGTAGGCATGCATTTCTAGAAATCATAGAGATCGTAAAGCAAAAAAAAAAAAATTAGGATTTTTTTTTTTTAAATAATTCTTTTTATATATAAGAATTAAAAATGCTATGTATATTTGGGTGTGAAAGGAGAGCTTGCAGAAATCCGGGCGGCGAGGATGAGGAGTGATTGCATTAGCAACTAAGAAGCTGTTGCCCTGGTCTGCCTCCTCCTCCTCTTGTGCCCTGTCTGAGTGAAGAGAGCTCCGGCTATGGGACTGTGGAAAAAAAAAAAAAAAAAGAAAAAAGAGAGAGAGAGAGCGGCGCACACACTGCAATGAGAGCACACGCACACACAGGCTGCAAGGAAGCAGCAACAGCGACGGCAGCAGCCCGCAGCCTGGAAAGCAGCTCCTGACATTGAGAATGAATGACAGCTTACCTGAGTGCCAATCTTCATCAGACTGACACTGGCGTGACAGCACAGCCTATACTTCCCAGCAAAGACTGTGACGTCAGGGAAGGGGGGCCTGAAGGCACTCCTCTTTCTTCATCTTCTTTTGGCTTAAAGTAGTATACGTTTATTATTAGAAGTTTTGCGCCATCTACTGGACGCTCTCCTTTCTCATTATTCATATGTTTACCGCTGTGTGTTGTATCATGATTTCAAACATTTAAAATGAGGAAAAACACCTCAATAGGTTTCTTTCATTGTTTTTATAGGCACACATTATTATTATTTTTTTTAAAAGCATGTTGGCACATGAAACAGGTAAAGCCGTGCAGTAATATTTTAAAGCAGATGTGCCCAGTGTCATATAGAAGAAAAATAATTGTCTGTTAAGGAGCCTCCAGCATGAAATCCATCTATTAAAGTGCAAATGATGTGATTATGTGATATCATGTCTTTGCCTTTATATCAGTTAGGTGAATAGATGTGTCAGAGAGATTCCAGCCTGCCCTGTGACTAGCCGGAGCTGAAGGGCAGGCTCGCTTATCATTTATAGTTTTTTGCATAATTTTCACACGTGAAATGGGGAGGTTATGAAGAGAATTTATTTACACCAGTTACTGAGCATGCAGTTTATGGAATGCTTCCAAATATAAATTAAACCCCTTTGACTACCTTTAGGGATGCTTCTTGTGACAATCCAGGGTCGGACTGGACATGGGGGGGCACCGGGTAACTATACTCCGGCCCCCCCGCGCGCATGCGCGAATGTCTGGCTCCACGCCAGCGCGCATGCACAAACGTCTCGGCGCACGCTGGTGTGTGTATGCAAAAGCCGGTGCGCATGAGGGGGGCCAGAACATTGGGGGAGGGGGGCTGGGCCGGCAAGGGCCCATGAAGGCCGGGGCCCACCAGGTTTTTTCCCGGTTTCCCGCCAGCCCAGTCCGACACTGTGACTATCGGTGACTACTGTTATTGCAGCTAAAGTTGTTGTACCGTGTTAGCCAGTAAAAATGTTACAGGGCAACCCTTTTGGAATAAAAAATAACAAAGTGGTATAAAGGTAAATGTAATTGAAGTGTGCTTCAAAAGCGGATTAGGCTCCTTGCAGCCCTGGGTGCAAGCTATATCCCCCGCCAGGGCAATCTATGCATATATCAAATAAAGCAGCAGCACTCCGGTTTTATTGAAAATAGAGAAAAACTTTACTAAAATGCCATAGGCAACGTTTTGGGCTACTACGCAGGCCCTTTGTCAAGCCATTGACAAAGGGCCTGCGTAGCCCGTAGTTGTAAGGTGCTGTAAGGTGTCAAAGTCATTTAAGAGGGGATCTGCAAGAGACAAGCAGATAAGGTACACGATAATGTGGGTCAAAGAGTATAAATTAGGGCTGAATTATTGGAGTGTAGAATCAAAGGAATTCCATATGAACTCTTAGTCCATATCCAGACATGTTGGTAATTCAGACCTGGTGCAGTCCTTTCTTAGTCCACATAATTAGCCATAGATCCAAGGCCCTAGTCCCTTCTTCAGAGAATTGAAAGTTTCCATTAATTTGTATTCTCACACTTTCCCTTTCATTATCTATTTTAAAATTGCCCTTAAGAACCACAATTCTTGACTTTGACACCTTACACATAGATTGATATTCCTTTTTGTTGGTCATTTGACCTATGAGCTGAATGTTATATATATACCTGAGAACACTACAGCTTCATTGTAATCAGCTTGAAAAAGGAACTAAAATGTTCTGAAAGCTTGCTATGATCATATTAGTTAGCCAATAAAGGCATCACCTTAACACCACTTTTGTTATTTTTTATTTCAAAAGGGTTGCCCTGTAACATGACTACTGTTACTGATCTTCGGTTCCTTCTTTTTTGTATCTGTTTATTGAAAGATGGCATAAAAGAAGGGAATGTGATGCAGGCAAGTAAGTGATATTGAATTAACCATCACACCGATGTTGGGTCTGAGAATGCCCAAGATCTCAGAAAGGCAAATCTCAATTGTGGCATTGGAGCGCAAGCAACATTGCTGAATGATTGTTAGTTACCTTACTTGCCATTCACTATGTTTTCCAGCATCTGATCTGACACAAGGTATACTTAGCATTAGTGATTAAGGATTAACTAAATGCTGAATGCATGGGGTAACCTATGTGTGGTATAACATGCCAAGGACGAGTTCTTTTTTTTTAGTCAATGGTTTCAATAAAGCTGTGGCTGACCTACACCGGAAAACTGAGTCTGGTGTTTTATTGCTAATGTTATTTAAATCTGCTACAATGGTAATATTTTATTACATACAAGCGATTGCCACCCCACAGTCCCACCAGTACACCATCTAACCAACATCATCAATGCCAAGTATGCCTCCTTCCTGCTTCAGCCATCCACTGGATGCTGACAAAACATGGTGGGTGGTTAATATAGGGACTAATCCTTGTGTAGCAGAGTTCTAAACAGTAACAATTGCTTAGTGGGTAGGCAAAGTGGGTGCCAAAACTGTACCTGTCAAAGAAGTTTATTAGCTACGACTCAGCCAGGCTGTTTGGCATTCTCAATTATTTTCTCTTGCTGGAATGAGCTGGGCTGGGTGTGTTATAACATCAGTGAGTTGCATGCAGCGGGATAAAAAGTTATACTGAGGTATATATAAATAAAACATTCAATATCTAACAATGAAAAAAGTTCACCTGTGAAACAGATTTATTACACATCTACCACAGTTTAGTTGGTTTTTAATTTTCTTAAAGTTCCCTTTAAGGTACATTTATCTTATAGCTGGTGAATTAAAAAATGTTTGTAAATGCCATTTATTAAATGTTGAATTCTAGTGGTATTAGAGCTTTTTGAAACCACTATTAAACTGTATTTCTCTAAAACTTTGAATGCCATGAAACTTATTAAAATATCCAAATATAAAAAGTATGAATGAAAATAAATGCTGACTGATGCTCTAAAAAGTACGGATAGCTCCAAAACTTCTAAAAATACAAGTTTTCCAGACAATTACTAATAAAAAAAAATTGAAAACCTCTAGGTCCAATAGTACTTGGCACAGTTTTGTATTAGAGTTTTTCATGGTTTTTACACTTAATAAATCTCAAGTTTTTAGAGTTTTGGAGAAATAAAAAAACAAATATTTTTAGAAAAAAAATAGAAATCTGAATGTTAGTAAATAGGCTCCCTAAGACAGATTCATTTAGGTTATCAAAAATTAAATGATTACCTCTCATCTTGACATTCAGGGAGTTATTTATTAAAGTCTGAATGCCAAAAACTGGAATATTTAAAGTTTTCTTTACTATAAACTTAGGATTTTTAGTTAAAAAAAACCTAAAAAAAAAATAAGTCAATGGGAGAGGTCCCTATCCTATTTGGAAGTTTCTATGGTGTAGCCCGAATATCCGACTATTTTGGACTTTTCGGGCCAAAAAATGGAAAAATGTGTCCTTTTTTGATAAATAAGGCCCCACTGTCATATAGTTATTTGCTACGAATGTACTGTATATAACTTTGGTATATAATGTAAGTTAAGAAATCTTTTAAATTCAAATCGGGAATGATTATTAAAGCTGCCGATTGTTGGCTCAGTGGCTAGCACTTCTACTTTGCAGTGCTCCTGAGTTCAATTACAGACTAACAAACTACCTTTGTATGTTCTTAGACAGAAACCTTAGATTGTAAGCTCCACTGGGGTATGGACTAATATAAATGATGTATAATCTCTTTAAAGCGCGGTGTAAATGTGTCAACACTATATTAATAACAGATAAAAATACAGGAGGTAAAAGTCTTGTTTTGCAAATTGCCTGATAAATGCAGTGCCCTAGTTAATTACAAAGCATCAAAGTGCCAGCCTCTGCTAACTTAATGGCAAAGTTACTGCTAAATGAGATACAGTATTGTATAAGCACAACTACCAGCAATAGATCCCATATTTTCAAACTGCAGACAAACTGGCTAAAGAAGCCTGGAATATATGAATACATTCTATAACTTTGTTTATTAACTCTTATATAATATTGTCCACAGTTACTGTATGTAATATTAGGATATAGATATTACATGTAAATATTGTTTATTTCTAGCTACTATTTAAAGGCTGCTGTCTTATCACAAAGTTATGTCAATTGCCATATCGAAAATTCTTGTCATATGTCATAATGCGACAGAAAGGAAAAACAAACTTTAGTATATCAACACAAGAAAACTTTGTACAGCAGTAGCTTTAGGAGCAAAATGCTCCAATTAAAGGACCAGTAACATCAAAAAAATGTTTTTTAAATTTGTTGGTATACAATGAAAAATAAAGACCAACACAAATGAAACTTTTAAATTGCAAAGTCTTTGTTAAATAATAACTTACTGAAACTCCACTTCCGTTCTTCTTGAGAAAAGACGAAATGGCGACCATCCATTCTGCAGCAGTTGATTTCTCCTCCCTGGCTATCTCTCCTGGCCGCTGTGCTCTGCCGGCAAGATGGGGCAGCACTTCTAAGCGATGCACATGTATCCTCCAGCCGACGTTGCCATTGCCTTCCCATCATTGCTCCTCCGTCTCACCCTGGCATGTTTTTTTCTTCCCGAACCCCCAGCCCCCGTACTGCGCTGCCCCGTCTCCCTCCTCCTGTGCTGCCCGATTTTTACGAGGAGACTGAAGTGAGCTGCTGCACCCCGGACTGTAACTCTGTTCTGAAGATTGTAGTTGCACACACAGAGCCAGACAGCGCCGGGCAATACATTAGCATAGCAGTGGGAATTAGCACTTACCCCTGCAGCACCTACAAGATCTACCTTCCTGCTGTCATCTTTGACACCTTTCTCCAGTGGCCCAAGATCAATCGGGTTCTCCGTACAAGTCCGCATAACTCTCCCAGTGCTGGGGCCTCAATGCGCCAATAGAAACACTGACACCGATTCAGAGCACAGCGGCCAGGAGAGATAGCCAGGGAGGAGAAATCAACTGCTGCAGAATGGATGGTCGCCCTTTCGCCTTTTCTCAAGAAGAACGGAAGTGGAGTTTCAGTAAATCATTTTTTAATAAAGGCTTTGCAAATGTAAAAGTTTAATTTGTGTCGGTCTTTATTTATCAATGTATACTAATGAATTTTTTTAAGAAAAAACTTGATGTTACTGGTCCTGTAACACAGTTTTGCAAAATGCATTTCAAAAACATCTATAGGAGATGGCCTTTCTGTAATTCAGAGCTTTCTGGATAATGGGTTTCCGGAAAATGGATCTCATATCTGTACAATTGTTACAGTATAAAGAAGTACTTGTTTGGTATTTCTCCATATTGTACTACCTATAAATCAGCAGCCATGTGTAATAATTCTTACACCTGTGTGTGACGAGATGAAGCTGAGTCTGTCAGTATATTAAATTGCATAAATCTTATTAAAAAGTAATTTGGTTCAATGAGGTGTGTGTTAACCTTCTTAACGTAAAGAAGACTAGGTAGTTAAAGATATATGTGGTTCCCCCTGAAGTGAGTCATTTTACATTGTTCAGATGTGTTTTCCAGTCTAGAATAACAGTTTTAAAAGTAGTTTCTCAAATAATCGAGTTTATGGAGAAAGATTACAGGGCCATTCCCATAACCTTCGACACATATATTTACTGTCAAGTGACATTTTACAAGACATATTATTTCTCTTATGGTCTAATTCAGATTTGTTCGAGCTTACATATTGAAGGGGAAATCCAACTCCTCTAAAGCTGAAATCATGATAATCCCTTCTGTTGATCTGGGCATAGCCTCCGAAAGTCATATCCTATAAGCTGGCTAACAAATGAGATATTAATAAAATAAGAATTTCTAACATAAAACACAGCTGTTGTTTCAAAACACGCCATTCTCTATGTTTTATACTTTTGTGTCAGCTAATAAGGATTTTATTGGAGAAAATTGCATCTCCAAGACTCGTGAAACAAAGGGGATTTTCTATAGTTTTATGGGGCAAAAAAATTGATAGAGTATTGTAGTTTGCATGCCTCAGAGCTTTAAGGAAAATGTAGATTCTGGATTTATATAAATTCAACTTTCAAAAGCCATGAGTAGTGGTTTATAGCTGGAGTTAGAGATAATATTATTATTGAACAATAATGTTTCATTATATTAATAATGTATTTTGCCTACTATTAATCTGTAGATCTCTAGTAAATGCTGCAGCTTGCTTTTTATAAAAGTTTTATTGTTTACAATAATTTTGACCACTAACTTGTGTATTTGATTTTGTCAACCCGCATCCACTACCTTTGAATCAGAATTTGTTTTATGATGTGGATATAGGGGCAATTACATTTTCTCATTCATTGTGGGAAGGATGGGTATTTTTATTGTTACTTACGACTACTGTAAATCTGTAAAACATATACTGCTATTGGCTTTGTTTTAAATGTACGCTATTGCCATCTAAAACTATCTTCTCTATGTTCTTATGTACCCAAAAAACCCTGTAAGTTACTAGTCCTATATTGTGGACTATATAAAAAAAAAACATAGGTGTGTGACTATGTAATAAAAGGTAATATGTTTGCAGTAACTCAAAGCAAAGATGTTTGCCTTTAAACAGATGACCAGTAAATGATTCCTGCTGATTGGTCACTATAGGTGACTAGACCTGTAGCAAACTTTTGCGGTTTTTATTACTTAACCCTCTGTGTACCCTATCAAAAGGTCAAATGGGAAGTGGACATTTTTGGACCTAAAGTTAAAATAAATAGTATTATAATAACATTATATCATTGTCAATAAATGTTTCCCTTTCTGTTGATACCAGATAAACGCTACAATAAATAAATAGTCATCCTCAGTAGTTGGATTGATTTACCCAACAGTGCGTTTATACTTGTGTGCACAAGCACACACAAGCTTTTGCAATATTATACATCCTAAATATGCTACATAAATTCTGCTAAAACCTACCACAATGGCTACAAATGAGTTTCCATCTAACACACATGCAGATCACTTTTAGCATACGCCATTTATTTTCTTGACCATCAAGGACACAAGCAAATATTGGATTCAATGTTTTTCAAATGAATGTCAACACCCAACAATCAGATATTATTATGATTGCCTTAATATATGCTATATTATGATGAGGCAGAAATATTTTGTTTGAGTTTAGACAGCAGCTATATAATAAAGATTGTATTCATTAGCCTAATTATTATTCAAATAAAGCAAAATGAAACCCCTCAAGGTGCCAGTGAGCAGATGTCACCAAAGCTCTTTTTATATACAGAAGTTCCAAGTGAAGAAAAACTGGATAAACAATATCATAGTTTGGGTATATTTATTTATTATTTCCTGCCATTAATATAGCAATGACACATTTCCGCAGAGCTCATACATCATTCCCTGACCCAGCGAAACTAACAGTCTAAGATCCCCCTCAAATTCTTATATTTTTTGGAAGGAAACCAGATTACCCAGAATAAACCACGCAGACATAGGAAGAACATACAAAATCCTTGCAGATAGTGCCCGAGTGGGGATTGACTTCAGGACCCCAACGCTGCAATACAGAAGGGCTATAGTGATAATCTATTGTTATGTAAGCTAATTAGCCTTGCATCTTTTTTTTTATTTTGCCAAGGACAAGGAAACAAAGTACACACTACTTTAGCAAAATACATTCTGCCTGTGCTGAAAGTGCAACTGCATTTAAAGAAACAAAATGCTGTAATTGTGTAATTGTACTCTATATGAGTGGCAGTGCTAAATGAATCATGCTTTACCATCCATGTTTCCTACTTTGTGAGTTTAGCAAAGGTACCATTACTATCTGAAGACAATCATTTCCCATATACAAAGCAAGTTCCACACAGTACTGGTTTGCTTAGATGGGAGTGGAAGAATGGATAGCCATCCACACTTTCCTGACCTCAACCCAGACAAACACCTGTGAGATGAGTTGGCATGCCTACTATGAGACAGACCAGATCAAAGATAAGAGACAAACCTTACTAATGCTTTTTTGTGCAAACTGGAAAATGAGGTTCAACGTTGATAAATGCAAGGTTATGCACTTTGGCAAAAATAATATAAATGCAAGTTATACACTAAATGGCAGTGTGTTGGGAGTTTCCTTAAATGAAAAGGATCTAGGGGTCTTTGTAGATAACACGTTGTCTAATTCTGGGCAGTGTCATTCTGTGACTACTAAAGCAAATAAAGTTCTGTCTTGCATAAAAAAGGGCATTAACTCAAGGGATGAAAACATAATTATGCCTCTTTATAGGTCCTTGGTGAGGCCTCATCTGGAGTATGCAGTTCAGTTTTGGACTCCAGTCCTTAAGAGGGATATAAATGAGCTGGAGAGAGTGCAGAGACGTGCAACTAAATTGGTTAGAGGGACGGAAGACTTAAATTATGAGGGTAGACTGTCAAGGTTGGGGTTGTTTTCTCTGGAAAAAAGGCGCTTGCGAGGGGACATGATTACACTTTACAAGTACATTAGAGGACATTATAGACAAATGGCAGGGGACCTTTTTACCCATAAAGTGGATCACCGTACCAGAGGCCACCCCTTTAGACTAGAAGAAAAGAACTTTCATTTGAAGCAACGTAGAGGGTTCTTCACAGTCAGGACAGTGAGGTTGTGGAATGCACTGCCGGGTGATGTTGTGATGGCTGATTCAGTTAATGCCTTTAAGAATGGCTTGGATGATTTTTTGGACAGACATAATATCCAAGGCTATTGTGATACTAAACTCTATAGTTAGTATAGGTATGGGTATATAGAATTTTAATTAAAAGTAGGGAGGGGTGTGTGTATGGATGATGGGTTTTCATTTGGAGGGGTTGAACTTGATGGACTTTGTCTTTTTTCAACCCAATTTAACTATGTAACTATGTAATTATGTGTCTGGAAGCAAACTCTTCCGACATGGTTCCTACATTTAGTGCAACACCCTCCATCAGCAAAGGATGAATCAACTTCATAAGAATTCCCTTATTAATGTAACTGGTACAAGTGCTGAATTACTATTGATTTAGCAAACAGGATTCTCACTGGAGAATTATCTGGTGTCTGCAATATTAAGTCAACTACTTGGGAGAGGTAGGGATTACAGTATAAAGATTTGAGCAAGGGTTTAAACCCCCTTTAACAGATTGTGAAGATTGAGCAGGCTATGGTTTGGATGGAAAGCTTGTACATATTCAAAGTGCTTTTGCTGACATTATATCCTACTAAAGTGTTGTATTCCATTAAAGTCTTCAGCAAAGACATATGGCAGAGACCACTGGTGTATAATTGCTTAGATATAGAGCAAGAATATCCTCTTCACAAAATGAGCTGCAGTATACCCTCATACCTCCCTAAGTGAAGATAAGTGTAAGATAAGAACTACTTATAAATAGGACATATTTACCTGTTTATCTAAGCAAGCTAAGGTAATTGCCAAAATCTCTAATAAATCAGAACACAACTATGCTATTAAGCTATGCATATGCCATAATATTTTCTTTATTTTTCCCACTGTAATGTATGTTATACTGTTCATGTTTCAGTACACTATAAAGAATTACAATTCTTATTGGCTGTTATTGTGCCTGTTCAGCATGCTCTGATGAACTGCATATGAACACAAGGGAACGTTGGAACTACTATCAGACTGGTCCTGACAATAATTCCAGAGTTTCCGTAACTGGTTATGTCCATGGACAGACTGGCAAGTGCATTGATCCTAATACCCTTATTTATACTGATGAAGAGATGACATCCCTTTTCTGAAATCATCCAATGCAGCATGTCTACAATTTACAAAACAGGTGGTTATTTGCACCCATGTTGGCACATTTATGTTTAAGTTATGGCAGACCCTACTTAGCATGTACCTGCAATGATGCTGGAATTGTGGGAAAAAATTCTGGGTTGTGGGTTTAAAACATGGAGGTTTATGTCCAAATTGCGCATTTGCATATCTTTAAACATATAATAATTGTTTTCACGTATGCTATTTTCTCAACCAGAATGCCACAGTTGGGAGTCTAGGTGCAATGCCCTCACTGCCCTACCCTGAATGCAGGCTTGTTTATTAGTGGAAATATAAAATATGCAACTAATTATGAAAAAAAGTACCATTATAATTAGAAATCCAGATAGCGTCTATTATATGAAAACATAAGTATCATTATTTCTTTGTGTGCATTGCTGGTATATGTTTCGAACATTTCTAGGAACATGCTTTGGTTGTTTTAGCTCAATGTTACAAAATGCCCTACTCTACCAGTACAATATGTTAAAGAATAATATAAAAAGGAGACGGCATAATGCATTATTTGCTTTTGTAATTAATTGCATCACTGATTTTGTACTGATTATGGAAATGAAGCCTTGGGGAACATGGTTTTTTAATAATACATTATGTCTTTGAATGGTGATTGCCTTGTCGCCTGCTGTTCTGGTTGTCATAAGGATGAGTGACGCTCCCTGGTCACCCAATCATACCCTTTGTTTCAATGGAAAGCTATTGAAAATAATTGCCTGCAAATGCTTTCATTTATCTCCTTGTCAAAGGGAGTTTTATCTAGTCTTCTGCAAAATATACGGAAGGCCTTGTGGTATAAGAAGTTTCAAAAATGCTTACTTCAGATATTTCCAGTGTAAAAAAATATTTGTATTCCAAACTTGTAGAAACATAAATGCCTTAGAGTTTGAATGTACGGTTCTGCCTGACTTTTTTTTTTAGAACTGTTACCAAATTTAAATAAACTAACTTTTGTTGATTAAATGAAACACGCAAAATACAAAACATAGATGCATATGGAAGCATATAAGTGCAGGGCTATGACACTGCTTTAAACGCTAGCGCTTGTGTTCCCCAGCTATAGAAAATAAGCCCTAGAGTGTTCAGTGTAGTACATTTATTGTGTTTGCATGATTAGAATTGAATATATAAAACTAATCACTAATGGCAAACATGGTTGAGAAAATCATTAGATTAAATGTTAGCTACCCAAAGTTATCCATGAGATATACTTGTTGACTTCAGTATGGTTCAAAAGCTGAAAACACTGCTTTATTTCTAGGGTGTCTCCTGGACCAAGAAGGTTTCATAGACTCAAACTATAAAAATGACATAACCCATCCCTAAAGCTCACCCATTAGTGCCTCCTAGCTCTCCAAAGTAAGCTTCAATAGGACTCTACAATGGGAATCAGGCCTAGTCAATTAAGTTTACTGTATAATTTTTGTTTTTTGATAAAACACTTTAATTAAACATCTGGAGGTAGACATATTGTTATTTAGTAGCAGGATTCTCACTGGAGTATACTCTTGCATTTAGTGTGTCACTGGCTGTGCAAAGTTGAGTGTTTGTCAAGCAGCACTGCTTGACAACATTGTATAAATTCAATCCTAGCGTTGCTTTCATAGAGCTCCTATGGATAAATAGGCCACCATTAAGGCCTAATATCAGGTTACATATGTAATTATTCCATAGTAACATAGCAAGTGAGGTCACTGATACATCCATCAGTTCCAGCCTTTTTGTCCAAGTAAAAACTGCCTAAATGGTAAAAAAATCCTTGTAAAGTCATGTATGTGATCAAGTGACCAAAGGAAACAGTGGAAACATTTTTTTGCCTTTAATCTCTGCCCAGTAGGATAAGTTATAGAGAATGTGCTGTTAAACAGAAAATGTTTCTTCTGTTCAAAGAATTTTGCTGTCATGTCCTGGAGAGCTGGAGTGTTTTGAAAGAACAGGCAGACACTCCATTCCACTGGTCCAGCTCACATTGCACAGTGACATTGTCCTGTGAAAAGGTTTTTAATTCTGATGAGAATGTAAGGAAGATCTCTTTGAGCAGGACACTGTGCTACCTGAGTGTGGACAGATCTCTCAGAGAAGTTGGAGTTGCTGTCTGCCACTGCAAGAAACCAGAGGAAATGGGACGGATAAATTGATTGAGAAACTAAGCAAGTCTGAGAGTAAAATCAGGAGGCTGAATAAATCTCCAAATAAGTACAAGTACAGGGGTGACCCCAAACATTTGTGTGTTTTTGTTTTGGTAGTCCACAAGGGGTCCAATGCATTGGAGGAACTCACCAAATGTTTGCAGGTAACGCCCATAGGACAGTAGTTATATGTATGACTTATGGTTAGCATACTGAAATGGGCACCCTTGTGTTTCAATTACTGCTTCAGAACTGTTCTAGATCCCACTAGCTTACAGTATTTATATTATATGTTTATTTTTAGCTTTATAATGTACATGTGTACATAGCACTGTCCGTTAAAAACAATACAAGAGTAGAAGCGATAGAAGAGAGCAACATAATAATGTAATTAAATAAACTGGAAAATATATTTACTTTGAAGATGAAGGGCTTAACGTTGAAAGACAAAACAAAGGAGGTGTCTTTTCCTGAAGATCTGACCATCCAGCTTGACTTAGATGAGAAAAAAACTTGCTAAGATACATTGCTCCAAGAAGGCAATCAGAACAGTCAATGGATCAATTTTGTAGTAGCAAATTCTATTAAAATGACTTTGCTGTCACTCAATGGGCAACGAATGGGGCCTATTTATCATGTTGTGTAAAAATTGTCGTGAAGCATTAAAACCAATCAGCAATTAGATTTCAAAAAGCAAAGATCTGATTGGTTGCTATGAGCAACATCACCAGTACCTTTTTCACTCCACTTTTTACACAGTATGATAAATAGACCTCATATGTATAAAGTTGAATAAGTAGTTAGAATAAATACTTAACATCATATTATATTGCTTAGTTAAAAGTGTAACAGCTGTAAGTTGTACTGCAAATAGTTTTAACATAAAATGTAAGTACTCTAACATATTTTATTATAATCACAAATAGCTTCTGTACAAACTACAGTTCCCAGAATGCCTTAGCTTAGCAGCTTAAAATACTCAAGGTGCCAGAGACGAGTCACAGAAGTGATGTGTCAGTATCCCTTTCTAAAGAGGAATTTTACTCACTTTATTTAAAATTATATTATGTAAATAATGTAGTACATGTATTTTACAAAAATTGTTCATAATTCAATCAGTCCTTCGCCTAGTGACAATCACAATCTGATATTCCATAAAAATCACACACCACACACTAGGGTAAGGTTCATTTGGAGTCACTTAACTTACCTGTATGCTTTTTGAATATGGGAGGAAACCAATATTATTCTCCATTATATTCAAATAATCCAAATTTCTTTTTCTCTGTAATAATAAAACAGTACCTTATACTTTATCCTAACTAAGATATAATTAATTCTTATGATAAGCAAAACCAGTCTTTTGGATTTAATTAATGTTTGAATTAATTTTTAATAGAATTAAGGTAAGGGGATCTAAATTATTCCCCTTATTTGGAAATCCCCAGATCCCGAGCATTCTGGATAATAGGTCCTATATGAAGAAAAAAGCTAGGGACTGGCATGTCATTTGGCTGGTCGCTCCTCCTTGACCACAAGGCTATGCCCACTTTTGGCTTCATATAGTTACATAGTTAAATTGGGTTGAAAAAAGACAAAGTCCATCAAGTTCAACCCCTCCAAATGAAAACCCCATAATGGGGTTATTACAGCAATTTTAAGACAAGTAATAAGCAGCTTGCAGCTAGCATGCAGTCACACAGTGGCTGCTTAGTAAGGCTTAAAACTTCTATCCAAAACAGTAATACCTTCACCAAAATGCAAGTAACGCAAATATAAAATAGATATATACTCAGCTTTGAATTCTTTCTTTCAGCAAACTGATAAGGGAAAATAAAAAGTAATGCTATACTTACATTTCTGGGTGTACAGATGCTACAAGTTATGGGGTAACAGCCTGTTATATTGTAACTTGCCACCTCTGCATGAAACTAGTAGACTGTTAGTGGCTGGCAGGTAAGTACATTTGAATACCACCCAGAAGATTTTTCCCACACACACACACTGCACAGGATCCTAGGGATAATGAAAGAACCATTTTTTTTTTTGTTAAATCTTTCCATTAAAGATATATTGGTACAATACATTGCAGCTTATCACATATTTAAGATGATGCCAAAAAAGTATCTTTATCTTTTGAATTGATATATAATCTGTATTGCTATTAGACTTTTCTACAACTGGACATTTTTCTTACTTATAATTTGCAGCAAAAAACATCAATCATTTAAACCATTTAAACGTAGCTGGATTAAAAGACCAATTAGGTTAAGCTGGATAATGGTTAATTTACCACCCACTGATACATCTCAGGTCATTGAACTTGCTTCGTGCTGTGAGGCAGGCAAATAAATGAGGTTTGCTGAACTGACAATTCGGTTGCTAAGGGGCTAAAGGCAGTAAGCAAAGCTATGCAGAACTTCACTTTGCTCAACTGTAAGGTCATTTCTTTTCCCTACCATTGTAATAATATGATTAAAAACACAAACCATTTACCTAGTCATTTTATGCATCTTTTAATAAATTAGTACCATTTTAGTAAATAAATATTTTCACCTTGTCATTTAATTTTTATTCTAATTAACATGGCTGTCGCTCAATGGAATACTTCACCTTTACAAAACATATGGGGTAATATAAGAATACACCGGACAAAAATCACTTCTGTCCGATATAGTTGTGCTCTGTATCTTGTGACAGATAAAAAGGTGCAGTCTGCAGTGCCAGGGGTTGCAGGTCAATCCAATGCTTACCTCCTGTAATAGGTCAAGCGAAAGTACAGGGTCTCATTGTGATCTGCTAGCTAACTTGCGCATCTGAGTAACTAGCAAGCTAGTGGTTGGGTAAGGAGCAGATGGTGGAGACAATGTGACTCCCCTCCTGCCCCTCATGAATACAGCACTGTTAAAGGAAGGCAGTACTGTATTCACACGGGTAGCCCATACCTCCCAACATTTGAGAGGCCCAAGTGCGGGCTACGCTACCTTGTACTTTGTACCTTCGTAAATGCCTATGTGCCTTTACCCAACTGCCTCTCTTGAATTGAGTGCTGCCTAATGCAAACAGTGTATGATTCAAGGCACATTCTACAGGTCTCTGTGCACCGAACACCCCATACATTGGAGAGACAAAAACATCTGGCACGCCTAGCTCGCTGATTTTTTTTTACCATGCCCACTCAGTGACAACACCCCTACATACCACATGCATTTTACACATGCCTGTATAACCACTAAATAAAATTCATAAAGGACATATTAACCCCAGACCTGCCAGCATAATCACTAAATAAAATAGATGAAGATCATAATAACCACTGACATGTCAGTATAATCACTAAATAAAATGGCTAAAGGGCACAATAATCCAAATCATGCCAGTATAATCACTAAATAAAATGAATAAAGCACATTTTTACCCCAAACATGCTTGTATAATTACTAAATAAAATGGATAAAGAACATAATAAACCCCCGTTTATTATAAATAATTAATAATGGACAAATTAACCCCAGATGTGCTAATTTAGTATCCACTAAAATGGATAAGGAGCATATTAACTCTAAACATGCAGTATAACCTCATATGTGCCAGTACTACAGAAAATGGATAATTAGCACATTAACCCCAGATATTTTTGTAAGATCACTGTAGAAATGGCCAATGAGCAATGACATGCTGTTAAGATCAATGCAGCAGAAAAACATTGAAAGAATTACCACACCTACACTTGCACAAGCAGAATACTAATGCCAAAGTTCTTCTTTCCTAAGTCCCTTGCTGCTTGTCTCTCTCTTTCTCTCTCTACCTTTTTCTGCTTCCTGCATCTGAGGAAAAAAGTCCAAGATGGCTGTGCATTCTGCAGTGGAAGACATGTTCATTTTGTATTTTTTTTTCGTGGAAGAAGAGTTTTGGAAGTACCAAAGCCAATCTGGGAAAGCTGGAAATGCCCCATGAAAAGTGGGGCAGTTGGCCGATATAGAGACCAGCCAGCCTGTCAGGTATCAGGGCGAGTCTGAAGGTATAAGCCTCCCCCATGCTTCCCACTGAGCTGCGCCCTGGGGGTTGGTACAGGACGGTCCCAGATAAGGAATAGCAGGAGTGCCGATAGAGCCCACAGAAATAACAGTTTGTGAATAAGGACTCAGCACTTATCTGCAAACGAAGATACGAAGTCAGGAACAAGCCGGGTCATACACTAGAGACAATCAGGAAGTTGGAGCCGGTTAGGGAATAAACGAGTAGAGTAGTCAGGAAAAGCCGAGGTCAAAATCAGAAGTATCAGTCACAGGATCCAGGGGTAATCAGAAGAGTAGTCAGGAACAAGCCGTGGTCGTAATCAGAAGAATCATCAAAGTCAAAAACGCTTAGTGTCAGTAGAGACGATCACCTCGCATTGAGCCTAGGCCTGAGCGTCCTTTTAACCTCAGGACGCATGCTTGCTTCAGGACGCGCGCCTGCGTCAGAACGCGCCAACAACAGGCGCTGGCGCAGAGACACCGCCCGATTCAGGAGGTGACGTCAGCTCAACCCGGAGCTGTTCTGCTGAGCCCTGACACAGCCATTCATTTAGCATGGAAGGTGCAAAACGAAAGTCAAAATCAAAGAGTATTTCTTTCAAATATGGTTTCTAGATAATAGAACCTTCTATAAGGTCTGCTTCATCTATAAAAAAAGGCTTTGCTATTTTGCGTTTTGCAGTTGAACAGCTATAGTCCTCACTCACATTCTTTCAAGGTGCATTTTAATAAGATGGGAGAGCTGTGAAGTCAGCTTGGTTTCCTCTGACTACTGTCACGCAGATAGTTAATTGCTGAGCCTTCATGCTCTAGTTCAGCCTGACAGGACAATCAGCATATGAACCGACTCAAGGCTGCAAATTTGCAACTCTGACAGTACCCTTCCTTATATTGCACCCATGGTATAGTTTATAAATCAAAGGGTACATTATTCAGCCAATAGAGAAATGGAAAAACATTCATGAGGCAGAGTCTGATCTCTGGAAGAGTTGCATGTCAGCATGAAAAACATCATTTAAGGAGTGACTAAGGGAAGCTTTTCCTTTTCTTATCTGTCACCAATTCTTTGGAGATTTTGGGGAGTGACGATTTACAGTCATTCTTTGTCATTTATGCTTTGAATTACAACTACCGCACATTGTGTGGCTTGTAAATCAGACTCTAAGATGGCCCTAACACAGCCATTATTATTCTGCAGGAGAAACACAAGACATGGAGCCATAAACTCATATTACAAAGCTGTCTGCACAACTAGGCTGCTTTCAGATTAATTTGGGAGATTGAAAAGAAAATATTTTGTTCTCCTGGGCCTCTGTAATTTGGGGAGATAAACAAGAAGACACATAAAACATAAGGCAAACCCTTGAATCAAAGATATTATAGTGCTGAACTGTACCATTCACTCATGTTTTTCATTTCTTCTCATGCATATCAGAAAATCCTTTGAATGAATATATCCAGAAATATGATAAAATCAAACTAGAAATAGTAATTCAAATTCTGTCTCTGGTGAGCATGTACATGTGCCTACAGCCGTACACAACTACCTGCCGATTGTTGCATGGTGGGTTAGTACAGGGGTAGTTAAGTTATAAATTGATATGTAAATTGTAATTATAATTATTTTCTAGCGTAGGTTCAAGCAAAATATCACAGCTGCCACAACTGCAATCTTTGCCATGAAACTGTACTGGGCCAAAAAGTTCAGTTATCCCTAAATATATAATGTATTTACTCATTTAAATCCATCAGAATCTAGGGGGCCTATTTACTAACAGAGTCATTTCCTTTTTTCATGAATTGTATTTTTCTGTAAAAAAGGTTTTATTATTTCTCTAAAGTTCAAAATTTTTTAGATTTATTAAGTGTAAAAACAACAAAAAATTCCAAACAAAACTTCTCCAAGTAAAAGCAGTGGAGGTCCCATAGAAGTCAATGGGATGGACCTTTTTTTAACTATTCAGGCTTCTAGAGGTTTTAGAGGTATTCATATTTTTCAGATCATTCAGCCCTTTTTATCTGTTCATACTTTTTTTCTTGTATCTTTTAATAACTTTCATGGCATTCATGGTTTTAGAGAAATTGAGTTTAATTGTGGTTTCAAAAAGCTCTAATACCACTAAAATGTATGATTTCCTGGAGCTTACAAAAGAGGCATTTTCATATAATAGTGGTGACATGAAAGATTTTGCAGTCTCAGACATTGTAGTCACTTGTCATTGGAAGTTGGAAGTGAAGCCGTTAATAAGAAGACAGCACGATTTGAACTCTACACGGTGGGAAGTTTAAGAAACAGACACTTTCATAAGCACATACAAATGATATGGTTTTTTTTACCATCACATTTGTAATACCATGGTCCAGACAATAGCTTAGCTTTCTTTAAAATTATATATCTAAATGTTGGCCAGCTGCATCTTTATAGTAAAACTAAATCCACAGGAAGGCAACGTAAACAGTGTCTGGAAAGTTTTCCCACCAGACTCATCAGAGACATTTTGACTGTCTGTGAAAAATGCCATGCAGATGGTCACCATAGGTGGGAGAAAGTCCACAATGTTGTGTATGGGATACTAGATTTCATGTATGTGAAACTATTAATTTTTTTTTTATCTCCAAAGACTAAAACTACAGAAATGTATTTGTTTCACAATTCTTTTTCAAAGTTCTAATTTTCCATCCCACTTTGGGTCTCCCTAAAATACTTTAATAAATGCTCATTAGGGCTTTAGTCAACTGATAATGTAAGAACTATAGGGTAATTTTCACCTTGGAAGGGGGCAGGGTGCAAAGTTTGAATGACACAAGATAGGTTTGCATGGTACCTTTCTGAATTGCTGTGTCCAAGCAATTTGAAACATGCATTTGTGAGAAATTAACAAAAAAGACATTAGGCGCAAATATGCCACATGTGCTGATACAGACCACTGTTGGAACTGTGCAGTTACCACCTTTAAGGTGGCGAAAAGATGACTTGTGTGTTTACCATAAGGGCTTTAGCTCACAATTGGAGGGGGAAGTGCTGGGTTGAGTGCCACAGCTGCCAGGGAAAACACCCTAATCTATCCATGACAGAATCTGTAAATATCAAAGGAAAATCCTCATGGCTGATGCACATACAGTTGTGGCAGGTTGAGGTCTGCCTTGACTGCTGTATGTGTGCCAAGCAGGGTAATTTTCATATAATATTATTTGTTTTTTTTTACTCATAGGACTTTGCACAAAAATACTTTTCCTGATACATTTTCTTTTAATACATCTTTTTAAATGACTACTTTATTTGTTATTTAAATAACAGTTACACGTTTATCAGATTCTTGGGTACATTGCTTACACAGAGATCGACAGCAGTGAGAGAGGAAGCCAGAGTGGAGAGATCAGGGATAAGGAAGATGTGCCAGATCTACATTAGTCTGCATTGTGTTAATCCGATTGGCTATCCGATGGATTAATGGTATGCAAATGAATGACAAAGAGACCAGGCACATGCAGAAGCCCTGAAGTTTTCCTGATGTGCAGATGTTCTCTCTTCCCTTATCTGAATTTCTGCATCTTCATAGAGGATTTGGGGTTAGCGACTTGTGACATTGCAAGTAATTCATTCTAATATTTGAAATGTTATTCTTGAACCAATAAATGTATTTTTTTAGTTGTAATATTTGTGTGTAGGCAGCCATCTCAGAAAGAAAGAGTAAGCACTTCACAATGTAACTGCTTTCAGATAGGTTATTGTTTCTCCTACTGAATGTAACTGAAGAAGTTGCAGTGGGACTTGGATTTTTACTATTGAGTGCTGTTCTTATATCTACCAGGGATCTGTTATCTTGTGTCAGGGAGCTCTTATCTGCTTACCTTCCAATTTTTCTGCTGATGGGCTGCTGGGGGAAAGGGAGGAGTATAACATTACAACTTAAACGTAAAGAGTGACTGAAGACCACAAGTCAATGTCATGTATGGAAAACCCAAACCCCAGGGGAGTGACTGGATTCCAATCTAGCTGCCTATAACAGCCACCTTTGGCTTTAGGACTGGCCCTTAGCTACTCAGGACCGCACGAGAATCCAGCAACGTCCACAGGGGCAGACAAGGGCGCCAAACGTATACTCTGGGAAGTAGCTGGTAAGGAAAGAGCAGGACATAGACATAGGCAGAACCAGACAAACAGGAGCAGCATCGTGAAGCAAACTCAAGGTCAAGAACAAGCCGGGGTCAGAACCAGGGATTCATACAGGGGACAGGAACAGGTAACAGGAGTATAAGCAACAGCATTCAAAAGGAACACCTAGGACCAAGCACCTAGGACCAAGCACATTTGACCTATAATGGGCAGTGAGTCAGTGCAGACTTAGGCAGACTAATGGCTAATATTGAGCTAGATGAGTAGCAGCTGAGCGCACCATGCCTACCAGGAAATACAAGGGTACCTATAACAATGAACCTGGACCTGAGCTGTCTGCTCATATAGAGTAGAGGTAATGCAAACAGCATGAAAACATCTGGTCACTGGTTCAACTCCAGGCAGGATGTTACAGTCACATAACCCAAGTCACCTGGGAAACTACCAACATGTCTATTTCAACGCAGGATTCTGCTGGAGGAGCACTATTAACTGGAGCATTTTGTAAAAAAAAAAATGTTTTTTTCATGCCAGTGTCCCTTTATTGATGCTTACTGATCCACATTAGGTCAAATTAACTGTTTTACTGCTAGCTATTATAAAGCAAGTTTGCCTTTCCAGACCTGTCCTTATATGACAATACCTTTTTCATGTAAAGGAGGATCAAGAATGCTACTTGCAGATCCTTTTTTAAAGTTATCACATAAAACATCAAATCCAAGGTCTACGTCACCTTTGTTACAGCCAATAAGAGTACTGCTGATAAAACTGGAATCAATTAAAAATGTATTTGTGCATATAAAACAAAAACTAACACTTGAATTATTAGAATTGTTAAGATTCTATAAATGTCCTGTATTGGAAATTTTTAAACCATTGAATCCACTGTAAAATAGAAAGAATATAGAAAGAAAAAAATTTGATTTCTTGAACTTTGCTTTGCTTAAAAGAACTTGTAAATGTATTCATAATACTGTCTTGAACACTTTTGAAATGTATTTACAATTTTGTAGTTATCTTTATGCCTGAACCTCAAACAGCCATTCTGGCCAATGTCCCAGAAGATAAATTAATATAAAGGTAGCTATACAATGGGAAGCTACCTGGTATATCCACAGCAATCAGTCCGTGAATGTTGGGGCATTGAGGACTGCTGGGCTGAAGAACCACTCTCTTCCAGCACTGCACAGTATGTATTCTAAGTGCCCCTGTCATATACTGGGTTCCATCAGAGATCTCAAATGAGCCTAATACAGAAATGAATCATTTCTCGAGGTTAATGAATGAAAACATGGAGTTCAGGAACAGATTTCCATTCTCTGTGACACTAGTCCAGGGCGTCCTTTCATCCACCCCAACTGGGGTTGCAGACTGTTGTGACAAAAATCACTGTGTCTGAAAATAAAAAAAAAATTACAGTCTTTTAATTACGACACAACAACTGGCCAGATCTCCAGCACGTTACTGCAGTGCAGTAAGAAATGAAACAGTACTGAAAGTGTGCACTGCAATGACGGGAGATAAGCTTTTACAGGTTCAGGCTGTTCTCCTTGCTTCACAAGTCTCACAAATAAAAATACATTTGAAAAGCGAAATGAACACCTGTAATCAACATGTTGATGACTAGTCTGCCATATGTGGGTAAATGAAACCAAAAGTAATATGTCAAAATCAGTTAAAACATAACCACAACAGACTCCACAGGGCTCCAAGGTACATTGTGTGAACTGTGAAATATAGTGAGGAGAAAAAAAGAAAGAATTCTGTAAAGTTCAGCTGCTGCTATAAGAAATATTTATTAGCCAGTAAAGCGTTCATCTTGACCAAACATGTGTTCGTTTTCTCTCTCCACGTCCTATAAAGAAGCTTTACACCGTTCTTCTTTTTGGCTTTCTTACGTGCGAGGCGCAATACATCAGAGCAGTTATTACAAGTTATTTGAAACACTGTAAATGAGCCATTTTACAACATCACTAAATGTCAGATCTAAAACAGATAAACCTACTTCCCCATATGAAAATATTTTGCACACTAAAAAAGACCATCTTGTACATAATGTACCATAACAATACATAATTCTTATGCAGTATATAAAAACTGATATAACCCAAGGACACTTCCCTAGTCTTGGTGCACAGATTGCTATATGTATTGTATTTTGGCCCCTTTATGTTTCTTCACAGACAAAGCAGCGGGAGCTGTGTTCTGTTTATATGTAAAAAGACTGTGGTCAATCACCCTAGTCTTCTTAGCTTATAAGGAGGTATCACATTCAGAACGCAAAGGATTTGTCAGTAAAGATCATGAGGTGAAACTAGAGGTGTAGAAAATGGAACCACATCACTATCCAGATGCATACCTACTATTACTACTAATATAGTGAGAGAATTGCTGCAACAGGCAAACCCCCTTATCTGCTGAACCAAACTCAATTTAAATCTAGGATGTTCTTGCTTTTAAAGCATTGTATCCACCATATAAACAGATTAATTTCACTGTGCCATAGGTTTATTAGTATCATAGTCAGCCTCTACATGGAGGAAATAGAAAGAAGCATCTTGAACACACGGGAACAAGTCAAACTGGAATCACACATGATGGCCATGGACTCCATTTTGGACGAGGCACTAGACCGGCACTGAGCTTTAGACGGTGCTCTTGACAGTTGCACAGAACCATAGACGGATGTTTGAAATTCCTTGGAATTCCATACCACTCTTTACCGCAATTTAAACCCTAATTTACATACACAGATAAGCATAAAACATTGTTCAAGGATCAACAGTCATGTTATATTAAGGATTCAGATTTGGCTTGGCCAGGCACTAGGATTTATTGAAGTCTGAATCCTGAAAAAAAGCCTAGGATTTGACTGAATCTGTTTTCTTCCAAACTGGTTACCAGCTGACTTGCTGTAATCATACAGCTGAGTAGAGAATTCATCTAAAATCAAATTTTTTTGCTCTGGTAGAAATTTGCAGAACTCGAAAATAACTTGTTATCCGGATCCACTTGAATCATCACATACAAACACTTTACCCAGGTCATTGGTTGCAATTTTCAATTGATACTTTTAACCTCCCATTTTTATTTAAATAAGCTTTACTTAAAGGAACAATAAAACCAAAAAATGAAAGTATTTTAAAGTAATGCAAATATTGTGTACTATTGCGCTGCACTGCTGTGTTTGCTTCAGAAACACTACTATAGTTTATATAAAAAGATGCTGTGTAGCCATGGTGGAAATTGAAAAAAGGCTATTTGGCACAGGTTAAATAGTGGCAAACAGATATCACCATTATGTTCTACAGAGCTTATCTGATATCTGCTGTGTAACCTGAGCCTTTCTCCTATGAATAGCTGTCCCCATGGCTACACAGCAGCTTATTTATATAAACTATAGTAGAGTTTCTGAAGCTAACACAGGAGTTCTACCAGTGCAGTGCAACACTAAATGATATTTTTTTGACACTTTTTGATGTTACTGTTCCTTTAAGGTCACACAAATCTTAACCTACATTTTATTACAGCCAATTAAAGATTTACTTTTCTTCGTTCTTCTACTTCCAGCAGACTGATTAAAAGTAATAAAAGGTAATCACAGACCAGGCAGTTCGATTGACTGAATCTAAGATATACCCAACAATCAAGTTATCTAGAAACTGCTGGCAGTCTTTTCCAATTTGGAATTGCACTGTCTATGGAAGATGTGAAGAAATAGCACTTTTGGCTGGATTATATCAGAATATTTGCCTTCTACTAATTCTCCTCTGATACATGATGCCAGTACAGTATAATGGAAAGTTGCTGCCACCATTCACATGAGCTGCAGCATTTCCTCAGAAAATTGTAGCGTACTCTGTATGATATTGCCCTACAGAAAAATACAAAGGGACAGATGGACAGAAAGACCTCAAAATAAAAGGGTCCTCTGTCATATGAAAACATGTTGTGTCAAATTAACATTTTTGCTGCAAATTATGGATAGTGTGACGTTGTTTGAAGAAATGAAGTCAGTTGGCACCATATAAAATACAACCTCTCACATTTTCAACATATGATCTCTGAATTGTAAAGAACCTAAGAAAGGATAAGAATTAACAAATGTGGGTGCTGGATATGGTTGTTGTTACATGTATCTTGGTGGATGTGTAGACTGACAATATGCAAGTAACTGCCTGTGGGATGATGTTGGTGGATGTATGGAACTGAAGTAGTCTGGAGTATGGTGATATGGTGAATATACAGTATCCATGCGTTTGTTCTCTTGATGAAGCTTTTTTGCATAAAGTACCATAAATATATTAGTTTTTTGCATCAAGCTTGCAATCAGGATAAAGAAATTACAAAATAATAATATTTACCTTTTAATGGTCTGATTTTGAATGGTGTCAGCCATTCCAGTAATTTACTAATCTACTGTTTCTTCTTGTAATTACTTTTTCAGAGACTTTCTGTGGCTCTTATTCCAAACATTCTTAAGAAGGCATTGGTGTTGAGTACTGTGATGTTTTGTCATCACTATCATAAACCACAGTTTCTCGGAGCTCTTCAAGACTTAGCTCATGTGTAAAATAAGATTGTTACAGCAATGAAGCAGTGAACACAAGTAGAGTGAATATACTTTTTGTACCCCTCTGTTACTGAGTCAGTCTTCAACGTATGTTGAAAGTTCACCCTTTTTATGGAAGTTTGTTAAAAAAAAGGCCTCATCTATGACTGCAGCCATAGTTGCATCCATATAAAAATGGATGTTTCACCCTTTGACAGCATTCATTAAAGGAACTTGATCCTAAACAAATGAAATTGCGCATTTGGTCAAATTCGGTGCAGTGAGTGCCAATCCACGTGCAGAATTGTGGGGGAAAACTCTGCACTGCTGTTTAATTTATAAATGAGTCATATAGTGTTTTTGCCTTTTATAAGAGTTCTCATTTAAAGGAGAACTAAAGTTTAACTAAAGAAGTAGCTTGAAATGTTGTACATTATGTTTTGGGCTTCTGTGCCTGTAACGATAACGTTGTCAGGAACCTTGTTTGGTGACTGTACCTTGCGGACGCACAGGTGAACCCTGTGTTCACAGACGCCCTTTTGGGGCCCCGGGCTTTCTGCTGCGGAATCCAACAAGGAAGTGTGTGGAAAAAATCGTAAGCGAGATACCGGCAGGGTTGAAGAAAAAAAGTAGTCGAAGTTTGGCAAAAGGTTCAAGGCAGGCGGCAGAAATCGTATTTGAGAATATTCAGGCAAAAGAGTCAAAAACCAGGAATTCAAAAAATAGTATTAAAGCTTAGGCAGGATCAGTAAACTGGAACCAGCTTGGGCATAGAAAAAATGCAGGACAGGTCTTTTAAAAGAGTTAAAAGACAGAACACTACTTCCTGCTTTTCAGCTCTCTTGGTTTACACTGACTGGTTACCAGGCAGTAACCAATCAGAGACTTGAGTAGGGGGGGCCACATGGATCATATCTGTTGCTTTTGAATCTGAGCTGAATGCTGAGGATCAATTGCAAACTCACTGAACAGATGTGCCCCCCCCCTTCAAGTCGCTGACTAGCTCAGAGAGAGAGCTGAAAAGCGTGTTCTGGGTATTATGTTACACATCCAGTCACTCCAGCCTTTACACATTACATTTTTGGTTAACTAACTATATTAGAAACTTTTTTTATTTTGCACAGCCTATCTATTTACACAGTTTTTATTTTCATATTGAACTGTTCCTTTAAATTAGATACATCAGATTGGCCCATTTGAAAAATAGGCAACTAACATATACTGTACCTTGGAGTTAGTTTGGTAATTCAGATATTCCACCATTTCTAGAGGTTTTAATAGCTTTTCAACTGTAAACTCACACAGACTTCATATCTCTTATGTTTTGTTCAGTTGTTTGAAATTCTGTCTGTCATACAAACAAACCGATACATCACACCATCAAATTGTTGCATTCATTGTTCTACCTACAGCTGGCTGAAAAAAAAACCAATCTCAGATTGGTTGCTATGGGTTACTGCCCACAGGCATATTTGACTAGCGTTGATAAATAAGCCCTACAACGGCTAATGTTGCTAATTTATTGTACAGATCTGCAGAAAATGTTGGCTCAAGATAATCATCACATTGTTACTAAATACCCCTATACTCCCTACCCCTGAGTCATGTTTGTATAATAAAACTGAATATATGATTAAAATCAGAACTTCTGAAGGTCATTTTCACAATATTTTCATAAAAGAGAAGTCTCTTATTTTCCTGCAGAATCATTCACTTTTTTTTAGTTTTGGATAATGAAAGAAAACTAAATTATATCTAGTATACATTGATTAAAATTGATACGGAAACTGAAACCAGTATTAGTTTGTTCCTTTCTGGCCTGCTGGTTCTGGTGCTTGTACAAGAGTTAATTTAATACTCCTACTCCAACAATACATTGCATGCTTCTTCGCAGATATTTTATCCATTTCTGATTGCATCAGAAGCTGTCAAATGCTTAAGTTGAACTGTATATTGACATAATTCTCTCTAAAAAAAACTAAAAAAAAAAACTAATAATTTGCATCCAACACCAATGCCAGTTCTGAAAATGAGATAACTATGATTTTTCAAAAAAAATCATGGCATCTATATGACATAAGCCAGTAAATGTTTGCAATATGCATTTTCTTTAAACCAACATTAGTAAATTACATTTTTACATAAAATCATGTAAACAATAGTATAATAGTCTTTCTCAAAAGAATCAGCCGAAACGTCAGCGATTGTCCACTAATAAACAGACACTTATCGTTTCTAAGACCTGCGAGTGCGATCTCCATTGTCTCCTCTCTCTCTCTCTCTCTCTCTCTCTCTCTCTCTCTCTCTCTCTCTCTCTCTCTCTCTCTCTCTCTCTCTCTCTCTCTCTCTCTCTCTCTCTCTCTCTCTATATATATATATATATATATATATATATATATATATATATAGATATAGATATATATAGATATATATATAGTGCTACTGCCTTTCTATGGCACCTTATAGCAGCCCCTCTGGTGGCTTTGTACCTAACAGTGTGTCCTCCTCTGTCCCCTTTGCCTGTGCAGTTTATTCCAAGAGCCAATAACTTAAAATAATAGTTTAACACATTTCTGTGCCTTTCATATCTAACGAACAAAAAATAGTTGACCAGAGGCGAAACTGAAAATAGGAAGAAGTATCAGGACTCTTGTACTTACAGTTCTCATGAACTATAATAAGTACTATAATAAGTACGTAGCCCAGCAATAATGTCCAATATGAGTAGATTTAATTCCCTCCCCATCAGCATGGGACATAATAGTGTATAAAACTGAATACAGAATCCTGCTGCAAACTCACTCTTCTAATTATTAGCTACTGACATACAAATAACAAGTTCACTACAAATCAATCACAGACTGGAGCCAGGGGGTCAATTTGCAAAGGTTTTGGGCAAATCAGTGCTGAGAGCATCACAATAACAGAGATACAGGTATGGGATCCTTTAACCGGAAACCCGATATCCAGAAAGCTACGAATTACGGAATGGCTGTCTCCCATATGTCACCATTTTATCCAAATATTCCACATTTTTAAAAATGATTTCCTTTTTCTCTGTAATAATTGAACAGTACTTTATACTTGATCCCAACTAAGATATAATTAATCCTTACTGGGAGCAAAACCAGCATATTGGGTTTATATATTGTTTACAAGATTTTCTAGTAGACTTAAGGCATGAAGATCCAAATTACAGAAAGATCCATTATCCAGAAAACCCCAGGTCCCAAGCATTCTGGATAACCGGTCCCATACCTGTACTAGGCAAGCTTCACTGCTGCCCTTCCCCTCCAGCTATGTTACTTCTTCAGCTGGCACTGGCAATGGTACAGAAATACATTCTCCATATGCAGGCCCTACATAACACAATTGTGTACCCCTTATTATTTTGGGACATTAGTAAATGACTGGACTGGAAGTCCAAAACTGAACTGCATACTCCAGTTGAGGCCTTACCAGGGACTTATAAAGAGGCATAATTATGTTTTCATCCCTTGAGTAAATGCCATTTTTTATGCAAGACAGAACTTTATTTGCTTTAGTAGCCACAGAATGACACTGTACTGTACTGTTAGGACACTGTTCTGTACTTGTGTCCTAACAGCAACAGCTGCATTCTGTATCAGTACAGGAGTAGCTGTAACATTAGCAAATGAAAGCAATACAAAACAGATAAGGATTTATTTAGGCACCAATCCATAGTTTATTTACATGCAAATAACCCCAGAAAGCTTTCTTGGCCATTGACATTTGGGGGCAGATTTATCAAAGGTCGAGGTGAATTTCCTGAATAAAAAAAATTCGAATTTCAAGCTATTTTTTGTGTACTTCGACTAGGGAATACTCCAAATTTGATTTGAATTTGAAAAAAAATTCGACTTTTAAGTCCTATGTATTTATACTGGGGAGATATGTGGACTTTGAACCATTATGGCCTCTTATTATTAGTCAATTCAGCAAAAAAAGAGTATCCAAGTTCTGTAGTTCACGCCCCTCTGCCGGTTAAAGGATCCGTTCTCCTTCGGATATGTGATAAGAATTGTGTATGGAAAAAAAACAGCGCTAAAAAGCTCGGGGAAAGAAAAGAAATAGTAATATATAGTGTAGTATTTCCTTATTAGGTAGGTGGCACCCCTGTGTATATTGGGAATAAAGAAGTGTCTCTCCACCTGTGCGGTTCAATCACCCCGCAACCATTCACCAGCATATATTGGTTCACCGTCTGTGTCTGACATACAAATATACTCACAGACGTTTTAAATATTCACTTGCATTAAAGATGTTTGCTGTTGGTGTTCCACTCGTTTGGCATGTATAAAAGTCATTCCAAGGTGTTCCCAGCTCCACCAGGTTTGTTCCGCTGTGTAAAGATGTTAGTTTGCCGGCAGGATCAGCGTGTGGTGTCCGGGCCTCCTTGGATGACGTCACAGCCGACGCGTTTCGTTTCGTCTGAAGCCTTGAGAAAGTCCGTCTGAGACGAAACGCGTCGGCTGTGACGTCATCCAAGGAGGCCCGGACACCACACGCTGATCCTGCCGGCAAACTAACATCTTTACACAGCGGAACAAACCTGGTGGAGCTGGGAACACCTTGGAATGACTTTTATACATGCCAAACGAGTTTCCCCGAGCTTTTTAGCGCTGGTTTTTTTCCATACACAACTCTTATTATTAGTGTTATCTGTTAATGATGCTTATTAACTAGTGATTAATAAAGAACCAGTAACATCAAAAAATAAAATTGTTTTAAAGTAATAAAAATATAATGCAGTGTTGCCCTGCACTAGTAAAACTGCTGTGTTTGCTTCAGAAACACTACTATTGTTTATATAAATAAGCTGCTGTGTAGCCATGGGGGCAGCCATTCAAAGGAGAAAAGGCTCAAGTTACACAGCAGACAGCAGATAAGCTCTGTCTGTCTAATGGTGTTATCTGTTATCCATTATTTATCCTGTGCCATTTAGCCGTTTTTCAATTTCCGCCATTGCTCCACAGCAGCTTGTTTATATGAACTATAGTAGTGTTTCTGAAGCAAACACATCAGTTTTACCAGTGCAGGGCAACACTACATGATATTTTCATTACTTTAAAACACTTTCAGTTTTTGGTGTTACTGTTCCTTTAATAGGTTTATGGAAAGCACCCTATCCCACACATCTGATCCTTGCACATTTCTCTTACAGGAAAGATATATCAGAGATACTGAGAAATTCTGTAATCACATTGACAAATGGGAATATTGTGAATCCAGGTCGGTTTGCCCAGTGCCTGTTGAGTGGAACAGTTATACAGAGGATTTACCGAGCGACAATATCAAGTTTGTACAAGAGAAGCCCAAGCCGACTCCACTGCTAATTCCTGAAGATATAAGATGTGATGTAAGTTTAGATTTGTGCGATTTAATTAAAACTGTATTTCTGTGTAACCAATGCATCTTGCAGGGAGCTGAAAGTTTACATGATCTGATTTGAACATTAGAAGTGGAAACTAATGGGTCCAATTGCCATAGATATGAATGGACTAGGAAATGTCATGTAATTATGCTCCTTGTTCAAACATCAAAGCCAGATTTGTCATAGAATCATATGAAATACATTATGAAATACATTGTGTGAAGTATTTAACTATTACACGTAAACCATGTCATTAATCACATGACATTGTACAAACCAGACAGTTATGGGATTTCTGAATATGTTATCTAGTGTTCTGCTGTGTGAGTAACTGATCATCTTCTCTTGCAGGGCTTGCTGTGTCCTATTCCTCCAAGAGAGAGTTAGCTCAACAGAACAGGCCCAGATCTGAGAAGCGCCATCATTCAGGTAACTGGAATCATTACATGAGAATATTGTATACCTAGTGAGTATGACATGGGATTAGAACTTTAACTGACTGTCTGACTAACTGACTTATTTCTGTTGTAGGAGTTGCTACAAGCTGTTTATTATCTGGAGCTCATATATCGAAAGGATACAACTAAAATGGGAGAGGACCTTATGGTAAGCTCCAATAGATGATCCTTAGAAACAATCAGACCGGTTATTAGTGTGTTACTGTGTAATCATCTCATCTCTTTCTCTGCTTTTTATGTAGGGCTTTTTCTTACAAGACATGCTCATCCCCATTATACAGAAGCAATTCATGTTATATTTGTACAAGAAATGGAGGCCCGGGAATGACAGAGATGCCCCTGCTGGTTGAGAGTGTTAAGGGGAACATTGTGCTGCTGAAGCTGAAGAAAAAGATGAGGAAGTAAAACCATTAAAAGTTAGAGGAGGCCTAGACACTCAACATCATCTACTCTCTAAAACCAAGCCTGTTTTGCTCATAGATCAAAAAAGTCTGAGCATTAATGTCAGAAAAGGTTTCTAGTTCTAACAAAGAGAAATGGAAAAGAGAAGGACTGAGTGCAGCTCCTCTTACAGTTCATCTGCTTGGCAAGAGATTTCTAAGGAAAAGACCTGCCTTGTATCAGGTCAAGGACATTAATAGACTGAAAGACAATGGCTGCACAAACACTTGTTATCAGAAGAAGCCAAACAAGTGAATATAGACAGAAGTGGATGGGAGAGTGGATTCAAACTTCTCCAAGTTGTTCTTGTCCATATTTTGGAATAAAATATTAAGAATAAAGATTCAGACTTGAGTTTCTTTCTTTATTTTCTCTGTGAAAAGATTTCTGCTAGCGAATCACTGAGAGGCATAGTGCTGTGGGTTTCATTTTGAAATTGAATGGAGTTGTTTCTTTTGTTGTCTGTTGGTTGTTTGGATGCGGATGAAACAGGTTTGATTACACAATTAAGCATAGGGGTGAGTTAGGGGAGGCACATGGGAGCATCTTTGAAATGGGTGAGCTTGGGAGCACCAATGGGCAAAAAGACCAATAGGGTCTTGTATTTAGCACCTTGACATAGGGCATGCTCCAGGCACAGGTGCTGTGTAAGTGAGCTCTAAGGTAAGTGATTGTGCTCCTTTAGAACTGAAGCTTAGAAGCAAATGAGGGAGAGAAAAAACATGTAAGATTATGTATTTGTGTGTGTGCTACAGAGAAAGAGGGAGCTATGTGTATCTGAGTGTTATTGTGGTATAGAATGTACAACTGTGACACCATGCATTGTTTGTGCATCCAGTTCAGAAGGAACAATTCTGTATTTGGACCATATATAAAAGTGGCTTTCAGGTCCGGACTGAGAATTAAAGTAGGCCCTGACATTTCAGCTACACAGAGGCAATCAGCCCACACAGAGGCCAAATCAGCCTCGAAAAGGCCACTAAATACTGACTTTCTATGGCACCTTATAGCCCTCTGGCATTTGCCAGAACCCACAGATTGCTAGTCCGGGCCTGTATGGTATCCACTATCTGCAAACCCATTATCCAGAAAGCTCTGAATTATGGGAAATCAATCTCCCATAGACTCCATTATAATCAAGTAATTCCTTTTTTTAATATATTTTACCTTGTACTTGATCCCAACTAAGATACTCTATAATTAATTCTTATTAGAGGCAATCCTACTGGGTTATTTTATGTTTAAAATAAATTTGAGTAGACTTAAAGAGATACTGACACCAGAAATTTAATCTTTTTTTACATCTACTATAAAATTTACTGTGCACGCTTCTTATAATTTTGCCATAAATTATTTGCCCAATGCTTTTACATTACGTATCTGACTCCCTGTGATCGCTTATGAGGGGGCTGCCATATTTGTGCATCAGGAGTCTGTTAGCATTAGAAACTTTGGGGCAAATTTACTAACCTCCGAAAATTTGCCCGTGACGGCTTCGATCACATCGCAACACTTCGCCAGGACAACGCTAATTCACTAAAATCCGAAGTTGCATCCAGGGTGCCGAATGCTGGCCGAAAGTTGTGCTAGCGTTAGTGCGCCAAGCGAATCGAAGTTGTGCTAGCTTTGCCTAATTTGCATACGGTGGGAAGTTCAATGGACGTATATGTTGCAGCAAATACATTACACTACACAAGCCCGGGAAAACTTATTAAAATAAAACAAAGTTGTTATATTGCCCCTACACATGAGCCCACTGTATAGTTTATGTGCTGTATGTTAGGAAATGTAGGGGGGATGCCGGTTACCCCAAAAAAAAATTTGCTCTTTTGCAGCTAGCGTTTTTTGGGACTTAGAAAAATTTTCAACTATTTTTATAGGAACTCCGATCTACTCTAGAGTCTATCTCCTTCACTACCGAATTTTCGCCCTCGTTAGTCACTTCGCCCTTTAGTAAATTTGCCCCTTTAACTGACAGGCTGAGATGGGACAGTCAGGTTGGTAAAACAATCAGGTTTAAGAACTTCAACTAACAATTATTTACAAAAACAAATCTCTCAGCAAAAAACGATCAACATGACCTATAGGTTACTTTTAATGTACATTCATATTTTAAAAAGTAGTTTTTTAATGTCAGTATCACTTTAATGTACGGAGATCCAAATTACATAAAGATCCCTTATCCAGAATACCTCAGGTCCTGAGAATTTAGGATAATAGGTCCCATACCTATACCAAAATCCTGTTAGTGCCCCTCTAACAATCATAAAAGAAGGCTGAAACATGTGGCTGGAAAGATTGCTGAGACTGATAAATAAGTTCCAGAAAAATCTTTCCTGCTGAACACATTAAAAAAAAAATATTCTGTAATAAGACAGTCCTTTCTTCTAAAAATGCTTGTGCGAGACATTCTGCTATTCAGTAAAACCCTTGTCAGTGCTTCATATAATTTATTATACTAAGGGGATGAATATAATGTACGTGAGGAAATGCAGAAAAGCAAAAATTACTACTAATGGCCAGATATTCATGGTTTAATTGAATAATATTTCATTTTTACGGCTTAACTATTTGAATACATATATATAATAAAAAAAAAAGGTATTGTTTACTGTAAGGACTAGCCATGGTAATTTTTTTAGTTTAGGACTCCTTTTATATATTTGGGAATTTACCTATCATATCAGATTGGTATTTAAAAATTAGAATATATTCACTTGTTTTTTACACAACTTACATATTTTAGTGTGTTTCTGTAAGTGATGTGTACAAAGCTCTACACTGCAATTTTTAAAGCCACAATTTTTCTCCACACCAGTGTGATACTATCTCATGTGAAGATGCTTTTTGCAATAAAAGAAACTGATGTATTTGTATAATAGCAGGGGAGTCTTTCATTGAAATGGGATCTGCTTTTTAACCACATGGAATACACAGTAAGTTTTGATACCTCAGGAGAACCAGGGCAAGTTTACCCCAACCCAAATGCAAAATACTAACTTTACAATTACAATTATATACAACCCTTATAGCAGGACTGTGGGTTCTGGCAAATGCCAGAGGGGCTGCTGTAAGTTGCCAACATAGACAGTCATTATTTATTGGGCTGGTGGGGGGCTGCTTGGGCCTCTGTGTACTTGGAATGCCATGGCCTATTGTGAATCCCTGTAGTTATGCTCCACACAGAAAAGAGTTGTAATTACCTGCTGGCTCCCCGCGTGTGTAAGTAATGAATATTGCCTTTATTTGAGTGCCTGCTCTACAAAATTCTAACTAAAGAAAAGAGTCAGAATTTTTGTAGTACAAGGCATTATTATTGCAGAATGTTCCAAATGTGAATGTTTTGTCTCTCAAGGTACCGTCTCCAGGGCCCACCATCATGGGGGGACATGATGGTTTGAGGTATTAAGGGGGGCTTGCTGCATTTACTTGGATAGCCAGGCTCCCGCTTTCAGTGAGCTGCAGAGGGTGGAAGGGAATGCGGGCGAGAGCTCGGGGTGCCTGAATCTTTTTTTCTAACAGTTTTCTGTGCTTTTGATTTGCCAGTAAAGTGTAAGTCCAGGTAAAGCCGCATGTGGATTGGATAGAAGAAAGTTGAACCTCCCCATCAGCTTATCCAATCCCCATGCGGCTTTAACGGGACTTACACTTCACTGGCAAATCAGAGCCCAGAAAGCTGAAGATGCAGGCACCTGAGATGCTCTAAACTCTGCAGCTCAGTCACAGCAGGGAGGCCCAGCTGATGTAAGCGCAATATTCTTTTTTTTTTTTTTAATAACTTGTAGGGGCCCTGGTCACCTATGTTCTTTTTTTTTTAAATAACTTATAGGGGCACTGGCCTCTATTTCAGGATATTACTGGGCCAATGTGAGGGCACATTCAATTTTGCTACCACGCTGAAGGAGAAGGGAAGTAGGGGAATGGGGAAGAAAGCAGGGTTAAGGGACAACTAAAGTCTTCCACAAAAGTTATCCAATTCTGTGCCTTCAAGGATCTTAATATAACTTCTTTCACACAGGGGCAAACCGGTTTCCTTGATAGTCTCCTATAGCTTTAAAAAAAAAATGACAACTGTATGTTAGGATCCAAATAAAATCCAAGGTCTAGTAACTTAAGTAGCACAGTATTTTCTTTATTAACATACTGTATACAACTAGTGGCATATCCTTAAAAAAAGATACAGCCATAGGGCCTGGATGAGAGATTCTGAGAATCCTCAGATGTTTTAAAACAAAAAATAAAAACTTGGAGCAGATGTTAGCCACTTTCAATATAATTAAATTACACAATTATGCAGAAATGGGATGTTTAGATGCCTTTGCAGCCTTTTAATTTGCCTTAAAACATGAAAGCAAAAGATGGTGGCTATATGTAATGTACAATGTACAAGAGAAACTATATTCTATGTATTTATATATATATATATATATGTTTGCAATATCAGAATAAGTATCATTAGAATATACCAAAACAATATAGTATGAAAATTTCAATAAACATGAAGCAGTAACATTAAGATCCCTTTTGCCAAACTTTTTTATTCTTTCAGACACATGGAAGTAATTGAGGAGGCTTACATTTCTTAGAATTGAACATATTCCAGTTTCTATTTTGTGGAGTAATAGCTTTTAACAGTATGGCTGAGATAGACATTGTGGGTTTCCGAACTACAAATTTAAGACTCTTTCACTAAATTTCAAAGTGTTGCTTTAAAAGTTTTAATATTTTAATAAGTATATTTTGTCATATTCATTATACAGTATTTGTGTTGGTTTAATTTGGAGAATACAATGTTTAATTATGCCTGTATACTAAGGGGTTATTTATCAAAGGTCGAACGTTACCTCGAATGAACTCGAATGAATTAACATCTTCAAATGGTTCAAGGGACCTCTGCCATTGACTCCTACATGACCTTGACAGGTTTTAGATGGTGTATTTTCAGCTATTTCAAGCGTTGGGAAAATAACAAATCTCAAAAATTTCAATTTTTAAAAAAAATATTTTTTAACCCGAAAATGTGACTTATTAAAGAAAAAAAAAAAAGCTTGAAAACTCAAATTTACATGGAAAACACAATTTGAACCTTAATAAATCTGCCCCTTAGTATTAAACAGGCATCCAAAGATCAGTCTCTCAGACATGTAAAATCCAATAATAGTTTATTTAGGTACAGATAAAGGTAGCTATTCATGTTTTGTGCTCAACAAACACTTATGGGCAGATTTATTAAGAATCGAGATTTCAAGTTGATTTTTTTGGTCAAAATTCACATTTAAGGTTAAAAAAAACACAATTTTTTCTAGATTTATTATACCCCAACCCTGGAAATAGCTAGAATCTAAAATATACCATCTAAAACCTGTCAAGATTATTTAGGAGTCAATCGCAGAGGTCCCTTAAACCATTTGTAGATGTTTATAGTGTGCATGATGTTTGAGGTTTTCTCGGAGGGTTTTCCCAAAAACTCAAGCAATTCGAACAATTCAAGTTTTTCCCCCAACGAAAACTCAATTGAAGTTTTCAGGTTGTTAACCCTGAACTTGCTGTTTTGAGTTTTATCCATTCCAGTTTTTTTTAAAATTAGAAACCAATTGAGTTGTGAGTTCATTTGAGGTATATAAAACTTTGATAAATAACCCCCTTAATCATATATCATGATGAAACATGATAAACAAGGAGTTTTGAGGCTTTGGAATGTTTAGATTTGCATGTCGTCTTATTCTTATACATTGTGCTCATTTAATTATTCAAATAAATGGTCATTATATAAAGAGATAATATCTTGTGGGCACACACTGTAATAAGTGGAGTTCGAATACATCAATTATCATCACTTTAATTACCTTTTGCATCACTTCTTACTTGATTTTCTCCTCAGTCCCACTGACTGTGTAAAATAATGGTGTATATTTTTGGAGTAAATCAAACTACACTGCTACATAAATATCACCACTTTGTATTGGATTCTACCTTCAGATTTCAAAAATAGTGAGGACAAACATGATAATTCATGTTTAATTTACACTACTTTTTACACCATTGTTTTTATGTAGACATTTTCCTCTGCTGAGCTCTCTATAACAGCGTCTAATCTTAGAACACCACCACAGATACAAAGGACCTGTCATTTCCACAAGGACACTTACCTGCATAAAGACAGGTTTTTTCCTGACTGTTCCATTAACCAAACCCAGGCTTCTCTGGCCATTAATAAAATTTAAAAGCACCATTTGAATTTTGAGTACATTCAAATTTATTAGAGTAAAAAAATTACATAAATTCAAAATTCGACCTTTGATAAATCTGCCCAATAGAGTCCTTCTTTATCCATTTCATTATAACCTAAGGTATTTATTAGATTTGTTGGAATACTGCCTGAGATTTAAAAAAAACCTTTGGTAGTATAACCAAAACCTCATCATATTTTAAAATATATCATGACAACTGTATACCTTAATATAGAAAAAGTTACAGTGGACTATTTACATATTAGAAAATGCTAAGAATATAACTGTATGCACCTAGAATGGAAAAATATGAACATGCACATAAACCTTGGAGGCATATATCTGTAAATCTTTTGAACAGATTATACAGTATTATCAACATTAGCGGGTGTTAATTCTACTTGGATCTAAAATATGTTTTGCCGTCCTATTACCCTTAAATAGATAAATGGGTTTAAGACATATGAGGAAGAAGAAAATTAAAAATAACTTGGGCATCAAGTAACATTTATGAGACAGTCAGAATTCTTTAACAATGCAAATTGAGAATTATTCCTTCTAACATATTTGGATCTGCTGTTTTCTCTTAGCTTTTCAGATTCACTCGCTGTGTTTATTTGCTTCTCCTAATAATGAATCTGAGGTAGACTTCCTGAGCCAGAGAAGAAAAGTCTTCCTGAATTTAAATTATTTGTAATGTGCTTAAGAGCCATATGATTCCGGCGTACAAAATATGTTTTATGACATCTCCATCTTGCACACACCTTATATGAATAGTTTTTAGAACAAAAATGTCAAAGTGAGACTGTCTTTTGCCTGTGGAATCATTATAAAGCTCCTAGATATGTTTATGTAGAGACTGAAAGAAATGTATCAGTAAAATACTTATTTCCATCTTCCATCAAGTGTACTGTGTTCAAATTCTACATTCCACATGATCAAACTTTGCCATATCCTCACAGTTTTCCTGGTAGTTTAAGAGAGAAAACCTAAAATAAAAAGGTAGCTTTATTAAGATGTCCATAACTATCAAAGCAGATTGAACATTGGGTGCAGGGATAGTATTGACAGTGCAGTATTTTTTTGTGTAATATGACATTCCATAACATAATAAGGGGCTTATTTATTAATAGACAGGAAAAAGAGAGTGTACTGATGATTGAAATGGTTTATTTAGGTCTGTTTCATGTCAATTTCTATTTATGGTGTTATTATTTTGCAGTAATTGGAAAATCAATTTTGTTTCTATTGTTAATTAAACCACTGTCTAAAGTCTACAACGATGTCTGTTTCTATTCCAATGAAATTTAACATTCCATTAAAGTTTCTAAGACTAATTATACTATATGCATCCGTGACTTTTTCGGACCTGGCTTTTTGATGCCAAAAATCCGAAAGAGTCACGGGTAAAAAAGTGTGACTTTTTCCATTATGCAACAAAACTGCAATGATTCCGAATACGAAAATACTCCAGCTAAAACCTGTCGAAAACATGTAGAAGTCAATGGCAGATGTCCCTTTTTCAACTGGAGATCTTTAGATCTTTGTTTAATTCTTGGTTTTAGAGGTTTTAAGGTGTTTTTGGCACTGGCTTTTGTTCGATAATATGAAAAAGTCGTAGTTATGCAACAACTCAAAAAAGTTGTGGTTTACACCACTTTTATTTGACTTTTCCCATTCGTGCTTTTTTATTCTGATTTTTTAATACATTTCATGACATTTATGGTTTTAGAGAAAGTGCGTTTAGTTGTGGTTTCAAAATCCTCTAAATCCACAAAAATTAGACTATTAATAAATAGGCCTCCAATAGTTAACTTAAAGATGAACCACCCCTTAGGGGCAAATTTATTAAGGTTTGAATGGTAAATTCGAATTCCCAACTCGAAAACTCACAAATTCAAGTTGGGAAAAATCCCAACTCGAATTTGAATTCTAGATTTATCATACCTCGACCCTGAAAGTAACTCAAATTCGATAGGTCATGTAGAAGTCAATGGCAGAGGTCCATTGATCCATTTGAAGATGTTTATAGCCTTCCTGACAATTGGGAGAACAAAAAATCAAATTGAGTTCCGTTCTAATTCAATTGGAATTAAATTTGAGTTTTCAAGTCAGTAATATCGAAATTTTAGGCATTCCAGTTTTTTCTTGAAATAAGATACTATTCCCGTTTCTAGGTCATTCGAGTTCATTCGAGGTAAAAAAAAAAACTCTTATCACTCGACCTTTGATACATCTGCCCCTTAATGTTTTCCAAAACAAGTAAAAAAGTAAATAACTTAAAAAAACAAATGCTACCAAAAAAGTAAAAGCTGCAGTCACTTTTCATTCTGAATATGTGCACATATCTATATAAAGGAGTTCCATTATACCACACAATAAACAAATCTAAGTTATACCTTTCTTTAAAGTACTTTCTGTAAATAATTTCTGATATAACATTAATAATGAACGTTCAAAAAGTTAACCTTCCAAAACAGGAATCTTTATTTATTGAATTGGCACATGAACAAAGACATAATGGAAAAAAAAAAGAATAACTATCTAATTATATATCTCAAGGCCACATGTGTGAACTTCTAATCATGCACCTCAATAGGCAGGAAAAAGAGAGTCCACTGAGGATTTCAATGGTTTCTTTATGTCTGTTTCAGACCAATTTCTATTTATGGTGTTATTTTAAGTAGTTGTAAATGGAAAATCAATTAACTTTGTTTCTATTGTTAATTAAGCCACTGTCTAAAGTCTACAATGATGCCTGATTCTATTCAAATAAAATGTCACATTCCATTACAGTGTATAAGACTAATTATACTATCTGGCCCCTGACACACATCTTGAGTCAGCTTTATTGGACACTAAAATATAACCTGCTCATATTTAAAGACTATCTTCAGAAAGTTCTCCTGTTTGGTCACGTGACATAGAGACCTCCTTGTTTACACTCTACATGGTTGCACAGAAAAATACACCAGGGATTACACAGGTAATAGAGTGATTAGAAATTAAGATAATTGACAATTAATTCAGCTTGACATTTGCAGGCCACTTTAGTCAGTATAGTCCTTAGTTTAACATGAGTTCAGTGCATATGGATTATACTATTTTTTTTATTTCAAAACATGGAAAATGGGGACACTGATGGTACTTCATGTATGGTTTTTGCAATCTTGATAATTAGATTACCAGTATACAACTCCTTACCTGAAAAAAAGGGGTTTTCTGTGCAGTGGTAATCTAACTTCCTACCTATTTATTAATAGATGCCACATTATGCCATTAGATGAAGGATGCAATGAAAGTTATGATTGTGGAAAATGCATTGCTACAATGGATCTAGAGATAACCATGAGACCAGTCATATTGTAATTCTTATCACTCGTCTCTAGTTGGACTTTGGATAATGATGCACTGTTTTCTGCAATAGCATTTACAGTATAAAATGGCAGAAAAGCACACACAAACTGCCAACTCCAGATTACTTGAATGGGAAATGCCTGACAACACTTGCCTAGAATCCACATCAGTAAGTAAAACTGCATACAAACATTAGTATCAAGTGCTTTTAACTAGCTACACAGGTTTATACTCAAGGTTACAGGACTTCTGCTAATTTCTAATAAATGATGGCCGCAATGGGGTGATTTAAAAACCAGTACTGCATTTTCCTCACTTCTGAGCGCTGATCCAGATAGAGCGCTCAGAAGCGAGGAAAATGCAGTAGTGTTCGCGCCTGTAGAGAAGGGACCGGGTTCTGGCGAGAGCAGCGATCACAGGGGGAAGTGAGGTCGGGAGAGCTCTGCAATAATCTCACTAAGGTTTGCTGGTTGAGTTAAAAACCAGAGAAAATTAATTTCTGTACTCCAAAAACAGCATTATTTTATAACACATACACTTATATATAACTTATATATATATATATATATATATATATATATATATATATATATATATATATATATGTTATCCCACAGCACCAGCACTCAGATCAATATATAGCAGGTGGTGCACGAATAAAGTTGCATTAATAGTATAGAGAGGATCAGCACTCACATCGTTGTAGATGAAGAAAAACCGTATTTATTCAAGTGATTTTACATCTTAAGGTATAAATCACTTGAATAAATACTATTTTTCTTCATCTACAACGATGTGAGTGCTGATTCTCTTTATACTATATATATATATATATATATATATATATATATATATATATATATATATATATATATTAAATAGGATAGAAGGTTCAATTAGTCAAGTTCAACGTCTGAAAAAATATCATGCTGAGGTATAGTATAGCTAAATTAGTATGGATTAAAACATTATAGCCACATTAACACTAGAAGAAGGACAAGGTTTTTAATCAGATTACAATAAATGTCAAATAAAATTATTCATGGACATCCATATTTTTTAAAGTCACATCAATTTATTTTCTGTGCCTCAATGCATCTGCTGGAAGCTATTCAAGTACAATTATCAACGGTACCATCTAACTAAGATTACACTAATGCTGTCTTCCACTGAGAATATGACAGAAGAACATGATAATCCATAGACCTCTAACATATTTTACCTGAGAGAATACACTGCCTGGGGCAGGCAAGTCAATGAAATACAGCATTAAACTAAAACTTAATTCTGAATAAGCCACCATCAGAAACATTTCCATCAAGTACATTTGTCCTTGGCACCTTATTATATTTAATGAATTAAGTATTTACATCTGGTATGGAAATACCTCACAATAGGGCAGTGAGGAACAGGCCATCCATATTTTGTGGGTCACATATATATCCATATATGCTGTGTTAGTCTCCTGGGCCATTCAACAATGAATTAATACTTTAATGGGAATTCTACCCAAATAATGAAAAATATTCATAATGAAATGTAATTCTAATCACCTTTCTGAAATATATTCATTAAAATCTACAATGAGTTTAAAGTAATAATTTAATTTATATTTATATCATCTGTCTGACATCACTGCTTCTCCAAAAAGCGTTTAGAATAAGGAAGGAATATAATAGCAGCAGTCAGACCTGCCCCAGGCAATTCTTAATAAATCAGCCTTTAAATCTGTGCCTCTAACCTAATCATAATGGAGGCTCTCTCTGCCAACTGGAGGGCTGCAGAGTGGACACCACTGAGTTATAACAGCCATTATTTCCATTCTTTTGGGTGGCCCATATTTTGCCAATACCCTGGACTCCTTTTTGTCTAACTCTAGACAACTCTGAACAATCAAAAACAGTAATTAAATTTTAAATTGTTAAAACATTGAAACAGGTCTTCTAGTTGAATATAGTTTTGTTTTTTTTAAACCTTTTGTATTTTTTTCTTGAGAATCTTGATTTCTTATTTTAAATTTACATCCATGTCTTAATACTAAATGTCTTGAGACTCACAATTTACATCTTAGTTTCCTATAAGTTTACTGGGTCTATTAAAAGTGGTTTCCGCCAGAAACAAGGGAAACATTATGCATAATTTGTTTTAGTGGATTAAAAAAAAAATCAGTACCCACTGGAGCAATTATGCTTTCTATTTATGCATTGTTCTGCTCACAGGACTTTTTAAGCATCTATTTATATAAGACAATGCTATATCCTCTTCTTAGTCACCAATTGTATAATTGTATGAATTCTATGTATACATCCAGAGAAGATCAGTAGATTCATGAGAATTTATACATGTTGACGTTAAAAGGAAATATATTTTATGGGTTTTGTCTACTTAAATACATTTTGCCTATTGCAAAAAAAAAAATAAAAAAATGTAATTATAAATTTGATTCATGAAGATCCAATACAAAAGCATCACAACACTTACTGGACACGTGATATTAAAAAGTTGAGTAATTGCCTTTTTTCATTCAGGTCACATAAAATGAGACTGCTAATAACATTATAGCCTTCAACATAGTAAGCTAGGAATTGGAGCTATGTTATAAAGCATTAACAGTATTATATCACTCAACTTTATTGCCAAACTGACTGTGCAGTAACACTGGTCAATAATTAAAATTAGTCTAATAGTACAATAAAAATGAAAAAATAACAATCTGATTAGGTGCTATAATTTACAGGCCTGGGGCAGAATTCTAAATTTAGCATCCTAGTAGTCCTGAAAAACATTGCAGTTTCCTTTGGTCTAAGCAAAGTTTAAAACAAATTTAAAAAAGTATGTTCTTAAAAAAGTAGTTTTGGTCTATTTTTGAAACTTCACTAACATTCAATTTTAGCTAAAAATGCACAATAGCTAATATGGTGTTAATAAATGCTTTCTTACTAAAAGACAAAGATTGCATTAAGGGCCTTAAGTTATAAAGAAAGAAAAAACTGGATAGAAATAGTCTTGTTTAGAAATAGAACATACATTTTTCCTCCATAAATCCTGTGCCTTAATAAATTAATTAAAGGGATACTGTCATGGGAAATGAATGAGTTAATAGTGCTGCTCAAGCAGAATTCTGCACTGAAATCCATTTCTCAAAAGAGCAAACAGATTTTTTTATATTCAATTTTGAAATATGACATGGGGCTAGACATTTTGTCAATTTCATGTGACTTGTGCTCTGCTAAACTTCAATCCCTCTTTACTGCTGTACTGCAAGTTGGAGTGATATCACCCCCATCCCTTTTTCCCCCCAGCAGCCAAACAAAAGAACAATGGGAAGGTAACCAGACAGCAGCTCCCTAACACAAGATAACAGCTGCCTGGTAGATCTAAGAACAACAGTCAATAGTAAAAACCCATGTCCCACTGAGACACATTCAGTTACATTGAGAAGGAAAAACAGCAGCCTGCCAGAAAGCATTTCTCTCCTAAATTGCAGGCACAAGTCACATGACCAGGGGCAGCTGGGAAATTGACAAAATGTCTCTAGCCCCATGTCAGATTTCAAAATTGAATATAAAAAAATCTGTTTGCTCTTTTGACAAATGGATTTCAGTGCAGAATTCTGCTGGAGTAGCACTATTAACTGATTCATTTTGAATTTTTTTTTTTTTCCCCATGACAGTATCCCTTTAAGGTTCCAGTTGCATTTTCGAGTTTTCAAGGTTTTTATTATCAAAAATAAATTTTTCGAGATTTATTATACCCGACCTTAAAAAACATAGCTTGAATCCAAAAATAAAACATGTCAAGGTCACGTAGGAGTCAATGGAAGAGGTTCTTGAACCATTTGAAGATGTTCGAGTTTTTTTACACAGGGTTTTGCCTGAAAACTCAATAAATTCAAACGATTCAAATTCTTTCCTCCCAAAAACTTAATTAATTTGAGTTTTCAGGTTGTTAACCCCGAACTTGCTGTATCAAGTTTTTTCCATTTGAATTTTATCTTAAATTAGAGTTGTGAGTTCATTGGAGGTATAGAAAACTCTAAAATTCGACCTTTGATAAATAACCCCCTAAGCAAAGGAAATGCAGATATAAAGCAATTTTAAACAAATCTAGGGCTCATTTACTAAAGCAGTGCAATGCCTGTTTTTGCTTCTAGCACTGTCCCTAGTAATACTTATAGAGCTCACCCTGTCCCTTAATACAGGCACCAAAAAGAGGATAACTTATGACCTAATTGTATAACAGGCTTAAAGTTTGCCCTTGTCAAGCAACCAAGAGCAATCATTTGAAGGTCTCATTTCAGAATGCAAGTGGGAAAAAGCTTAAAACACAAGCAAACTACAGGTGTTAATTCGAGGGCTCCTTTGCATCTAAGCATCCTGTACATCCTGAGCTCTTAGCATGTATTGGGACTATACATTTTGCAAGGACTGTCATAATTTTTTTTAACCAAGGAGATGTGCTTAGAATGAATAGCTACAGGGAAACCCTTTTGAAATATAAAAAAAAATAACAAAAGTGGTATTGTAACGAACGCACCTGGTGGTCTAGGGGGGGGACGACAGGGACGCCTGTCGCCCCCTCGGCGGGGACGCCCGCCTCAACGAGCGGCTTCCTGCAGGCCACAGGCGCCGGCGTCTTAGGGCGCGTGCGGCGCGCTCTGGGTTTTCTTAAAGGCGCATGTCTCTCTTTTGAAGCCTGCCAATAATTCTCGTCTTCTGTCTGTTCCTCCCCCAGTGTTGGTTGAAGGTCAGCCTGAGTATGAGATCCAGGAGTTCCTCGACTCCCGCCTCGTGAGGGGTAAGTTACAATATCTTACTAGGTGGAAGGGCTTCGGTCCTGAGGAGAACTCTTGGGTCTCAGTTGATGACATCAAGGCTGACCGCCTCAGGAGACAATACCATGCTAGGTTTCCTGGTAAGCCTGGGGGTCCAGTGGCCCCCCCTAGAGAGGGGGGTAATGTAACGAACGTACCTGGTGGTCTAGGGGGGGGGGGACAGGGACGCCTGTCGCCCCCTCGGCGGGGATGCCCGCCTCGACGAGCGGCTTCCTGCAGGCCGCAGGCGCCGGCGTCTTAGGGCGCGCGCGCTCTGGGTTTTCTTAAAGGCGCAGGCGCGCTGACGTAGTGACGTCAGCGCGCAAGGGCGCGCAATTCAAACACTATTTAAAGCCCATTAGGGCTGTGGGACTTTGCCCGTGATAGGATATTATTCCTGGTGCTCCTGAGCTTTGTGCTATTATCTGATTTTGTCTGAACCTGTCTGATTCCTGTTTTCCACCTCTGCCTGGCTATTTTGACTATTCTGAATTCTGGATCCTGACCGTGCCTGCTTACGACTACTCTACAGTTTAACCCTTCGATTGATTACCCGGTTTTGACCCTTTTGCCTGTTTGACGATTCTTGCTATCTGCCTGCCTCGACCCAGCCTGTCTGACGATTCTGTTGCCTGTTCCATTTGTACCGTGACCTTCGGCCCAAAAGACTCTGCTACCTGCCGTGCCCCTCTGCTAGCCAGAACATCTTGCCTTGTACCCCTCGTTAAGTCCAGGTGGCACCCAAGTAAGCTGAGGGCTCCTCCCGAAGCCCAACGGTGGTCACACTACTGGTGAAGCCGAGCCGAGACCAGGGTACTTGGCACCTGTTCTGGTATTGGGTGCCGGCCGTGACATTATCACGGGCCCTGGAGGACGAAAGTCACGACGAAGCTGCTGCCGCTGCTGCTCCTCCAACCACCACCGAAGTGCTTCTTACTACACTGTTACAGCGCTTGGAGAATCATGAACAGAAGCAAAATTACCTCCTACAGGGTTTTCACAATCTAACCCGACAGCTGGAGGGTAGCAAGCTTCGCAGCAGCAATCTGTTCCTGTTTCAACACCTTCTGTGGGTTCCTCTACCAATTGGGGTAACTCATCAAAACCCCATGAACCAAAAGTTGTGTTCCCCAAAAGGTTCAGTGGGGATCGCACTAAATTTTTTGTTTTCAAAGAGGCATGTAAGCTGTACCTTAGTTTCTTTCCTCATTCTTTCCAATCTGATGAGGAGAAAGTAAGGTTCATAATGACCCTGCTTTTGGGTGACCCCCAAATTTGGGCCCTCAGGCTGCCTTCCTCTGACCCTGCTCGTTATTCCCTAGACACTTTCTTTAACAGCATGGCCATTCTCTACGATGACCCGGATCGTGCATCGTCTGCCGATACCGCGATTCGTAAGTTGCGCCAAGGGAAAAGGGATGCGGAGGTGTATTGCACCGAATTCCGCCGGTGGGCAGTGGAGACTGGGTGGAATGATTTGGCTCTAAGGAGTCAATTCCGTTTGGGGTTATCTGATTCTGTAAAAGATAGTTTGGTTAATTTTCCCCTACCTTCTAATCTGGACGACCTCATGTCCTTCGCCATCCAGGTAGATAGAAGGCAAAGAGAGAGAAGGGGTGAGAGGAGTACAAGCTTCTCGGGGGTTACTAATTTAAGATCTAATGTGGTGACCCATGTAAAATCTCCTAACCCCTCTGTGCTTCTACCTCAGGAGGAGCCTATGCAATTAGGCATATTCCATTTAACTCCTGAGGAAAAGGCACGCAGGCGTACTCTGGGTCTTTGCATGTACTGTGGTGAAAAAGGGCATTTTCTGAACCAATGTTCTAAGAGGCCGGGAAACTCCGAAGCCTAAATGGAGAAGGGGAGCTCCATTTGGGTGCAGGAGTTTCCTCTCCCCAGTCAGCCTCCAAGGTTTTGTTACGGGTTAAACTAACCTGGCCTACAGGCTCTGTCAGGGTGTCTGCATTTGTGGACTCTGGGGTGGAGGGTAATTTTCTGGATACTGCTTTTGCCGCTAAATTCTGTATCCCTGTAATTTCCCTAAGTGCCCCCATGAGAATAATGGCAGTGGACAGAAGACCCTTAGGGTCAGGTGTAATTTCCAGGGAGACGGTGATTCTTTCCATGTGTATTAATAATTTGCATTGTGAGGAGATAGCTTTTTACCTCATAGAAGGTGCTTCCTCTCCTCTTATTTTGGGGTTACCGTGGCTCCAGAGGCATAACCCTCTGATTGACTGGGTCTCAAGGGAGGTGGTTCAGTGGGGTACTATGTGTGACGGAGTATGTGTTCCCTCTGTAGTAGCAACTACATCGCTTGAAGGGTTACATGCTGCATATGCAGAATTCGCTGATGTCTTCTCTAAAAAGGCAGCAGAAACCTTACCCCCACACCGGCAGTGTGACTGCCCAATTGATCTGGTTCCTGGATCTACTCCTCCTCGTGGTAGAACCTATCCTCTTTCATTGCCCGAGTATATAAAGGAAAATCTAGAAAGGGGTTTCATCAGACCTTCTAGTTCCCCTGCGGGGGCGGGCTTCTTTTTTGTTGCGAAAAAAGATGGTGGTCTTCGCCCCTGTATTGATTATAGGGGGCTCAATAAGATCACCATAAAAAAACGCTACCCTCTCCCTTTAATTTCTGAACTCTTTGATCAGGTCAAAGATGCTAAAATCTTTTCCAAGCTTGATCTTAGGGGGGCTTATAACCTGATCCGTATTAGGGAGGGTGATGAGTGGAAGACTGCATTTAACACCAGGGATGGCCACTACGAGTATCTCGTTATGCCTTTCGGCCTCTGTAATGCCCCCGCAGTGTTTCAGGAGTTTGTTAATGTTTGTTAATAATCTTCCGGGACCTGCTGGGGATCTTCGTAGTGGTCTACCTAGACGATATTCTGATTTTTTCCTCTAACATGAAGGAACATCAAAATCATGTTCGTGAAGTCTTACGGAGGCTAAGGGGAAATAATCTTTATGCGAAACTAGAGAAATGTACTTTTGGGGTTTCTTCTGTTCAGTTTTTGGGGTTTAACATTTCCAGCAAGGGTCTAGCAATGGATCCAGGCAAAGTGAGAGCAGTCCTGGAAATCTTTGGTACGTGCAACCCAAAGATTTCTTGATTTTGCTAATTATTACCATCAATTTATCAAAAAATTTTCCCTCATTGTGGCTCCCATCACTAATCTAACTAAAAAGGGCGCTGACCCCAGTATGTGGCCCCCTGAGGCCGTTCAAGCATTTGAATTCCTCAAAAAGGAATTCAGTTCTGCCCCAATCCTTCGTCACCCCGACACTGCGCTTCCTTTTATTGTGGAGGTTGACGCCTCTGAGGTGGGAGCTGGGGCAGTCCTTTCTCAAAGGCACCCGACTACCAAGAAGTTACATCCCTGTGCTTTCTTCTCCAGGAAGTTTTCACCCGCAGAGGTGAATTATGATATAGGTAACAGGGAATTGTTGGCAGTCAAATGGGCCTTTGAGGAATGGCGGCATCTCCTGGAGGGTGCAAAACATCTGGTGACGGTCTATACTGACCACAAAAATCTATTGTACATAGAGTCTGCTAAACGCCTTAATCCTAGGCAGGCTAGGTGGGCTCTATTTTTCACAAGGTTTAATTTTTCTTTGACTTTCAGGCCTGGGACTAAAAATACCAAGGCGGATGCACTCTCTAGGAGTTTTGAAGCAGTTTCCCCTGACTCTAGTGAGTGTACTCCCATCATTCCCAGGGAAATAATTGTTGCGACCTTGGAGTCTGACCTCTCTTCCTTGTTGTCCCCTTTACAGTCATCTGCTCCTGCTGAAACCCCATCTGGTAGATGGTTCGTTCCTGAGGAGCTTAGGGAACAAGTGTTAAGAGAGGTTCATGATTCTAAAGTGGCAGGTCATCCAGGTATTGCAAAAACCATTTCTCTTTTATCCCGTCATGTCTGGTGGTCTTCCTTCAAACAGGATACTAAAACATTTGTCATTTCCAGTCCAGTCTGCCAGAGGTCTAAGTCATCTCATCATCTGTCCCAGGGTTTATTAAACCCCTTACCCGTTCCAGAGAAACCATGGTCTCACATTTCCATGGATTTTATTGTGGAGTTGCCTCCTTCTCAGGGTAAGACAGTGATTTGGGTGGTGGTCGATAGGTTCAGTAAAATGGCTCATTTTATTCCTCTTCCACATCTCCCTTCTGCTAAAACCCTGGCTGACTTATTCATTACTCATATTTTTAAGTTTCATGGTTTTCCTGAGAATATTGTTTCTGACAGGGGGGTTCAGTTTGTTTCAAGATTTTGGCGTGCTTTCTGTTCCTTGGTGGGTACTGAATTGTCTTTTTCCTCTGCCTATCACCCTCAAACTAACGGTCAAACCGAAAGGGTGAACCAGTCCCTTGAGCAGTATCTCAGATGCTATGTGTCCGATAACCAGTCCACATGGTCCGAACTGCTACCCTGGGCAGAATTTGCATACAATAATGCTACCCATTCCTCCTCAGGAGAGTCTCCTTTCTTTGTTGTCTATGGTTTGCACCCCAAAGCGTTTTCTTTTTCTGACTCTAATTCCCCTGTACCCTCTGCCAATTCTTCTGTCCTGAAATTTTCCGAAATTTGGTCTCAAGTTTATAATTCTTTATCCGCAGCTTCCCTAGCTCAGAAAAGGGCTGCTGACAAATCCCGTAGGGAAGCACCCCAGTACAAGGTGGGAGATTTAGTATGGTTGTCAACAAAGAATATCAAGTTGAAGGTTCCCTCTCCTAAACTGGGTCCTAGATTCATTGGTCCATACCCCATCATTGCAGTAATTAATCCATCCTCTGTCCGTCTTCAGTTACCTCCTAATTTCAGAATTTCTAATTCCTTCCATGTCTCTCTTTTGAAGCCTGCCAATAATTCTCGTCTTCTGTCTGTTCCTCCCCCAGTGTTGGTTGAAGGTCAGCCTGAGTATGAGATCCAGGAGTTCCTCGACTCCCGCCTCGTGAGGGGTAAGTTACAATATCTTACTAGGTGGAAGGGCTTCGGTCCTGAGGAGAACTCTTGGGTCTCAGTTGATGACATCAAGGCTGACCGCCTCAGGAGACAATACCATGCTAGGTTTCCTGGTAAGCCTGGTGGTCCAGTGGCCCCCCCTAGAGAGGGGGGTAATGTAACGAACGTACCTGGTGGTCTAGGGGGGGGACGACAGGGACGCCTGTCGCCCCCTCGGCGAGCGGGTTCCTGCAGGCCGCAGGCGCCGGCGTCTTAGGGCGCGCGCGGCGCGCTCTGGGTTTTCTTAAAGGCGCAAGGGCGCGCAATTCAAACACTATTTAAAGCCCATTAGGGCTGTGGGACTTTGCCCGTGATAGGATATTATTCCTGGTGCTCCTGAGCTTTGTGCTATTATCTGATTTTGTCTGAACCTGTCTGATTCCTGTTTTCCACCTCTGCCTGGCTATTTTGACTATTCTGAATTCTGGATCCTGACCTTGCCTGCTTACGACTACTCTACAGTTTAACCCTTCGATTGATTACCCGGTTTTGACCCTTTTGCCTGTTTGACGATTCTTGCTATCTGCCTGCCTCGACCCAGCCTGTCTGACGATTCTGTTGCCTGTTCCATTTGTACCGTGACCTTCGGCCCAAAAGACTCTGCTACCTGCCGTGCCCCTCTGCTAGCCAGAACATCTTGCCTTGTACCCCTCATTAAGTCCAGGTGGCACCCAAGTAAGCTGAGGGCTCCTCCCGAAGCCCAACGGTGGTCACACTACTGGTGAAGCCGAGACCAGGGTACTTGGCACCTGTTCTGGTATTGGGTGCCGGCCGTGACAGGTATAAAGGTGATACCTATATTGGCTATTAGTTAGCTAATAAAGGTATCACCTTTATACCACTTTTGTTTGTTTGTTTTTTTTTATCTTGCCCTGTAACAATTTTACTGGCTAAAACAGTACAGCAACTTTACCTGCAAAGAATAGCTAGTAATGCTAGTAACATACAGTACATAACTATACGGGCCAATGACTATTTCGTGGAGTCTGTTAACAATGATAAAATATGTATTACTTTTAGTACCTGTTAGTTGGCGGATGATAAATTGTACTCCACACAGAGCCAGTAAAGGGAGTGAAACCAAAACATTATTTTATACTTCCTCACTGTAAAACGTTACATTGTGTAATCATCCGCTTAAAGAGTTTTTCCCACGGTTTGATGCATTCAGTCTGTACGCCAAAAATACTGCAGCCATAAAAGTTCTACACTTCCTATGTTATTTAATGGAAGGAAAACAAAAATTCCAAAAGAAAACTGATTCCAAATTAAAATATTTTTGCTTGATGAAAAACACTACCAGCTTCCCTAAAGTTTGCACAGCAATTCATCTCTAGTTAGCAATTAAATGGCTTCTTGTCGCATCTTCCCACTGTGCCATATAGTGGCCTGAAATTCTCAACATGTTTCTAACAGAAAGACAATTTAACGCTATTACCAGTCTAAACATAATATTTGCAGGGCATGAAATTAGTTTTTGCAAGCATCAGATGTGCTGCTAATAAAAGTATTTACAAACAAGTTACTTGCTCCCAAAAAGAAAATATACCTGGATCACTGCAGATATTTTTCTTGAAGTTTAATAGATAATATAACTTTTGAAATTTCCAACCATGTTAAAAAAAATATATAAACTGGAACCTTTTACTAAATGCCTGTTCAAGGCCACTGAATGGTGTGCCCTCCTTGCATTGCACTATGGGTGGGCTAAAGTGCCTAATGTACGGCAGGTGCAATTTTAATGCCTGCCCATAGTAAATGGGTCCTTTTGTCACAGGTTTATAGATAGGAAGTGGTTCATTATACAGCAGGGATAAAATTAGCTTTAAATACAAAAGGGGGGTTGTGGGAGCAACCGCATTGCTAAGTAAAAATATATAGAAGTATAAGGGAAGTGCTACTGGTATATCCAAATGGGTCAGTGCACATTCCCTGGGCCCCTGTCTAAGTAATTCAGTAGATATGCAAATGCATGTGTTCACAAAGACAGGGGTTTTTAGTTACAAAGTTATGATCATAAAGTTGAAAAGCCACCATACCACGTCAAGGTAAACCCCATATGGCGGTCCCTAACTTGTTTACCTACCAGTCATAGTATTGAGGATCCTGTGTCTCTCTGCATAATAGCATTAGTATAGTAAAAAGTAAAAGTCTGCTGAACCTTGGTTTCTGTCTGGAGGGCTAAATCCTCCCCCGCTGCTGAATTGCAGCTTTTAAGAGAGAGTGATTGCCCAAACCAACGCCCATTTTTTAAAAAAATTATAAATATGGTGCAGTTAAAAGCATAGGGCCACTATTAATTAATAGGGGTGGGTATGGGGGGGGGGTGCTACAAGCCACAAGAAGCTTAGCCAAAGCTCCAGGCTGTAAGAGCAAATACAAAAGGGGGGTTGTGGGAGCACCCGCATTGCTAAGTAGAAATATATATAAGTATAAAGGAAGTGATACTGGCATATCCACATGGGTCAGTGCACATTCCCTTTGGCTAAGCTTCTTGTAGCACCCCCCATACCCACCCCTTAATAGTGGCCCTATGCTTTTAACTGCACCATATTTATACATTTCTTTAAAAATGGGCGTTGGTTTGGGCAATCACTCTCTCTTAAAAGCTGCAATTCAGCAGCGGGGGAGGATTTAGCCCTCAGACAGAAACCAAGGTTCAGAAGACTTTTACTATACTAATGCTATTATGCAGAGAGACACAGGATCCTCAATACTATGACTGGTAGGTAAACAAGTTAGGGACCGCCATATGGGGTTTACCTTGACGTGGTATGGTGGCTTTTCAACTTTATGATCATAACTTTGTAACTAAAAACCCCTGTCTTTGTTAACACATTCATTTGCATATCTACTGAATTACTTAGACAGGGGCCCAGGGAATGTGCACTGACCCATTTGGATATGCCAGTAGCACTTCCCTTATACTTCTATATATTTTTACTTAGCAATGCGGGTGCTCCCAAAACCCCCCTTTGTATTAAATTAACTTTCCCTCCTCCCATATTTAAGTGTTCCTATCTAATACAAACTCTGTGCTAATTCAAGGAAGTGACACATAATATAGCACAAAACTACTCAGATAAAATATTCATATACATATTTCCCATGCGAAATATTTGTAAATAGTAAGAAAATCTGCAAATAATTTGCATTTATTAGTCTTATACTAAATATAGCTAAATGAACAAGTACCTAATAATACAGATGCACCTATGTGGCTCAAATAAGTCAACAAAAAGGTTTCCTCACATACACAGGAATATGGAATTCCTTAAGGTTAAATCCCCCCCCCCCCCGAATACTTCAATTACTCTCTTGAAAGATACAGCTTGAAAGATTCAGCCACAAAATGTATAACCACTGACAGAGCATTGTGTTCTATTTGCACATACCACCTGTTAATGAACATATCCAGTTATAAAAAATGAAACCCTAAACTATATGACAAAAAACATAAAAAAACCATAAGCTGGCATGATTAACTCTTGATCTGTAAACAGATCTCCATCTGGCAAGTAATATTGAATTATAAGCAAGAAACAATCCCGTTCAATTAAGACATTGCCACTTTGGCTTGGTTGAAAGCCATGGCTGGCTTTCTTATTCCCAGGTGACCTTGCCATCTGCTAAGCAGTACAAAGTGCCGAATACAATCAATGAATGTGCAATAACAATTATTTATTCTCTGTCACACAAAGTAGGAAAGGGAACCATTAAGAAAAGCAGACAGAGTAAAAGGGAAATAAAGGGTGAAAGCTCATGGGGCATAAGCAACTTGTGTATGGTCACACAGTAGGAGTGGCAGAGATGGGATGGAAACGTTAAGAGCTTGCGTGTTTCACAGCTGTTCTTTTCTAGCCATTAAGTAGCACTTTCAGCATCTACTAGGCTTCGCTTGGAATGGCATCCAAGTTGGGATATTTCCAAAACAATTTCAGAAGTAGCAAGAAAGTGCCAACTAATACAAAACTTTTCTGCTGCTTTTTGCTCCTTTAGAAAAGGCAAGACCATTATGTACAATTATTTTTAAAATACTTTCTAATCAATAAAAAAATAAATCAGCAAAGGCTTATGACAACTGCATTTCTGTGTGATTTCTTTGTTGTTGACTGCAATGAGATTGCTCGCTTGGATCAGTTGTCATGATGAGTTTTACATTCACCTCCAAGGGAATTCCATGATTTCATACACAGCTGTTTTAAGAAGTCTTGCTCAATTCATTCGCATTGTGATGTGCCCATTTTATTCTTTAGTGTTGCAATAGCTGCAATGCTCCATGACCACCCAGTGATGAGTCACATTCCAGTTGACATTTTTTTTTCTGGGGCAGTTACTGCCAAAAATGCAGTTCAAATATTAAACTGCAATGTAAAGGATTCATAAGGGGTCTATGAGCAGGAAATCCACATTGTAAAACCTGTGATTGTGCAACTGTTTTCTTTCTTGATAATTTTAAGAGAAATACTGTCACATAATCAGTTTGTGTAGTGGATTTCATAGTAATGTCTGATTAGTACAATTAATTGTTAATTGTTCCGCCCAAGGATATCTTGTAAATATTTAAATAAACCTGTGAATTGATTTTTATTATAAATTCTTGGTATTCTGATATAAAGGAGCGACCACCTAATAAATGGCAAATTCTAAATGTAGGACAAAAAAAGAGAACTAAACCACCCCAGTAAGAAAAGCCCCTACCTACTACCCTAGATAGTCCCCCCCCCGCATAGTTGATTATCCGATTCGATATTCTTCTGTAAGTGAACGCCATATTGGCGCATGCACAGTTGGGGCAGTCTTCCGGTTCATAGCAAGTGTGCATGCATCAAAAGTGCCGGAAATTGCTGAAGGGAAGGCAGAGGACCCTTATAATACCGAAGAGCTAAAATATATAGCTTACTCTGCACCGATACGTGAGAACAGTGTTAGGGGCACTTTCAGGAGTAATTAAAAGGGCATTAACTCAAGGGACGAAAACATAATTATGCCTCTTTATAAGTCCCTGGTAAGGCCTCATCTGAAATATGCAGTGCAGTTTTGGACTCCAGTCCTTAAGAGGGATATAAATGAGCTGGAGAGAGTGCAGAGACGTGCAACTAAACTGGTTGGAACTGGTTGGAAGATGGAAGACTTACAGTAAATCATGAGAGTAGACTGTCAAGGTTGGGGTGTTTTCTCTGGAAAAAAGGCTCTTGCGAGGGGACATGATTACACATTACAAGTACATTAGAGGACATTATAAACAAATAGCAGGGGACCTTTTTACCCATAAAGTGGATCACCATACCAGAGGCCACCCCTTCAGACTAGAAGAAAAGAACTTTCGTTTGAAGCAAATAGGTGGTTCTTTACAGTCAGGACAGTGAGGTTGTGGAATGCACTGCCGGGTGATGTTGTGATGGCTGATTCTGTTAATGCCTTGGATGATTTCTTGGATATACATAATATCACAGGGTATTGTGATAGTAAATTCTATAGTTAGTATACTATAGGTATATTTAATTGATGTAAAAGTAGGTAAGGGTGTGTGTGTGGATGCTGGGTTTTCATTTGGAAGGGTTGAACTTGATGAACAACTTTTTTTTCAACCAGATTTTACTATGAAACTATGCGGTGGGGGAGCAGGGATGGGGGGACTATTTAGAATAGTAGATAGGAACTTTCTTATTGGGGGGGGGTTAGTACTCCGTCAAAAAACCCAGAAATACATTGTTGCCTGTTTCTTGAATTCTAGTGCTACGTATTTATGGCAATCATGTATTTGTCCTTCTAATTAAATAAGCAACCCTACTTTACAATAGGCTGCTTTATACCTTTTGGCTGTTTTAATCACACAGAAATATGGATGCAAAAGCATTGATTTAAGGGACAAGGAAAGCTTCAGTCACTGGGGGTAACTAATCTGCTAGCAACTTTAAACGATCCTAACTTCTTGCCCTGACTGGGCCCTCGTCTTCTTTGAAAACCTACAGGCCCAGGGTAGTTATAGCAGGACCTGCCACCACAATCTTATTCTAACTTCCAGTAGAGAACTGGTTCAGAAATTAAATCTGTTTGGGTACGTAGGGGAAGATGGAGGTGGCCAGCACTGCCCTCCAGTGGCTCTAGCATTCTTTGTCCTTTAAAACAATAATTTTCAAAAATTACAAAGCTGAAGCTCTTTTAATATAACTGATTATTAATTATAACAACTTGCTGAGTTTTAAGATGCACTAGTAATATATCAGATTGAATTCCATTAAGATGCCTAGAATTTCTAGTTTTGTTTCTAAATGAAGGACCAATTAAACAAACTTGCAAACCTAGTGTACCTTGTCAATATACTGATAATCTGCTCATAAAATCACACTGCCTTCCAGGGCATATGGTACTTGGAGTCGCTAACTAAAGTCGTAGCTGAAGGCAGAAAACGAAATATGGTGGAGCAGTTTTAGCAGAGGCTATACTGACTAATGAATGATTAATTATTATTAGGTCACTGTGTGTTTCTAGTATGATGTCAAAACATTGTTAAACGAAATACATGTATACCTTTAATCTCTGCCCTTTCCAGTTCCTGTATGTATTTATTCATCTGTGTTGGTGAGACTCTCTGAGCTGCCATAACTGCTCTATTATTGCAGAGCAGGTAATGGCATTTTCTTCTGACCCCTTAAAGGGGAATAAATGTATTTATTCTCACTGGAAAGGTCTCCCTCCTCCTTTTGAACCATGCCCCTGCAGCCCCGTTATATTGCCCCAGAAAGCTGGTGGATGCCATCTTGTGCCACTAAATGGTCTCTTCAACTTGAACGCCAACAAGGAGCTTGCAGTTTCAGACCAGATCCATTAATCTGTTTTCTCTCAACAGGTAAGGCAAACAAGGTAGTACAGAGAGCTGGAGTAGTTTTATTCAGGAGAGGAGGAGCCAATACTATATAAATGGCTGTCATTATTAGTAACAGTTATTTAAAAAAGTGTGTACCCATCAAACATACAGTTTACAAATATTAACCAAAAATAGAAAGTAAACAGAAGGTATGCATTACATCTTACAATCTAAAAAAGGAAAGGAAGACAGAGACAAAAGATGTACAGGGGACAAGGAAGTGAGATGTGACACTTAGCAAGTGGCAGTATGCTATATCATAAGGGAATACTAAGTAAGAACAGGCTAAATGCAGTGGCGCAGGGAGAAAGGCTAATGTAATGTGCAGTGAACAGTTTTGTCAGCACAGTATAAGTAATTATATTCTGTATGGTAGTTTAAGCCAGAGTAACATACTACAAGGAGAGTGGATGATGAGGCAGCTACAGTCTGGCAAATGGATTTATCATTGACAGGCAGTGACACTTTATAGACATTTTCTGTAGAAGTAGGTCAAATAACAGTGGGTTTCACAAGTCAATATTTAACATGATGGGAGAGTAAATTAGAATTTTGGTGGCACAGATAGATTTTGGTCATATTTTATAAATATTCTGCTGGTGAAAGTGACAGGAATCAGCTATTCATTTGAAGGAATGAAGCAGATGCTTGGTCTGGAGTGAAGGGGTCATAGAGGAGTTGGAAGGGAAAAGATGATCATTTATTGGTCAACTTTCATTTAAGAAGCAGAAACAACCAAAAGTAAGAGATCTGGGTTAGGATAAGAAGAGGAAAGATACATGTAAATAGGAATAAAACTTGGCAAAGTAATTTAGTATACAAGAGAACAATAAGTGACTTGGAAGAGTCTTTAAGAACTACAGCAGAAAGAGGTAAGGGAGAAGATAATATGATTGCAAATGAAACACTGATCTCTCTCCTATGTTATAACAGCTAACAATTAACCAAAATGCATTGTCACTTAGGACACACTTTTATAGAATACAATGCACCAAACAAATTACTTATACAAACAGCTTCCCTTTAATGGCTTCCCTCAGTTCCAGTGTTTGAAAAGTGTGATTATAATTGTCATCATGATATGCTGACTTTTAGCCTTTCTCAGCTTCTTTTGGGCCACAGATTAACAATATAATACAACTAATGACATACTTGAGGATAGAGCTTTTCCGTGTGCATAATACTGATCGTCTGGTCTCCTAAGTAAAGTGTCAGCTTTTTTTTTGTCCAGCTGTAAGCAAATCTTAAAGAATCTTAGGTGATTTCACTACACTTTTGATTACATTCACAGAATATTAAATTGTGGAAAGTTACTTTTGAGCATTATTGGAATGGTATTGAAGGATAACACTTATAACAATATTCAAATGTGGTGCTACTTCTTCTGCCTTTTCAAGGATCTGTTCTAGCATGCATAGATTCCTGTAACTCTTGCTAGAGAAATGTACACCAAAATGGTTAGCAGATAACCTCAACAATGTAGGTCTCTATAAAAAATAATATAAAACAGCTCAAAGGTAAACCATTTTTTATAAAAATGTTCTTTTTTTGTAGTATGTGCCATAGGGTAATCCTAAATAGATATTTGTCATTTTAGAATCTATGGGGCATGTTTACTAACATTGGAGATACATATCTGTGGAGATCTCTGGAGATGTTGCCCATGGTTTGGCCCAATGCATGCATGCCTACATTTAATCATGCTGGCAATAAGAATACTTCAGTCCCCCACTCTTACATGACAGAGTAAGGATGTAACTACACTTTCCCATTATAAAAACAAAATTAAGTGCACTACAATTCAGTACTTGTGTTCATACATGCTCCTAGCAGAGAACAATATTCGAAGAAATGTTCCAATTTGTTTTCATTTTTTATTTGTGGTTTTTAAGATATTTAGCTTTTTATTCAGCACCTCTCCGGTTTGGAATTTAAGCAGCTCTCTGGTTGCTAGGGTCCAAACTACCCTAGCAATCAGGCACTGATTTGAAGAAAAGACTGGAATATGAATAAGAGAGGGCCTGAATTGAAAGCTGAGTAATAAAAAGTAGCAGTAATAAAATTGTAGCTTTAAAGAGCATTTGATTTTTAGATGTCAGTTTTGTAACCTCATTTGAAAGCTGGTGGTAGAAGAAGTAGCAGAAGTAATTCAGAAATGATCAAAAAGAAAAAAATAAAGCCCAGTTGAAAAGTTGCTAAACATTGTATTACAGAGTTTACAAACACTGCTAAGACGCAATCTTTATGCAAAATAAGAGATGATACATTTTAATGCAAAACTGTTGGACCATTGTGTTTGATTTGTTGTTGAGTTCTTGCCCTCCAATGAGACACTGCTGTGATTTTTTAGGGCTCAGGCACAATACTACAAGTATCTCTCTACACAGTGACTGCAATTTACCACTGAGGGGTTGCAAAGCTAACTGACCCCAAGACTTAATGTAAGAAAATACTGGTATTACATCATTAGGGGTCTATTTATCATGATGTGTAAAAAGTGATGTTGCTCATAGCAACCAATAAGATCGCTGCTTTTGTTTTATAACTGTTTAAATCTAATTGCTAATTGGTTGCTCTGGCCGACATCACCGGTAATGCTTCACTCCACTTTTTACACAGCATGATAAATAGGCCCCTTGGAGTAACTGGTGTACAACTGTATCTTGAAAAGTAACGGGATTTTTTTTGTTCAACTCTGTTTATATCAGTTATACAAGGAGCTGATTGCCTTCATCAATATCAAAATAATAAAAAGGCAATAACACTATGTTAAAGTTGGATTTTGGATACAGAACCTTCAGGTGAATTACTGATGAAGAGATGAATGATTGACCATAGAGAACATCAGTGGCAGTTATATAAGCAGCTTATTCTTATATGCCACTGATATACCCATCTTAACTCACTCCTCATATGGTGGTTACCAGCAGAGTAACTCTGTTATACAAGTGTGGTTAGAAAAGCCGGGTGGAGAAAAGCCAATATGCTCTATTGTCGCTGACATGTATTATGTTGGCCTGTGCAGATAAATAGAGTGGATTTCTGCATGAAAACAAGAAATGTATTTATGCACATCGACTTTTCTCCACCAGCAGAGAAAACACAAGTGAAGATAAGCAGAGGCACCGCTCCATGTGATTTTACCCTCTTCAGCTGCCCATGAGTTTTGCCTCACATTATTTTTAATTCCCCTACAATTTCCCATAATCCTATTTCACCATCACCCTTTATAATATCCTTGCCTGGAAGACAGGAATAAGCATCACTTACTGGACATGATTTATCTCCAGAGAATTGAGCTGAATTAGAAGTAGTCAAAGGGATCAAATCCCTCATTTCTTTGGAAAGGTAATCTTATCCAGAAGTAAAAGGAAGACTGACAAGTTAAGTTTAGTTAAGTGCTGTTACTCCCTTGTCTCTCATCTCTCGGGGGGGGGGGGGTTGCTAGCTGTACTACACTTACATTTCTCCCAATGTCTCAAAAACCAAGAGGGACATGCCACACTCACTGTGTAGTAGCTACACCCTGAAAATACAATGCCAAGTTAACAAAAACACCCCTTTTTACATTATCGGAACAACAGATACTCTATGGCCCCCAAAGCATTTCATGACAGACAGCAGTGGGCTCTGAAAACATTCCACTGCAATCCACACCCCCCCCCTCCCTCCAGGAGGATATACTTTATATAATATGGGGATTGACTTTGTGGTTTAACCTCACAAGACTATGACAGACCAGCAAAAAAATGGGGGGAGGGGGGCTGTCCTGGCAAAAGCAGGCCAGTTAGGAGGTATGCAAATTCAGCATTTGCTTGAGGGGCCTATAAGTCGGTTGCTGTTAGGCCCTTCATTAACAATTTCACTAAGCAAGAAATCTTGTGCCTATAATTGGTTACCCCCCCGGCCCGCATATAAGGATCTGCATCTTATTAATTTGCAGCTACTGGCAGCTACTGTATACCGAGGACCACCTCTTCATCTATGGGGTAAATTTACTAAGTGAGGAAAATTCCCTACACATAAGCCCACTGTAAAATAATGTTCCCATATGTTAGAAAATGTATGGGGGTAAACCGGTTACACAAAAATAGTTTTTTTTGGACTTTTGCAGCCTATCACCCTTAATAAAGTAAAAGACGCCAGCTTTAGTTGTTTTTCCACTCAGAAAATATGATGTAAGTAACAGAAGATTGAGGAAGAGCTATGCACTCCATTGAACTTCGCCAGGTCTGAGCTGGGGAAGGCAAGTCTGGTGAAAGAGGTAACGTTCAGTAAAATCCGCATTTTAGTCTATCTCTTTCGCTAACTAAGTGAATCAGCAAAGTCCCTGTGGGCGGTAACGCTGGCGAATCATCGGCAGCGTTAATCATTTTGCCCTTTAGTAAATCTGCCCCTATATGTGCCCAAGTTTGCACAAAATTGGGGCTCTGATGGTGGCAAATACGCTTGGCAACCAGAAAAATGTCTGGGAACATCTGAAGTCACTGTATATAAAAAACTAAAACTAAAAAGTCATGTTGGTACCCATTAGATTCTCCTAAATTTGTCCATACGTTGTCCCTAAATTGTGAAAAATATTGTCCTTACACAAGACACTGGCATTACATCCATTTATGGGTAACTGTGGGTAACAGCCAGTGTGGTCTAACTGTTCCATGAAACCCACCAGCCCTGGTTTTCACCAATGCCCTTTTAGGGCACCGGAACTTTCTGCTGCATCAGTTAGGATAAGAGGAAACAAAGAGTAAACGTTTACTTTTGGTAAATTGCACATTCTTCTATTATTCCTTGTTCTACCCCTTATTTGCATAAAAATAAAAAAAAAAACCCCAAAAACCCTGGCCCTAGTTTGTACAAAAACACTTTCTTTTTTAGTCAAATTAAAAGACACTCTAATGGTGGCAGGTACTGTTAGCAAGAAGGAAAACATATCTTGGAGCTTCCGATGCCACCCTAAAAAAGAATTCCTTTGGCACCCATTACATGTTCCTAAGTTAGACCATACATTGTCCCTAAATGGTGAAATACGTTATCCTAGTCTTCAATAGGAACCAGAATTCAAAACAACGCTCTGTGAAATCCCTATCAGCATTGGTTTTCACTGACGCCCTTTTGGAGCCCTGGGATAATGATGTGCGGGGCGGCCCGATACCTGCGGGTCGGGCGGGTTTGGGACGACCTCAAATGACAGCTTCCGACTTCTTTTATAGACACTGCGGCTGCTCGCCCCGCCCCTTTTGACATATCATTGGCGGATGGAGGGAGGGTGGTTCGCAGGTGGGTGCGTGGAAAACTCAAACCGCACAAGACTACCCTGGGACTTTCTGCTGCAGAACTGACAGGGAACCTGCACACATCAGTTAGGACAGGCCTGATGGCATACACCCCCGGGTTCTAAGAGAGCTTAGTTCAGTTTTAGACCAGCCCTTATTTCTGATTTTCTCAGATTCACTGTCATCTGGTATGGTGCCTATGGATTGGAGAAAAGCTGATGTTATTCCAATATTTAAAAAGGTATTACGATCTCAGCCTGGCAATTATAGGCCAGTAAGCTTGACATCTGTGGTGGGCAATTTGAAGGCTTGTTAAGGGATCACATTCAAAATTTTGTCCTAATGAATGGCATTATGAGCAACAATCAGCATGGCTTTATGAAGGATAGGTCATGTCAGACGAATTTGATTGCATTTTATGATGTGGTAAGTAAGATTCTGGATAGTGGGGGGGCAGTAGATGTGATCTATTTGGATTTTGCCAAAGCGTTTGATACTGTGCCCCACAAACGACTGCTTTCTAAACTAAGGTCTGTTGGGCTTAATGAAGTTGTTTGCACTTGGATAGGAAACTGGCTACAGGATCGGGTACAGAGGTTGGTTGATAATGGGATATTCTCTACTTGGAGTAAGGTTCTTAGTGGGGTCCCCCAGGTCTCAGTATTGTGTCCACTTTTATTTAACTTGTTCATTAATGACTTAGGGGAGGGTGTTGTAAGTAATGTATCAGTGTTTGCAGATGACACAAAATTATCCAGCCCAATTAATTCCATCCAGGATGTGGCATCCTTGCAACATGATCTTGACAAACTGGCAATCTGGGCAGCTAAGTGGCAAATGAGATTCAATGTTGATAAATAAAACGCCATGCACCTGGGATGTAAAAATATCCAAGCCACTTATACCCTTAATGGGACTGCACTAGGCAAATCCATTATGGAAAAGGACCTTGGAGTCCTTGTAGATGATAAACTTGGCTGTAGCAAGCAATGCCAGTCGGCAGCATCAAGGGCAAATAAGGTCTTGAGCTGTATTAAAAGGGGCATAGAGTCAAGGGAGGAGGGGGTCATTCTTCCACTGTATAGAGCACTTGTAAGGCCATTATTGTATTAGAGATGGTACAGAGAAGGGCAACTAAGCTGGTAAAAGGTATTGAAAATCTTAGCTATGAGGAAAGACTGGCCAAATTGGGGATGTTCACGCTGGAGAAGAGGCGCTTAAGGGGTGATATGATGACTATGTATAAATATATAAGGGGATCATATAATAATCTCTCTAATGCTTTATTTACCAGTAGGTCTTTCCAGCTGACACAAGGTCACCCATTCCAATTAGAAGAAAAGAGGTTCCGCCTTAATATTCGGAAGGGGTTTTTTACAGTGAGAGCTGTGAAGATGTGGAATTCTCTCCCTGAATCAGTTGTACAGGCTGATACAATAGATAGCTTTAAGAAGGGGTTGGATAGCTTTTTAGCAAGTAAGGGAATACAGAGTTATGGAAAATAGCTCATAGTCCAAGTTGATCCAGGGACTAGTCCGATTGCCATTTTGGAGTCAGGAAGGAATTTTTCCCCCTCTAAGGCAAATTGGAGAGGCTTCAGATGGGTTTTTTTTGCCTTCCTCTGGATCAACTGGCAGATAGGTAGTTAATAAAAAAAAAAGAAAAAAAAAAAGGTTGAACTCGATGGACATGTCTTTTTTCAACCTTACTTACTATGTTACTATGTTACAGGAGAAAATGAAGATTAAAAGTTTACTTTTGGCAGTTCTCATGCAGCCTTCTCCTACATAGTCCCTGTTCTGCTTCTTGATTGTACACATATATTGGGACCCTAAAAAAAACTCCTAAAAGACTAATAAATGTCAATTTCGCCTTGCACAAAAACTCTTTTATTCTGGGTCAAATCGGGAGAAGACGATCTGATAGCAGAAGGGACTGTTAGCAACCGAAAGTGACATGGGATGGTCTTCTAAGGAAATATTGGGAGATGAGGTGCCGGAGGTCATGGCGGGCAACTAACAACAAAGACATATAAGAGGTGCCAGCAGAAACAGATTGTGATCAGCAGGGCCGGACTGGGAGTAAAAAGCAGCCCAGGCAAAAAATTTAAAGCAGCCTACATGTAAACACACAATGGTTTTGTATACATCCCCACATATATTGGGTAAAACTGCAAAAATGATGTGCATAAAGAGCTGCATTTCCTTTTAACTGTAATTAATGTAAAATATAACAGTTATTAATTAACTATTGCTGATTGTTAGGAGAGGTACAGGAGACAGCAGGGCTACATAAAGATCTGTTTTACTGCCCCACACAGTCAGTACAAAGGGTGGGGGAAGGGGACTTGCTCGGGAAGTAGATCAGTTGATTCCCGGACAGTAGATCAGAAGCGACCCACTTAAAAAATAGAGCGTTCCCTCTGCATTTGCCCATACAGACAGATTGCCATTCCGGGCCTGCCCACAGCAACAGTTCCTTCCCACTGTTACTATAGGCAAAATCTCTCCCTACTATACCTGCTATCCCAAGGTCACACTCCCTTCCCAGATACTATTATCCCACTGCTACTATAGGCATCATTTCTCTCTACTATACCTGCCATCCCGCAGTCACACTCCCTTCCCAGAGACTATTATCCCACTGTTACTATAGGCACCATCTCTCCCTACTATACCTGCTATCTCACAGTCACACTCCCTTCCCAGAGACTATTATCCCACTGTTACTATAGGCACCATCTCTCCCTACTATACCTGCTATCCCACAGTCACACTCCCTTCCCAGAGACTATTATCCCACTGTTACTATAGGCACCATCTCTCCCTACTATACCTGCTATCCCACAGTCACACTCCCTTCCCAGATACTATTATCCCACTGCTACTATAGGCATCATTTCCCCTACTATACCTGCTATCCCACAGTCACACTCCCTTCCCAGAGACTATTATCCACTGTTACTATAGGTATCCATCATAAATAGACAGCAGTCATATTGTTCCCCCGATATGCAGTGACCAGACATGTCTACTGCTCTCCAGTATCATCATAGCCTGTGAGGTTTATTTGAGCAGAGTCTCCAACCTAGGGTGTCTATACCCAGGGGTGCTTCGCCAATGAGGCAAGTTGAGGCTGTCGCCTCAGGCGGCAGCACCCCACTAGGTACCAGGGGCAGCAAAAATGCTGCTCCTGGTACTTTAAGAGCACATTTCCAGGGGAGGGGGGGCAGCAGCAACTGCTGCTGCCTCAGGCGGCGGAGGGGCCAGGATCGCCCCTGTCTATACCATCTATTTCTCAGGTGTGTGTTGGCCATGCCTCTAATTGAGCTCCCTCCCCTTCACACCTATGTGATGTTTTGTTGGTTTTAGGCCTTTTTCTGTGATGGTGATGGGGTGAGTACACTAATTTAGGCAGGGTGAAGTTGAGTGGAATGTTACTGTCAGGGGGGGGGGGGCACAATATATGCAATCTATATATAGAGCTGTTTATGAGCTCATGGGGGATAAGCCAGAAGCTGTAGCCAGGGCCGCCATCAGGAGGGGACAAGGGGGAGAGTTGTAGGGGGCCCCGAGGGTAAGGGGGCCCCAGCCACGCCACACTTAGTTGATTAGCCAGGCCCACCATCTTTCTGAGAGCTGCTGTCTTCGGGAAGGCATGGACGTTTAAGGGGCCCTGGCCACCAATTTTCTCATAATGTGGGGGGGGCCCTGGCCAACAATTTTGGCCACCGATTTTTTTCTCATGCGGGGTCCTAGCCACCAATATTTTTTAATAGGGGGGCCCCTGGCCACAAATGTTTTTTTATGGGGGGCCCTGACCACCAATATCTTTTTATTTTTTATTAACATGTGGGAACCCTAGCCACCAATATTTTTTTTTTTTACTGTGTGGTGGAGGGCGGACCTATGGGTGGGGCTTGTGGTGGGTGCAGCCCAGGGGGCCCAGGAAATTTTGTCGTATGTCACCCTGCGATTTTTGATGGCGGCCCTGGCTGTAGCCACATAATCTGACGCCCTCCCCACACAGGTGACTAGTGAGAGGGAACACCCACACAGGTGACTAGTGAGAGGGAACAGGTGTTTCACTGATGGTCCAGTCCTCCCTGTCTGACACCCGTATCACTGCGCTTGCCCCATAAACTCTGCCGCTGTCACACCGTGAATCTATCCCCGTTTCAGGAACAGCTTCCCCCTTGCTACTGCTATTTAGCGTCCGTGACTGTTAATTGTTCCTCCCTTTGTGGGCTCGCACATAATGAGGCTTGTGATTATTGTCTGGCTGCTCCAGCAGGAGGAGGAGGCTAAGGGATTTGCATGGGCTGAAAGCTGCTGAGTATTTTTAGCTGGTGCGGCTGAGACAAGGGGACATTCCTGATCTACTGCACGAGCAAGTCCCCTTCCCCCGCCCTTTGTACTGACCGTGTGCAGCAGTAAAACAGATCTTTATGTAGCCCCGCTGTCTCCTGTACTTCTCCGAACAATCAGCTCTGGGCTGGCAGGCTGCAAACAGCAGACGTGATCAGTGGATTGCAGAGTGAGCACCACATTGCACCGTCTGCTGTTTGATACTGCCAGCCCAGAGCTGATTGTTCGGAGAAGTACAGGAGACAGCGGGGCTGCATAAAGATCTGTTTTACTGCTGCACACGGTCAGTACAAAGGGCGGGGGACTTGCTCGGGCAGTAGATCAGGAGCGGCCCACTTAACAAAAACTAGAAACAAATTTTCCAGTCCGGACCTGGTGATCAGATCTTCCCCTATTTCCTAGCCTTCAGAATCCGCAACAAACATTTACACCGTCACTACTGATCACTCCCACATGCGTCACTTCGCTTGCGTCATAGTCGTGACGTCAGTCTCGCGTGATCAGCTTTATGGCGTCTGGATTGTCCGTAAGACAGGAGACGAGATGCTTACAGTTGCGGGAGGTGTAAGTAGTGATTATTTGGGCAGTATACACTTAGATTAGAGGGTGACGTTTGCACCCCCATTAGTTTATACAGTCACGAGACGGCTCTGCTGGGACTAGAACTGGTGAAAGGAGCCGTACAGTAAGCAGCTGTGTAAGCGAAAGAAGACGCCGGTATCCTAGCAACCACTACCTGCAGCTCATTTACAAGTCTGCTGTCTGAAATGTATAAATAACATAAGGATATCCGTTCTCTGTATAAAAAAACATTGCTTGGGGCGTCAATGAAAATTGATAATCGGGTTTGCTTGTTTTCTCTCTCTTCTTTATCGGTGGGCGCAAATAAACCGCATTTTTAAAGACGTGATTGCTTTGCTTTCTTTATATATAAATGACCTAATCGATGTTGTTATGATAAAGGGTCTGTGTTCAGGGCAAAAGCTCGAGCTCACATTAAAAGTTTTCCATTGTTTTAAAGTGCCATGATGAGTGCTACTGGATGCTTGTGTTGGACTTCTACTTGGCAACCAGGTGTTTACTTCCATTTGTATTCATAATGTATTCATTTACTATAGCAACCAATCAGATATTTGCATGTGACCTGTAAATGCTAACTGCCCGAGTGCTTTTATACAGGTCACATAACTCCGAGGTGACTTCTGATATCTTTATAAATTTAAGTAGGGAGTACATTATACATTATAATCTACAGTTTTTGCATGCAATGTCTTACATCCTGGTTTTCATGTATGGTCTATAAATGCTTCACTATGTTTTGTGTTTACTTTTGTGTCTATTAACCCTGTTTGTTTCCCCTGTGTGAGTTCACCTAATTTAATGTTGTTGTTTTTTTTATGTTTGCCTGCACTCTTGTTTGTTCTTTTATTCTTTTGTTCTTTTGTTCTGATTTTGTATAGCTTTTTTTAGTTTTACCTGCCAGGTCTGCCTCTAACGGAGGATGAGTAAAAGCAACAGGAGTGAGACTGTGGATACGGAGGATGGGAGGGGCAGCTGAACATGAGAGAGATTTTGCCATGGTGGGAAGGGGAGCGAGACTGAGGAGGAGAAAGATCCTGTGAGGCAGAGAGAGAGAGACCTGAAAGTAAAATGAAAGCAACAATAGTTGAGAGGGACAGAAGCAGCATGCGATTGTAAGTAAAGGTGGCCATAAACAGAGAGATCCGCTTGTTTGGCGATGTCACCAAACGAGCGTATCTCTCCCCGATATGCCCCCCTTGAGGTGGCCAATATCGGGCTGATCCGATCGTGGGCCCTAAGGCCCAACGATCAGATCCTAACAAATTGTAACGGGTGGTCGGATCGCGGGACCGCATCAACGAACAGATGCGGCCGCGATCCAACGGGATTTTTAGTCCCATCCGATCGAGATCTGGCCGACTTTGGGCCAGGTCTCGATCGAGGAAGCCCGTTGGGGGGCCCCATACACGGACCAATAAGCTGCCGACTCGGTCTGTCGGCAGATTTTATCGGCCCATGTTTGGCCACCTTAAGAGAGCTATGTGTGGAAGTCAGGTGGGAGGGGGTTATGAGTGGAGGGAACGCTTGCAGCAGCGGCAAGTCCTGTCTCTGTCTTATAAACAGCACATTCTGATGTAAGAATGCGCCGTTTATAAGGATATCATTTAAAATATATAAATATCTGATTTTGATATCTTTGAATAAACATATAGTGACCAATATATGTAAAGATGCCTGTTTTTACTAGTTAGGTTCACTGCATTAATCTGAAGCGTGCAGAATAAAATGTAAAATATTTTTCTATGAACTCATTGAGAGCCCAATGCACTTTTGTCTAGATGCATGATACAGCATTGAAAATATGTATTACTGATTTATATGCTGTGGGCTGCTTTGGGAATGCTTAGAAACGTGTTCACCTTGCTAGTACTGGTGTGCAAATTTAAAATGGAAAATTTAATAGAAAAATGTGGCCTCCATATTAAGAGGTTTTAGGACAGTTTTTTTCATGTGAAACATGCTTATGCCTATTTTCCTTGTCATTCCTGTGGCTGATGATCCTTCCACATTCTGCAGAAGGAATTAGTCTGATCTATGTATCTGGTTTGTGCACAGCAATGCGAGTACTAGTCTCAGATTATCATAATATACTCTCCCTGCTGGATAATAAAATCTGTAATAGATCACACAGATAGAAAATAGTGTAATCATAATAGAATAATCTACTTGGTACACTTAAAGGGATAGTTCACATTGAAGTTACATTTTATGTCCTGTTACTATCAACTTTGTAATTGGTCTTCATTATTTATTTTTTATAGTTATTGCTTTATTTGCCTTCCTTTTATACTTCTTTAAAGCTTTCAACTGGGGGGGGGGTACTATTTTATTGAATTGTTACTTTTTATTTCTTATCCTATTTTGTTACCCTCTTTACTTATTCTGATGAACAAAAAGCGAAATAAATGAACAACCATACAAAAATAAGACTAACTGCAACTTTTCTTGGAATGTCACTATCTATGTCGTACTAAAAGTTAAAGTGTGATGTAGACAGTGATATTCTCAATCAATTTGCAACTAGTTTTCATTTTTATTATTTGTGGTTAGTTATTTAGCTATTTGGCAGCCAGGTTGCAATTTCAGCAATGTGGTTGCTAAGGTCCAAATTACTCTAGCAATCATGAATAGGAGAGGGCCTGAATAGAAAATGAGTAATAAAAAGTAGTACTAACAGAGCTTTACAGAGCATTTTTATTTTAGATGGTGTCAGTGACTCCCATTCGAAAGCTTGAAAGAGTCAGAAGAAGAAGGCAAAATATGCAAAACTATATAAAAAAAAAAATAATGACGACTAATTGAAAAGTTGATTAGAATTGGCCATTTTATAACATGCTAAAAGTTAACTTTAAGGTGAACCATGCAGTTGATTACAGTACTACAGTACTAAGCATACACAGCAAGACACATGGAGAGCAGTTAGCTTTCTCACAGAATATGAAAAGGACTACTGGCACCAAGAAGCAGGAGAAGCGTAAGCAGTAGAATCTCCTGTAGGTCCAGATTACATTTTTTAACTGAAGCAACTTCTTATCTTTTCAGAATCATTTTTGAGCATGGAGGCATGACTGTGACTGGCATGTGATAGGGTACCCGCTTCTTCAAGATGGCTACCACAATTCTTGGTGTTGGGCCTGGAGTCTTTATTATAGCAGTTATATGGGTGGTGACGTTAATGCTCGCAGTGCTTCTGTGCAGAGCTTCTGGAAAAGCTAGGTAAGTACATTTCCATTTTGAAATCTGTTTCTAAGGATTAAAGTAGAAGCAAAGGTACAAAAGATGCATACTTCCAGAGGCTACTATGCATGCTCCTCTCCTAAAATGCTGCATTTATTTTTTTGGCCACTGTTATAATTATCAGTTTTCTCAATCTGATCTAGTTACTTTTTGGGCAAGCATTGCTGAAAATGGAAAAAAAAGAATGTTCTAAAGATCACACACAGTGCTTGAAAGATTTATTCTGCACCTGGACTAGACTGGGGGAAAAAGAACAAACATCAGCCTATCTGCTGTGAAGAAGATGCAATATCAAGTTTATGAACACCTTAAAGGGATAATGTCATGGGAAAAACATTTTTTTTTCAAAATTAATCCTTTAATAGTGCTGCTCCAGCAGAATTCTGCACTGAAATCCATTTCTCAAAAGATCAAACAGATTTTTTTATATTCAATTTTGAAATCTGACATGGAGCTAGACATATTGTCAATTTCCCAGCTGCCCCAAGTCATGTGACTTGTGCTCTGATAAACTTCAATCACTCTTTACTGCTGTACTGCAAGTTGGAGTGATATCACCCCCTCCCTTTCCCTCCGAGCAGCCAAACAAAAGAACAATGGGAAGGTAACCAGATAACAGCTCCCTAACACAAGGTAACAGCTGCCTGGTAGATCTAAGAACAACACTCAATAGTAAAAACCCATGTCCCACTGAGACACTTTCAGTTACATTGAGAAGGAAAAACAGCAGCCTGCCAGAAAGCATTTCTCTCCTAAAGTGCAGGCACAAGTCACATGACACGGGGCAGCTGGAAAATTGACAAAATATCTAGCCCCATTTCAGATTTCAAAAATCTGTTTGCTCTTATGAGAAATGGATTTCAGTGCAGAATTCAACTGGAGTAGCACTATTAACTGATGCGTTTTGAAAAAAACATGTTTTCCGATGACAGGATCCCTTTAATGTACCCTTGCTGCTGATCTACTATTGCATTAGATTGTCCATTTCCTTTAGAGGAATGCATAGAGTTAATTCACCATTTAACCAGTTTAAACACCAGAAATACATTTGAAGATAATACTGTATCACACTAGGATGCTCTATTCACTCAATGTAAATTTAGGTATGAGATCTGTTATCCAGAAACCAGTTATCCAGAGTGCTCAGAATTACAGAAAGACTCCATTTTGCCCAAATAATCCACATTTTTATAAATGAATTTTGTTTTCTCTGTAATAATAACAGTACCTTGTACTTGATCCCAACAAAGATATAATTAATCCTTATTGGAAGCAAAACCAGCCTATTGGGTTTATTTAATGTTTACATGATTTAATAGTAGATTTGAGGTATTAAGATCCAATTTAAGGAAAGATCTGTTATCCAGAAAACATTGTGTTATCATACTGAACAGCATGTGAGTTACATAGTTAAGTTATTTGTATTAAAAAGGCATCTGTATACCAAATTGGAACATTTAGTGTCTGTCCCATGACTAACCCTCCTCTATACAGTCACATATGTATACTGTATGTAAAGCTAACTGTGGCTGAACTTTCAGTCACCTATATAAACGATTCAGAACCTTTGTTTTCCCATCATTTCTTTTAACCAAAGCTATGTCTTGATAATTTGTTTTCCTTTATTTTCTCCCAGGCAAATGATATCAATTAATGTATATCTATCTATTTGGCTGGTTTTTCAACAAGTATGCTTTTCTGACTCCATTTAGTGTCCGGATTACTGAATTGGCCAATCATTTTAAACTGATTTATAGACTTTTGCCGTGAAAAGTAAATGAGCCCTTTATTTTTTAAAGTCTATGTCCTTGCAAAGAATGAATTACTATTAAAACATAGGGCCAGGGAATATGCTGATCACTAACCATGTGGTTTCTGGTGCAAGCCTCAGTCATATATTTAAAGTGTGGCTGTTCTTGTGGATTCATATAAAGACAAACACCTCCACTGTTTTGTATTCCCTTTGTCCATTTTAAAGGGGTTGTTCACTGTTGATTTTTAGTATGATGTAGAAAGTGATAGCCTGAGACAATTTGCAATTGATTTGAATTTTTTATTATTTGTGGGTATTGTGAGTTATTTAGCTGTTTATTCATCAGCTTTCCAGTTTGCAATTTCAGCAATCTGTTTGCTAGGGTCCAAATTACCCTAGCAACCATGCATCAGTTTGAATAAGAGATTGGAATATGAACAGTAGAGAAACTGAATAGAAAGATAAGCAATAAAAATACATTTGTAGGCTTACAGAGCATTTGTTTTTAGATGAGGTCAGTGACCCCCCCCCCCATTTGGAAGCTGGAAAGAGTCAGAAGAAAAGTGCAAATGATTAAAAAACTATTAAAAAAATAAATAAATCATGAAGACCAATTCAAAAGTGGAACCTGTTATCCAGAATGCTCTGGACCTGGGGTTTTCTGGATAAGCAATCTTTTTTTTTTTTTTTTTTTTTTTAAATCTTTGTACCTTAAGACTGCTAAAAAAATCATCTAAACATTAAATAAACCCAATAGGCTGCTTTTGCTTTCAATAAGGACTAATTATATCTAAGTTGGGATATACTGAGAGGTATAAGGTTCTGTTTTATTATTACAGAGAAAAAATTTGAATTATTTGGATAAAATAGCATCTATGGGAGATGGCCTTTCAGTAATTTGTAGCTTTCTGGATAATGGACCAAATACTTGTACATGCAATTACCTCTATGTGTTCCATTTTAAAAGCATACAACTGATATTTACTTTTTTGTTTTATTTTTATTTGCTTTTTTCAGAGACCTGTAATTACTTCTTAGCCATTCTCTGACTTTTCCACCATCTTTCAGATCCAATCCCATGTCTATGCTCTTCTTGTCCCTCATATGTACTTCTTTTTTGACAGGTTTAAACAGTTTTCCATCCTCTGTCAGGCCTTCCTCTAGCTCAGTGACCCTCTTCTGTTGAGGTGATATCCATAACAGCTGTAGAAATTGGGCAAAATGGAAAATTCAGTCCATTTGTCTAAACTAATATCTGGAAAATGTAAAAGGGTTTTAATAGTTACTCACTGCAGAATACACACACCATACCAAAAGTGTCTGTCTATATCTTTCTAGTTTCTTTTACAAAGTGAGTCAAGTGAGTAGGCTTAATCAGCCCTCTATTCATTATTTCACAGTAAATTTCTGTGATTTCTGAACTTCAAATGGGTCTCTACAATAAAATAAGATATTGTACAGATTGTGAGTTCAAGGTAAAACAGTTTTTTTTTTTCTTTTTTAAATTACCCCCTCTGCCAGCGCTAGGCCACCCACACTGGGAGAGAGCTCCCGGTGTGAGCGGCCATGTTGGGGCACACGCGTGAACATAATGAGCCTATCGCACAAATTGCTCATGCATGTGGCGTCATAAGCGAGTTGTGCACATGCGTTCCTTCCTGGTGTGGGTAAGCCTAGCTCTGGTGGGGGGCAAATTTTGTTTAAAAAAATCTACTGTTACCCCCAATCTGAGTAAGAGCTCTATTAGCCCACACCTTTGGTTGGGGATAACTGGTGCCCTTTAAGGACCTGTAAACTCCACTGGGGCAGGGACTGATGTGAATGATATATAATCTCTGTAATGTTATTTTAAATATGTTGGCGCTATAGAAATAACTGATAATATAGTTCTCTATATTATGTATGTGACAAAATATTGATTTATTTATATATTGTATGTATGGTTTCTGGTAAATTGAGGTTAAAGGGATACTGTCATGGGAAAAAAATTTTTTTTCAAAATGAATCAGTTTATAGTGCTGCTCCAGCAGAATTCTGCACTGAAATCCATTTCTCAAAAGAACAAACAGATTTTTTAATATTCAATTTTGAAATCTGACATGGGGCTAGACATTTTGTCAATTTCCCAGCTGCCCCTGGTCATGTGACTTGTGCCTTCACTTTAGGAGAGAAATGCTTTCTGGCAGGCTGCTGTTTTTCCTTCTCAATGTAACTGAATGTGTCTCAGTGGGACATGGGTTTTTACTATTGAGTGTTGTTCTTAGATCTACCAGGCAGCTGTTATCTTGTGTTAGGGAGCTGCTATCTGGTTACCTTCCCATTGTTCTTTTGTTTGGCTGCTGGGGGGAAAAGGGAGGGGGTGATATCACTCCAACTTGCAGTACAGCAGTAAAGAGTGATTGAAGTTTATCAGAGCACAAGTCACATGACTTGGGGCAGCTGGGAAATTGACAATATGTCTAGCCCCATGTCAGATTTCAAAATTGAATATAAAAAAATCAGTTTGCTCTTTTGAGAAATGGATTTCAGTGCAGAATTTTGCTGGAGCAGCACTATTAACTGATTCATTTTGAAAAATTTTTTTTTTCCCATGACAGTATCCCTTTAAGGTGTTTTATTTGTCTTGACAGTAGTGTGAATGGTAGTTGTGTTTTAACTCAGCATGACCGTTGTGTGTTTGGCGAGTGCCTTCATATAAAACCCTCCAGTATATGAAATTCAAACATCAAATTTGATTCGCTTATGTTTCAGGTTTTGGACTGTTGTGGTTTTTACCTTAGCTCTGATCACTACATTAATTCTGGTTTTCTTCCCTCGAGCAAGCCAAACTCCTGCTCCAGCAAAGGAAATGCAGGTATCCAGGCACTTTATATTTTCTGTTCTTACAGTGCATTTCTTCAGTAGCTAACTCATTGTAAAACAAATTCAATACAGCAGCCTTCATAGCCTTGGGTCTTTAATGTACAATGCAAACAAATGAGCTCATTAAAATACCACACACACAATAACATTTTGTAAACTGTATTTCCATTTCAAGATATGTTTTATAACTATGCCCAATACAGATGATAATTAAAAAAATAAAATTGAAGACATTAATGGTGCCTTTGTAATGTGCTTAGAGTTACACTTTCTTGAAGGTCATTAACACAGAAAAAAGACTAAGCTAGGTAATAACTTAGTAACCTTTTAAAAATACTGAGTGGTAAACTATCAAGCTAAGCTTGTAGTTTATCATGATATTATATATCAGAGCATTACATTTACATATTCTGTATTTCAAATTATTCAGCATGAATAATGTATGTAAAATATGGATTAATAATGAGCTTCCAAAGCCCATAAGAAGCATAACTATTTATGAATTCCAAGATAAATATCGCTTAATATATTTTATTGTTATCAAATATTTATAAAGCACAAATTCTACAGTAGCACGTTGCGGCTGGGAAATGATAATTATGAGCAAACTCACAATTACAAATTGTTAAGGATGGTAGTGACATCTCCACTTGAGGGAATGGAGAAACTTTAAGACACATATATAAATGGTGTATAAGCTATGTTGATGGAAACCTCACTAGTTACTGTAATTTTACACAGTTTTTGGGAAATACAAGCTGTACATTTTTATTCACTTAAATACAGATACAGGACCTGTTATTCAGAACAGTAACGGAACTAAGAAGTGTGGGGCCCGGGTGCAGCTGGGCTCCCCCTCTGGAAGCAGAGATTGTGGCGGATTCGCAATCTCGTGAACCGCCGACGGGCCCCAAGGGTGTGCAGTCGAACCCCCTGCACCCCAGGTAGTTCCGCCACTGATTCAGAATACTCTGGACCTTAAAGGGGAACTCTGGCTTCCAAACGAAAATTTGATAAAGAGGCCCACATAACACAGAAACCTCCAATATACCCATCACATTTACCTGTTTTTTCAAATAGTATGAATAAATGCCATTTTCTATGCTGAAATCCAGCTGTTTAACAGTTCTTCTCTTTCTGTATCATTTGAAATCCTGGCAGGGAAGGAGGGACTAAACACTGATGTTACAAATTGTAATAACTTCTCCACAGCTTACAGACAGCATGCAGGAACTACATAACCCACAATACATTGCACTGTGATGCTCTGTTCCTTATTGAAATCACGTGTGCAGGGAATTGTGGGGTTTGGCTGTTGATACAAAGTAACGGTAGTCAGCCAGCTCAGCAAAAGTAGTCAGAAAGATCAGCAGGAGAGCAGGGGGCAAATCTTATGGAACTGACAGAAACCATTAAAAATCATGAAAACTCTGCATATTTTTTAATTGATGTATATTGCAAAGTTGCTTGAAATTATGTTTACTTTTCAAAAAGCTTGTTATGTTTGTGTGGAGTTCCCCTTTAAGTCTGCTAGAAAATCATTTAAACATTAAATAAACCCCATAGGCTGATTTTGCTTCCAGTAATGATTAATTTAAGTTTATGCTTTCAGCTATCTGTGTATACATACATCCATAGATATTGCATATCAGATTGAACTGCCCAGACCACTTAGAAGGCGATCTTACAGCTACTAGTGCACCTCCAATTTCACATCTTATTTAATCAAAATGTGAGTGTGGTTATCCCATAAATGGTTCTAAAAGAAAATATTCCTATAATTAATGAATTTTATATACTGAACATTTATGTACTAGCGAAGAGTTTCAGTAGCTTTATATGTACTGTATGTATGTATGTCAGTGGCACTGCACATGCTCAGTGTGCTCTTCAGTCGCTGTTCAGAATCTAATTTAATGAGAAGCTTAAAGGACATGTAAAGCCTAAATTTTCCTACCATGTATATAAGTTTGGCATATCTTCCCCACCCCACATCATTTGTACTGTATATACCCCCTCCATTTGCCAGCGCCACCACATTTTCTTCACACAGTTCATCAATAAAATTGACAACTGCAAACAGGACATGTATGCTATAAAGTTCATGCAATGCAGAATGCAGGTGAGCTCAGGAGAGGTGGTTAGGAAGAAAAATAGGATCAGGCAGCTGGAGCGGAGTTTCTATCGGAACCAGCAATGCTATCTATTCATTGACTGGAAGGTGTGTTTAGTAATCTGATCTGAGAAGAACTGAACATGCTCATAACCAACAGCCAAAGTAAATTCCTGAGGGAGTGGGCAGAGTGGGTTAGAGGAGGAGAATGAATTGTAAGTGATTAAGGGAATGCTGTGCTGTTAACCTTTTAACAACCAGAGTGGCAGGTATCTAAATATTTCAGAAAGGCTTTTCTGATTAAATTTTTCCTCAAAAATGAGTATAACATGAGTAGAAAGTGAGGTTATACCTATTAAAAAGCTGATGCAATTACGATGCGGAATCTATGTTGTCTGATGTGATGTGAAACTGGATTAATTACTACCTTGAATTTGATCTTGTTTAAATGCTGCATATTGTCAGTCAGTCCCTATACTCCGTTAAGTGATAGAAGTCCAGAGCAAGTTCTGTGAATCAGCAGATAAGATGATGGGAAGCTACTGTGGGCAACTTAGAGGCATACATACACATTGGACTGATACAATAACTCACAATAGAAGCTGTAGTATTTCTAGCCGATTTCTTTGCTGAGCTTTGATTTTTCTTTAAGAGCCTATTAACATGGACAATAATAAATTACAAACTTTTTCATCTTGAGATTTTTGTCCTAGTCTAGTGTGCATGGGTAAAGGTGACATTATCAATGTAATACAGGTATCTGCAATAAGTGAAATGTTTGCATTTTTCTGTTGCTTTTTGCTGACAAGAGAAACTTTGACATGACTGGGCCTTTAAAAGTTCTAGGAGCCAGAGAACCACAAAGCTTAAAATGTTAAACGGGACCCGTCACACAAAAAAATTATTCAAAATCCTATTTTATCACATTAGTCAAGCAAAATGAACTTTAATTACACTATATCAATTATTTGAATCTTGTTTCCTTCAGTCTTGGAATTCATAATTATAGCAAGCAGGCAGGAGCCATTTTGTGGACACTGTTATTAAGGCAAGCCTTGCATCAGCTCAGAATCTTGTTTGTGCACCAGAATGGGGGACCCGATGTCCATCCCAATGCCCTGGTTACACAATTAAATAGTGAAGAGAACGGGGGAATGTGTGGAGAGCAGTGACATCTAGGAAGTGCTGAATGGAAAGTGAAAGTAATTGTCTGCCCCGCCTCTATGCCCAGGGCATAGAGGAGGGGCAGACAATATTTGATTGACAGCTGAGATTTTTAAATGAGCTTACAACAGCTATGAATGCTTTAATAAAAAATAGAAATTGGATTTCATGTTTAATTTGTAAAGGACTTTTATTATACAGATTTTTATGTCTGGGTGACAGGTCCAATTTAATTATGACTTTCACCTCCTACACTAAGGATTTATGTTTATATGTACTTTCCTCCCCTTTGAGCTATACAATTCTGTTTGTGGCTACTGAGTTATTCCCTCTATAAATTTGTGTACATTTACTTTGCATGTAAAGTATCACCTCAAGTTATTTATTATGGATTTATTGCTCTTCTTGTTTTTTTCCTTTGTAAAGCATGTTCTGACATGTCTTCATTGTCAAGCTTAGAAAAGAACTAAAATGGCAGCCTGTTTTCACTGGTTCTTTTTTTTTTTTTTTTCTTCTGAAGTACAGTTCTGTAAAAATAGTATAAAGAAATGTACCAGATAAGCAGCACTAGTCATGGCAGTAGAATCTAAGGATTAATTAAAGGATCTGCAGTACTAGACCCCCCTGCAGCATAGCTCAATAGCCTATCAATAATACATGACTTAGGTTTTATGCTCTGAAGGCTTGCTAATTGGCTAATTAAAAAGTGAACAGTGTTGTACGAGCAAACATGTAGTCCACTAGAGAATTGCTTAGTGCTGAAGCCAAGGTCAAACTTAACGCAGCCTCATAAAACTGACCTTTGTTGTAGGCATCGTGTTAGCCCATTCCCACGAGCCACTATATCGAGTTCAAAATCCTGTCCTCTCTTTTTGTGAATGTTTCTGGTTATCACCTTTCCTGTTTTGACAGTTGTTTCATGTCTGGCTCCTTAAAGAATACTGTAAGTTTTATTTGGCTCTTGTTCATTTTGTTGAAGAGAAAAAAAAATCACGTAGTTGCTGCCTCCTTCATCACTTTGTAATTGGTGTAGAATTTCCTTCTGGTTTGACAGCTAATGCTTTATATAAACATCGGGGTGGCACTGGCTGTGATACGGCATTGAGTCAGAAAGGAGTAGGTGATAAATGAATGTGCAGTTGTTCTCTTTTCTAATAAAACGAAGGCAGCGTTGTATATACGTATAGCTTTTATACAAATGATTCCATGTGTACCATAAATGTTATTTATATTCATACAGGTATTGGATCTGTTATCCGGAAACTTGTTATCCAGAAAGCTCCGAATTATGGAAAGGCCATTTCCCATAGACTCCATTTTATCCAAATAATCCAATCTTTTAAAAATGATTTCCTTTTTCTCTGTAATAATAAAACAGTACCTTGTATTTGATCCAAACCAAGATGTAACTAATCCTTATTGGAAGCAAAACCAGCCCATTGGGTTTATGTAATGTTTACATGATTTCCTAGTAGACTTACGGTATAAAGATCCAAATTACGGAAAGATCTGTTATCCGGAAAACCCCAGGTCCCGAGCATTCTGGATAACCGGTCCCATACCTGTACTTGATCCAAACAAAGATATGATTAATGCTCATTTGAAGCCAACCAACTGATTGAGATTATTAAATGTTTACATGATTTTCTAGTAGACTTAAGGTATGAAGAATTTGTTATCTGGAAAAGTCCAGGTCCTGAGCATTCTGGATAACCGGTCCCATACCTGAACTGATTTATATCAGTCTTAATGATTTTTTAGGTAAAAGCACCTATCATCAAATCGCCAATCGTCCACCTGAGGAAACATAAATATTGTCATTTTATGAACTACATAACTACACCATGTACTTAAACATTACATATTAATTACCACATAAATTACAACATAAAAACAATGTTTTTTTTTTGTTTTGTTTTTAATGCTCCTTTGAGTGCTTTACTGCCAGCGCCAGGAAGAGCTCCCGGTGTGGGCGGCCATGTTCTGCCATGAGCATACACATAATGATCAAGAGCTCTATCAAACTCCACCAACTCCCTGTGAAAATAGCTCTCAAAGTCATTAAGAAAAAACATAAACGCTATTATGTACCTTTAACTGGAGTGTGGGTTCATTAGTGAACACATCCAGTGGGGGGAGATTTTTTTTGACGATAGGTGCCCTTTAAGAACTTTTAATTTTCTATGTGGTAATTAATATGTAATGTTTATGTGCATGATGGGGTTATGTGGTTGATAAAATGTCACTATTATTTATGTTTCCAGTACAGTTTTTTCCATTTCTCTGTGGAGCCCTTTTGCACCGCTGGACAATGTTTCTGTGTTATTTCTCTTGGCCTCCCCTAATCCATTAAAATCTAACACTATTACTGATTCTTCTGGGCTTCACCATCAGAGTGGTGTAGCTATTGCTGTTTAGCACTAAATATAATGTAGAAAATGCTTCATGATCCAATCATAGGAACAAAGAACAGGGAGTCTGCCTTACACAGAGTATGCAGGGTATTTTTGGAACTGGCTTTGGTTAGCAGAAGGAATGTTTTAGCAAGCAGTGTAGTTTTTAGGAATCCATTATTGATATTAGTGGACTACATCTCCCAGCAAGCTTCAATTCTTAATAATATGGTGCTCAATTTAATAGTTGCAATATTAGCAGATAAAGGGAAAATTATTAACAGAACATGTAATGCATCATCTGGAATCCAACATGTCTATAAGACTGATGGATATTTGTAGCTATTTGTTCTTTTGTCAATGTTCCTTTGTATTAATATTTACTTTTTTCATGTAGATTGTGGATACTTTTTTCATTGGACGCTATTTCCTGATTTCAATTATGAGTGTGATTTTTCTTGGATGCCTCTTCTTCGTCTTTGTGTATCATATCTTGGAGCCCGTCTATGCAAAACCATTGGGGATGCACTAACTGGAGCCTCCGAGTTGCTGTCTTATAAATGTAGATTCTTTTTTAATGAAATACAAATTAAATATTTTTTTAATATTTCAATAGAAAAAAAGTACTTATTTTCAATAAATGTACTTTAAAATACACAGTTTTAGCCTTATTCATTCTGTGCATACACGCCCTGCGTTTTGACTTCAGTTCCTTCTGAAAATATCATTTAAATCAGCACTGTCCAACATCTGTGGTGCCGAGGGATGGAAGTTTTCTGATCTACAGTACATGGTGGAGGGCTGATCATGGAAGCCAGTGTTGATACTCTCCCTTTATAAACCACACCCACTTTAAACCACACCCATCACTACAATGATAAGACTATACCCACATTAATGGTGGTAGCACACAATAAAACCAAATGGTTGGTGCTCACTGCAGGGATATCACTTGTATGTGAAAAAAGTGTATTAAGTCATATTAAGACATACCCTTAACTCCATATGCCTCCTCCTCCCCTGTGGATAGCACAACAACCTCCAGCACACAATTTAACACATTGAAGACCCCCTAACAAGTATTTCCAAATGCTAACAAAACCCCACCAGGTTCATCTTCCACAGTATGGCACACACAGTGAACATAGGACAGGCAGAGTATGGCACACACAGGGAGCATAGGGCAGGCAGAGTATGGCACACACAGGGAGCATAGGGCAGGAAGAGTATGACAAACACAGGGAGCATAGGGCAGGCAGAGTATGGCACACACAGGGAGCATAGGGCAGGAAGAGTATGACACACACAGGGAGCATAGGGCAGGCAGAGTAGGGCAGGCAGAGAATGACACACACACAGGTAGGGTTGAGCAGAGAATCAGGACCACTAATATTAACAGTAAATACTGTGCTATGTACTGTACAGTAACACAATGCAGTGCTTCTGCAGTCCATCTGAGGTGTTAACAGGTGAACAATGTTGGCACTGACAGTCTGACGTGTGATCAATGAAGGTTATTACAAGTGTGAACAATGTAGGTTCCCTAGAGGTGTGAAGAATACATGGGATTACAAATGTGAACAATGCAGGGTTTTTACAGTCTGAATCTGAGGTGTGAGCGATGCAGGGGCCAGTTCATCTGAGTTCTGATACCTTCTAAAGTTTACACAAGGTAAGCAATCAAAGCAGCCAGACTTCAATGGAGGGTCATGGGCCGCCAGTTGGACGGCAGCACCTGCCAAATATGTGGTCTGCATCTTGCACCAAACATTTTTTTTGTTTTTTTGTTTAGTTCTAATGGAAATGGAAACCCACAATCTAAACCTACAAATTTCCTCCAGGATAATGTAAAAGGGATGTTCCCATGTGAACATTGCTCAAAATGCTGTTGGGTTAAAAAGGGGGCCTTCTTTCAGTTACACGCTAACTCCAGTAAATTTAGGATGAACAACTTGTATAACTGTCAATCTAAATGTGTGGTTTATCTGATTCTATGCACCTGCGAGCTAGCATATATAGAAAGAATTGGGGAACATTGGAGTAATATTAGGAGAAAGAAGGTAGGAGAGAAAGGAGAATCTGCCCACTTTTGTGAACATTGTAACTCTGTTCATGGGGGGGAATCTTAAAGTTTCTAGCGATAGATGGTGTCCTCACTCTGAAAAGAGGTGGTGACAGGGATAAACTTTTGAAATGTAAAGAACAGAAGTTGATATTTGATATGAATACTCTCCATCCTAATGGATTAAATAGTAGATTTGAGCTGGCACTGTTTTTGTGAGATACATTTTACATTCCAATGGATTAAAACAGTAGTTTTGAGCTAGCACCTTTCCTGTGAGATAATATAGCGGCTCTAAGTTGACTGTGCTCCTTATTTGTGTTCCCTTTAAGACTAGGGTATTTAAAGTGAGAAACAACATCACTTCGTCTTTAACTGCTTGAGAATGCCCTAGTGTGGCGAAAAGCGTTGCAGTACCCAGGTGGGATCACTCCTTGGTCTGGACTTTTATCTTTTTATGCTTTTAATTCAAACAATGAAAAAATCGTGAAAAGCTTGTAAGCTACTGGCTTTCCGTGATCCGCTAGTTTGTGAAATCGGTGTAGCAACGGGAGATCGTGACAAGAAATCGAAGTTTGCGTTCCACTGTGCATGCACGCAATAAAACAGGTGGTGCGCCATCTTGGATCTTTGTGAAAAGGACATCTGCAGAGAAGCAAATTCGTGAAACAGGCTAGAGGCTGCTGAGAGTTCAAACCCAGCTGTGCCCTTGAAAAATTCCGGAACTGTGAATCTGGTGAGATTATTCCAACTAATTTTGGGTGTTTTTTCAGCTGGCAAGGAGGAGCGAGTGGGGAATTCCCCTAGTACAACCCTTTGAAAATCTGCTCTCTATATCTAGCCATTCATCAATCTGCCTGTTTAAAAAATATTCAGTAAATCACTCTGCATAATCCACTGCTTCACCATATTGGGAAGAGTTTCCCAAAAAAACTTTTCTTGTCTTTTTAATTACAAGCATATACCACAACCAAGGAACAGTTATTTGAATCAGGAAACGTGATTACCCACTTTGATTGAATATATATATTCTTAAATTATTCACTGTGATTCCTGGCCGGCCAGTGTTTTAGAGAATTTATAATAAATTGTATTTTTAATTTATTGGTTTCGCAATCCACCTTCTACCTGTTTTCTTGTATATTTAATTTTATCCCCAATAGGACCTTGGGGATTGAAGGTGTGCAGTCTTGACCAATATAACAACCTTCCCCTTCCTGTCACAGGACCTATATTTGTAAACATTTTTTTATGTGACGTAAGATGCAGAAGTGCAGCAAGGTCTTAGGTGGAAGTACTCTGAGATGAGAACTAATGGGCTCGCTTTTGCATCCCTTCAATCTAGAGTCTGTCCTAGTCCTACGAAATGCACTCCTTTGACCATAGGGATCAACATGCCTGGGTGGAAATGAAGAAAAAACTAAATATGAAAAAATAGCTTCACAGTCTACAGGTCAAAATAAAAAATTATTGTAAAAATTAATAGTCCGTTTCTGTTACTGATGTGTGACCTTTTTCAGAGACAAGGGATGTGTATATATATATATATATATATATATATATATATATATATTTTTTTTTTTTTTTTGTATATATATATATATATTTTTACATTTTATTTAGGAGGTATGTATTTTCCCATTTGTCTCGGTAGCCTCATTTGATAATACTCTCTTACAAAGCAGTTACTGCCATGTGCAAAACTGTCACCTGGTTGGAGGATTTTATTCCTGTTTTCATTACAACAAAGAATTCCATGAAGTAAAGCAATAAATGGAACTACTATGAACAAAGATGAATACAGGAATGACTGCAGTCAACTTCAATCAACATTGCATTGTTGAAGACCCAGTCTAGCAAAAGGAAACAATTCTTTTAATGTGACTGGGAGTCCCTGGTGACAGTTAAATGTGTGGTTGTGAATTATTTAGAGTTTAAGTGATTGTTTTACATAACCATCAAGATATGCGTAACCATTAAAATGACTTTATTTTCTACCTAATCAATACAAAGTGATCAATATATTGCCTTTAAGGTATAAAGGGCAACCAAAATTGAATCTGGTTGCTAGGGTCCAAATAACCTTAGCAAACATGCATTGATTTGAATAAGACACTGGAATATGAATGAGAGGGCCTGAATAGAAAGGAGTAATGCAAAGTAGCAATAACAACAGATTTGTAGCCTTACAGAGCATTATTTTTTTTAGATGGGGTCAGTGAAAAGAGTTAAAAGAAGGCAAATAAAAAAAAACAAATAAATGAAGAAAAGTTGCTTAGAATTAGCCATTATATAACATACTAAAAGTTAACTTAAAGATGAACCACCGCTTTAAGCCAGGATGGTGCAAGTAATGTGTCTTACTTGTGTTGATCTGAAGCTTAGGCAATGGGAAGGCATTTTCTGGAGATTTGTTGCGCGCAGGAGCACAGATTTACTGTGGATGATGAATTTTGTATGTCAATGCCCTATGCCTATCCCAAAGTTCTCAAAGGAGACCTTTTATATAATGCTTACCTTCATTTTATTCTTCCTTTTCACTATATGTAATGATGCTGAAAAAAAATGTTTTGAAAGTAATACATCATATCCAAATAGAGATCATATTTTTTTAGTTTCAACTGTAACTCCCTGCATCCCTGTTGTTTTGGTTTATCCGTAACTCCCTGCACTGGATCTTCAGGTATACATGGATATACGTACACTAATGCATGGAAATCATTGTACTTCCTATACATGTATGCCCCTATATATTCACATATAGTACATTCAGCACACTGTATGTTTTATTACCACGTCAAATAAAATATGGCACAGTGAAATATCTTTGGAAAGAAAGACAAATATGAATCTAATGATATTCTACTTACCTTTCAGAGACCAGTTAAATAAGCATTTTACACACTGAAGCAAACTCTATTTGAATGTCTTTCTTATGAAGTGAGAAGCCATTTTATCTAGCTGAGCCATCAGGTACTGCCAGCAAACACATACGGTCAATGCTAAAATATTTGCTTGCTTTTTCCTTTTCCTTTTTTTTTTTTTGCTCTTTTTAAGTCCTGTAGTGTAATGCGTTTACTTTATGGAGCAAGAATGAAATCATTGTAAATCTTTGACTAGTTGTGTGTGTTATTTCTAAATGAATCGATAAAAGAACATTATTAATTTTAGCACTTGAGAAAGTGAAATCGGATATGTAAAAAGTACCTTTGCAACTGGAAAGTGAAAAGAAAACATGGCAGGACTGTAGGAAATTACTTTTGTAAACATCATGTATTTCACTTGGAATCAAGAATATAAATGATTTTATTATGCAGTTGATAATGGTGCCAACTCGCTGTGAACAAATGGAGAGTTAATTTACTAAATTACAATGGATATTCTTTATATAAATATTGGTATTGGAAATGGATGTATATTACCTCATAGATGTTCTATGTTTTAGAATGATCTAATAAGAAAAATGAACGCTGCCCTTTAATTTTTTAAAACTGTAACACTTCTTAAATTGAAAAATAAATATTTCTGGTACCAGTATGGGAACGCTTATCCAGAAACCAAATACAGGTATTGGACCTGTTATCCAGAATGCTCCAGACCTATGGTTTTCTGGTTATGGGATCTTTATTAATAATAATGATAATTTGGATTTAAACATTAAATAAACCCAATAGAAGAATTGTTTTGACTCAAATAATGATTAACTATACAGTATCTTAGTTGGGATCAAGTTCAATGTACTGTTATTACAGAGAAAAAGGAAATCAATTTAAAAAAAGTGACTTGTTTGCTTATAATGGAGTCTGTGGAGATGGCCTTGCCGTAATTTGCAGATTTCTGGATAATAGAACCACTACCCATATGCAGAAATCGCTGAATTAGGGGGAAGACTGTCTCCCATAGACTCTATTTGAAGTAAATAATTACATTTCTAGAAATGATTTCCGTTTTCTCTTTAATAATAAACCAGTACATTGTATTTAATGGTGTCTAAGCTGTATGAACTTATATTGGTGGCAAAGCTACAGTGCTATGCAATATGTTGGCGCTATATAAATACATGTTAATAATAATAAAAAGCATTCCATTTGGGTTTATGTTATGTATGAATGTTTTGTCCAAATTATGGAAAAACCCTATCTGGAAAGTCCCTGGCCCCAATCATTCTGGATAATAGATTATCCAGAATGCTGTGAACCTGGGGTTTTCCAGATAAGGGATCTTTCTGTAATTTGGATCTCCAAACCTTAAATCAGCTTAAAAAAAAGCAAACCACAAACATTAAATAACCCCAAAAGAATTATTTTCCACCAATAAGGATTAATTATTTCTTAGTCGGGATCAAGTACAAGGTACTGTTTTATTATTACAGAGAAAAGGAAATCATTTTTTAAAAATGTCAATTGTTTGATTATAATAGAGTCTATGGAAGGGGGCCTTCCCGTATTCTGGAGCTTTCTGGATATCGTGTTTCTGGATAATGCATCCTATATCAGAGATTTTTAAAATGGCTAAATTATAGTTTGATTTCTGTGTAACCTATAACGCCACATGAAGAAGCTAGGTGGAAATGTTTATTAAGTAAAAGGCAATGGTTTCGGACAGAAATGAATTAGATGCAATCACCTAGAATCCAGCTTGCTTTGTGTGTGTGGAGTGCTGGTAAAGGCAGTAGTAAATCACCAGGTTGTGGTTGGCAGCACCACAGCCATGATACTAAACGTTATTATGCTTTATTTTGATATATATATAAATGATACATGTTTACACAGTGCTTCCAAAGATTTTTCAACATTTACATCAGTCCCTGCCCCAGTGAAATTTACAAGATCTCTATCTATTCACATGCAGACCATTAACCTACCAAGGGCCGGATTTACATTGTGGGTGTTCCATAGGCCTGCTGCCGCTCGTTGCCCCCATCCCCTCCCCTATATTTGTGCACATCCGCAAATTTTCTTCATCGGGTCTAGAGCACTTAGGATTGGCGCACAGGAAATTTTAAAAAACTATTGTATTTCCCACGCATCCCCAGTGTTTCTGAACCCATGTGGATGTGGTTGGACAGCATGGCACCCCCTAAAATCCTTCCACCCTAGGCCTGGGTGTTCGCCTTTCAACAAATCCAGGCCTGAACCTACCTGAATGTTTTTGGAGTGTGGGAAGAATCTGGAGTGCCCGAAAAACTCAGGACTCCAGTGCTGCAAGGCAGAGCCGCCTTGCCTCCACAAATCTCATTGCTTTTCACGGCATTTAGCCAAGAAATCAGCAGCAATGGCATATGGCATAAAATCCTCACCTGCAGGAATGGCTTTTATCATCCACCTTTTATAATACATGTCCATACAATAGGCAGACAAGATCACTGTTAACCAGTGATACATAGCATGCATGTACTTATATCATTGCTGTCCTAAAAGATGCATTTTTTTGTCCCAGGCTAAATGGTTGAGCTGGTCAGTTAGTGTAAAATATACACAGATTGCTAATTTGGAATCAATATATTGATGCTTATAATCTCTACAAGCATAAATATTTTGTGTGCAACCATCAAGAACATGGAAGATAAATGGGAACAGAAAATGCAACAGAAATATCAGTGACAAAATAGTTATTGCACCTGAACACAAGAGGCCCCCTATGTTCTATAGATCAACATGGAATTTAGTGGTCATGCCTGCTACTCAAACTATTTATAGTATGTGAGTTATTATTTGGGAATAAACCTCTGGTGACAAATCAGTATTGTATCTAAAAAGTTATGTTTTTTTTAACTCAGTAGGTTATTATGTAAAATTATGATGGCACATTTGGAGTTTCCTACGAAGAGTCCTTGCAAACTGCTCCTGTTGTCTCCCATTACACTCAGTTGGATAGGACTGACAGTACCATTACAAGTTCTTTTCAATGCAAACAGCTATTGTACTGATGGTACATGTCATGGCAATGTCAGACATTTCTCATTAAAGGGAAGGCTGAGATGACAGGCAAAGTTTCAGATGCCTGTCCAATGACTGAAATATGCCAACAGAGAAAAAGGCTTGTTTGGCATTAGCATAATACCATTCATTCTACTGCACTCAATTCAAGCAGAGCTTTACAAAGGAATGGGACTAGATAACAAGACAAAGATAGACTAAGGAGCTAAAAAAGCATGGCGTGGAAGAGACCTAAGGAGGTATTTCGCTCTGTATTATAGAAAAGTAAAGCTTCTATTACATGTACAGGTAAGCTAATTTACAATATAATAATATAATAAAACGTGTGTTTTAATAGTAAAATATAATATGGGTACTAATGTAATTCTATAAACACAAGACTCACAGAACAATTTTCAGAATACTGTAAATACAAAGCCTAGACGCCTAACATTTAATACAGACATATTGCTGTGAAGCTAATAACACCATCAAAAACTATAAAGCTAATAACACCATCAAAATCCTGATAACATCCAATACATCTGTAGGGTAGTCAGATAGTAGTTCTTGCTCTGGTATGATGTATAACCTTTGCAGAAGGAAAGTCAGATCTGTAGGTAAAGAAAAACAGAAGACCAACAATTAGGTCAACATTGGAAGTCACCTTGGGGTTCCATGACCTCTATAAAAGGAAAATGGTCGTGGAACTCGGTGGTAACTTATAACGTTAATATTTTACAGCAGGAGGTACATTATTTTCTAGATCTCATTCTTTAAATGCTGATCTTCAAAAAAGAGATTTTCCAATTCACAAAACATCTTCTGCATTAATATAGATTACTAGCGATAGTAAAAATATTTTTGTTGATTTGGTAATTCCCCTTAAATACAAATAATGCATTTGTTTTTTCTGGAAGTTATTGAAAGGATCAAGTGATATAGTTCAATAATAGACAAGAATTGTATTCAATAATTTAATCAATTCATTCTGATTAAAAGGCTTATTCAAATACTTTTCTGGACAGTGTAATAAATGTGATAAAAGTTTGAAATCCAAATCATCCCCAAATTTCTTTGGCAAGACTTCTTTCTAGTTGTTCACAATAGTAGGGTACAGACTCACCCAAACTTTCAATATGCTCCAGAGAGATAAACGAGGACCAGATGTGCCCACAATCATGCAGGACTCCTCAACTGCAGCATACAACACATGAGAAAAAGACTGGCAACCTGCCTCCTGAAGTAAAAATAACTGTTTATTCAACCATTAAAAAAAATAGTTGGTAGCTGGAGTGCATAAGATGCGTTTCGGAACACCCCTTAATCATAGGCTAGCCGGGTTACCATCCTTTTTCTCATGTGTTGAAAACTTCCTTCTAGCTGAACTCATTTAAAAACCATCTGTGATAGAGAATAAAATTCTGTGTATGCAGATTCCTCCATAAACCCCCATTACATCTATGGATTCTATTCTCAAGCTAGCCTTGGTCACTATACCCTGACCTTGATAGCAGAGCCACCTGTTTGGCTGTAAGAGCAGTTCTTTGTTTTTCTGTGCTGTGAAGCAATATCGCTATGCTGTCCCACCAGTAACTTCTTTTTTTCCTGTATTCATATGTTCTCATGACATACCTTCCCAAGTCTATAAAAACCCTGTGATCTCTTTGTTCTGGGTTTTGATTCTTTGTGAGTTCAGAATCAACGGAGCTTGTGTCAAATAAACTTTGTCTTTCACCTCAAGTGATATCCGGTAACTGAATTTCCCAATTCAAATAAGGTTGACATTCTCCTAATCCTCCTGTATGAGTGGGCTGTAGCCCAGCTTCCACAATGGCCTAAGTACGTCTTAGATGGAAGTTCAGACTGCTGTATGCCAAAAAAAGATTATTTAGAAAATGTGTCATGTCCTAGACTTTGGATCCTGCTGCTGACAGCAATATAGTTAATAAACACTTGTCAGCATCCTTTTCAGCTTTTCAACCTTTTATTTATTGGTTAGTTGTTTTTTTTATTACTGTTTACAGCAGCTTCATCATGGCCCATAATATCACCCTTGGCACCCAGCATAATGGAAATAAAATGCACTTTAAACAAATCCAATTGGCGATATATATAGATATAAAATTGTGTGTTATCTGGTGTCTGTTTCATTGCAGGAGACTTGAATAGCTCAGTTCAGTCAGATTGCAACACAAGCAAAGGGAGCACAACATGCAGACTTCGCTGCCAATAACTGTTATTATAACCTCTTTACTGTTCTTGAGCATTGAACAGACTAATCCTCATTTAATGACTCCACTGACTTCCAAAGTATTCCCCAAAAAACCGAGTCCAAGTACTATACCCCTGCTGTTTTAAGGCACAGAACTGGCAAAAGAAAGGAGACTTTGAATGCAACATCAATTACGTATTTAAGAAAACAGGTTTGCGAGCCAATGGATGCAGAAGCATTAAAAAGGTTAGAGGAAAACCATATTAATCATCAGCTCACTCCTACTGATCACACCATGAGTTCTGTGCTCTGCTAGTATGGTTTATGCAGACTTTATTACACATGGAAAAGTAAATCATACTTACAGGCCTTTAACTGCTTAGTCGCTCACTGCAGTTTGCCTCTGCTAGACAGCGATGTAGACTTTTTTTGTTGTACCTGCAGAGCAAGATTATTATTTAACTGCATAAAAAAAAACTTGTTTTGGTTACTTTGCAGCAAGTAAATGTCTTTGTAATTACAGTATAACTTCTGTTCTTTATAACCTGTTAAACAATAGTAATACAGACATGTTGTATTTGCTTTCAGTGTTAATCTGTTTTAGTCTGGACTTTGAAAATGCTAAACATTTTATTTTTGTGCTTGTTTTAGCTAGGTGCATGTACAAAGGCTTGCTTTGTGCACTTTTTTTGTATGGTCGGAAATAGTCATCCTGGTGTAATAATACCTGGGATGTGCTCACAGCTCATGCATGTCCTTTTATACTTGACGCGGCGCAAAATTCAAATATTTAAAGGCACCACACACCATTTCTCACTGCCCAATGGCAGAGATAGTTAGTCTAGATAGTTTAGATAGTTCCTGTGTACACTTATTGTCTGATTCACTGTTCCTTGATCCTTGCCTGTCCTTGACCACTGCTGGACTACTGATTCTTGCCCTGCATATTTCAGGCTGATTTTCAGCCCCATTAGCCTAAGAAATGCTATTGGCTGAACAATACATTTGAGTATAGTCGAGGCTGATGGCTTTGTTAGAGTCTCTCGGTATTGATGTTAGGCACAAGAAAGAAAATGGCAAAAGCATCTTCTGTATAGTGTTTCAATGTTTTTATTCCAACAATGCAACTTTTTTTCCTGCATTTTCAGACTATGCCAACTAGACAGACTGGGACAACACTGAGTGCTTATGAATGCAACAACCCTGCTTATTACACTTGTTCAAGGCGGGCGTTAGGTACTGGTCTAGTTTGTATTCTTTTGTGCAGGGCTTTCGCACTTCATGTAGCCAACAAATTGTTACAAGGCACTGGTACAGATGATCATAAGTAAGTACTAGCTTTGTGTATGGCATTATTAAAGATGTTCAAGCCAGAAGCCATTAGATGGGACACCCATATGCCACCTACTGCGCAGAGAAGTGTTTAGCTCTTGTAGACTCGTGTAGGCTCCTAGAATGGAGCACAAAGAACTGCGCCTTAGAATTTAACCTGCAAAGTGTGCACAAAATTGCAATCTACCTCCTTAGACAAATCTAGTTTCTTTTAATATTTTACTTAGTAACAAATGTTTACATCAACGTTTTATCATTGCCCATTAACTTCAAACATAACTTTGTCACAAACGAGTTTCCCTGTTGTGCAATGATTTGAAAACTTTTCTTGCCTACAACCTTCAATGAATCCAGTTGGTAAATTGTATTATTACTGTAAAGTGCAAGGGTGACATCTGCTGGAATACAGAGTAAAAAAAATTGTAGAAGACTTTTATTAAAGTAGTGAAATTATGGTGAGCTATGACTTTGTATGAAATCTATAGTGTGAGGGTGTGAAGAATACACCATGCACAGGGGCCTAAATGCTCACAGAATATGAAAAACGAGCGTAATGGGTATTAGCTGCCCAAGTTCTATCTATTTGGGTATAAACAGGGTCGGACTGGGCCAGTGGGACACTGGGAAAAAACCTGGTGGGCCCCACCGGCCCAGACATGCTCCCTGCCCTGGCTGCCCTGATCTCTTCTCTCTTTGTCCCCGATCACGACAGGGATGTGCATTCGTGTGCGTGCAGGGGGGAGGACTGCGGCCGGGGTCCGTAGGGGGATTTGCAGCAGGGGCGGGGGGGCCCTGAGACAGCAGCCCCGTTGGGCCCTGGGCCCCGCAGTCCAACCCTGGGTATAAACCATTATCAACAGAGATACAAATGTACCAGTTATTATTAGAACTGTTAGAACTGAGAACATTTTACAGGCCTGCAGCTTCCAGTCTGACCCTTTGAAGTTCCCCTTAAAGACATTTTTTATGTCTTATGCATGTTGCCGTCTTTCATTATTTTATGTAGTAACTAATATGTAATTTAATATTTATCAGTGTTTATGATCTTTGTCACAAATCAGTTTCCTTGTTTAAAGGTTTGAAAATGTTTCTCCAGCCTCCAATGCGTTCAGTAGGTAAAATGTTGTATTACTGTAAAGTCCAAGGGTGACATCTGCTGGAACACTGAGTAAAATGGAGTTTGGGCTGAAGTAGCTTTTAATGGCGAGATATGGCTTTATATTCTATGAAAGCTACACAGAACTGTGTGTGGAATGTACCCCATAGTTTTTCCCACAGACTATGACAAGTAAAATGAATATTCTGCAGTGATTTACATAGATCATTTACAGTGGAGATTACAGTCTAAATTCACTATCACATTCACTATGGCCAGTTAATCTTCCAGTGTGTTTTGGGATTTGGGAGAAGTACTCTGAAAACCCACTGCAGCATAGGAAGAACATATCAACTCTTAGCAGAGAGGACCCTAGCTGGAATTGAACACCTGCTACATTGATAAAAATTCTGTCAACTTTATTAATATGTTAGTGTCTGCAGGCAATATGGATATATCCAAGAGACAAATTAAAGCTATATAGGGAATAATTGTAAAATACAAGGATATTATAAGTCACAGAGGAGTTCCATGACAATATAAGGCACAAGGCCACAGGCCCAGTCATTTTATACTGGTCATGGAACTCCGAGATGACTTCTTACATCCTCGTAATTTACAACAAGGGGTACATTTTTTTTTATTATAATACATAAATCTGTGAGTGATTTTACAAAAATGACATTGCATATGTTTATAAACATATCATTCACATATATTCATGAATTTTGTGTATTATATACTGTGACAAAGAGCTATGTCCCAATAGGCTGCCTGTATATGATGGGAGGTATATAGCACCCAGCCTGAGGTATTGGCTCCTTTAAATCTCCAGGGTAAGACAGGTTAGGACCCTGGAGCAAGGATATAGTTCAGTATGCTGCCCAATTAGTCCGCAGGTGGGGCTGTTTAAGGGAGCCTGGCGGGGAGTGGGTGTGTTGTACTGGGAGTCAGAGAGAACCTCTGAACACACGCTGTGAAGTGTTTTGTGAAACAAACTGTGTGTTTGACTGCAACTCCAAATGGCAAATGTTTGTTACCACCGCAAGGAACTTTCCTATGGACTGTAACACTGCAAACCGGTGAGGTTTACATTATTATTTGACTGTTTAGCACGGAAATTGTGCCTGTTTAAGTTGTCCGGTTTGAACAATAAAACCCCAGGCAGGAGCCTGTTTCACTTTTGTTGCAAACCTAAGCCTCCTGTCTCCTCTGTAAGAACTGTTTTACCTGAGCCCTACCGGCTGCTTTGAGCTATTCCCCACAAATGGTGTTTCGGATGCGGGCAACAGAGAGACAGTGAGCATAATAGGACAACCATTGTTAAAAGGGCAGTGCTATCTGCTGCAGACTGTGGGAGTTGTAGTTCAACAACATGGAGGAACTTGTGTTGCAGCTGGCCAAAGTCAATGCTAGTCAGCAGGAGGCAAATGCTGCCCAGCAAGAGACCAATACCATCCAGAGGCAGAGTATGGCCACCCAGCAAGAGACTAATTGTTTGCTTGCAGCTCAACTGACAGCATTAGCAAAGGCGGTTGAGGCTGATCGACAACTCTTGACGGATGTGGTACAGCAGATGATTGCACTGGGGTCCAATGTGTCGAGTGGGGCCCCTAACACAGATAGCTCCATTAAGGCCAGTCGTTTTCTGCAAAAGATGACGCCACATGATGATGTGGAGGCATATCTGCATACTTTTGAAAGGACTGCCGAGAGGGAGTCTTGGCCCAAGTCCCAGTGGGCAGGTCTGGTAGCGCCTTTTCTGACTGGGGATTCGCAAAAGGCATACTTTGATTTGACCATAGCCGATGCCAAAGACTATGACAAGTTAAAAACGGAGATACTCCACCGCTTGGGTGTCACCTCAGCCGTGCGAGCTCAACGGGTGCACAAGTGGTCATACCAGCAAGAGAGGTCTCCCCGTGCCCAGATGTATGACTTAATTCATCTTGTGAAAAAGTGGCTGCAGCCAGAATCTCTGTCAGCTCCTCAAGTCGTGGAAAGGGTCACTATGGATCGCTTTCTGAGAGCTCTTCCGCCATCCTTGAGGAGATGGGTGAGTCATGCAGATCCCCAGACAGCCGATCACCTGGTGGAAATGGTGGAACGTTATATTGCCGCTGAGGACAACTTAGGATCGTTTCCACAACACCGCAAGCCAGCCACAAAACATCCATCTGCAAGGTCCCCAGGAAAAGCCAATGATTCGTTGCCTCAGGATACTGGGGCTGACCAAAAGGCTATAGAATGGTCTAAAGGAGCTGACAAAACTCAGCTGTCCCCTCCAACCAAGGGTCGAGGCCAAGTGCAATGCTGGCGATGTAATGAGTGGGGTCATGTTGCTGCCAGGTGCCCACTACCTGCAGAGCCCATGGATTGTCACTCGGCTCAGCAGGTGTCGTTGTTTGCTCACCCTGCGTGCACCGCAGACACTGACTTGCATATGGCGGTGGTAAAGGTGGGTGGAAAGTCTGTTCAAGCTCTGTTGGATTCCGGGAGCTTAGTCACAATGGTGCACGCCAGTTTGGTAAGCCCAGACCAAGTTAATGAACGTAATCTTGGGGTGCTCTGTATTCATGGAGACTGTAAAAGTTATCCCACTGCTATAGTGACATTTGAAACTGTTACTGGTACTGCATGTCATGAAGTGGGTGTTTCCTCTGTTTTGATGCATAGTGTAATTTTGGGACGAGACTTTCCCCTCTTTTGGAAGCTCTGGGGAAAGGAAGGTTCTCCACAGGGGTCTGAGAAAGGGATTCCTAAGGATGCACCAGGGGTTTGTAAACCTAACTCAGAGGTAGTAACTGAAGGGGAGACCATGCTTGAAGCAGATAATTTTCCCCTAGAGGTACTAGCAGGTGAAACAGAGTTGCCCTTGGAGCCCTCCGAAGCATCCGATATGCCAGACTTGGAGGTCTCTCGGGTTAACTTTGGAACAGCCCAAATGAGGGACCCTACCCTGAATAGGGCCTGGGAAAATGTTAAGGTAATTAATGGTGAACCTCAGGAACCTGGGGCTGAGAGTGTATTCCCTCATTTTTCTGTCAGTCAAGATTTACTGTATCGGGTTGACAAAGTCCAAGGGGGGGTGGTAGAGCAGTTGTTAGTGCCCCAGCCCTATAGGCGAATGGTCTTGGACCTGGCCCACACTCACCCCCTGGGTGGTCACCTACGTCAGGAGAAAACCCAACAGCGAATTTTACAAAGGTTTTATTGGCCCGGTATATTTGCGGAGGTGAAGGGGTATTGTGACTCTTGCCCAGAATGCCAACTGTCTGCCCCGGTACCTCACTTCCGTAGCCCTCTAGTGCCATTGCCTATCATTGAGGTCCCATTTGAAAGAATTGCAATGGACTTGGTAGGGCCACTGGTTAAGTCAGCTCGGGGCCATCAGTATATTCTCGTAATTATGGATTATGCTACGCGGTATCCTGAGGCAGTCCCTTTAAGAAACACAGCCTCCAAAAATATTGCTAAAGAGCTGTTCTATATGTTTACCCGCACTGGCATTCCTAAAGAAGTCCTCACAGACCAGGGTACACCCTTTATGTCTCGGGTTATGAAGGAACTATGTAAGCTCTTGAAAATTAAACAGTTAAGAACTTCTGTTTATCACCCCCAGACTGATGGGTTGGTAGAGCGCTTTAACAAAACCCTGAAAAACATGTTAAAGAAGGTGGTAGATAAGGATGGGAGGGATTGGGACTGTCTCCTGCCATACCTTATGTTCGCCATTAGAGAGGTGCCCCAGTCATCCACAGGTTTTTCGCCCTTTGAGCTATTGTATGGTCGTCATCCCAGGGGTCTCTTGGATGTAGCAAAAGAGACCTGGGAGCAAGAGGTAACACCCCATAAGAGTGTGGTGGAACATGTTACCCTCATGCAGGATAGAATTGCTGCAGTCATGCCCATAGTCAGGGAACACATGCAGCAAGCACAGAAGGCCCAGAGTCGGGTTTACAACCGTTCAGCTAAGGTTCGAACTTTCAACCCTGGGGACCGAGTATTGGTTCTTGTCCCAACAGTTGAGAGCAAGTTCCTGGCTAAGTGGCAGGGCCCGTATGAAATAATCGAGAAAATAGGTGAGGTGAACTATAAAGTTTACCAACCAAATAAAAGGAAAAAAGAACAGCTTTACCACGTAAACTTAATAAAACCCTGGAAGGACAGAGAAGTCCTCACGGCTATAATTCAACCCCTTCCTCCTACCCAGGACGGTATACAAAAGGTGAAAATAGCTGAAACCTTGTCAGAGCCACAAAAGCAAGAAGTCAGGGAGTTTCTGCAAAGAAACACTGAGGTGTTTTCTGACATACCAGGTTGTACAAATTTGATAAAACATGATGTCATTACTGATCCTCAGGTTCGGGTCCGCCTTAAGCCCTATCGGATCCCAGAGGCCCGTAGACAGGCAGTCGACGAGGAAGTGCAGAGGATGCTGGATTTGGGGGTAATTGAGAAGTCTGTAAGTGAGTGGAATAGTCCCATTGTGCTTGTTCCTAAACCAGATGGGTCTATACGATTTTGCAATGACTTCAGGAAGGTAAATGAAGTCTCAAAGTTTGATGCTTACCCTATGCCAAGGGTTGACGAGTTGATTGAACGACTAGGTCCTGCTAGGTACATAACAACTCTTGACCTAACTAGAGGGTATTGGCAGGTACCAATGTCAGAAACAGCTAGGGAGAAAACAGCCTTTTCTACCCCACAAGGGCTCTTCCAGTATGTTCGTATGCCATTTGGCCTCCAGGGGGCCCCAGCCACGTTTCAAAGAATGATGGACCAAATTCTTAGACCTCATCAACATTTTGCCTCTGCTTATTTGGATGACGTGGTCATTTTTAGCAGGGATTGGCAAAGTCACCTCCCCAGAGTACAGGCCGTCCTAAATTCCATTCGAGAAGCAGGCCTGACGGCAAATCCCAAGAAATGTGCCCTAGGTTTGGAAGAAGCCCGTTATCTGGGGTACACTATAGGGAGAGGTGTTATCAAGCCTCAAGTGAACAAGGTGGAGGCAATTAAAGACTGGCCCCAGCCACTCACTAAAAAGCAGGTTCGTACTTTTCTTGGTATGGTGGGCTATTATCGTAGGTTCATTCCAAATTTTGCAAGCAGGGCTGCTCCTTTGACCGACCTGACCAAAGGGAAAGGGTCCACAATGATTAAGTGGGGTCCAGAGGCAGAGGAGGCATTCCATGATTTGAAAGTGGTTTTATGCCAAGATCCAGTGTTGGTCGCACCAGACTTCAAAGAGAAATTTGTTGTGCAAACTGATGCCTCTGGTGTTGGATTAGGTGCGGTATTGTCACAGTTAGTTGGGGAAGAAGAGCATCCAGTGGTCTACTTGAGCAGGAAGTTGACCCCTGCAGAAAAAAATTATAGTATTGTTGAGCGGGAGTGCTTAGCAATTAAATGGGCACTGGAAGCTTTGCGGTACTACCTTCTGGGCCGCCAGTTTGTGCTCATTACGGACCACTCTCCCTTAACCTGGATGTCACAGGCAAAAGAAAGAAATGCAAGGGTCACACGTTGGTTCCTTTCCTTGCAGAATTTCAATTTTACAGTGGAACACCGAGCAGGCAAACTGCAAGGTAATGCAGATGCCTTGTCAAGGGTCCACTGTATGGTGGCTAATGGTGTCCGAAACCCCGGGTTCGAACAGAGGGGGGAGGTATGTGACAAAGAGCTATGTCCCAATAGGCTGCCTGTATATGATGGGAGGTATATAGCACCCAGCCTGAGGTATTGGCTCCTTTAAATCTCCAGGGTAAGACAGGTTAGGACCCTGGAGCAAGGATATAGTTCAGTATGCTGCCCAATTAGTCCGCAGGTGGGGCTGTTTAAGGGAGCCTGGCGGGGAGTGGGTGTGTTGTACTGGGAGTCAGAGAGAACCTCTGAACACACGCTGTGAAGTGTTTTGTGAAACAAACTGTGTGTTTGACTGCAACTCCAAATGGCAAATGTTTGTTACCACCGCAAGGAACTTTCCTATGGACTGTAACACTGCAAACCGGTGAGGTTTACATTATTATTTGACTGTTTAGCACGGAAATTGTGCCTGTTTAAGTTGTCCGGTTTGAACAATAAAACCCCAGGCAGGAGCCTGTTTCACTTTTGTTGCAAACCTAAGTCTCCTGTCTCCTCTGTAAGAACTGTTTTACCTGAGCCCTACCGGCTGCTTTGAGCTATTCCCCACAATACATATGTATAGCAAATGCATAGATAAATACAGATATATCTATAGGTATAGATATATGAACAAATTCAAAATAAAGCAAAAGGTTTATGTTAATCCAAAGACTGAAGAATGTTTTATTAACACAAATGGGCCTATTTATTAAACCTCAAATGTTTCTGGTCGAGTTGTTAAAGGGGAAAAACTCACATTTTTAGAGGGGGAAAAAAACTAAAATTTGTTGAGATTTATTATGCTCCAAAGCTACTACAAATTCGAATCTGAAAATACTCCAGCTAAAAACTGTCATCATGTAGAAATCAATGGCAGATGATCTCTATAACAACTGGAATATGTTTTTTACCAGATTTTAAGATTCTCAATTCTCGTTTCAGTCTGTTTATGCTGGTTTTTGTTCAATAATCTGATAAATTTAAGTTGTCGAGGTGACAACTTTACACAGTAAAGTTTTCGTAGTATCAATTCGGAAAAAGTTGGATGATTTTGTCACAACGTTATTTCGCACCAACTTTTTTGATTAGAATTATTGCTTAATTAACGGGATTCGGGTTTGGTCAAATTTCTTTTTTATTAGGGTGAGAAAAAGTCAAGTTAATTTTTACCACTGTTAATTCAACTATATATGTTTACTTACTTCAGCCATTGCTTCCTCAATTTCCATGAGCTCCTCATAATGATCCCTTGCTTCTCGTAAAGGTAAAACCATAATGTCTTCTGTATGAGGAAAGAGCTGCCATACGAATTATATGATTACTATTGATATCTATCAACATTTACAGCACAGAAGAATAGGTTTGGGAATAAAGCATTTCCTATCTCTGAATACCTAAACAGAATTATTCCTACCAAATAATCTCAATATTTTACATAAAAACAAAATGACTACTATTCTCTTCGGAGAATTGCCTTGCATTTGTAATTGAGTTAGTTGTGTCTACTGGATGGCATACAGTGAAATAAATAAAGAAATGCACAAAGAAAGATGGGGTTTTCATACCTTCATTACTGATTCAAACATTGGTATCAGGACAAATTTAATAAATCCAATTTGTGCTTTGGGTTTAGTGACTTTATCACGGTCCATAAAGGGTGTGACTGGAAGTCCTTCTGATTTTTCACGATCACTCTAGAAAGATAAATGAAATAATACAGCACGTGCATGGATTTTGCAATGAAGATGATTATAAGACAATATTGAGAATATAGTTGACTCCATGTGGGTTTATAACATAATGGGCCAGATTAAATTTAATTTAAAAAAATCTTTAGATATTTAGATGTAAAATTAAAACCAGTAAATGGAGGCATTATCCAAACTAGATCGTCACAGGGCATATACACTTCAAGTGGAATAAAGCTGTTAAAAGCCCTAATTTTATTTTTTAACTTATAATAAAGTATATACTCAAAATGTAATAATGCTGTATAGTTCTAAGGACCATGAATCTCTTTACCTACAACCTATAAAAATTATATTATTTGTTACAAAATATATATATCTGATCTTCTGCAACTGCCTGTGGTGGTTACAAATAATAATAAAGTTGGGGTAGTGAGTTTGATTATTCTTATTATATACAGCTTGTAAAATAGTTTAGGGGATGTAAATCTCCTAAACTATCTCTAAATAATATGAGTATACAAACAAAATGAATTGAAAAATATAACAGCTATCCATTCAGTGTGTGTTGTAATCTGGTTATTTTTTATTTATTTTTTTGCAAAATATAGAAAAGTCAAAGAAACAAAAAGGACACAGTAAGTTAGCTTTTTGAAATTTTGATATTGACTATAATGTTCAGAGTCACAGTTTCAACTGTATCCAAAGCTCATCTAGACAAGTAACCTATGAAGACATCATCTAGATGTTGTTGTTACACCTATTTAGTAGATTGTTGTACTTTTTTTAGTGTGCAGTGTGACCCATCATGGGCACAGAGCAGCTTGCAGCCCTTCCTACTGTAGTTAAGATGAGATCATTTCTCAGATTTATGTTGTTACTACATAGCAGCAGTAATTAAAACCTCAATGTGCACAGCACATAGCTCAGATTTCCTTTCTTTATTCAGCAGTAACCTTTTTTGTACCTGTGGCATGTTTACATATTTTTCTTTATCTTTCTATTTGCATTACTCTTGCCATTACCTCCCTTTTTATGTGCCATGTAAACACCCTGTTCCTCATTCCCCATGAGTCATTTCTTCTTCTGTCCTCCTTGCTTCAAGTGTGCCATTTCTCCCCTTTTCCTCTTTCTCCCCATATGTCATTCTGACATATTTCCTCTCCTAATCTCTCTTCTGCCCATGTGCACCCTCTACATATGTACCATGCCTTCTCCTCCATTCACCCTCTTTCATCTAGACCATTCTATCCCCATTCTCAATGTGTAATTTCATCCCACTGCAGCTTCTCTATGTTACTTTTTTTTTATTACCCCTTCTTTCCACATGTCAGGTCAGTTATTCACCATGATTCATTCTCTTTTTCTTCCCACTCCCTATCGAAGAGCCAGTGTCACCCTCCCTATGTGTCTTCCATTCTCCCAAGCATCCATGTGTGACTCCCTACTCTTTCCCCCACACCATGTACACTACTCCCATTCTATCCTCCCTGACACCCATGTTCCTGGCTCTATTTTTATCAATGATGCCCTCAACTGGAAATGTACATACAATTCTCATACTGCTCCCAGAAAGAAGGTATTTAGCAATGTATTTAGCTACTGATTTTCTATAGTGTTTGTGTGGCTGCAATTGTTGTAACTACACAAACAAACTACCTGGTAATGCTCTACTGAATTGGAAGTCAGGCAAGCTGCATTTTAGTGTATGCTTCTATGGGGATTGTGTCTGTGGACTTGAGAGACATTATTTAGGTTAAGGGACATTATTTAGGTGAAGAAAAGGCCAGAAAGTCAGTCAGTGGTTTCCTGGTTTAAAAAAAGTCTTAAATTATTAATTTTGTCTATGGAAGTGGTTTGCTGCCAGCAAACATGAAAAAGCTAATCATATATTTTGAATTCAGCAACTTACTGAAATAAAAGATCTTAAAGATTCTTTACAAGTGGGCCTTCCCCATTAATGAACAAACTTTTTAATTATGCTATTATGATTTTATAATTTTACAATTGGTAAAATGTTCTCTTAAGATCATCCAAATTTATTGTATGGGGGCCTATTATAAGCTTGTATACAATGTATCAGCCTCTGGACAGCAGGGAATCCTTGGTGATATCCATACCTTTTTTCTGAAAGGTAGATTTGTGTGAAGGGTATGTAGAAAAAAATGTGCACACTTTTCTAGCCACAAATGTTACATTACCTGCATGAAATACTCCTCCAATAAACAGTCAACCCAAGGCTCTGCAACTTTGGTGGGACGAACTTCATTGGAGATATCACAGCATTTTATCAGCACCATCTGCAGCTAAAGGTCATATATGAGAACAAACTGACAGGTTGTAATTTAGAGAGTATAACAGATAAGTAATACATCTATTTTTTTGAAGAATGATTATATGGATAACAAACATAAATGTATGTTCTGTTATAACTGACATACTCACAGTTTTTACATGATCTTCATTACTAAAGTCAAAGCTTGGAAGGACTTTCTTAAAGGATTCTAGAATCTCCCCGTGACGCGCCATGTCTGTTGCTAAAATCAGGCGAATTATTGACTGTTTTTGAAAAATAAGTCATTGTTAAGATCAGCTTGCAATTCAACATGCCATAAACGGCTCTAATACATGAATGTGAAATAAGTAAGAAATCATCATATTAGCACATACTGAATCCTACGAACCATATTTATAAAGATATAAAAAAGGAGCAGAAATATACTTTTGCTTCCATCACTTAAATAGACTTCATGGCTTTGGTTCATTGATATGTATGGGAAAAAACTGACCCAAATCTAGTAAATGTGCATAGAAACCAGTGCAGATATTGCACAACATAGGTAAGTCAGTAGCTTACCTATAAAGGGAGAAGATCCCTCCCCCCCATTGAAGATTTACTAAAGGGTAAAATGGGCTTTGCTAGCAAAAATTTGCCAAAAGGACAATTTCCAGGGACATTGCCAATTTACTAAAAGGCATAGCGGACAATTTGCTAGCAAAAGAGCTCAACGCTAGCGAACTTTCGTGCCCTTTCGCCAGGCAAATTATCACTCAGGGGACTGAACTTTCCAATACGTAAACCTTTTTGCCAGAGTTTGTTTCATCAGGTTATATCTGGCGAATTGATAAGATGACACTACATCCTCAACATTATGTCAGTGACATTATATCCTGTATGCCGAAAAGTCATTAAAAAAAAGACAAAACACTGGCGTTTTTTCATATTTTAATGTTGGATTATGTTTAAAAGTTGTAACTGTTAAAAATATTTCTTTGTCATTTTTTTAACCATTTGAAGCTCATTCCACATTTGATTAAGGGTGGGCTCATGTCTAGCACAATAGATTATTATTGGTATTGCTACCCTTTATAAGCTTGATATTGCACATAGACCTCACTCTTATTCACATTCTCAATTACTGTATATATTCTACATTTTCACTGCTATATTGTCAGTGAAGCGTTTACCATATTATAGTACTATATCCTTGAAGTATGCCTCCAGGAATGTCTGCCTTTCCTACTATCAGTTAGAAGATACAATAAATGTGATATTTCCCAAGACAGACTTCTGCTTTTCCAATAGTAACCTGCCCTTCTTCTGAATGAACACTTTCCACAATAATACTAAATGTCACTCCACCTGTCTGATCTGTTTGAAGAGTTCTGGCGTGATATTAGCGAAAATGTTGTTTTCTGGCTGAGCGAGAATCTGGAAGGCCACAGCACAGTGGTGATTTTCCAAAGGCGACATGTCATTGTATCTGATTGCAAGCTCTGTGTGCGCATTGATTTGATACCTAATAAGCAAAGAAATGTATATCTATTACCAGAACACGTAATTATGAAATGTTCAGGCCTTATTGAACATGTAAAATAAACATATTAATAAGAAATTAAGACGAATCAAAAATTGCATGGGCTGTGAATATTATCAGCCCTGCAGTGGATGGGCACAATTTTAAATTAATTGGTTTGTATTCATTTTTATGCTTAATTTTTATGCTTTCTCTGGTTAATTCACCCAATACATCAATAGATGGGAACTGTTTTTTTCAGGAGGTATAGTGTTTGTAAATGCTAGATTGATACTGCATACTCGAGAGAACTAATACCTGAAAATGAATGTGGCTAAAAATGCCATATTTTATATACTGAACTTTTTGCACCAGTCTAAAGTTTCAGCTTCTCAATAGCAGCAATGATCCAGGACTTTAAACACAGGGGGTCACCATCTTGGAAAGTTTCAGCTCTGAGCAGCTGTTGAGACGCTAAGTTTAGAGGTTGTCGCAAATTATCAAGCAGAAAATGAGATTTGTCTGTAATATAACTGATGCTACAGGGCTGATGATAAAATTCTGATTCTAGTTGCACTGGTTTCTGTGCTACCATGTAGTCATTATCTGTATTAATTACTTATCAGCTTTATATTGTGACATTTATATTATATGTGTACTGTATATTTTGAGTGGGTCCCTAAGCTCAGTAAGTGACAGCAGCACAGAGCATGTGCAGTGAATCAGCAGAAAAGAAGATGGGGAGATACTGGGGAGACACAGATCTTTACTATTAAAGGGCTTTGGTTGCCTTGGGCTGGTACAGAAGCCCAAAACATAATGTACAACATTTCTATACACTTCTTCAGTTAAGCTTTAGTTTTCCTTTAAAGAGAATAGAATTAATTTGCTATGGGTACTGGCACAAGTGCTGAAGCACTTAAGGTCACAACCTGGGTTCTATACAGTTTCATACAGAGAAAAAACAATATTAAGTGCAAGGCACAGAGAACAATGCTCATGGGCAAATGGCAGCATTATACTAGACAACTGGCCTGAGCAAGCATTACGTACAGGGCTCTGGAAAGCCATGCATTAACTGGTGCACCTTCTATGAACCTTCTAAATAATATATCAGAGAACGAATAAGACCTACCCATGAGGTGCAGTACAAACACAAGCACAATTTTTAGCATGGTTTATATAATGTACTAATTCTACACTACAGGGAGAAAATTAATGTTTTCCTAATAAAGCTAGAACACTTATTGAAGGTGCTCGTTAGTCACCTGTACATTGCACTAGAAAATGTAATGGTAAACCTCAATAGATTGCATTTTCAAGTCTATATAAACCAAATACAATTTGAGGAGCTTTAAGTCAAGAGGTTAAATTACTAACGTGTTGTTATAGCCAGGATGATCTAGATCATGACAAATAGCAGAAGTCATCAGGACCCCTAACTCAACCAGGGACATTTTTTCCTTTAAAAATGAAAAAAAAAACACAGAGGAGGGTAAATATATTTATATAACAAATATGCAAGCAAGCATGTTTACAGGCGTGAAGTTAACATTAAAATAATTTGTAAAAAACATAGTGGACAGGCAGCTGCAACAAAACAAGGACTGTGTAGCCGTATTTGAACACAACCTTCCTTGTCTATAAAACAGCAGTCTCTTGCAAATAAAATCAAGTTCATAAACAGATTATCCAAAAATTTCAAATAAAGAACAGGTTCTCCCTGTTAACTGGGATGTAATTGGAAAATAAGCAGTGATACTGTATATTTATCTAGTTATGTGCATACTGTACTTACACACAACATGCAAACATATACAGGTATGGGACCTGTTATCCAGAATGCTCGGGACCTGGGGTTTTCTGGATAACGGATCTTTCCATAATTTGGGTCTTCATGCCTTAAGTCTACTAGAAATTCATTTAAACATTAAATAAACCCAATAGGCTGGTTTTGCTACCAATAAGGATTAATTATATCTTAGTTTGGATCAAGTACAAGCTACTGTTTTATTATTACAGAGAAAAAGGAAATAATTTTTAAAAATTTGGATTATTTGGATAAAATGGAGTCTATGGGAGCCATTCCGTAATTCTGAGTTTTCTGGATATCGGGTTTCTGGATAAGGGATCCTATACCTGTACTAGAATTTCACCTAGTCTGACCCAGAAAACAGACACAGGGCATATTTATCAAAGGTCGAGTAATAGAGTTTTTTTTTTTACCTCGAATGACCTCAAATAACCTTGAAACTAAAATGGTATTTTATTTAAGAAAAAAACTCTAAAACTCGAACAAATGTTAGCGACCTGAAATCGAATTTGAATCGAATTCAAAACGGAACTCTATTTGAGTTTTTTTCTCGAAAAAAACTTGAATGTCAGGAAGGCTTCTACAAGAACTTGGTGGGGTCGACGTATGATAAATCTTGAATTTGGATTTACCATTCAAACCAGGGGTGTAACTATAGAGGAAGCAGACCCTGCGGCTGCAGGGGGGCCCAGGAGGTATAGGGGCCCCATGAGGCCCTAATTCATATACAGTTTCAATAAATATTGGTAAAACAAGTCAACCTCTAAACATTTTGGGGGCCTGAAAAATAATTTGCTGTGGGGCCCAGTACTATTATCTAGTTACGCCACTGATTCAAACCATAATAATATTACCCCTTAAAGATAAACACACACACAAAAGCATAAGCATTCAGACTTATACTCTTTACTCTCTTAATTCTTCTCTTACATTGTTGCATGCTCTTTGCTTTTCTCTTTTTTTGAGCCTGTTTTATGCCTTTTCTTACTTGAAAAAAACTTTCTCTAGTTACCCCCCTAATTAATTAATTTAAGGGACAATTCATTTTTCAGACTTGTGATTGCAAATTTCACATGAAGGAAATTGCATGAAAACAATGTTGTCATTTTTACTCACTATGCATTCATAAAATATTAGACATGACAAAAAATATGACCAAATTTAGTGTAAAAACCTGCATAAAAAGTGAAAATGTAAAGGAGCTTATGCTTTCTCTTGGCACTGTACTCACAACTCAAAAAACACCCAAATATACGCCGAGTGGACACAGTCCATTGGGCAGAAGTAACAAAGAGCAACAAAAGTTCTTGTTACAATTAATTTGTTGCTGAAGCTTGATAGCAAGTACTAGGGCTTCCAATGTGTGGATTAGCCTAAACGTTAGTCTCTACCCAATAAATAACGTATAGTTTCTCCTTAAGCCCTGATAGTGTGAATTCCTTCTTTGCTGTGTATTTAAATATAAAATTTAGCCTCCTTTTCCTTGCACTTGCTCTACATTTCCACACAAATTTAATGACATACATGAAATAATATACTGTAACTAGACATCCAAATATAGGAAGTGTTACCCAAAATTCTGAATTATGGGAAGGCCTTCTTCCATAACTCTATTTTAATCAAACAATTCAAATTAGTAAAACCTCACACACTGATTTAAAGAAAGGGACAAGGCAGGCATAGCAACACATGAGGCAAATGTGTAGTGAAAGTGTGTTCCATGTGAACAGTTAAAACATAGCAATATAGATGCACATAAAGGTTTTATAAGGATTAGCTAGAAGAAAGTAACAAGCCCAGTGGTGGTTAATACAAACAGGGTGTTGGTAGATATGTAGTAATTAAAAGTTGAAAACCAAACCTGCAAATTGCAGAGATGGATCATGCCATACATCATCTGTGTCACACAGAAGCAATGACGGAAATTGTGGAAGGGGTTGGTCCGATAATTCTCCTGAATGCACAACTGAAAATATACAAAAACATCACCTTTGGCAAAATATAATGACTAAAATATTACAAAAATGTCCTGTACCTAAAAGAGTGTTGAAGGATTACTGCCTTCATGCTGTATATATGTGAAATATATGAAAAGTAGTCGTACAGTTTAGGATAAAATGTCATATACGAAACGTTATAAAAAATGCAATAAAAATGAAAAATGGATACATGAGAATATTCATATTTCATTATGTAATATTGTCCATTATTGTGAATTCTAATTGCATACAGCATATTATTTAAGACATGCTCAAAGATTAAGGTCGTTGCAATGCAAATAAATGTTTTCATTGTGAACAATTTTGCCTTTGCAAACATTTTTTGAACTCTTTGCCCCTCACATGACAGTAGAAGAGCAATTGCAAATTTTATAGTTTGCATTAGTGTGCAGTTTATGTAATAAAACTTCTTAATGAAAAAGTTGTCACGTTTGCTCCAAAAGTTTACGCCACCTTCAAGCACATCTTAAAAGTTCACAATGTGCAATAAGATTTGCAATGCAGCAAAAGCCTAATTCCTAATATTAAATGGCAATATGCACATTTTTATTCTTATTTGTGTGGAAATTTGTCCTCTTTGCAAATTTTATCACATTTCCCCCCAAAGACTTTTTTAGTCTTTCTTTAAAAATGAATTTCCTCGCCACTCCATATCAGCATTACAACCGGGGGGGCTCCTCCCATCCCCGTCCATAGACCAGAACGTCCCTCCCCCTCTAAAACTTTAAAAGGCACCCCCTCGGCACACTTACTTTGTCTATATCTTTCTGTCCTTGCTCTGCTATGACCTTAGGGATCCTCTCCTAGTTTGTATTTATTCCCTGGGTAGTCGTAAGATTCCCTAGGTGAATCCAGGGCAGGGTGCTTCTCCTTCCTCCCCTTCTTGTAAAGTCAGGGATTGGGGCAGACAAGGGGTTAAGCCTTGAATGGCTTCTACTATTTCCTCCGTTTTGTCTCCCTGAGCTCGGCATGGAAGTGACTTGGAAGTTGCTTGTGCTGCAAAGGAATCCATGGTAGATGTTATCTACCTTTTCTTTCATGTCTGCCTTCCTGCACAGAATAGAATTCAGCTGCCACCCCTTTTCTCCCTGTGAGTTGTGTGATTCCTCCGATCGTGGGGGCCATCTTGAGTTTTGCACAGGCGCAATTATGCCTCGGAAACCCACCGCGGCCATCTTAGATGGGCGTGCATGCGAATTTTCGCTCGAAAAGTATTTTGCAATGGTGAATCTCAGGATGCTATTGGAAGTGCGTGTCACTTCCTCTCCTAGGGGTTTTTAAGGCCTGTAAATGGCAGCACTCGTGTTCTCCACTTCTCCATGCGGGTTCGAGCTGACTGTTCCTTCTCTTGTGTAGAGAAGGTAGGTGACTGAGGGGGGATGTGCTTTTTCAGAATGACCATCCTGGTAGTATATTTTTGTTGCTTACCTTTTTTAAACCCATTTCTCTGTTCAGGTTTTTTGTTATGGATTCCTTAGCCTATCCTATGGATAGGAGGTTGGAGTCCGACATCAAAAAAGCTTTTCTGGTGGCATGAGCTGCTTGCAAGCCAGTAGTAGCCTTAGTCTCAGTGGCCAAGGCCATGTCCCCCTGCATCGACGGAATTGAAGGAGCTATTTCGAAAGGAGCAAACTTAAAAGAAATCTCCTCCAGATTGGCGGAACTAAAGTTGGCTACGGGGTTTATCTCAGAGGGCACAGTGGATCTCACCAGGCTAGCAGCACGTTCAATAGCTCTCTCGTGGCGGCCCAACGAGCTCTGTGGCTCAGACCATGGGAGGCAGATGTCTCATCCAAAATGAGCCTCTGCAACTTACCTTTCGAGGGCTTGTGCCTATTTGGATCAAAGGCCTTCCAAGGGGGGAAAAAGTCTATTCTTGCCCCAAGAGAAGAAAAAGCAGAGAGTTCCTAACTTTAAATCCTCTACTTTTCAAGGGTCAGGAAGACCCAGGACCGGGCAGCAGGTGTCTAGGTCTACAGGAGAAGACTACAGACCTTTTTCCTGGAGGAAGGGGCATGCTTCCTTTGCTAGAGGGGACAAGTTTAAGCCTTTTCAGTCAAACAAGAAGCCATCCTGACTATCCGTGCTCCACAGGGAAGGTAGGGGGCAGGTTGGCAGGCTTCCTAACATCATGGAGGCCTACCATCTCCGACCAGTGGGTTTTAGACATTTTAACAAGAGGCTACCGTCTGGAGTTCATCTCAGTACCAACAGATCTCTCCTTACCCCAGCAAAGGGGAAAAAAGAGAGGCCTTGGATCATTATTTGCAGTGGCTGATAAAAGAAGAAGTGGTGTCTCCAGTTCCACCAGAGGAGCAGAGAAAAGGGATCTACTCAATTCTCTTCTTGGTGAAAAAGTCCGCAGGGCGATGGAGACCTATAATAGACTTAAAGTTAGTCAACAAACACCTGGAAGTGCAAAAATTCAAGATGAAATCCATTTTCTCAATCATCACGGCAGTGCTTCCACAAGACTGGCTTCTTTCAATCGATCTACAGGATGCCTACCTCCACATCCCAGTAGCTCATTCTCACCAGCGTTTCCTTTGCTTTGCTATAGCAGGAAGACATTTCCAATTTCGCTGTCTGCCCTTTGGCCTTTCCACTGCTCCAAGCGTTTTTTCAAAGGTACTAGTCACCCTAATAGCGGCTCTCAGACTAGGGGGAATCTCCATCTGGCACTACCTAGACGACAGTCTCTGGTACAACACCCAGAAGGACTCAGTCTCGCTTCCTCTCCAGAAGGTCGGGCCCTTGTCAATTTAACCTCAAGTTTCCAATTCAAGGATTGGGCCACAGTCAGAGACTTGATGTCCCTGCTCGGCTCCATGGCAGAGACCATTCCAGTAACAAAGTGGGCGAGGTGGCACATGAGGCCAGCCCAATATCTTACCAATGGAACAGAGAAGAGGAGGATTGGGATCAGAGGATCCGTCTCTCTCAGTCCTTCAAGAATTCTCTCCTATGGTGGATATCAGAGAAGAACCTTATGAGAGAATATTGCCTCTCTCAACCACATTGGAAGGTCCTAGTTACGGATGCCTCTACTCGGGGCTGGGGAGCAAGATTGGGGACAGAATGGGTCCAGGGAAAATGGCCTATTCGTCAGACCAATGTACCTTCAAACATCTTGGAGATAAGGGCAGCAAAGCTAGCACTGTTTGTTTTTGCGGATGTTCTCAGAGGCTCTTCAGTCAAGCTTTATCAGGAGGCAGGGGGGAATGAGGAGCAAGTTGTTGCTTCTAGAATCCCAGCCTATCATCCAGTGGGCAGAAAAGAACCTGACCTTGCTGACAGCGGAACATCTTCTGAGGATCGAAAATCTGGAGGCAGACTTCCTGAGCAGAAACTGTATCTAAAGCCACAAGTGGTCATTGAACCAGGAGGTTTTTCAGACACTAGTGATGAGATGGAGTCTTCCAGAAATCGACCTTCTAGCCTCTCACCTCAATATGAAGCTTCCAGCATTCTTCTCGAGAAAACCATGCCCATAGGGTCAGATGCGTTGCTCTAAACTTCAGGCTAGCTTATGCCGTTCCTCCATTTCCCCTCATCCAGAAGGTCCTTCTGAAGCTCATCCAAGACAAGACCGAATTGATTCTGATTGCCCCAAACTGGCCACACAGGCCATGGTACCCCTTGCTCCTCAAACTTTCAATAGCCCCTCCGTGGCCTCTCCCCAGGAGAAGGGTTTTGTTGAGTCAGGGGCCTCTTCTTCATCCAAACCCAGCTGCCCAGTCTCTACAGGCCTGGAGGTTGAGCACAGTAAACTGACAAGTCTAGGTTTGCCCAACAAAGTGATAGATACCCTACGTAGGGCAAGAAAACCTTCCACCTCTTCTACCTACTATAGAGTTTGGGAAAGGTTCAAAGACTGGTGCTCCACCCTCCAGGAAGCCACTCTCCCGCAGGTTTTAGGTTTCCTTCAGTCAGGCCTAGATAAGGGTCTACAGTATAGAACCCTTAAGGTACACATCTCCGCCCTATCAGCACTTTCAGGGAGTTCTTGGTCTACGGACTCAACGGTGAAAAGATTCCACAAGGTCCGCCCTCCAGTGACTAAAGTCCCTCCAGCTTGGAGTCTTCCATTGGTATTAAAATCCTTGTCCATGTCTCCTTTCGAACCTCTAGAGTCCAATTCTCTCTTTCTCTCTCTCTCTGGCATCTCAATCTCAAGACTTTGGTCCTGTTACATTGGCATGCCGAGTTGGTGAACTACAGGCCCTCTCCAGTGCCCAGGACTGCATCTCCTTTCTGCATGACAGAGTTATTATAAAACCTGTAAGGTTCTTTTTACCTAAGGTGGTTTCTACCTACCATTTAAAGAAAGAGGTCACTCTTCCTATCTTTTCAGAAGATTTGCAGAATACTGAGGAATTGGAAAAGATTGATCCAGTACGTTGTCTAAAATGCTATCTGGAGATGACAAGCCCATTCAGGAAGTCTGACAGGCTGTTCATTCCATGGGGCAGCAAAAAGGGCCAGGCCGCTGCCACTTTCACCATCAGTAGATGGATAACCTTGTGTATATCCAAGGCTTACCAAGCTCAAGGCAAGCTAGCTCCAGAGGGTTTGAAGGCCCACTCCACTAGGGCTGTTTCATCTTCGTAAGCAGCGCTGGCGGATGTCTGGACTCCACAGATCTGCGAAGTAGCCTCCTGGTCTTCAGCTCGAACCTTCATCAGGCACTATCTGTTGGACTTGTCTTCTTCAAGTAATCATGCCTTTGCAGCTGGTACCCACATGGCCTTGCATTCTTATTAAAATCATTTTTGCATCAGTCCCGGTGTATTGGTTTTCCCACCCATTAGCCTTCCTGGCTCGGTATATCCGGTTGTAATGCTGATATGGAGTGGCCAGGAAATAGGAGAATTCTTTCATACTTACCGTAAAAGAGAATTGTGGTAAGTATGAAAAGAAGTTTTTACTTCCTCTCTGTCTAATAAACAGCAGTTTAGCCTATATTTACAAAACTTATCTAAAGCTCAGGTACATTTACTAAAATATATATATAAGAAATCTAAATCTCTGTATTAACAATAACAACACACTACTAATTGTTGGTTATAGAATGGTAGTATCTGTGGAATGACAATACTCTCCTTTGGAATGTTATAGTAAGACCTATTTGAAACAAAATTTTCTTTATTTATTTTGTATATTTTTGTATTCCTATACTGCTTTTTTCGGACAAAGCTTTCTAGTTCTAAAAAAACAGTTTCAACTGTTTTCTCTAAATGTCTATCATGTTTTCTTTGCACATCATATTATTTTTAGGACAGATGCAGTCTTTAGTTTAACTTAGATTATACTTACCAACCAACGTTTTAAAGTAATAGGGTTCATGTTAAATTCTTGAACAAGCCCAAGGTCATGATACATAAATTCTAGACAGCTTAGCATCTAGGAACATAACATTATTAAAGAAATTGTTAAACAGTGAACTAGTATTAGCATTCAACAGATTAACATTGTTGTAGTGGTATGGATAGCTACAACAGTAACAATTATAATTACAAGTTACAGACAAGCTAAAAATTCACACCAGGCTGATTTAATAAACAGGCCCAGGGTATATTTTCCCAGAATTCACCAGCATAAGTAATGGCTAGATACCATTACCCATCAAATGCAATAACTTTTGAACAAAGCATTTTCCACTTCCAGCTGAGCAGTGCAGTTCATCTTTTTTGGGGACTAAACAAAAACAGCCATTTTAAAAACAACATAAAAAATTGTAGTGATGGAACCTATATGCACAAATTGCAAGAGCGATCTTTGTGACTTCGAGCTGTTAAGTGTCTTCAAGTGGGATATACTTCTTTCAATCAGTCATTATCAATCAGTTGTATCAATCAGTATTCGTATGTAATTTGTATGTTTGCTAAATAGATGTATATATATATCTATATCTATCTATCTATCTATCTATCTATCTATCTATCTATCTATATATATATATATATATATATATATATATATATATATATATATATATATATATATATATATCCTTTGCATGTTTTGGCATATAATAAATACATGCTAATAATACAGGGATGAACAGACTTTTATGCCTAGTAAAGTTTTGCAGAAAAACTTGTGGTTTCACAAAACAAATGAAAATTTCCCAGTAGACCATTAATCCACCACTTGCCTTTCACATGAATCATTGGGATTGGAGCCCTGTCCCTGTCAATATAAGGAGCTGTCTGGGAGGTCATTGCTCTAAGGGTTTTTCTAGTGAGTGGACAGAGAAGGCAATAAGATATTGGCTTATCTGCTTCACCCTAGTCAGCATACCCAGTTCTCCTGGCTGGGAGTATGCAGCATAATAACTCAGTGATGGCTGGTAACTTACGCTTCTCTTTGCAGCCTGATATTCTAGCCTTGCCATAAAAATTCAAAGGAGGCAAAAATGCTAAGCTAAAATTCTGAATTTAAACATATTTTATTGCTCCTTTGTGACTTGTCAGAGTTGGCTTATTTCAAACTACACATCTGTATGCTATAAATTGTGTCCTTGTGATGACATCATCCTCCACATCACCTAATTTTCAACACCAGTCCTAATTCCTTATGCCTTTTCTGTTCATCATTTCCTGCTCATTTCATGCTTTGCAGAGCCCACCTTCACAAAATAAAGTTCAAACAGAGCTCAAAATTATTGTACGCCTTCTAAATGTATATACATTTATGGGACCTGTTATCCAGAATCATTAGAACCTAGGGTTTTCCAGGTGAGGGATCTTTCAGTAGTATGAACCATCGATCATACTTTGTCTACATGAAAAACATTTAAATATTAAATGAGCCCAGTGAGATTTTTTGCCACCGATAAAGATTAATTACATACTAGTTAGGATCAAGTACCAGGTATTATCTATATACATTTATGGATTACACCTCTACCAAATGGCAATTATACAATATTGTATAACCAAACTTTTCCTTTCTAACCCTGCAAGGGCATGTTTTAAATTATTATACCAATGTTGGGTCCCTTATTTTTAGGTTATTATTAGATTTAGATTTTACCATTACAGAGATGCACATCTCCCAGAGTCAAATTATATAATTCTGGTCTATGGTCATGTCAGAACAACCCCAGCATGCCTAGTTTTATCCCAGCCATGGTATAAGCTCTGCCCCAGCCTGATATGGAAAGCAAATCTGGAAGAGCTGAACTTACATCTCTTTCACTACCTGATGTATGGCTCTTTATTTTTAGATTAAAAAAACAATAAATTCTGTGTGTGTTGGACAGATCACTTGTGTGAATATCCATTCCCTATTCCAAGCCAAAAATATAACTTTTGAAGGTAAGCAAAGTAATAATATTTAACAATGTTGAGATGTGTGTCCATGTGAGTCTCTTCTAAACTTATTAACCCTTCTTACTCTAATTTTCTCACCATTATACTGTATTTTTCCATAGCAAGGTTGGGATCATTAAAGCATGTTTTACAACCTTAATCGTATAGAATTGCTTTATTGCTTACCAAGACTGGCCTCTTTGACTCAGCTTTAATGAAACCATCAGGGGCCTGCCTATAATATGGGAAAGTGATAACAACTTAGTAATTAGCTTACTCAAGGGGCTAGGCTTTCCATTAACTGTCCACAGGGCAGCCAAAAGATGTTCCCTATATCAATAAATAATTTTAAATGTCCTTTCTTTATTCCAGTTATATTTTTAATTAAGACACCTAATAATCTAGTCCATGGTAATGCATATTTCTTTCTCAATAAACATATACAGTACAAGCTTATGTACCCAACATTGCCCTGGAAATTTGATGATACATTGAGGCATATTTTTACGAAATTTTGAGAATTTTTACCAATGATGAAAATTAGCCAACACATCTCTAATTTACTAAAAGGAGAGTACAATGGGTTTCGGTGAATTAACGTTGCATAGGTGATCCCTGGTTTTAAATTTCCCCAAATTTTACATAATTTTTTTCCTGGTCCCCTGAAAAATGTAAAATGGGGGTTCTACTGTATTAGAGTAGCTCTCCTGTGCAATCTGTATCTTCAAGTGCTGCGATAGAGGAGAATGCCGTGAGAGAAGCACCTGGGGAGGAACCGCCTACAATGGAGAAGCAGTGGTGTGGACTATAGAGTAACTTTGTAATAGGATGAAAATACACCAGTGTATTGTCATAGACAATTTACCCCATTTCTCTTACAAAATACTGTACTTACAATTTTTAATAAGTATGAGATGAGGTACCTGGTTGCCCAAGACAATGCTTCATCTTTCCTTGCCTATTGAGGAAACTTTGGAAAAATAAGCACTGAATATGTTTTACCACCAGCAATTCACATAATTCATGGTGGGAAAGCATTTGCAAGAGTTTAGTCACCCACAGTAGCAAAGATTTATCGAGGGTGACTAGTCTCCTATTGTGCCATTGCCCTAAAATGGTTACTGGCTTATCTCACTGTGTTAAACTTACATAAGCGCAAAACAAAAACTGTGGTAACGTGTTAGCCAGTAGCAAAAATAACAAATAAAAAATCAAACAAATACAGAAAGTATTGTAGAAGTGATACCTATATTGGCTAACAATAAAAATACATTGCAAGCTTTCAGAGCGCCAAGGCCTCTTCATCAGGCAAATTACAAAAAAAAGAAGAAAAGAATAAATAAATAAATATATATATATATATATATATATATATATATATATATATATATATATATATATATATATATATATATATATATATATATATATATATATAAAAATGTATTTTGCCTGACGAAGGGGCCTTGGTGCTCCGAAAGCTTGCAATGTATTTTTATTGTTAGCCAATATAGGTATCACTTCTACAATACTTTTTGTATTTGTTTGTTTTTTTATGTTATTTAAACTTACATAAGAAACTATTGTTCTTAGGCTGCCCGATAACAACTTTCCTCATCTTCTCCCATGGCCCTCCTGTTTTACCCTTCTTGCAAGTAGCTACCAGTTGTGGTGCTGCTCTGATTTCATTAACAACAATAATAAAAATATAGAAATAGCATACACAGGGCAGTCCTTAGTGGTGGAGGAGAAACTTTTCAGAACCCCCTTATTATTGTTCTTACTTTTTAAAAAGTGCCATATGGACCTGTTTCACATGTAGTCAAGTGAATCAAATTTGAATTATAAGGTGAAACATATTATTATAATCTCCCTATCTTAATGCAAATAATGCCCCTGAAAAACATCATTGGCCTTAGACCAAGAGGCACCAACATTCTTAAAAAAACATATGAATTTACAATAAATCCCTATCACAAAGAATATTTAGAATGTGTATTAACTGCAGCACAAAGCTCTTTTCCTGTGCACTGTGGAATAGGTCAGAGAAGAGCTTCACTTTGATGATGAAACACAATCAGCAATACATTACTGCACAGTGCAACACTGCTCTGTATCGGTACTAAAGGGCAATTTTCTGTAAAGTGAAAATTGAACAACATGGAAAAATGTACAACTAACCTCATTATATTCCCAGTGCCAAACATCAAACGTAGGTTTTTTAAGAGCTTCTACCGTCTCTGAGGATAATGTGTACTGTGAAAAGAAATAGTGTTGAAAAATGTTTAAAATAATGTTTTGTGTTATAAAATGTAAATTTACCTTATCTGTCAAGAAATCTGTAATCTTTGAATAAGTGGCCTGAAGTATTTCAGATTGTAAATTCTACCCTGATCTGCTTTGTCCCCACACCCATAGGTAATGAGCAGGGGGATTAATGGATGAGCCTACAAATACAACAGATAAGTGGAAACCATGGGGGATAGTGGTGCATAGAGGATCTTTTTTAGATGCTGTGTCATTGTTCTAACAACTTTTTTTGGACTTTGAGAAAGGTAGAGGAAAGACATACTTATTTCACATAAAGAACTAAAGAAGTATATATGCTAAAAATGTAATAGAAAATAGTTTTTTTTTACAGTTTTAAAGTGCACTGTTAAAGGAACAGTAACATCAAAAATGTTTTTTTAAAAATTCGTTAGTATAGAAAGAAATAAAAACCACCAAGACTGCTGCTGGGGAGGGAAAGTGAGGGGGGTGATAGCACTCCAACTTGCAGTACAGCAGTAAAAAGTGGTTGAAGTTTATCTGAGCACAAGTCACATGACTTGGGGCAGCTGGGAAATTGACAATATATCTAGCCCCATGTCAGATTTCAAAATTGAATATAAAAAAAAATCTGTTTGCTCTTTTGAGAAATGGATTTCAGTGCAAAAGTCTGCTAGAGTAGCACTATTAACTGGTGCATTTTGAAAAAAAACATGTTTTCCGATGACAGGATCCCTTTAATAAAGGCTTTGCTACTTTAAAGTTTAATTTGTCTTGGTGTTTTTATTTCGTTCTATACTAACGAATTTTTTAAATTTTTTTTAGATGTTACTGTTCCTTTAAGATAATCAAAACAGGTATGTCTACCAGAAAATCATGTAAACATTATATAAACTTAATAGGCTGGTTTTGCTTCCAATAAGGATAATTATATCTTAGTTTGGATGAAGTACAAGGTACTGTTTTATTATTATACAGAAAATTTTGGACTAATTGGATAAAATGGAGTCTATGGGATATGGTCTTTCTGTAATTTGAAGCTCTTTGGAAAATGGGTTTCCAGATAAAATAATAATAGCTTAACAGATCTAAAGTTAGTCGTTACCTTTGGATAGGTTGGCACATCTCTTCGTGGGTTACATTTTTTCACATCCTCCGAGTAATAAAATCTGCATGGGCAGCTCAGTCTAAAAGAGAGAATTTAAGGATCATCATAATACAATAAAATATGAATAATAGATTTTACATAAATAACAAAACTAGAATGGACAAACTGCAGATCCACAGGTATAACAAACAGATGGAGTGAATCAATATTTGTTTACAGGCAAGATGAGAGAAGTGTATCTCCTACTTCATATTTTTTAAGAATATTGTTTTATGTTGGATTTAGCAGTTTCACAAGCTAACCTGTTTGTCTTCTTTTCCATTTCATCTCGAAGATTCCTTAATTCATTCTTGCATTTGTCAATATCAATAGCTTTCAGACCTTCAACTGAAAACAAGAAGCACTTTATGCACATGTCCTCAGAAATGTACTCATCTGTCTCCAATGGCCAGTGCTGCATGTTTTGTAGATATTAAAATGGCCCCATGGATATATCAGTCAGTAGCACCTCTACTTTTTTGAGAATATCCACAAATACAAGCAAACACACTTTGTTGATTAAGCCTGAGGGCAGGTTGGAAAATATTTGATTAGTCATTTCCCTCAGTAATGGTACTATTCCCTAAATATTATGGATACAACATTCTACCTATGTAAATGTGTGATCTCATGTTGAATTTGATGCTTACTTTTTGTTTGTTTTTTGTCACATGTAGAGTATTCTCCATTGGAGAAGAAACATTCATGACCCTTTCCCTGAGGCTCCCACTTTGTTAAATGGGAAATGCATGGATGTCCATGTGTTTAGAGAGCTTTAACTCCCCAAAGAGCATTCCTGGGCAGAAAAGCACCTGCATGTCCATGTACTTCATACTGAAGTCTATAGGAGCACCAAGCAGCAGTCAAGGTTTTTTTTCTCCTGCGGAGAATATTTTTCTTATGATATTAGCCTTACACTGAAGCTTGTATAGCATTGACTAAATTCTGTTCTCTAGTCTGAATACTAAGATTAGTTAAGAACAGATAATACGAATAAAAAACTGGCCTTTCAATCGCTCTGGTTCCATATGTATCATGCTAAATGTTAATGCAAATATACAGAGACCTGACTCAAACAAAAAAAAGATTTTTGAGGATGAAATGCCAGAGATTTTATAAATAGTGTCACTATAATGTTAAAGTTAAACCTCCTATTTAAAATTGGATCTAAATAACTCTGGATGAAACCCAATGAAGACCAGTACCAGATACATCAAATCTATGTAGCTGTTAGGATATCACAGAAATGATAAGCTACTGCTGTACAACTGAAGAATATAAAGACTGAAACATTACTTTTGAATGTAATTCTAATTTACAATCATTATTTAATAATATTTATTTAGTAGAATAATTCAGCATACCTTCCATCCTCCTTTCCAGTATAGCCAACCTTTCCATAACTTCTCGCTTCATTTCAGTGACTCTGAAAGCTCTTATAAAAAACAAAGTTCATATTAGGCATATTAGATGCTACATATTATTATTTGCATCCTATGCTGATTAGATTTATTCTCCATGTACGTGAAATGCTAATCCATACAGTTTTATCTTTAAGGAGGTGATAGGGGTCCATCATAGGTCACACCCCTAGCTATTGTTTCCTATAATGTACAAATATATCTAAATATATATTATTTTTTACCAAAGCTGTACAGGCTGTTGTGTTTTTACAGTATACATTTAAATGTAATTTGTTTGTTAATACAATACATGTTATTTTTTTCACTCATTATTAATCCATCCACCGGTATAGTAAAGGCATAGCCAGTCAAATGTGAAAAAAACCAGGAGGCAGATACCACCATCACTAAAATCTTATTAAATATAAACAATGGGTTTCAACGCTCCACAGACTCTAACTGATAAATACTTATACACAGAACATGTAGAGGTGCATATTTATTATGCAAATGCAATCTAAACACAATATATACACAACATATAAGCACAATAAGTATGCACCTGTATAAATATGCATCCTGTGGAGTTCAATGCTGTTGTGATACACAAAAATAGCTTACCTTGAAAATTCTTCAGTAACTTGAGATAGAACATTCTGAAAGAAGTCTTCTTTCTCTGTAAATATAACAATTACAATATATATTGTTTTTAAATTTGTCTAGTGTGTAGAACAGATATTTTGAAGGCAATAATACTTGATACCTGATTTAATGAAAACTGCATTTTATGTTGCAGTCAGATGTCAGAAAATGGTAATTAGTTTGTAGAAAAGCGGTATAATTCTAACTGCAAATATTATCAATTCCCAATACATATCATTTGAAATCACAGCAATGACCAGGGAATGTGTATTGATCAATCCCCTCTATTTTCTCCTTTTTTTTAAGATGGGATGGTCTACAATACATGACCTACATAGAACCTTCCATGTTGATTTCAGTTATGGTATCTACCCCCCCATCTGTTAGAGACATTCAGTCTTAAATCAAACTTGAGGGGCACATAATGCAGTTACTGTATATCTGAGAGAAACTGAGAAATAACGTTCAGAGTATCTATAATAAGATTTATAATGTCAAGATGGAATGTAATATTGACATATTGAGTGTTCTTCTCCGTTAATGGATTTAATTAATAATACAGATAAGGAAAAGATAAAAGTATACATTGAGATATACATTGACACGTGTAGACAAACTGTGGAAATAATCTGGGGAAATTAAGAGTTTATGATTTTGAAGCTTTTCCGCAAAGTTTCAGGGGGTAGAAAAAATTCGATAGTTGAGGTATTTTCTTGGATAAGAAATAAAAATGTTCAGCATAAAAAGCTGCCCGGCAGACCAATTGAGGAAGAAAATGAAATGATACTAATGTTGTAGTAAATAGGGAAGGACGAATTTGACCCATTTCGTTTCACCAAAAATTTGCCGCAGGCGAAATGTCGCAGACGCCCATTAAAGTCTATGGGCATCGAAAAAATGTTGTCGTGCGGCGAAATTTTTTGACATGCGTCTTTTTTTTTTTTGATGCATGCCGCTATACAAGTCTATGGGCGTCATTTTTTCGGCGAAACAAAGCGAAAAAAATCGCCCATCCTGAATTAGACAAGGTACCTATAGATTTTGATTAAAGTTGGTTACTCTTGATGTGGAGCATTTATATTTCGTTCCTCAATTCAACATGATGTCATAAGAGGCCTGTAGACTTTTTGGAGTCGATGCAGTACACAGATTAGGTCACTCAGTAAATTGGTTTTACAGTTGCTGGTACTTACGAATAATCATTTTTTGTTTTAAATAAAATTAGAAAAGCATTTATCTCTAATTTTAATCAACAATGGGGTGAAATTGGAAATATTTTACTGGAACAAAGGGTCAAGAGCCTCAATGACCACGCAGAGAACAAATACTGTGAGAGATCATTTATGCAGCAGTCATTATAGAGGAACCCATGAGAATGATGTATCGGTTTTGGGAAAAAATATGCAAAGCATGACGAGGGAAATTATAAAAATCAAAACATATAAAACTACATAAAATTAACTATTGTTATGAATGGACAATACTTTTTTTACTAAGCAATTTATAACATATAAAACCAGAAAGCTCTAAAGTGAAACTGGTTTCATTTTCTTTTTTAGTGCTAGATATAATAAAAAAACATAGATGCTCCTTAATTAAAAGCATAGCAAACAATATATTTAGCACCAGCTCTATTTATTGAGCTCATGTTAAAAAAGGGGAATATATAGATTTCACAAGGACCGTCAGAGTGAGAGCTGTCTATCTGGATTAACAAATTAAGAAATCTGGACAGGACTTGTGACATCAAAACCCTGCCCTCTGATTTCATAGACCATCCTGAAACATCTGCCAATCCACACCTACATCGTGTTCCCCATCCCACCCCCTGCCTGGAGTTCCCACCACAAAATGTTGAAACTCTAGATGTTTTATATATAATGAATTATATGAGTAATGATCCTTATGTATTTATGTAGATAACTCATTACTGAGCTAGTACAGCAACACCTTAGGAGACCTCCTATTGTTTTAATATTTTTATATTTTTGGTTATCAGAGCACTGTGAAGAACGTTTTTTGTTTATGTATATTACTATTCTTACGGGTTAGAATATGGTGTGCATGGTATGTAGACTTTGTTATTCAATATCCTTTAAGTTGTATTAGTTATATAAATTACTTAAAAGGCCCTGTTTTTGCTATAACAATGTCAGATTCATATATGACCTAATACAAGGCGGCAGACGATTAGGAAGTGGCTTCATCCTTCATTTGGTGTGTTTATGTCCTTTAAAATTGACAATATAAAGTACTGTAAAAATAAATGAATGAAAAAGTTAATGTAAAATATTACCTGGTCTTGGTGAAAGAGACTGGGAAATGATGCGATATGCAGAACTAAAACATGGAAAAATTTGTAATAATTTGTAACATTAGAATCCGCATATTTTTATTTACAACCAAAATAGTTTAATTACTTTGTACATTGTATATGTGTGCTATGCTGATGGTTGTATGACTTACCTTTTTGAATTTTTAGGAATAGTAGAGTCAGTAGCAATAACAGTGCCCTTTTTATCCAAAAGAACTATAGCTGCCTGCCTGTCAAAGTAAATACAACAATTATATAGTTTAGAATCGTCAAAACAGATTTAGCTCTACTCTACATGAATAAAGATTCTTATCAAGCTAAACATTCCAGTACATACAGTTAGTTACATACTTACATATTTAAATCAGGTTGAAAAAAGACAAAGTCAAGTTCAACCCCTCCAAATGAAAAACCCAACACACACCCCTCCATACCTTCACATAAATTGTATACCTCCATATCTATACTAACTGTAGAGTTTAGTATCACAATAGCCTGTGATATTATGTCTGTCCAAGAAATCGTCCAAGCCACTCTTAAAGGCATTAACAGAATCAGCCATCACAACATCACCCAGCAGTGCATTCCACAACCTCACTGTCCTCACTGTGAAGAACCACCTATATTGCTTCAAATGAAAGTTCTTTTCTTCTGGTCTAAAGGGGTGGCCTCTGGTACGGTGATCCTCTTTATGGGTAAAAAGGTCCCCTGCTATTTGTCTATAATGTCTTCTAGTGTAATCATGTCCCCTCGCAAGCGCCTTTTTTCCAGAGAAAACAACCCCAACCTTGACAGTCTACCCTCATAATTTAAGTCTTCCATCCCTCTAACCAATTTAGTTGCATGTCTCTGCACTCTCTCCAGCTCATTTATATCCGTCTTAAGGACTGTAGTCCAAAACTGCACTGCATACTCCAGATGAGGCCTCACCAGGGTCCTATAAAGAGGCATAATTATGTTTTCATCCCTTGAGATAATGCCCTTTTTTATGCAAGACAGAACTTTATTTGCTTTAGTAGCCACAGAATGACTGCCTAGAATTAGACAACTTATCTACAAAAGCCCTTCTCATTTAAGGAAACTCCCACCACACTGCCATTTACTGTATAACTTGCATTTATGTTATTTTTGCCAAAGTGCAGCTGATGAGAAATGGATGCAAAAGTTGATTCAACGCTGTATCAAAAGCTTTGTAAAATTCAAAGTAGATCACATCTACAGCAACCCAACTGTTGGAGTTCGGCTTACATTTGTTTGTGACATAAAATGGACAAATATTACGTTTATAAATGTGTTTACATTAACTTTTTTGACAGTTCTTTAATTAATTAAAAATGAGGAGAGCACTCCAAGGTAGCAAAATACAGTGGTTGTGTTTATTCAAGACAACTACACAATATGTTTCTGGTCTTACATACCCTTTCTCAAGGGTACATGTGAGAAAAGGGTATGTAAGACCTGAAACATGTCGTGTAGTTGTCTTGAATAAACACAACCAAAGCATTTTGCTAACTTGGAGTTTTCTCCTCATTCTTAATTAATTGATGGGTGTCAGGATAGCGGTATACCTGGAAGAGGATTTGATGCATTTTTAGTTAGCTAAAGCAGTGCTAAGAACTTTCTGCTTATTTTTTGACAGTTTTATTGCTTCAGTCAATAGTTGGGTAATTTAAATCCCCCATTAATAATGCTTGACCCAAACTTGTATCCTTTTGTAGATGCAACAGGAGCTGAGCATCTTCCTCTTTACTTATTCGAAGGGGTTCTATAGCATACCCCTGTAAGTAACTTGTCGCCTTACACTATGCAAAATGCTCATATACTGTATAAGGATTTAGCTCTATCATTCTCCTACACAACTGCTTCTTTAATATTAAGTTCCAAATCATGTTTGACATTATCCTCCTTTCCCTTCCCTATCCCTCTGAAACAAGAAATTTAAGTTACATCATATTTTATCATATACATGTGACTTTAAAGTTATTAATTTGTAATTACTATTATTATTATTCTAGATATCTATTGGGCAATATTTAATATCCCATTGGGTGGGTACCAAACTGGCAATTAAGATGGTTCTCTCCTGACAAGCCATTATGATCCAATCATTGTCTCAGGGGTCAATTGATCAGCTTGATTTGGTGCAGAATGTAGGGGTCCAAATCAGGTATAGATCAGTTTATTTCTCATTCCCACCTCACTAAAGTTGTATTGCCAGCTTTAGGCTTTGTTATATTTGCCAGTAAACCTCACCAATTGATTAATACGGGTTTAAACAGCTGTTTCTAGGATTTTTTATTTTGCCATTTCCAGATACTAGTAATGATCAAGCAAAACAAGGAATGATAATAATTGCTGTTGTTAATGGGAATTTTCAGTAGTCAATATAGACTATAATATATATATATATATATATATATATATATATATATATATATATATATATAAATTGGGTTTATATTTATTTATATATATATATATATATATATATATATATATATATATATATATATATATATATATATATATATATATATATATATATATATATATACATACATATATACACAGTATATATCACCAAATTTCCTCTTTTAACGACTACGGAAAATACAGTCCAGGCAAATGATTTACTGTTGCTTAGATAAGAGACACTAGAACCATTAACACATAAAAGAAGATGATTCTTTATCACGTAAAGTTTGCAAACGGAGGGACATAAAACAATTACGTGTTCTACAGTTACAGTATATAGCATCAATCCGGAAATATTTAATTGCTTGTATAGTCAGTAAAATCGGTTTCCCCCATCCCCCTAACACAAAGGATTTAAGAACAGATTCAGTCTAAATAATCCTGTTGCTATGAAATTATGTTCCTAAATATACAGTAAGCAAAATAAAAGAACAGGTACAGTACCATGGCAAGCCAGCTGACGCACAGAGGAGATCCTTAATCTCAGCAGAACTGCTTTGCTGACTGAAAACAACCTGCAAAGGTAATTTAAGAACAATCTCCTTATGACACCAAGAATTATATAATAGATAAAACATTATGCTGATACAAAACCATGAATTCTAGTTTAGGTGCTCTACACAGATCTGCTGCTGATTTCAAAGCAATTATGCAACTATACAAATAATTATAAATCATGAATTGTGGATTCATAATAAGCTAAATCAATTTAAAATGGTAAACACAAATAAATTATAAACCAAATTATCCTTTATTTCCCACTCAATACAGTTATTTGGATGTGAGGTACTACAGGTATGGGACCTGTTATTCAGAATGCTCGGGAACCAGGTTTTTCCGGATAAAGGATCTTTCCTTAATTTGGATCTTCATACTTATATTTCACAAGTCTACTAAAAAAAAGCATTTAAACATTAAATTAACCCAATAGGATTCTTTTGTCTCCAATAAGGATAAGTTGGGATCAAGTACAAGGTACTGTTTTATTATTACAGAGAATGAAGATATAGGTTTAACAATTTTGAATTATGTGATTAAATTGTACTCCATGGGAGATGGCCTTGCAATAATTTAGAGCTTTCTGGAGAATGGGTTTCTGGGTAATGGATCCCATACCTGTATATGCAACGCAAGTTCAAGACTTCTATGACATTTTTTTCTATTCCATTTTTTTGCAACACAGAAGTTCATACTCCCACGATATGGTGAAATCTCATAAGTTTATATACATAGATATAGATATAGATATAGATATAGATATATATAGATATAGATATAGATATATATATATATATATATATATACACACACACACACACACATATGGGATCCATTATCCAGAAACCCATTATCCTGAAAGCTCAGAATAATGAAAAGGCCGTCTCCCATAGACTCCATTTTATCCAAATAATCCAAGTTTTTAAAAATTATTAAATTTTTCTCTGTAGTAATGTACTTGGTCCAAACTAAGGTACAATTAATCCTTATTGGAAGCAGAACCAGTTTATTGGGTTTATTTAATATCTCCATGACTTTCTAGTAGACTTAAGGTATAAAGATCCAAACTACATTATCCAGAAAACACCAGGTCCCAAGCATTCTGGATAATAGGCTTGATACATACATACATATATATATATATATATATATATATATATATATATATATATATATATATATACACACAAATTTTGGCAGATACAAAATTCTGCCATACAAAAACTAAAATCTGCAGCAGTATATAATAACAAATTTAAAAATACCAACCTTTTGAATTTTTCCATCAACATCCAGGTATATTGTCCTCTGGCCGTGTGCTGATGCTCCGGACCCCATTGATGTACAGAGATTAGAACCCTGACACACTTAGTTTTAAGAGTATTTCTAAATATTATTTGCTCAGTTAAGACACTAAATACTCTGAGGCATTTCAGAATATTTCCGGTTATGTTTCTGGCACTTCCAGATGTTTTGCAGCTCAGTTATTCTTTCCAGTTTTCAGTAACTCATAGTGGACACTAGTGTCTCTTTTTTTTTTCTACCAGAAGCTTTCCTTTCTCTTGCTAATAAACTCAAAAAAACACAGCTTTGCTTTTATGTAGAGGAGGTATTTTACACGTGTTGCATTGTCTTCTCTTATGTGCTTTGATCATTCCTCTTAGCAAGTTAATTGGCAGTCACAGTTACAAGGAAAGAGAGAAATGGTATAATTATTAACAGCTGATAGATCCTTGTTGCCATGGCTCTAATGCTGTAACAAGCTTAAATAGTCATCTCAGATCAGTACCTAGGGATCTATGACAAAACTTGCCCTCTCCCTCTGCACTCTTCATATATTGCTCATTTCAGTTTCAATAATAATAATACAATGTCTAATAGAAGAATGTTGGCTCCTAAAGGAAATATCCAAAAATCCAAAAACTTAACTGAAAAAAAGCTGATGGGTATATCTCAGAAACCATGTAAAATAGAAAATGTAACCCCTGTAACCTAGGGTTGCCACCTTTTCTGGAAAAATACTGGCCTTCCTGTATATTTATATTTTTTCCATTTTAATAACATTAGGTTCAACCATCATTTTTACCTGCCAGGCATTTTTTGGGGTTATTACCTGAAAAATATAGAAATTTTTTCATACTCACCGTAATTTCTATTTCCAAGTCACTTCCATGGCAGCATTCACCAACATGGGTTAATCCCGCCTATCAGGTCACTGGACAGGAAAGAGTTAACGATCGGTATAAATACCTTGCTCCTCCCAGCAATCCTCGTCTAGTAACAAGCTCCAGAAGAAGGGAGGGAAGTTGGTGAATGCTGCCATGGAAGTGACTTGGAAATAGAAATTACGGTGAGTATGAAAAAATTTCTATATTTCCCAAGTCACCCATGGCAGACAATTCACCAACATGGGATTTCCCCAAGCTTAAAGAAGGGAGGGACCATTATCGATCAACCAAAAAACTTTATTTAGCATGAACAACAGATTGCAAAATCTTTCTTCCAAACTTTGCATCTTGAGACAGCATCACATTCAGTCTGTAATGACGAATGAAGGTACAAGAAGATGTCCACCTCGCAGCCTTGCAGATGAGGTCTGGCGGGGCCTTGGCTTCCGCCGCCCAGGAAGTAGCCATGGCTCTTGTAGAGTGAGCCCTCAGGTCCTTAGGAATCTCATTGCCTGTCAACCGATAAGCTAGAGCAATGCAGGAGACAATCCAGCGGCCAATCGTAGATTTAGCTGGTGCCATACCCTTTCTAGGGCCCCTCGGAATCAGGAATAACTTGTCAGATTTTCGCCAATCCTTCGTTCGCGTCAGATAATGCGAAACGGCCCTCACCAAGTCCAAAGTATGCCATTCTCGCTCCTTGTTAGACTTTGGAGACGGGCAGAAAGAAGGTAGTGTAATTTCCAAATCGGCATGAAATTGGGAGATTACTTTTGGAAGAAACTCAAAAGATGGTCTCATAATCACTTTGTCCGGATAGACAACTGTGTCTGGCTCTTTTGCTGACAAAGCAGAAATCTCACCAACCCTGCAAGCTGAGGTAATAGCGACCAGAAACAGGACTTTCAATGTCGCATGCCAGACCGAGGCTTTCCGCAAAGGCTCAAAAGGTGAAGACATTAATGCTCGTAAGACAATCGTAAGGTCCCAAGGTGGAACTCTGGATTTCTTGAAAGGACACACCCTTCTCATTGCGTTGAAGAACCGGTTAACCAGAGGCTCCTCCGCCCAGGAATGACCACACAATGCAGATAATGCGGAGACTTGACCTCGCAGGGTGCTTGTGCTAAGTTTTCTCTGGAAACCCACAAACAGGAACTGAATCACCTGTTGGACAGTAGGATCTTTTGGGTCAAATTTGTGTTGTACTGCAAATTCTGCGAAACACTTCCAGACCCTGTAATATTGAGCCGAGGTAGAAGCCCTCCGAGCCTTCAATAAGAAATTCACCAGATCTTCCTGGAAACCATATTCTGCTAGCCTCTGCCTTTCAATTTCCACGCCGTCAGTGACAGGGAATCCACTCCCTCGTAGACCACTGGGCCCTGGGATAACAAATCCGGCTGAAGAGGCAGTCTCAGAGGTGGCTCCACTGCCAAACTCTGCAGGAGCGGAAACCAAGGGCGTCTCGGCCAATACGGAATTATGGCTATGACCAAGGCTTTTTCGATATCCACCTTTTTCAACACCCTCCAAATCATTGGAAAGGGCGGAAAAACATAACCAAATATCCTGCTCCAATCCTGGAGGAGTGCATCCACTGCTTCTGCCAGAGGACATGGTGCCCTGGAGAAGAACCTGCTGCACTTGTGGTTTTTGTCCGTGGCCATAAGATCGATTTCTGGCCTTCCGAACCTCTGTACTACACCTTGAAAGGTTAGCAGACATAAACTCCATTCTCCTGGTTGCAAGGTGTTGCGACTGAGAAAGTCTGCCTCCGTATTCTGACTGCCTGGAATATGTAAGGCTGTCAGCCCTTCTAGATTTTCCTCTGCCCACGTCATTATTGGGGCCAGTTCTTTTAGCAGTCGGGCGCTTCTGGTGCCACCTTGCTTCTGCACATAAGACACAGTTGTAACATTGTCTGACTGAATCTTTACCCAGGCATGTAGAATCTTTTCTGAAAAGGCCAGCAATGCCTCTTTCACGGCCCGTAGTTCCAGAATGTTTGAGGAGACACCCTGCAGGTTCCAATGACCTTGAACACTGCGGCCTTCCAGTACTGCACCCCAGCCTCTCTCTGAAGCGTCTGTCGTGATCACCACATACGGGGGGTTTGCAAGGACCATCCCCTGAGTCAAATTTCCTACAACCAGCCACCAACTTAAACTGTCTTTGGCGTCCTCTGAAACTACAATTCGTGAATTTAGTTTCAACTGTCTTGAAGCATTCTCCCTCAGGAAGAATTGTTGGAGAGGCCTCATGTGCCACCTGGCCCACTTCACCATCTGGATCGTAGATGCCATGAGACCTAGGACCGACATGCATGATCTTACTGAGACTCTTTGTTGTTCTTTGAACTGTCTTATTTGTCTCAATATATGCTGTATCTTTTCTTGAGGAAGTGAAACTATTCCTTCCTGCGTATCCAGGTGTGCACCCAAGAAGACCATCCTTTGTGACGGAAGTAAGCTGCTCTTCTCCCAGTTTATTACCCAACCGAACTGTTGGAGTACCAGGATTGTTCTGTCCCTGAATTTCAGAGCTTCCTCTCTTGATGAAGCCACCAACAGAATGTCGTCCAGGTAATGAAATATAGGCACACCTTCTACTCTTAGAAAAGCCACGACCGTGACCAGGACTTTTGTAAACGTTCTTGGGGACGTTGAGAGGCCAAAGGGAAGACAGGTAAACTGGACATGTTGACCTCTGAAAACAAATCGAAGATACTTCCGGTGTGTCTTGTGCACTGGTACATGGAAATATGCGTCCTTCAAGTCCAGATTTATTAGCCATGATTGTGGAGGAACTGCTTGTAGGATGGACGTCAGTGATTCCATTCTGAAGCGCCTGCAGTTGACAAACTGATTCAGAGGGCGTAAATCCAGTACCGGTCTGAATGCCCCGAGGCCTTCCGGACTAGAAAGAGCTTCGAATAGAAACCTAAGCCCTGTTGGGACTTCGGAACCCATTCCACTGCCCCCGAGTTCAGGAGTTGATCTACATACTCCTGTAACACTTGGTCCGAACCTGGTACCTGCGGGACTGAAGACACCTTGAACACATTGCGAGACGGCACCCTGTGGAACTCCAACTGATATCCTTCCTGAATCACCCTCAGGACCCATTGGTCTCTGATTTTTGAGGCCCAGACCGCATAAAAGGATGTTAGACGTGCCCCCACTCTGCTGGTCTGAGCCGGCCTGATCTCATTGCTTCTTCTCCGTATGGCTTGAGCTGAAAGTAGAACTTCTCCTATTGGGAGGCCTACTTTCCCCCCTTGTGGGCTTCCAATTAGTCTGTCTTCCGGCAGTCCTTCCATATCTAGGCTGTCTTGAACCCCGAAAGGACCTGTTAATGGGGGAACTAGGCCTCCCCCCTTGACGCCTGAATCTCTTCTCCTGCGGCAAAAATACACTCTTGCCCCCGGAAGCTTTCTTAATGATGGAATCGAGTTTCTCACCGAAGAGCATCTCTCCCTCAAACGGCAACTGACATAAATTCCCCTTAGAGGCTGAATCCGCCAGCCATGGCTTCAACCACAAAGCCCTTCTTGAGGACACCGAAAGTGCCATAGTTCTTGAAGCTAGATGTACCAGATCTAGAGAGGTATCGGTCATGAAATCCACCGCTAGTTTCAATTCAGACAACATTTCACGTAACCCAGACCTTTTGACATTAGAAGAAATGGCATCTTCCAGGTTATTCAACCACACCTTCATAGCTCTTGATGTGGAGGTCATAGCTACTGCCGGTCTACAAGTTGCTCCTGCCGCTATAAACGTCTTCTTGAGGTTGGTTTCGATCCGTTTCTCCATTGGATCACGGAAAGCTACTGCATCATCCACTGGCAGCGTCGTCTTTCTTGCCAACCTTACCACCGCAGCGTCGACTTTAGGCGGATTGTCCCACAATTTAGAGAAAGACTCCTCCACCGGATACTTTTTTGCAAACTTCCCCTGGATAACAAACTTTTTCTCTGTTCTCTTCCACTCAGAGCTGATGATTTCCTTAATTGAATCATGCACCGGGAAAGTCACCTGTCTTTTCCTGACCGATGGGAAGAATTTATCTGCTGAACTAGACTTAGGTAGCTCTTCCGAAAGACATAGCGTCTTCCTTACTGCCTTTACCAGATTCTCTATCGCTGTAGGATCAAATGCAATCTCTTCCTCAGAAAACACTTCTCCCTCCTCTGAGAGTTCTGAATGTGCGTCCCCTGGAGAGTACAATTCTTCATCTGACACATCTGATAGAGACTCATATGGCAAATCTCTGACCCTCTTAGCTTTCCTCTGTACCCCAGAGGTAGAAGCAGTAGCCTCTTGCATGCCTTGTACTACAGCTTGCTTGATGATGGAGACCAGAGCATCCAATTGTGGGGCTCCTGAAGGCTGAGGGTCTGCAGACGCTACTGGGTCCGTAGCTGAAGCCGCTTTCTTTGAGAGAGTAGGCTCCCCTTTCTGCAATTCAGTTGACATATGTAGGCTGAAAATGGAAAAGACAACCATCAGCCACTAATTATCGTTCTCTCTCATTACATCCATATATCCACAGCCAGCTTACCTAGGACCTTTGGGCTGAGATCCTTTTCCAGAGCCAGGCTGATCCATAGTAACCTGTAACACATTATTCCATAAGCATAAATTCAATTACAAAAGCAAGATTCCACTGGAAAGGCACTCACAGTCTGTAGCCGAGTGAACCAACGCTCTCCAACTTCCGGCGAAGTGTACAATCACATCCAGCCAAAACGCCAGCCTTGCACACACTGCCAGCGTCTTCTTATTGCGTCACTTCCTGACGCCGTTTTCCCGCGCGTCAGTCCGGTCGCGCGTCACTTCCGGGCGCGCGCGTCCATTTCCGGGCGCGCGTCTTCTTTGAGCGCGCGTCTTCCGCGTGCGTCACTTCCGGCACGCGTCACTCCGTTCGCGTCAACTCAGGCGCGCGTCTTACACGCGCTTCCGCGTCCGTACTCGACGCGCGTCCGCGTCAGTATTGGCGCGTGTGCTCTTCCATGGAACAAAACACTTTACCCAGCCTCGAATCCATCTGAAACGGCTGATCCTCTGGACTGCTTCATCCTCCTCTCTACCTTTAGGAGGGAATTCTTACAGCAGCTCCAGCACACAACCCTGCCCAACGGGTTCTTCTCACCACAACCCGTATAGGGTGCACTTGGAGGCATCAGAGGGGAGAGAGAGAGAGAGAGAGAGACCCACTCTGGTATGGTAAGCTTAGCAGCCTTTTAGCCATCTGTAGCAGCCTGTAACAGTCTGTAGCAGCCTGTCGTGACCTGGACAGGAAAAAAGACGAGGATTGCTGGGAGGAGCAAGGTATTTATACCGATCGTTAACTCTTTCCTGTCCAGTGACCTGATAGGCGGGATTAACCCATGTTGGTGAATTGTCTGCCATGGGTGACTTGGGAAAACCCCTTTTTTGATTATTTGGCTAAACCCAGTGCAAAACACAATATCTTTAAATTGGGATAGAGACATCTCCCACTGACCTATACATGACCTTGACTGGTTTGAGATGGCAGATTTTCTGATTTTGGCGTTTTGAAGCATCAGGGTATAATAAATTTCGAGAAAAAAAAAATTTAAAATTTTTCCCCAAAAAAGCCAACCATAAAAAAATCATGTTTTAGTAAATAATCCTCTTAATATACATGTCTATAGAGTCCCACATAAAAGAGGGCTATTTACAACTAGAAGCGAATATGTTCTCCCTACAGTTATTTGCATATTTAATCACATTCTTTAAAGAAAATGAAAATTTTATATAAATATAAGCTTCATCATAATGAAATAAGAAACTTTCTACATATAATCAATGAAACATTCTGTACTGTTTCTGAAATAATCAAGTTTTCCTTCACCGTCACTCTCTCAGCATCTGTTTCTCTTCTTTCTTTCTTCATGATGGAGCAGGGTGTCAGATTTTTATTGACAGTTAGATCCAATAGTTCTTTTAGGGGAGCTCCCTTTTCCAGCAGTACAGGTACAAACAAAATCTAACAAAATAACTTTGGCACAAATCCTGCATGTCCTGCATGAGAGACATGATTTGAGAATCTTGCTTGGTGGTCCAGTAAGGATGCAATGGGGACACCTGGCACATCCACGGCAGGGACGCCTGCAGCGTTTGGCTCCTTTGGTCGTGTAGGTGTGTGCTGTTCTTCCATGTTTTTGCCACTCCAGTAATTCTGGATTTATTCAGCGCTCTCACGGCTGACATCATTGCGAAATTCAAATATTTAAAGGTGCAAGTGTCTTTTGTGCAACGTAAAGGTTCTTCCTGGTTCCTGGGTTCTTTCTAGTTTGACTCCTTGTGCTGAAATTCTCTGTGTTTGACCCTTGACTGTCCCTGATTCTAACATCATGCTGCCTGAACTGACCCCGGCCTGTATTGACTATTCTTCTGATTCCGATTTGGTGCTGTGATTCTTCTCTGTGTATGACGTTGGCCTGTAACCCAGACATTGCTCCTGTTACCTATTTTGGCACCGCATTGCCTGCTTGGTTTGCCCCGGCCGGTTCCTTGACTTCACTGACTGCTCCCCCATCCCTTCTGTACATGTTCGGTTCCTGTGCTCACCCAGAACTCTTTCCCTGGTTCTCCCACATTAAGACCTGGTGAGTAGCAGAAGGAACCACCGGAAGCCAAAGGCGGCTACTATAGGCAGAAGAGTGGACATTTAGCCTGTCCCCTAGTAAATGGCCATTATTTAAGATGATCCCAATCGCGCTGCCTCTGCCGATGCAGCCATACATAATCTCAGACAAGGCAAGCAGGGGGTCGAGGACTGCTGTATGGAGTTCCGCCATTGGGTGGTAGAGACGGGCTGGAATAACACCGCTCTGAAAAGCCAGTTTAGAGAGGGACTGTTTGCAGTTATCAAGGATAGCTTAGTTAATTTTCCTTTTCCATCCTCCCTAGACTCCCTGATGCACTTGGCGATACAAATTTATAGGAGGCAGAGAGAGAGAGACATCAAGAAGATACCCCTAGGGTTGCCCCCTCCAGTTCCTCCCCAGACTTGGCACTTAAGCCTCTCCTCACTGCCCCTAGATCTCTAGAGGAATCCATGCAACTAGGCTGTACCAGATTAACCTCAGAAGAAAGGTCTCATAGGCGGTCTAATGGCTTGCTCCTGTAACCCATTTTGGTACCGCATTGCCCGCTTGGTTTGACCCAGCCTGTTCCTTCACTGATTGCTCCCCTTTCTCTTCCGTACACATTTGTTTCCCTTGCTCGCCCAGAACTCTCTCCCTGGTTCTCCCACATTAAGACCTGGTGGCATCTGAGTAGAGGAGGGCAAGCAGAAGAGTGGGCTGAGACCGGACCTAGGGGTTAGTTCTGGGTTTGGGATTCCGTACGTTACACAGGATTTCTGGTGATTTTAATAGAGTGAGCTCTAACAAATCTTCTAAGCAAAAGGAGCCCCCCTATATATTCAAAATCGGACTCACAACTCCTGCATGAAGACAGAATTAATTGAGACAGATGCTGAGAGGTGGAGCATGAAGAGCAATTTGATTATTTCAGAAACCATTCAGAATTTTTTACTGACAATATTTAGAACATTTCTTATTTCAGTATGATGAAGCTTATACTAAATTTTCATTTTTACACTCATTCCTTCCTGCCTTCCGTTTAGAACAGAGCGCTGCTATTGATGCAGTGGAACCTTGGAACTACTATCAGCTCCTTGGTTCTCTTTGCACTCTGTTTCCATAGGTGCAACACACATCAAACAATGGAAATGATGCAATGTACACTTTAGTGCAACTGCATCCAATTTGCAAAAAAGTTTGTGCACAGTGGCGGAACTACCGGGGGAGCAGGGGGTGCGAGCGGGCCAGGGCCTGCACCCCCTCAGGGCCCCCCCGGCAGCCCGTGCGCCACTCAAAATGCGGGCCGTACGGAGGGGGGCGGGGCCCGCACCGGGGCCAGCCCCCTCTAGTTACGCTACTGGTTGTGTTCATATTGACAAATCTCCTACAATTGTAGGAGTTAGGTGTAATACCCCAATGTGTCAACAGTGTCGCTGCAACTCTGGGGTTAATGTATCATAACAACCAGGCAGACAAGTTTAACAATTCAAAAATGCCAGTAGCATACACAAATAGCAATATGAGCTGTCAGTGACACCAAATTGAAAGCTGCAAATAAGCAAAATAGTAAGGCAAATTATTTAAAAACTATAAAAATGAAAATAAGTTGTAAAGTTGCTAAGAATAGGACATTCTATAACATGCAAGAATTTCCCTTAAGGGGGAACTAACTTTTTAAGGCTTTCTTTTTTGTCTTTCTTTCCACATCATTGGGGCAAGCGTTTTCAATATAGCCCCTGTTATGCTGTTGGGGTGAAGATATAGGGTAGCTACAGGTAACTGATGAACAAGCACAGAGTTCCATGTAACAAACCACACATTACCAGTCAAAATTTGTGACATGCTGGACTTCTGAATAGGAATCTATATGGTATATGACACCAACAATGTAGCTGGAGTTATTCAATGGGTAGAATTTCTGCCAGCCCTAAATGCTGCCATGCCAATAATCTCATTGGAGATTGTTGCACAATCTGGATGTGAGCAGAATAACATGTGACTGGGTCCCTAATCTAACAATATGGGGCAACAATTGCTCAAGTATGAAAATCCAGTCAACTAATGCCTTGTAGTAGTGCACTTGGTGGAGGTGATACTATAAAGGGAAGTGACAGAGCTGCATCATCCTCTTTCTTCCAGTTCAGATGGTTGCTCAGCCTGAAGACTGATCTATCAGATTGGTGTAATGGAGCCATCCATATGTGTGACCTAAACTTAGCAATCAGATGGCATGGTGTGCTCAGCTAGATTTCTCATCCCAAGCTCTGTTCCCATATCTGTTTGAACCTGTACAATATTTCCAAGTCCTGTTTGTGTTTATTCTCAGACTGTCCAGTTAGTACTAGTGATGAGCACGTTCTAGTCTTTCCTGCCCTATCATCTTCTCATATTTCTAGTCTTAAAGAAAAACTTTACCCCCAAAATAAATACTTAAGCAACAGATTAAAGAATCTTACCAAATTGGTATATACCTGTATATTTAAGTAAATATTGTCCTTTTACATCTCATGCCTTGAACCACCATTTTGTGATGGTCTCTGTGCTGCCTCAGAAATCACCTGACCATAAATACTACAACTGTAACAGGAAGCAAAATTAATACCTCTGTCTGTTAATTGGCTCATGTGACCTAACATGTATGGTTTGTTTGTGTGCACCATGAATCCTAGGATCCCAAGGGGCAGCCCTTGTTTTTTAAATGGCAATTTTCTATTTGGGATTACCCAATGATACATACTAATAAAAAAGTATATTATTATGAAAATGGTTTATTTACATGAAGCAGAGTTTTACATATGAGCTGTTTTATACTATATTTATTCTCTACTTTTATAGAGACCTACATTGTTCAAGGGGTATAGTTTTCCTTTAATATAAAAGACTCATTCAAGTTTATATCCTTCTCCATTTCATTTGTCTTTGTAGTGATTCTTTGCATCTTGGATGTCTGCTTTCTGCCCACATAGACCTCCAGTATACTGCTTTCAATAGCAATTAGATTTTCAAATAACTTTCAAAAAATTGAACATTGTTATTTGATGAATATGAGGAAGTTGCTTAAGATTACAGTATCTTTTGGATCAAGCATAACGCTACTTCGAATAATTTGTTTAATACTCTGCTAAACTCCTTCAACATAATTCATACTGAGCTCCAGTCACTGCATCTTCAAGAAATGCTGGCAAAGACAAATTTCGGGCCATTTTCCATGCATTTCTTTACAATTTAAATGTGTTTGAAAATTTAAATAGAAATTGTTTCAGTTGCAACAACAGCAAAACATAATTTTAATTTTAGAGGTGGTAATGTTAAAACTTAACCTTTAATCATATTCAATTAAAATAAATATCATTAAAAAAACATCCACAGGGGGTGCTCCCCACCCAACACAAGAAATGTATGCTTTATACAATTTGGGGAAATAAAACTTCCATCTGCACACAAAACAATGTAGCCCAGCCTAGTGCAAAATGGGGTAAGATTTAGGATGCCACTTTGTGTGCATTTCATGCACTTAAAAGCTTGACCCATACTCACTGCACAGCAGACATGTATCGTGCCTCCGGATAATTAGCCTGATGGCAAATGATAAAGGGATATGTCTAGCAAACCAGGAGTGGGGACCATTTGCAAAGGTAAAGCCCCTTCTAAGTCTTCCAAGTGCTGTGGACTGAGTTTGCTGCTCTCTGAATATCAGAATTAACTAAAAGTTCTACATCAGTTGTAAAAAAATTGCATGTTTTAAAGTGTGGGTTTGGAACAATTTATTAAAGCATGCACATAATCCTAAATAATATTAATAATTTCTGCTGTCCCAATATCATAAATACCTTAACAACTACATGCTGCTGTAGGTTATGCTGAAATCTTTACAGCTACACATTAGGCTATATTTATATTTCATAGACTTCCTATTTTATTTTTAAATGCTGTCATGAATAATTTTAGAGCTTCTGAATGTGTGCTTCACAATGAGAATCAGCCTTATAAATGAGAAAATACTGTTGCCTGGGTATTGTTATTTATATTCCAGGTGCTGACACGAACTCCCAAGAATTATTGTTGTCTCATCTCTTTCTATCTTTAACCTCAGATCATTGCCTCTCTGCCAGCCTGTGCTTGTTGCACACGTGGAAAATTAATTAAGCTTATTCTCTGTGATAATGAGCCTAATTAATGTTGAAGAGGTCTGTTATGAAGAGGAAATGCAATTTTAAGACACATAAAACTACATTTTAAAGGGAAATACAACTGAATTAACTCCAGGTGACACCAATTGCATTCTACTTTAAAGGGATATTGTCATGGGAATTTTTTTTTTTTTCAAAGTAAATCAGTAAATAGTGCTGCTCCAGCAGAATTCTGCGCTGAAATCCATTTCTCAAAAGAGCAGATTTTTTTATATTCAATTCTGAAATCTGACATGGGGCTAGACATATTGTCAATTTCCCAGCTGCCCCAAGTCATGTGACTTGTGCTCTGATAAACTTCAATCACTCTTTACTGCTGTACTGCAAGTTGGAGTGATATCACCCCTCCCTTTTTCCCCCCAGCAGCCAAACAAAAGAACGATGGGAAGGTAACCAGATAACAGCTACCTAACACAAGATAACAGCTGCCTGGTAGATCTAAGAACAACACTCAATAGTAAAAACCCATGTCCCACTGAGACACATTCAGTTACATTGAGAAGGAAAAACAGCAGCCTGCCAGAAAGCATTTCTCTCCTAAAGTGCAGGCACAAGTCACATGACTGGGGGCAGCTGGGAAATTGACAAAATGTCTAGCCCCATGTCAGATTTTAATTGAATATAAAAAAAATCTGTTTGCTCTTTTGAGAAATGGATTTCAGTGCAGAATTCTGCTGGAGTTGCACTATTAACGGATTCATTTTGAAAAAAAATTTTTTCCCATGACAGTATCCCTTTAAGAATGAAAATAACTAATTATTTTGTAAAAGGAATATTGTTGGTATTCAATATAATTATGATTTATAGCCAATGTTAACTTTTACAGAGGACAATTAATTTAGTATGTATAATGTGTAGCACAAGGCTTTGAGCACAGACCTTGCACAAAACATTTGTCATTAGAGGAAAGCAATCCCTTGCAAGCAGATGTACACTCAAAAAAGACCTCTAATGGTGATGGTTGAATTTTTTTCAGCAGGCATGGATTCACTGTAAAATTTACACACTTTGCTGCAGAAAATCTGCCGCAACAAAAAAGTCGCCGAGACAAAAAAAATCACCAATAAGAAAACACCCATTGACTTTAATGCATTTGGACAAAAAAAGTTGCAGTGACATAAAAATGGCCACAAAAAAATGGCCATTGATTTTAATGCATTTGGAGTGAGAAAAAAATTGACACACGCGTAAAAAAAGCTCGCCATATTGGATCATTAGGCCACGTTATTAATATTAGTGGAACTGTACATGCTCAGTGTGCTCTAGGCAGCTGTTGATAACATAACCTTAGGGCAGTGTTGTCCAACAGTAAAGCACTTAGCGCTGGGCCAAACCAACCAGATACCCTAGGCAGCCTGGCCGGTTGCGGAAAACAGAGTGCGCATTTGAGGTTTAAACAATGCAGGGGCCAGTTAATCTCTGTAGTGATACCATTTAAAACTTACACAAGGTAAGCAGTCACAGCCGTCAGACTTTCATGTGGACAGCACTGTTTTAGGGGATAGTCAGAAATCATCAAGTAGAAAATGCTGTTTGGCTGTAACACAATCTGATGCTAAAGGGCATATAATCAAATTTGCTGGAAAATACACTAATTGCGGAGTTGCTATATAATGTGAATCCAAATAATTAGTCTTGTGCATTGACTCATATTCTATACATATACAATGTATTGTAAATTGGTCCCAAAGCTCACGTAACTGACAACAGCACAGAGTATGTGCAGTGAATCAGCAAAACAGAAGATTGGGAGCTATCGGGGCATCTTAAAGGAACAGTTCGTTGTAAAACTAAAAAAAACTGGCTAAATAGATAGGCTGTGCAAAATAAAAAAAAAATGTTTCTAATATAGTTAGCCAAAATTGTAATGTATAAAGGCTGGAATGAGCAGATGTCTAACATAATATCCAGAACACTACTTATTGTTTTTCAGCTCTCTAACTCTGAGTTAGTCAGTGACTTTAAAAGGGGGCCATAACTGTTCAGTGAGTTTGCAATTGATACTCGGCATGTAGGGCAGATTCAAAAGCATCAAAAGTTATGACCCACAGGTATTCCCTTCTAAAGAACTGTGGGTGCCTTGGCTGGTACATAAGTGTAAGCATTTACTATTAAAACAGGCATGAAGAAGCAGAAGTCAAAATATTGATTGCAATGAATTTTGTTTATTTATGTACAACTGTAGAATTCTGTTTGTAAAATCTGTAAAATTATGACTAACCCTTTAATTAGGCTTTTGCTACTCAAAACAGCAGCCTTAGATCTAGAGAAGCTGTTTGCAGGTTACTAGTAGATCCACAACCTGAGATTGTTACCCAAATTGTATGGTGCATTTTTGTCAAAGGAGAGATGTGTCTGTCGCACTTTCTGATTTTTGTCAAGGGGACATGACCTGCAATAATCCCCAATGTTTTGACTGACGAATTCGTGATGATCAAAATGCCTAGTTTACAATAGCCCTAATACAATTACTCTATTTGTAAAATCACTTAAATGTCTTCTGTCTTTAAAATAGCAGCATGTGGGCTGATCCTGCCAGCAAAGTATTGTAAATTGATCCAGGCTCCTCTTGCAGGTAAAATGGCAATCACATTTCAGTGTAGCTGGAATAGATAAATATTAGGTGTGAAACACAATCAGTGCACTTCAAAAATGTTTATTGTGAATACATACTGTACTTTAAATGCCATGCAAATGAACAGAACTGCTTTAAAATCATATTAGGCAAAAGCAATTCCTGCTCAGAACCGGAAGAGAGAAAGCTGCAATAGATCTGTATAAAATCACGACACAGTTGTATTTTTGAAGGATCAGAATGAATTTTCATGTAGGAATCTCAAGCTTTTCTATCCGATACCCCAAAACATGATCTGTGCAGTAGCTTGGTCTGACATGTCATGCATAAAAAAGCCCCTCATTGATACATTTCATTCAATTTACAAATGGCTACTTTGAGCGTTTGAATCACTTTTGTATCATGTGTCCTACAATGCTTTGCTTTTTTTTTTCCCTTAGAGGAATAGTTCAATGTAAAAATGAAAACTGGATAAATAGATAGGCTGTGCAAAATAAAAAATGTTTCTAATACAGTTAGTCAAAAATGTAATGTATAAAGGCTGGAGTGAGCGGATGTCTAACATACAAGCCAGAACATTACTTCCCACTTTTCAGCTCTCTAAGGGGCAGATTTACTAAAGGGCAAAGTGACAAATGCTGGCGAAGATTCATCAACGTTACTGCTTTCAGGGACTTCGCCAATTTACTAACAGGCACAGGCGTCACTTCGCTAGTGAAGGAGATAGACGCAGGCGTTGATTCGCACTCTATCGCCAGGTGAATTTTCGCTCTGGTGAATGGACGATATTCTGCTAATTCATTAAGATGCATATTTTACTGAACATTACCCCTTTCGCCAGACTTGCCTTCCCCAGCTCAGACCAGGTGAAGTGCAATGGAGTGCATAGAACTTCTTCAATCTTCAGTTACTTACATCATATTTTTTGAGTGCAAAAACTTCTAAGTTGAAAAAGGCTGGCATCTTTTCCTTTTTTTTAGGGTGATAGGCTGCCAAAGTCTTAATTTTTTTTTTTTTGTGTAACCGGTTTCCCCCATACATTTTATAACATATGGGAACATTATTTTACAGTGGGCTCATGTCTAGGGCAATATAAAAACTTTATTAAGGTTCCCTTGGCATGTTTAGTTATCAGTGTAAATGTAATGTATTGAATGCACCTCTTTATGTTACATGGTGCATCTAACTTTAAATTTCCCGTGGTATGCAAATTAGCCTGAGTGCAAGACCTCTAACGAAGTTGCGCTTGGCAGAATTGAACACTAGCGCATCTTCGCCTTGATTTGCTCGCACTGCCAAAGTAACACTATTGAAAATTTCCCATCATTCATCAGACGAGACGAAACTTTGCATCTTAGTAAATTTGCATTGGCTGAGCGAATTTTCACCTGGCAAAGTGTTGCGATGGTTGCGAAGTTTCGCCACTTAGTAAATTTATCCCAAACTCGGGACATACTCTTCAGCAAGTTTGCAATTGATCCTCAGCATTCAGCTCAGATTCAAAAGCAAAAGTTATAACTCATGTGGCCCCCCTCAAGTCACTGATTGGTTACTGCTTGGTACCAATCAGTGGAAACCAAGAGAGCTGCAAAGCAGGAAGTAGTGTTCTGCCTATTATGTTGGACATCCAGTCAATCCAGCCTTTATACATTACATTTTTGGTTAACTAACTATATTAGAATTTTTTTTATTTTGCACAGCCTATCTATATACCCAGTTTTTATTTTTAAACTGAACAATTTCTTCAATTAACTGTTAAATGTGCTCCTTGATTTTGCACAGGCCTGAATTATCCCGGGAGGTAGAACAGTTTATACTAGACTGGAAGAGAATGGGTGTGAAAATGTCCTATGAAAAGGAAATCATTTATACTTTTCTATCTGTTGCATATGAACGTGATATACTGCAGATGAATCACAATCATATGCACAAACATACATAAGGTATATGTCACTGCTTCCAAAGTTATTTGTATATAAATACACTTCATGGTAACAAAGTGCATACAGTATGCAGGTATAATATATTATATTCACAAATACAATATTCCTAAATGTTTAGTATACAAGAATTAATATATTAGTAAAAGGGGATGTTTAGTGCAATTCTAGTTGAATTCAAGTAGTGATAAGCCTACAAAGCAATACAGTCAAGTTTAGTTAAGCACATACTTTAAAGTCATGCTGTTAGAAAAGGATGAGAAGGAGAAGTTATGTGGTGAATATAACAAATAATGAAGGAGAGCTGCAGAGTTTGGTGGTTCTTCTACACCTTGGCCACACTGCTGAACCTGTCAGTGCATAGGCACACACTTATGTCCAAATAAATAGCACATGCTGGTTATTGGGCCACTGCTATACCCACTGGCTGTTGCTGGGTTCTTGGTTTATAAAAATACATTTTCCTATGCAGCATCTGAGTCAATTGTAGGTATGCTGCTCATTATTTGCCTGATTAATGGCAAACTAACCCTCCCAGTACTCAGGACCCCAACCTGCCTAACAACCCCCATTTCCCTAGCAAAACCAACTGCAGAACTACACAGCATTTTTGGCAAACCTGGGCATTCCAGTATTTATGTTTCCTCCCACACTCCAGAAACAGGTCAATTGGCTCCTGATCAAATTAGCCCTAATTTGTGTGATAGGGACCTTAGACTATAGACCCAACTGAAGAAGGTATGTGAATGATATATAATCTCTGCAAAGAACTACTGAATGTTTGCACTATATAAATGATAATCCCATGGCCATGAGCCTTACAAGAGCTGTACCTCGACTTTGCTCTTCACTACTGGTCTATATTCTGACCATAAAGCCATTCTGCAATAATCACTAGGGGCACATTTCCTTAGTTCGAGTGAAGGAATAGAATAAAAAAAAAGTTTGAATTTCGAATGATTTTTTTGGCTACCTCGACCTTCAACTACGACTTTGAATCGAACGATTCGAACTAAAAATCGTTTGACTATTTGACCATTCGATAATCGAAGTACTGTCTCTTTAAAAAAAAAAGCTTCGACCCCCTACTTCGCCATCTAAAACCTACCGAACCTCAATGTTAGCCTATGGGGAAGGTCCCCATAGGCTTTGTAAGCTTTTTTTGGTCGAAGAAAAATCGTTCAATCGATGGATTAAAATCCTTCGAATCGAACGATTCTGATCGGATTTTTCGTTCGATCGATTTTTCGTTTGACCGAACGAATTGCGGTAGATCCTTCAACTTCGATATTCGAAGTCGAAGGATTTAACTTCGGCAGTCGAATATCGAGGGTTAATTAACCCTCTATATTCGACCCTAGTGGTATTCCTACCACAGGCTAGTGCATTTTTATAGAAAGGGTGAACTGGCCTAGGCAAAGCAGTTTTTTTGTTTTGTTATTTGTCATCTAAATAACAGTTACATTTATGACCACCTGATAAAAGCAAAACATGTTCACCTTTTTCTCTCGCCTCCACATAGCGACCTTATTTCCTTATATACCAGACGAGCCAACAACTACAATGAAGAAAACAGTAAATGATATTTCAGCTACTTAAATAAATATACGCTTAACACAATACAGAACAGTAATTTAACATGCACCATTTAAATGAATGGAAAATGAGGCCATCACACAAAATGTAAGCTGTAACCACATTAACCAATATCAAGTACTATGAAAAATATAACCTTAGTAACTGTTCATTTCCAACTACCTCTAGGCTTTGCTAAGGTGAGTTCTCATTTAATACTTTAATAAGGAACATTTATGGTGTGGTTCTCCCTGACAGCATTATTACAGACAAATAAACTTTGTGTGCCTTAAGTCTCAGAGAGCATATTTACATTCCGGGAAAGTTAAAGCAACCCATGTATTAAGCGTCCATGAAGTGGGCTTGACATGGAACCTGTTGTCTGGGGGTTTTATGGATAAGGGCCCCCCTCAGTATCCTGGAGCACCATGCCTTAAGACTTCTAAGAAGCATTTAAACATTAAAATAAAGAATTGTTTAAACAGGACATCTAAAAAGGACACTGCTTTATACTGTAAGACTGAGCTTTCTGAATGGGTTGGCAAGTAATAAATCTCACACCTGTATATACATATGGTGATAGTGGCTAATTGGAAGTTATTATTTAACTTCAATTCTGGGTACTGAAAATCATTTTACCAGAACATTTACAAGGCATGCTTTGAATATACAAATATTTTTTGACCCATCAAGTCCATAACCAATACAAAATTGTAACTGCTTGTAATACAGAGTATTAGGAAACTTACCAAACAGGCACATATATCAGCTGCTATTAACATGTAGAAAACATAGTTCCACCCTCTAGAGGAGAGAACACCGGCAAGTGAAGGTCCTAGAGCAGCGCCTAAGGAAGACCAATGCAGTATTAATAAGAAATAAAATTATGTTTTATAAATCCTCCAAAAAAAGACATTTGCCCACTTAATTCTTTGTTACTAATCCTAAGCATGCTGGTGATTGTAGTTTCTACAGCAGCTACTACAGAAAAGCAACGGGATTAAAATAAATATAAATGTAAAAGCAAGTTGCACTTATATACAGCAAAATCATCCACTTTGCAATATACTTTTACTATCATTTATGTAGAAATATACTTTGCAATATACTTTTACTATCATTTATGTAGAAATCTAAAATACAAAAGCTTGTTCTCTGTTGCTCCAGTCATCTTGCCAGGGGGCTCTGTAGCATATCTGTCTACTGTGCACAGTAAAAAGTGACATTTTTAAGCTGAGTGCCTATTGAAAACATTCTCACTAATGGCAGTCAGTACATGGTCATATACAGATGAGAGCATCCTCAATCCCAAAGAAAATGTAGCATTGGGGTTTTATTAGCCTCCAACTGTCACTGTCTGGTCTAGTCCAGCTTTTACCACACATCTGCATGGAAAAAACGGATAGCAATTATTACATTTAGACTGCCACGGTTTTCCACATGAGCACAGCTCTGCTTAAAGGAACAGTAACACCAAAAAGTGTTTTAAAGGAATGACAATATAATGTTATGTTACCCTGTGCTGGTAAAAATGGTGTATTTGCTTCAAAAACACAACTATTGTTTATAAAGACAAGCTACTGTATAGCCATGGGGGCAGCCATTCAAAGCTGAAAAAGGAGAAAAGGCACAGTATATGCAGCAGATAACCTCTATAGCATACAATGGGATTCTTCAGAACTTCTACGGTGTATCCTGTGCTTGAAAGGCTGCCCCCTTGGCTACACAGCGGCTTGTTTATATAAACAATAGTTGTGTTTCTGAAGCAAACACGCCAGTTTTACCAGTGTAGGGCAACAGTACATTAGATCATCATTCCTTTTAAACACTAATTTTTTGGTGTTACTGTGCCCCATGAGCCATGAGGTCATATAGAAAAATACGTATGACTACAGAAACATCAGCATAGTCCTTTATATACACATAGGGGCAGATTTATCAAGGGTCGAAATTCGAAGTGAAAAACACTTACGGGGGAATGTAATAAAAATCGCTAACGGAAAAACTATTCGCAATGCGAAAAGTTATGCCTTTGCGTGAACAAATTTTGCTTTGTGCGAATTTAATATAGCTTTTGCGAGCCCGGAAACTGTTTAGCGACCACTTCCGACAGTGAAAGACCGTTTGCGAATTTTATAGTTTGCGCCAATACGCAGTCAATGTAATAAAACTTCTTACTGAAAAAGTCGTTATGTTTGCTCCAAAAGATTACGACACCTTCAAGCACTTCTTATGAGTGCGCAATTAAAATTCGCAATGCGCAATTAAAATTCGCAATTGCGAGATGTGGATTTTTAGTCTTATTGGTGTGAATTGTTTTGCTCTTTGCGACTTTTATTACATTCCCCTGCAAGTGTCATTGCCATCAAAACCAAACAAAGTGGCATTAGCTGACCTTTCTAGTGACATTTTGGAGTATAATTCTTCCAACATACTTTAAAAAGAAAATGCCTATAACACATATTTTTTATGTTAAATAACTGAATTGTGTCCTCACAAAATGCAGTACAATGACGCAACCACTAGGAGGCACTGAGGTGCCTCAAATGTCTATGGATATTCCCAAGCACAATTGCAGGAGAGAAGATACTTATTGTGACATGAGTTTCTGTAATTTATTGAGAATTGAGTTTCTGTAATGCAAGTAATTTTTTTTTTTATTTAACTGCTGTTTGCAAGTTGGTTTCAAGGCAACACTTGTTAGTACAACTATTTCTTTATATTTTTGGGCAGGAAAAAGGATTAATAATATACTGACCTATTGATCCTGAACCGTCAATAATTGCAGTTACTGTTGACAAAGCTTTGGCATTGCCCTGAAGTGATTCATGTGTACCCTGGAAAATAATAACAACAAGTGACCAATGTTACAGTAGCATGTGGACCTCAGGCCTCCTCTACAGCCTTCTCACTAACCAGTGCAACCAAGTGGGGCAAACAAAAGTAATCTTAACAACTCTGGTTCAGTGTAATCTGTGAATATCATATATGTATCTTGGTACCTTCCAGAGCAGCATCACACGCTAAAGGTACAATGTAAAGTAATTTGTGCTGAGCAGATTTCTGTTACTAAATATGTCCAGTTTCCATAACTAGATATTTCTAAATTTTCAAAATCCTCTAGTGATGTTAAAAAAAAAAAAAAACACTTTCAGTAAGGATCTCAGACCACTTTGGTCAGAAAGTCTTGTTAAAAGGTTGAAAGCACACATGGCTTTTTTTCTGTAGTGTTTTAGGATAAGAATAACCAGTACTGATATTTTTTGGATGTTCGTATTACAGTTATTCAGGGATGGAAGGCGCTTTTCTGTTGGCACTATATGCCAACAGAGAAACCTTCGGCCTGAAGATGTGGTAAATACAGATTCCTTTACTTGTTTTTTTATTTTATTCAATAACAAATCCTACACTAAAATGTGTTCACTGCAATTTACTTAAAAGGGAAGTAATGTCTAAAATAGAATAAGGCTAGAAATGCTGTACTTTATATACTAAACATAAACTTACTGCACTACAAGCCTAATCAAACAAATGATTTATGCTTTCAAAGTTGGCCACAGGGGATCACCATATTGTAACTTTGTTAAACATCTTTGCAAATACTAAGACTGTGCACATGCTCAGTGTGGTCTGGGCTGCTTAGGGATCGTCATAAATTATCAAAACAGCACAAGTCAAATAATATCTGCCAGAAGCCGATACAGCAAGACTGATTAATAATCAAAATATGCAGACGGAATGGTTCTGTGCTGTCATGTAATCTAATGTGGATTTTAAAGTATTTGTTTTGTTTAATACAAACTTTCTCCAACTCTGCAGAACCAGTTGCTGCAGCAATATAATCCTCCAAATAGAATCCCAGTTTATCTGTTTAAATCTGGCTCCATGATCTTTGTCCCTGCAGCTAGAGTTGGAAACGGTAAAGGGGATGTAAAGGCAAAAATAATATACAATGCAAATCTCTACACAGTCACCGACTGCTCTACAGGGAAATAAAGCTGCTTGAGTTCTGCATGGCTGGAAAGTAAGGCGGCGGCTCCCCCTGTTGTTCATAAGTATGATTGTTTCCCTGCAGAGCAGTTAAGGACCGTATGACAATTCCTATCCACAGCAGTAAATGATGGGAGAATTTCACTGCATACAGCCAGTTTTCTTATAAAAACGGTACACATTTTTTAATTAAAGTATATTGGAGATAGGTTTATTTTTCATTAAAGAAAGGTTTAATGGGATTTTATGTTTTTGCCTTTACATGCTTTTTAAAAGGCACAATGTTGGACTGGGACACCAAGGGCCCACCAGCCAGAGCCCTAAAACCTTTCATAATCTTGATAAAAAACGTCCGTGAACTGACATGTAGTTAATGTGCCTGTATTTTGCCCATTTGTTGAATGGCACATTGCTGGCAGGAACATACTCTTCGGTGGAATGCAGGCAAATGCAGACTCAATATAATACTGAGCAGATCTGTTCCCTGATATGCCTATGTTTATGTGGGTGATATTAGCTTAATCTGATCATTTGCCCCTCTGCCAAATAATCAGATCACAACATTGGCAAATGCAGGCCATTGGGCAACACAGTTTACTCTTTTATTATAAAAAAAAGTAATGCCTCTATGACAGTCTTAAAATTGAAAGTTTAGAAGATCCCTCTTGTGTTGAATGTAATGATGCAATATAACTTCAGTTGTTACTTCACTGGCTGAAAATGCTAGTGGATGTAGCTCACATGCATGATTTCATATGGTTGATAGGACAAACAGCTATTGGCAAAGTTCACATGTCTTACCAGATCTGCAGACACAGCTGTGGTAATAAGTGAATATGGTCCATTAACCAATATGCCACATATAATCAGCATTGCTAGGAAAAAGAATTATAGGTTAGTTATATCAGGAGAGGAGCTCAACAGACTATGCATGCAAAATCTCAACGAGTCATATAAAGAATGCTGAAGTGCTCTTTTTGCACTTTTGCAAATTGTTTGTCAGTGGGGTTCTGTCCTGACCTTATGCAGAGGGGAAATCAAAAGTAGGTTGCTTACCAATGGTAGTGGATATTCCGGTCTGTCCAAAATAATTGTAAATGAATAACTAAAGAAAAAAACAAACCAAAAGTGGGAAAGGTGAAAAGAAGCTTCAAGTAAAAAAAAAAAACAAACATTCATAGTACACCCAAGATGTATACTATATGGATATTATTTTCCCAAATAAATGACTACATTCTGTTTTGTCTGGCTTAAGGTAAATTATTTTGTGCTTTTTGAAAGGGCAGGTTATAAACTGCAAATGTATGCAGGAAAAAGTTTGAACTATAAAAATAGTCGACCCCTACTTACCTTCTCCAGCTGATCTTTTTCTCTTGCTTCCACCCCCAAGCTGATGCCCTATGTTTGTCTACCTTAAAGTCTGCTCCCTTGCTTGTCACCAATTACCCAGCTGAAAATGATTAACTTGATGCATTATTCCTGAGCTTCTCGGTTCTGTGGCCACAATCATTCAGCTGCAAACCAATCTCCTACTAATTCTGGGCCAATTAGCCATGACCATGTACCTACTGCCAAATCACTGAAAGGATGGGGCCCAATCAACACAGAAATTGGCCCTTTTGCTTCCAGTGGGACAGTTTTTAGAAAAGAATTTAAAGGGGTTGTTCACCTTTGAGTTAACTTTTAGTATGATGTAGAGAGTGATATTCTGAGACAATTTGGAATTGGTTTTCATTTTTTATTATTTAAGGTTTTTGAGTTATTTTGCTTTGTATTCAGCAGCTCTTCAATTTGCATTATAAACAATCTGGTAGCTAGGGTCCAAATTACTCTAGCAACCATGCATTGATTTGAATAAGAGACTGGAATATGAATAGGAGAGGACCATATTAGAAGGATGTGCAATAAAAAGTAGCAGTTATAATAAGCGTGTAGCCTTCAGAGCATTTGCTTTTAGATGGGGTCAGTAACACCCATCTGAAAGCTGGAAAGAGTCAGAAGAAAAAGGCAAATAATTATAAAAATATAAAAAGGAAATAGTAAAAACCAATGGAAAAGTTGCTTACTAAAAGTTTACTTAAAGGTGATTCACCTCTTTAACACTGTGAATTATGTTTGGTCTGTGCACAAAAATGATTAGAAATGCCATATTTTATATATTGAGACTAATACTCCAGACCCTGTGTTCAACATCTCTATAGCAGTAATGCTCCTAGTCTTCAAAATTGTCATAGGAGCTTTACATGAAGTGTCAGAAACATGCACATGCTCATTGTGCTCTGGGCAGCTGGTAAGAAGCTAAGCTTAGGGGGTTGTCACATATCATCAAGCAGAAAACGAGGTTTGCCTGTCATATAAGCTGATGCTACAGGGCTGATTATTCTAATTACTATCTGAATCACTAACCAGTCTTGTATTGTTACACAACATATTGTGAGTTGGTCCCTAAGCTCAGGTATTCAAAAGCAAAAGCAGCACAGAGTATGTGTTGTGAATCAGCAGAAAGAAAGATGGGGAGCTATAAGGAGCCCCCTCAAATACACTGTTCTTTACTGCTAAAGGACTGTGGTTGCATTTTGCTGGTAGCTATCAAAAATAAAAGGTGTAGCATTTCTATCCTGCTTCTTTGTTAAGCTGTAGTTCTCCTTTAATATTTACTATCCTTTAAAATTGGGGTATATTCATTCAATCAAAGAATGCTGATCAACATACAGTAAGTTTTGGTGACTTACTGCCGGTTCACGTGTTAAAAAAATCCTCCTGCCCTGCTGCCCACAAAAAGACTGGCAGACCCCAAGGGGGCCCGGGTGCAATTGTACCCCCAACACCCCAGGTAGTTATGCACAGAGAGTAGTGTGGCCCCATAACTTCCTGCATGTGATATTGAGTACAATTACAAAAGATTATACTTGTATAACGGCTTTTCTTAGGTGACTTTAAGGTGGTTGCACCTGCACCTGAGACATACAGTTAGCAGCAGTTCTGAGACTCTGGGGGTTATTTATGAACACTGGGCAAATTTGTACCTGGGCAGTAACCCATGGCAACCAGATGATTGCTTTCAGTGTTCTGGCTGAAAAAAAAGCAAATCACTGATTGGTTACTATGGGATACTGCTCAGGGGCAAATTTGCCCAGTGTTTATAAATGAACCCTTCTGTCTTTATAAATGGGTATACTGTCAGAATGGGCATAGCTCCAATCTGCTAACCTGGACCTGGACTTATTTATTGCCTTGCACTTCTGCAAATGTTCTTTCAATTAAAGCAGAGTCAGCGCTGACTCCTTCTTTCAATTAAAGCAGAGTCAGCGCTGACTCCGCTTTAATTGAAAGAAGGTTTTTGTTTGGTGTCCTTGGAGGAGAGCGAGTTTTTTGGAGCCGGCAAGAAGGGGAAACTCCAGGAATCTTTGGGTAAACTATTTGACTTTTGATTTCTGCAAAATGTGTCTACAAACAAGAGCTGCTATGGTACTCTCACTCCACTTTGGTGGTCCAAATACATGGCAGACCCTAGGTGAATGCCAAAGATGGCCATACATGGAGATATAAAGAGCTTGTAATAACAATAGAGATCAGCTTATTGGTCTGCATATGGGGGCCTTCGCAAAAATTTGAAAATCCCATTGGGTGAGCAATTGTTGGCCCGGTCCCACACCTTGCAACAAAAAACCTCTGGGAATAACAACATGATGCACAGAAGCTGCTTTACATAAATCCCTGATTAAATAAAGGTTAACAAAATATTGAAAATTCTAATGCAGACTACGCAATGAAAATGGATTTAGATAAGACTTACAGGGTATTCAATTACACTTAGGAAGAAGTTTGGACTCACAACGCAGTTGGTCTATCAGGACAAATAATCAGATTTGACCATGTCTCTTCTTGGCCCATGAATAAGTCAAACATATATCTGAAAGTGAGAAGGGCCATAATTCCCTCTCACTTCAGTTCATATTTGCTTGTTCAGCTATTGTCCAAAGGAATGGATCTGTGCTATTTGGCATTTCATGTGGATGGAAAAGATCACATCCAGCCATTCAGAAAACACTCAGGCTACATGCTAAAAATTATCCACTACTGACATTTAATTGGAACGACCTGTAAGTGTTGGGTTGTATTTAGTGACAGTATATGATTACTCAAACTATGGGGCAGATGCAATTCAGTGAGAAAAAGTTATCTCATTGCATAAAAACTCATGGACGAGATACAATTAGAGGAGAAAAAAACAACAACTTTTCACGTGATAAACAATGAGATACGTCAAATTGAATCTTGTCCATATATACACACACATCTCAGAGAGAGGGAGAAAAAGAGGATGGGAAAAAAAAAAGACAGATTATATTAAATGTGCCCCTGATACTTACCATTGGAGCTGTCAAAATAAGCATTATTGTGCATGTTATGGCACTTTTACCAGTGTAATCCGAAATACCACCAGCCAAAATTCCACCTGGAAACAGATTCAAACATCCATTATGGATACACCGACATTGAGAAGCCCAAAAACTTAATTTTTCAAGAAAGATAAATATTTCATAACATACCAATGATGCCCCCAACATCAAACAGGGTGGAGAGGTCCCCAGCTGCTTTAGGATCAAACTGGGCTATAAGAAAAAAATGCTTTAAAATTTTGTGTCAGTAAAAGTAAGAGAAAATAGCTGAAAAAGATATATGTTCATACATTTTAGATTGCAAGTTTTAGAAATGAGCACACAGACAAGCAGAAACTGGGACCATATCTATAATTGTCAGGAATTCCAAAGAATATTAGATGCACAATATTAGAGACACATATATCGAAGGTAAAGCAAGACCACAGTGCCTCAAATACAGACATGCGAAGTGAAAGTGCAGTCACAGTGCAATGGAAACCTGCAAGACATGTCTCATAAGATGTGCATCTGCAGGTGTAAACTGTGGGTTTGGGGATACCAGTGGCATGTCATATAGGTCCTTTAGAAAATAGGTCCTGTGCTTAATCTTTCATTAATACAATATCTAGAAATAATATTTTCCAAATGCTACTGCATATGCCTAGTGTGTGTGCTAGGCTGCCTAAGCTTTAAAGGAAATATAATGTCATAGAAGCTGATACTATAGGGCGTATTGTTACCCATCAGAATGTATTGGTTTCTATGCTACCATGTAATCTGAAATTTATATACGTACAAATTAGTGGTCGTGTGGTTGTGTGTAGATGTGGTTGTCAGTTGCCTAAGTTACTTGATTTTGCAAAAATGAATCTACAATGACAAAGCCAACCCCTAAAGCTTTGGTGGGAAAGGTTGCCTTAATATTAACATTTTCTATGATAAATTTAGTTCTTAGTTCTAAGATAATCAGCAATTGGTCATTTTTTATTTATTATAGTTTTCCTTGGATATAATTTATTCAGCTTTAGGTATTGTCTGTATGGATTTAGGGTTAGGTCAGATTTTTTAGTTTTTTTATACCTCAAATGATCTCACAATTCAAATGGTCTCTTATGCAAGAAAAAAATTTGAATGGAAAAATCTCAAATCAGCGAGCTGGGGGTTAACAATCCAAAAACTCGAACTGATCGAGTTTTTGGTTCAACTCGAATTGCTCAAATTGATCGAGTGTTCAGACAAAACCCTCCAAAAAAAAAACAAAAAACTTGAACATTAGGAAGGCTGTTTTAAAATGGTTCAACTGACATTTGCCATTGACTCCTACATGACCTTGACAGGATTTTGATGGTGTATTTTTGGATTTGAGATATTTCCAGGGTCAGGGTAGATAAATATAAAACATTTTTCGTTTTTTAACCCGAAAATTGGATCTTTGAAAAATAACCTTGAAAACTCGAATTGTCATGGAAAACACAACTCTATCGTTAATAAATCTGCCCATAAGAATTCAGTCTTGATTCCTGAACATAACTAAACCAGTTCTTTCCTTCATTCTGCTGGTGTTTTCAATGTTGTCTAACTAAAATGAAATTCTGTCTAACTAAAATGAAATTTTCCATGTTAGCCATTTCTTTACCCAATTGTTAATAGCATGATACAACTTTGGGAAATGTTTTGCGGAAATTAACAACAGCTGAAACATAAACCATTTCCCTTCCTAATATTGGCAACATCAACCTGCAACTGTAAAATTAGCAATGCATGCCGCAACCATTGCTGTATAGGCTCTACTTTCAAAGACTTTTACTTCATCTTTAACGGTGTCCCCTAAATTCCTTACATAGGTTCCACTCTGCACTGAGTCACCATCTTTCCACATCTATACTGCCTTCTACAGCCTTAAAGGAACAGTAACACCAAAAAAATGAAAGTTTTTTTTTTTTTAAAGTAATGAAAATATCATGTACTGTTGTCCTGCAATGGTAAAACTGATGTGTTGGCACGGGTTAAATAGTGGATAACAGATAACACCATTATGTTCTACAGAGCTTATCTGCTGTGAACTGAGCTTTTTCTCCTTTGAATGACTGCCCCCATTGCTACACAGCAGCTTATTTATAAAAGTAATAGTAGTGTTTCTGAGGGAAACACCACCGTTTTACCAGTGCAGGGCAACATTGCATTATATTTGTATTACTTTAAAACACTTTAATTTTTTGATGTTACTGTTCCTTTAAGCTTTTGTATGCTTATGCTGTTCCATGACTAACTGCCTCTGTCCTTTTTTACTACCTCCTGAAAAACTATAAGGAGTTCCTCACCTTTCAGAGCACTAAAATAGCTTTCTTATTGAAATATTCTGCTCTGGCCAACACTCACTGTAAGCTCTTTGGAGAAGCAAAGAAACCTTTCTTGCTTCTGCATTCCTGGCACTTAAAACATAAAAAAAATGTACCTTTATGCTTACTATTTAGCTAGTGAATGCAGTATAAATCCTCTGCCACAAGATGCAACTGCAGTTCAGATACAATGTACATAGCAGGTCAGACCTGTATTAGCTCAGTTTCCATTCAAACCAATAACACATTTTTGGATGGAGACAAATGCCAACTAAAGCTATATATTAAAAAATGAGTAAAGAGCCAAAGTTCTTTACTCTTAATTGAAATTCCTGGCAGATCAGGATTCCGTTGTTTAAACAAAAAAAAATTATTTGCCAGTGTCTAAATTATTTCTACTATATCATTATTCCTTATTGGAAAGGAAATCTTACCATCATTTGCAATGTACAAAGGTAGCCAGTAAAGGAAAGTGTAACTGACCAATTTTGCGAACAGCAAACACAGAGAGAATTCGACAACTCCCTAAAATAAAGAATAATGGTTTTTAGGGGTCAAGGGATATAAGTGATTTGTGAATTATACATATATGAAATATAATGCATATATTTTCAGAAACAGCATGAGCTGACAAGTGTTTAAGTGTCAAAAACATTTAATACATACAGGTATTCGGAGGGCTCCAATAAAACTGATGGCTTGTGGGTGTTCCACTTCAGTGTGCGCGTTCTCAGAATCATCAGCGTTGCTTTCAGTGGACTTAAAAATGGTATCTGTGCTGTTATATGACACTGGTATATTTTCCAAGTCATGTTTTGCTTCTTCCTAAAACGAACATACTTTTTATATTAGATCTGCTTTAGCATAGATTATTTAATTAATTTCCAGTATCTTTTTATTAAGCACTTACAACTAAAATCATTGACTCAATGTTCCTCATTGTGATTTTTGTTCGCTAAGTACAGGAGAAATAAGTCAGGAGAAAGGAATAAGCTGGTCCCTCTAGTGCGAGTCATTAAATGCTCCAATTCAGTTTTTGTTGTAAGAACTTGTAATTGGTCTTTTCTTCCAATGCATGCTTGAATTCCTTTACTGATTTTTTTCCACCACACCTACTGTATGGCTACTCCATGTATTTTGTGTATGTACATCATTGGAATTATGTAATAAAAGGTTAAAAGGAGCAGGAAGCTTTTACTGGTTCCCTGTTTAAAAGCAAACATCTTGTTGGCTGTTACAGGTGACTGCACCTAGACAAACTATGTGCTTTTTATAACAATCCTCCATATTTATTTTTCCTTAGCTTTCATTTAGCTGGAGCAGTGGTCCCCAAACAGTGGCTTGTGAGCAACATGTTGCTCACCAAAACCCTTGAATGTTGCCCTCCATTTCAAAACATGTGCTTATTTTTGATTTCCAGGTTTGTAGTCAAGTTTTAATTGTATAAAATCCAGGTTTACTGACAAATAGGGCTTCCTGCAGGCTGTCAGTCCACATAGGCAGGGGTGCTTCGCCAATGATGCACATAGGGGCTATCAAATAGCAAATCACAGCCCTTATTTGGTATCCCCTGGGATGTTTTTCATGTTTGTGGTTCTCCCCAGCTCTTTCTACATTTGAATGTGGCTAAAGGTTGGGGTCCCCTGAGCTAGAGGATGCAATGTTCAGTTCAACGGAGTATTATATCCTATGGTTCTAGTCATCTTTTGCTTCCTGCACAAGCTGTCCTTTAAATGTCTCTTAACCACCTTAAATGAAAGGAAATGCAAAATCACTTGGTGGTGGATGGCGACTTTAGGCACCCCCAGTCTTTCTTGTTTCTTATCTCCTATCTTGGGCTGGCACCCTTTTTCTTCAAACAACACACTACCCCAGTTTAACACACTATCCTGGTTAAATTTACAGGCATCACAGTTTCTTTGCTGTCCCAGGTATCCTCTTTTAAGCCCTATGTCAGGGATCCCCAACCTTTTGAACCCATGAGCAACATTCAGAAGTAAAAGGAGTTGGGGAGCAACACTAGCATGAAAAATGTTCTTAGGTGCCATATAAGTGCTGTGATTGGCCATTTGGTAGCTCTATGTGGATTTTTAACCTACATTGAGGCTCTCTTTGGCAGTGCACTCGGTTTTATATAACCAAAACTTGCCTCCAAGCCTGGAATTGAAAAATAAGCACCTGCTTTGAGGCCACTGGGAGCAACATCCAAGGGGTTGGGGAGCAGCATGTTGCTCACGAGCTACTGGTTGGGGATCACTGCCCTATGTGAAGCATGTGCTGTACAGAACTTTTTGCCAATTTCTGAACTACATCCTAGGCTGGCGATTAAAAAAAAAAAAAAAAAAAAAAAAAAAAAAAAAGAAGGAGGAGTGCCGGCTGGGTAGGAAGTGACTAGAATCACAGAGGGATGCCAAACAACTAGGCACCTTTCCTTCACCCTAAATATATTAATACCTCCATCTAATTGGTTTTATGTTTTTTCAGGCACATTTATTTATGGCTTTGTAAGTGCAAATTATCACCATTTCCAAATATATATATATATATATATATATATATATATATATATATATATATATATATATATATAAAAAGCACGTAGTACCGGCACTCCCAGGATTTGCATGAAAGACTCAAAAGTTCGATATATTGAAATAAGTGAAAAAGGTTTATTAAATCCGACGTTTCGGTTCCTCACAGGAACCTTTCTCAAGGACAAAATGTCCTTGAGAAAGGTTCCTGTGAGGAACCGAAACGTCGGATTTAATAAACCTTTTTCACTTATTTCAATATATCGAACTTTTGAGTCTTTCATGCAAATCCTGGGAGTGCCGGTACTACGTGCTTTTTCTGTTTATTCCCTAACCAGAGCACCCAGGTAGTTTTTGTACACTTTAAGGTGTGCAGCTTGCACCCACCTCTCCCTATATAAGGCCCAAGTGCTGCTACATTTACATCCATGCATAAGGAGGTATTTAGATTATAGCGCTAATACCACAATGGGATACAGCAAGATGAATTTGCAATTATCACTGTTAAACATACTGGTGACAAAACATTAAAATCAAACTAAGAATACTCACAGGCTGTTGGGGAGGGGTGCAGCCGACATCTTCTGGATCTAAAGAGGAAAGAAGACATTCAGCAATTTAATGATATTAAATAATAGAAATACATAGAAAACTCAATTATAGCTTGGAAAAGTGAAGACAAGGACATAGTAACTGAGGAGCAGGTTTATCCTGATTTGACCAAATCTAGTCTATAAAAAATTAAATCAAATTGAATAGTCAAAATGTTTTCAAGGTTTGAGAAAATAGAAACCAGTGCAAGTCCATGGAAAACTTATGCAGTTGCTAAATACAAAAAAAAAATCATATTATGTCACACAATGTTTTACATTTTAAAATATCTGATCCTGAGTGTTAAGTGGAAAATGAGTGTTTACATTACACAAATAAGGATTTTCCAAAATCGAATATTCTAAAGAGCATCAATGGAATTTAAGATTATTATTAGTATTTGAAAAGGTATTGATTAGCATTTACATTTCTACTAAAGGCATGTGCTACATGAGCACTTTTAAGTGCTTTTAAGTGTGTGTGTAGTGTGTTCAAGTGCACCTTTGCATGGATAGTGGAGGTGGGTTTAAAATACTGTACCGGTGTCTCATGCATTTGGACACATAAAATATGATCTGAATACATTTGATACAGGTACAGTATTTTTTCATTAATTCACAATGTGCCCACCTCTGACAACCCAAGTTAAGCAGATTCCTATTTAGAACAAATTCTCTTTTAGATTGTAAGCTCACCTCTTGTATCGGTTACAGGATGCTTTGTATGTAACTATGAATGTTAAACGTATCTATCTATGAAATGTACGTTCAATAATAATAATTGTGCTTAAAGGAGAAGCAAACCCTAAAGTTAAAAAACACTACCCCCCTACCCTACATAGACCCCCCCCCTCAGCCTAAGTGTTACCCCGGGCAAATGCCCCTAAGTCTTTACTTACCCCTGGGTGCAGATTCTGTCAAGCGGAGTTCACAGGCGCCATCTTCAGTAAGTACATGCACTATTGGAGCAATTTTCCGTTTTGGGACAACTGCACATGTGCTGAAAGTCACGGAAATTTCTGAAGCGCCATGTGAAGACCCGAAGATTACCGAAGCAGCTGAAAATGGCACCCATGAACTTCGCTGGACAGTATCTGCACTGAGGGGTAAGTAAAGACTTAGGGGCATTTGCTGGGGGGAGGAGGGAGGGGCCTATGTAGGGTAGGGAGTTAGGGGTTTTTAACTTTAGGGTTTGCTTCTCCTTTAAAAGCAATAATGTATGCATAAGTCATTTACTGGTCAACTGTTTGAAAGCAAACATCTGATGGGTTGCTTTGGCTTTCTAGACCCAGGCAAACTTTCCCTTTATATTACTGTTTGAGGTGTCATAGCAATGCAATCTATAAGGATGATGACAGCTGCTAAGCTAATCACATTTCTTCATGAAACCCCCCCCCCCCATTTCAAAATTAAAGGTTGGTACATGTTAGACCACATAAATGCCATATTAGGCCCAGACACAACCCCATCCAGCTTTGAGCTAATAGTAGGGATGCACTGAATCCCAGATTTGGTTCAGGATTTGGCTGAATTCAAGCTATTTTTAGCTGGTTTCAGCTGAATCAAAGAGCCTGAGCAAAGAGAATCTGAACCCTAAATAACACTTAGCACCGCAGAGGGTTTGGTATTCAGCCAAATTCATTCCCAAGGATTTAGGGAATGGGCCGAACCCCAGACTACAGGGTTTGGTGAATCCCTAGGTAATAGGGACATACAGCAGGTATTTGTTTAAAGCTTAATTCCCAGTCCTTGTACTTGGCGTCTGTTTACTTGAGTATTGAAATGACAATTCTTTACATTTATGACCTATGGAGTAAAGACTTTTGCTCAAACTGTACCTGCATTACCACCTACACATGTTCTTAGCCCCTTCACTCATACTGTAGTTGTATTTATTACCTTCTGTGGTAAAAGATGAAATTATTTGAGCAGCTGTACTTGGATTACATTACTGCACCTTTCTCCCACATCTTTCACAATTTTTACATTTCTCCAGTTTATATCTCTGTATTGTTGGACCCCGATACAACAGAGGAGTCTGCTGTTTTTAACTTCCAGACCTTCATAAGATTAGGCCCATAAGGGCAATTTGAGGTGATCATATTTCAGTTAAAAGCATGGCCAAGCTGGTAAAACCCCCAAAATAGGACTCTGTCTGTCACTGGGGTTTGCATTCACTGTGCAAGCCGCCCCACTTGCAAACCCCTTTCATTTGATCAGATGCTACTTGTCACATGTTTAATGCTTTTAATTTTTTTATGTGGACACTAGCAGCTTAAAAATATGAACTACAACAGGCAGTAAATTCAGGGGTGCTTCGCCAATGAGGCAAGTTGAGGCTGTCGCCTCAGGCGGCAGCGCCCCACTAGGTGCCAGGAGCAGCAAAAATGCTGCTCCTGGTACTTTAAGAGCGAATTTCTGGGGGAGGGGGGGCAGCAGCAACTGCTGCTGCCTCAGGCGGCAGAGGGGCCAGGATCGCCCCTGAGTAAATTAAAGGGGTTGTAAAAATTACATTGTGCCTACTAAAAGAAAAAATAATTTCAAGCAAACTTCTAATATGCATTAATTCCCGTGGTTGTTTCAGACTATTCAGAAAATGTGAAGAAGCATGCAAGGCATGCTGGGAATGGAATCTTGCAGGAGGAGAGCTGAATTCTGCTACATTGTTTAAAAAGACCAAGTAGTGCTAGAAAAGGGACAGGAATAGGCTGCACTTACATTTACAAATAATTTTAAACTATTGAAAAAAATGTATTAATATAAGTTGTTGAAAAATATTTTTTCTTTTATTAAGCAAAATGTTATTTTTGGGGTTTGTATCATCTTCCGTTATCATTGAAAATCTGCTTTGAAAGACAGCAGTAATTCACAGGACAGTAAATAACTAAACAGCTTAGTGACTAGTAAATAGATAATTAAGTAATTAGGGCAGAAAACATAAAATATAAAGATAGGTTCTATCAGCGATATATTTGGATATTTAAATCCCAGATCAAATGTCCCTGCTCTCATAAGCTGGTCTCTTAACTTAGTACAGAAAAGCAAAGAGGATTTAGAACCACTTACATTCAACAAGGAAGAAAAAGCAAAAGATACCAAAGGCAGCAATTATTATTCCTGGCACAATGAAGGACAGGCCCCAGGCAGTTGAAACAAAAGCTCCTGCAATTAGTGATCCCAGTATATTGCCAACAGCAGTGTGGGAATTCCAGATACCCATGATAAAGCCTCTCCTGTAAGTGGAACAAATAAACACATATATTTGTTACAGTTGGTATTAAGGACAAGGCAATCTTAAATCACAGTATTTTGTTAGTCACTAGGTTTCATAAAGAACTAGCCAGGGGTATGTATGGTATTTAGGTGAGCAGTGCAGCACTGCCATTTTATTCATCTCTTAAATGCTACTTGCATGGACTTGGGCTGATCACATGCACAGAGTAGTACAGGTATGGGATCCGTTATCCGGAAATCCATTATCCAGAAAGTTCCAAATTACGGAATGGCCAAACAATCCAATTTTTTTTAAAATGATTTCCTTTTTCTCTGTAACAATAAAACAGTAGCTTGCCCTACTCCCAACTAAGATATAATTAATCCTTATTGGAAGCAAAACCAGCCTATTGGGTTGATTTAATATTTACATGATTTTCTAGTAGACTTAAGATATGAAGATCCTTTATCCAGAAAGCCCCAGGTCCCACGCATTCTGGATAAAAGTTCTCATACCTGTAATTCTTCTAAGACAGGATGTAAATTACATACAACTACCCCAAGCCTATGCAAGAAATAGGAGCTTAAGAAATATAGCGGGTCATGCTCCCCAGCCAAAAGAAAAAGCACACTGATGGGTGTATAATAAACTGGAATCCTCCAGTGATTATTTTTTGTCTTCTAAACAAAAGTAAACACAGCTTTTCGTATGAAAAAAAAAAAAAAAAACGAATTTCGAGCTATTTTTTGTGTACTTCAACTAGGGAATAGTCCAAATTCGATTTGAATAAAAAAATCGAAAATTCGAATATTGAAATTTATTATGTACTGTCTCTTTAAAAATTCGACTTCGACCATTCATCATCTAAAATCTGCCAAATTGCTGTTTTAGCCTATAGGGGACCTCCAAGAACCTATTTGAAGTCAATTGGTGGAAAAACGTTGAATCGAATTCGAACGAATGCACTATTCCTTCGATTCAAATTTGGCCGAATACGGACATATTTGATCAAAAAAAAAAAGTTTTTTCAATTTGAAATTCAACCCTTGATAAATATGCCCCTTAAACTGGTTGCAGATAGATAATATCTCGCAGATCAAGACAATTATATTCCACACATTAGGGGACCAAATGTAACTAATTTTATGGATCAGCATATGGGTCAACTACCCAGTTCAGTAAGAGGGAGGCACACCTGTGACATGCCCAACGACCCTATACATGAACAAAAATCAGTCAGGCTGGTTCTTTAATTGACAAGCTTTAGAGTAATAACACCAGTGACTGCCAAACTGATGCGTTTGGGGACCCATATCCATACACAATTATAGAGTACAATCAGAAATAAAAACCCATCTTTTTATTTTGATAAAAAAAATCCAAGTTAGCAGTCTGAATTCTAAACTCCCTTTGTGGCAAAAGAATTAGACTAGTCCTTCCTTTGCATTCCGTTTAAGCACAAGTAGGATTGCGGACTTTGGGCCACAGTCCGATGCCTATATGCTTAAAAAAAAAATCATTCTAACCCAAGAAAAGTATCATAGATAAAACTACTGTATCCCTTCAACTGAACCTCACTTCAAGTAGTGAGAAAGCGGAGGCAAATTTTTCTGAGGGATAAAAATGTGATGCACATAGTGCTCAGTGCTATGGGTACTAGTATCCACACAACAAAGTGATGTTTAACTGCTCACAGCACTCAAAGCACATTAAGATGATTTTTATTCATAAATGTACTTACTTCCCTTTTCCAAACCAGTTTCCCATGCATGTGACCACTGCAGGCCATCCTGTTGTTTGAGCCAAACCATTCAATATCTGTAAAAGAATGGGAAGGACATCAGCATGCTGGGTATCTTATTAGTTTAACACCAAAATCTTTGGCTAAATATTGAACAATATATCTGCATCCATCGGTCATTAACATTTTAGTTTGTGGTAAACAATGGTGTTTTCTTTAGCAGAGTCTTTATCTTCTTACTGTTCGAGGTCTTTAAACTCAGCACTTTCTCATAAGTTAAAGCATCGGTGTTCTTTGGCTCAAACGACAAAAATCATAATAATCAATACACACTTTCATGGTCAATCATTTGTGCACTCTATGAAGGAATACCGTGTAATGGTTCCAATCAACAAATACTAACAATCAAGCCAGTATAAAAAAAAAATAAACATGTATTTTTAATCATTCACATCAATGTAATTGTAACTGTAGTATGCAAACAAAATAAACTGATAAAGGGTTTAGTTGTTTCAGAACAATAACCTTTATGGTGAGGATAATTAAAAGGTGAAACTGTCACTTGCAGGGCAGGGGGTGATTTCAGGCCACTGTAGAAAACACAGTGGGCCAACGCCCATACTCTGCCCTGTATGCCATAAGGCTTATAAATAGATCGCTCCCACCCTTAAGTGCTCATTTACAGAACACTTGCTTGTGAAAGGGGTTTGATAACAGGTCCATTGCAGTTCTGTACTTAATGCCTTTCACTCAGTAATTTGTGCATCTGAACATTTTGCCCCCTGAACTCCCCCCATGAATCCAATGCTTCCAAATGCAGGCAAAACTATATTTATCCAAGATGTTCATTCTGGACCTCAAAGGCCTGTGTCTATGGGTGATAAACACTGGCTGGGGTGCAAATGCAAAAAAACCTAGTGATTTGCACCCTGTCCTGCACTACTTAGATTACCCTTTAGTGTTTTACAATGTCATTGTCATTAGCATGTTTTGAAAGTCAGCTGTGCCTGGTTTCAAGTTGGTTCTGTCCCTTGTGAAGTTGGACTAATGAATTTGCAGGAACTATGAAGACTGAATTCCTACCTGAAACAATATATAATACCAGAGCGCATGAATATTCCAGTAATAGCCAAATCCCATGAAAGAAGTGAATATACCACTAATGATCATGCCTCCTGAGAGATAGTAGCGCAAGGGCAGGCGTTCTCCAAATATGCCACTAAAAAAAAAAAAAAAAGTTCATTAATAGCACTGTAATGACCAAAAGCTGTTGCGGATTGTTTGGCCTGCAAAACAATCTAGTGCTCTACTAGTTTAGAGCACCCCAGTTGAGGTCCAAACTTATGCAAAACAATGAATGCTACACTTTGTACAGTGATTCTAATCTTATCATATTAAAATAAATATTGGTAATAGGCAAGGGGTTAATAAAAAAGAGTTAACAGGTATAAATGCCCTGCACCTGGCACTTACTCACCTAGACAATAAAGACATGTATGTACGAAGACGTAGACTTTAGCTCAGCATTCAATACATAATAACAATAATTCATCAATGCCTGTTAAGCTGAGCATGTTGGGCCTGAACACCACTATCTGCAACTGGATCTTGGACTTTCTGACCAAGAGACCTCAGGCAGTCCGAATGGGAAGAAACATCTCCAGCACCATCATACTGAGCAAGGGGGCTCCACAAGGCTGTGTTCTCAGTCCACTGCTGTTCACACTGCTGACTCGTGACTGCATGGCAAGGCATGAGTTGAATCACATCAAGTTCGCTGTCGATACAACAGTGGTGGGTCTCATAGGCAAGAACAATTACTCAGCATATAGACAAGAGGTAAAATGGCTAATTGACTGTTAATAATCTGTCTATAAACACGAACAATACAAAGGAAATAGTTGTTGACTTCAGAAGACCACGTAGTGATCACATGGGTACATCTGGCGGAGAACCTCTCCTGGACCCTTAACAACAGCTTTATAGTGAAGAAGGCACAGCAACGTCAACTTTCTACTTAAAGGAATAGTTCAGTGTGAAAATAAAATCTGTGTAAATAGATAGGCTATGCAAAATAAAAACTGTTTCTAATATAATTAGTTAGCCAGAAATGTAATGTATAAAGGCTGTAGTGAATAAAACAGCCAGAATCCAACTTCCTGCTTTTCAGCTCTATAACTCTGAGTTAGTCAGCAACTTGAAGGGGGGCCACATGGTACATTTCTGTTCAGTGAGTTTGTAATTGATCCTCAGCATTCAGCTCAGATTCAAAAGCAACAGATATGACCCATGTGGCTCTCCCTCAAGTCTCTGATTGGTTACTGCCTGGTAACCAGGGTAACCAGTCAGTGTAAACCAAGAGAGCTGAAAAGCAGGAAGTAGTGTTCAGACTGACTTGTTATACATCAAATCACTCCAGCCTTTATACATTACATTTTTGGCTAACTAACTATATTAGAAACATTTTTTATTTTGCACAGCCTGTCTATTTACCCAGTTTTTATTTTTACACTGAACAATTCCTTTAAGCTGAAAAAAGCCCATCTTCCGCCATCTATCCTCACTATCTTTTACAGAAGGTCTATTGAAAGCATTTTATGCAGCTGCATCCCTACCTGGTATGGAAACTGCTCTGTATTAGATCGCAAGATCCTGCACCAGGTGGTGAGGACAGTGGAAAAGATCATTGTGGTATCACTTCCCACCATTATGGTTATTTACCACATCCGCTGTTTCCAGAAGACTACCAGTATTGTCTGGGATGGCACCCACCTTGCAGTAAAAAAAAGATACCGCAGTATTGGGGCGCTAACTTCCAGAATGTGCAACTGCTTTTTTCCACAAGCCATCAGGCATCTCAACTCCCAAGGACTGAACTGAAGACATACAAATGTATGTCTACCTTGCCCAGCAGGACCATGTATTGTTCACCTCAAGAACTCACACTTGATATACCTCATATATTATTATGTGTAGCACCATGAGTTCTAGAGGAACGTTATTTAGTTCTATGTCCTGTATATGGCTGAAACGACAATAAAATCCACTTAACTTGGAAATGCCTACCATTACATTTCTTAAACCATACATTTTGCATCAGCTACAATACTTTAATTCTTATTTGTTACTTAAAGAAATGGGATCTGCAAAAACAGGACTTTACAGGGCCCTATTATTTTTATAAATGTAAGAGCTGTGACTATGGCCCTACGATTGTCCAATGACTGCTTCTATTAGCCGACAGTAGGTGCTGGGAGTGGCAGCATCTCATCTGCATTTGGTGGTTCAGCACAGTCCCGAGTAGAGGCTACATAGAAAACAGTGGGCTTTGTTAATACATGCGTTAGTACGTGGTCAAAGTCAAATGCATAAAAACGGTTTCAGGATGAGTCTGTGACATCAGGGGGAGGTGTGGTGCCAGTTTGGAAGTGGGTCAGTGCCATCAGGGACAGGGCAATGATGCGGCAATTGGGGATTAGTTTAACGATATGTCATTTAGTTCAGTCCTGTCCGGATTTTCTAATTTAAAAAACGAACTGTCCAGGAGAAAAACAAACTGGTGGCAACTCTAGTTTCTATGACAGTTTTTACTTACCTGAAAAACATTCCAATTGCATAGGAAACCAAGAAGGCTGTGTCCAATGAGCCAAGAAGCTCTTTATAATTTGTGTTTTCTGAAATCAAGAAGACAAATGATTTAATGTAGAATCTGTTTATTTCAGTTGCTGGCTCACAATTTACATCCTGTCAGAATGAACAGCTTTCAGTCTGGATAAATCAGAAATAGTGTATAGTGCCTACTAAAAATTTTACAACACACAGTTTTAGAATTTAGGGAACAATGTGGTCAGTCATACAAGCATCAAACTTAAAAAAAAAAAATCAAAAAAAAAATCATGAACCATAGTCAGCTTGGATATTGACAGAATGTTATTATCAGTAATGGAAAATACGATACATATTTTTCACGTGCAACTTCCCTGTATTTTACAGGAAAAAAATCTACAATTAAAAAATTCTTCCACGACATGTTTCCCACGATGGAAAATAAAAACCAGGAACCTAAAATAAATCCTATAATAATATATAACTATTGTAAGGCATGTATAATTCAGTTGTTCTCTTCATGGAGGGGGTTTGGGGGGGGGGGGGGAAGTGTCTCAAGGATGAAATCTTCCCAGAAGACAGGATCCGTTTGTGGGAACAAGGATTAACAATCCAGTCATAACAAATTGCCAAATGAAACACAAGTTGCAGATATAGTATACGTAATTACCTTAAAACAACACATAACTAGTAACTAGTTAACTAGTGGAGTAGTGGAAGTCCCAATCTTATATACCACAGCTTTGAATGAGCTTAAGTAGTATATGGTCTTAGGGATTTTGCTTTTAATGCCCTTGATCCTGAGAAGAAATATACCAATACTGTATGTCAAAAACTAATTTGATATATTTAAGTTGGCACTTTCAGGATAATTGAAATTCACTTTTTACCTTAATTATTTGATCAGCAGACATTCTTATCTTGAAAGGTGTTTTGTATAAAATGACTTATTAATACATTTGTAATAATGCAATTATCAATATGTGATTTACATTAATGTGATGTTTGTATCTGTTCATCAAAATGTCCACATGGATATTAAATGATAAATCAAATGTCCTTCCGTCAGAACTGCAGACTGCACATTTCTAACTGGACTGGTAACATGTATAATGGGTTATATTACCATTGCACATAATGTCGATGTGGGAGTTACTGGCGTATGATCATTTCAAAATATTTGTTGTCTTCACTAACCTCTTGCGCTTATTAACCCACAGCTTGTTAGTGCATATATTTTCCCATTACTATGAGTTATAGAAAGGGCAATAGAGGATAGAGTTGCTTGCCAACAGCTTTATAAAAGTTACAGAATTTCAACATGAATTCTTATCTACATTGCTAGCTACAAAGGACAGGACCATGTTTAGCAACAAAAGTCACAGTAACCGATACAGTGAATACTCTCCACTGAGGATCACCATGGCTCACTTCAATGCATATAGCAATAAAGAAGATCACCCAGAAACATCTCTTTTCAGATTTCGAGCCATTAATGTGTGTCTTAAGCTGGCCATAGATGCAAAGATCCGATCGTACGAATCATCGTACGATCGGACTTTCCCATCTCCCGACCCGCCACTAACCATTCAGATCAAAGTCTTACCAGTCAGATTAGTAAAAGAACAGATCAGCAATGTTCTGCCCCTGACAGCAATCGTACGATATCTATGTCCAACCAAAGCTAGTGACAGTCTCCCACTGAAAATCGTACGATCGGCAATACACGCAGAGATATTATCGGCAGCCGACAGAAATTTTCTAACCTGCCCGATCGACCAAACGACCGATCTCCGCCGGACGAAAAATGTCGGGACTCTCCACACACGGTTCGAAAATCGAGGATTCGTACGATCAGATCTTTGCATCTATGGCCAGCTTAAGACTACTGCTGAATTTATATTGCCATCAATGTAACCCATAGTCATGAGACATTGGACAGGACACAGGATTTCCTGGCAATTTAGAGAGTTGTGGTTTAGTGAGGCACTGCCCATCATTAATATGTGCTGGCTGGGGTAGGGGGGCCCATCGGGCTACCACCTCAGAGATCTCCATACCCCCTCAGGGCCCCCCACACCAGTCGCAAATTGAACTTGCTGATGCCGCCCCCAGTGCCCCCATCACATATATGCCTTACACTTAACTGCTGTGGCCACCATTCGGGGAGGTCCACGGCCAAAGGAGCAACACATTTTGGTGGGGAGCGTGTCTGGGTTGGTACTGGCTGGACAGTGAGGTTCAACCCTCTCAGATTTCCAAAATGTTCTCATTATACCACTTTAGAGAGTTCTTTTTACATCATATTCTACAAATGTGTATAACTAAACATGATGTGTAAGCATCAAGCAGATTTCCAAAATGTTCTCATTATCCCACTTTAGAGAGTTCTTTTTACATCATATTCTACAAATGTGTATAACTAAACATGATGTGTAAGCATCATGTGTATCACCACCTCAAAATTACACTGGAGGAAAATGCTGCATCATGGGTAAAAGACACCGCAAATTACACTTGCAAATGAGCCCTGAGGTTTCTTCATTAAACTGAATGTGACCTTTTATTATTGTGTGGCTTTTCTTCTACTTAATGGTTGTTTTCCCCAGAGAATGGCTTTGTGTGAAGTAAATTTGGTGGCGAGAACCACAAATTATAAATGTGAACACAAGAAAGGCAAATAATTTGACTTTCACTGTAAGTGACTGCAAATATTTTACTAACCGAAAGGAGCCCAGCTGCACCATGTGGTGTCATTTTCAGAAATATTTGGAGGATTGGGGAGAGCCGAGCAGTTCCTGTGTAGTTGCCCCTGGAATATATAAAAAAAATAAATTATATATATATATAATATATATACCACTCAGTACTGCAGAGGTTAAACAATTCCCTGCTGCGGGTTGACAAAGAAGCAAAATCAATTTTTTCCCTCTGATTCATTTCTAAATGGAAAAACAATGTAATATCTACTCCCTCGCTCATTTATACATTATCAGCATTCCAAGTTGCACATATATGGCAGTGTACACATATATTTGTTTGAAGCAACACAAGGAATGGGGGAGAAGGGGATCTACACGTCACTCCAGGTGCCTAGGACAATCCTGAGCACAGATGTAGCTCTTAACTCCAGCACCTACCTACAGTTCAGAGCAACCATATTAAAAGGTACAGCAACACCAAAAAAATTAAAGCATTTTAAAGAAACAACTATTTACTGTACTGTTGCTATGCACTGGTAAAACTGGGGTGTTTGCTTCAGTATAATTTATATAAACAAGCAGATGTGTAGCTATTCAAGCACAGGATACACAGTAGATAACAGATAAGTCTTAAAGAATCCCATTGTATACTGCAGAGCTTATATGTTATCTGCTGTGTATCCTGTGCCCTTTCTCTTTTTTTTAGCTCTGAATGGCTGCCCCCATGGCTACACATCAGCTTTTTTTTTTATATAAACTATAGTAGTGTTTCTTCTGCAAACACACCAGTTGTACCAGTACAGATCAACAGTACATGACATTTTTATCAATTATAAACACTTTAATTTTTTGGCGTTACTGTTTTTGTTTTTTTTTAAATGTTGGTTGCAACAAAACCAGCCCTTTAAGGTCCCTTACACATGGGCATTTGTTCCTGTGTGATGTGTTGGACATTTCAGTGGACGTGTGTGGGTACAGTCCCCATAGAGAAGAATTGTGTAAGTTTACTTCTGTATTGGCTCCTGTGAATGCTTTTTGTGTGTTCCACTGCAGGGTATAATGGTTACAAATGTCAGTGTGTAAGGGCCATTTATCAAGATAAACCTTTTGTCTCACAAATACCACTGCTGCTGTTGTATTAACCCAAACCAATCCAAATGATCCCTAATGACTTACCTTTACAATACTGATCGGTTTTCTTGAAAGGTGATAGCATGTATAAAACAAAAAGGTCATCACAATGATAAACCCCCGATAACTGCAAAGATAAAAATAGACAAATATATATATTATATATTAACCAATTAACATTGGTTAAAGGGATGGAAGATTTAAAATTATTAGGGTAGATTTGTTAGGGTTCTTCACAATGAGGACAGTGAGGTTGTGGAATGCCCTGCAGGATGATTCGGTTAATGCAGGCTCGGATGTTTTCTTGGACAGACATAATATCAAAGGCTATTGTGATACTAAAATCTACACTTAGTATAAATATAGTTCAATATTGTGAGTGTATGGAGGGTTCAGTATGTGTATGTACCTGTATGTGCGCTGGGATTCATTTGGAGGTGTTGAACTTAATGGACTTTAGTCTTTTGTCAACCCAACTTAACTATGCAACGATTGCCTCTAAAGGGGTTAAAGCAGGAATTTATAACCTGTGGGACAGGGCATATAAATGGGGTGCTGTCTCCAGAGTAGCAGTTAATAATGTAAGATATCTTCCTTCAATAGTAAATAATTAAAAAAAAAATAATTATTTTGGAGGAAGGTTAACCAATACTGGTTTAAAAAGAAAATACAGGTATGGGATCTCGAAACCCATTGTCCAGATTGCTCCAAAATCTGGGAATTCCATTTCCCAAAGTGACCTTTTAGAACAAGCAGACCCCCTGTCAATGTTCCCAAAGGTGCACTCGTGTGTTTGAGGCCAAATTGTGATGCGCAAAAAGAATTGTGTGTAAAAACATGAATTTTTTAATTTATTCTGGCCTGCAAACACAGTTTTTAAATAAATGAGCACACAAGTTTAAAATGTGAGCATAAAATAATTATTTTGCACACATAGCCAAGAATGAATTAGAGGGAACATCGCTCCTGTCCAGAAAACCTAAGGCTCCAAGAATTCTGAATAACAGATCCCACACCTGTATAATCCTCAGCTGTGTATGTAGTCTTCTCTTGACAGGTCTACACAAGCCTCCGTATTAACAGACTTTTGGCAAGGAGACAGAAATACAAACAGAGAAATACAGTCCTTACCCAGGATTCTATTTTTCTTTAAAGCAAGATCTTGCACATAACACACACATTTATTCATAAACAAGCTGCATTACCATATCCATTTAACTCAAATGTGCACACAAATGTATGAAAAAGGAAATGTTCTCTTAGAGCAAAACTACAAAAGAATGTGAGAAGGCTGCTTATGCCAGAGTTTCCTACTGACTTATGCATATATGAATCACAGTGTGGCTTGTGTCACATGATAGATGTAACGTGCTATGAGTCAAACTGAAAAAAAAATTAGGAAGCTCCCAAAACTCTGCTAATAACTACTACAGGCAACCAATTCACATGATACATTTATTTTTTTTGCAGACAAATTCTATGTACTACTTAAACCAAGTGTATATTTAAATCTCAAATAAACATACATTTATATGTAGAACTGGGTCAGATATTAATAAAGAAAAGTGAACCGAGTCTGGATCAGATCAGCTAGTAGACGCAGTATTCTTCTAGGGATCTGTTATTATTCTATCCCACTAAATGAGCAAATCTTCCCATGCCCAGTTTTAATCTGGCCATAAACTTAATAAGCAGATCTTTGCCCCATTTGACCACCTACATGCTGAATAATAAGGATTGCATACTGCATTAGAACAAACCCCGGGACAAAAGCATGTTCACAAATCTCCAACACAGCTTGGAAGGTATAAAGCCAAAGATAAGAATAACCGTATAATATCAGTATAAGTACTGATACTGAAAAGTGTCATTTAGTGCTGCTAGGGGTTTACAGGTGTTTAAGAAGTAATAGGTTAAAAACAGTACCTGTGTTGCCTCCCAATGAGTTCAATGGGAATGGGTTGTCACTAGTGGAACAGGCTGTTTCGTTTAGGTGACATACTGCTATACTGCTAAGTAAAATGAAAAATATATCCCTCATCTAGAAAGAGTTAAAGCATTTTCATTGAACATAAAGATTTAAAGCGTTTTCATTAAACATACTGTGAGAAATTCCTGATTTTGCAAATTGCGGTCACTGCTAAAAGCTTGAGTAAAGTTGCCAAAAAAAACACAGAAATGAAGCTGAACTGAAACACTGTCAGACAAAACTAAAAAAATCTTAGTCACAAGATGTTACCAGGTCAGCTACTTAACGGTGAAATCCTACACCAGGGCATACACACTGAATGAAGTGTCAACATTATTTATCATTATTAGCATTTATCTGCTATTTAAGATTGCTGTATAGTAATACTTGCTAAATGTTCCAATAGGAACGGGTCAGTTTGTTCCCAAAACATGATTACATATTGTCAGTTTGTTGTTTTTACTGCCTGCCCACACATGGTCCAATACTAGCTGTTAGCTGCCCATCCAGACCACAATGGCTTATTGGCCCATGTATGTGGACTAACAGCCTCTACAATGTATATCTTATTAAAAAGATCAGCCCTATATCTATTCGGGTACACAGACCCAATAAACTGATCAGCCCAATTTGTGCTAGCACGTGGGTTGTAGAAATCCAGCGTTAGGGCAAGGTTGAGCAGGTAAATGTTATATGTTGGTTAATCACTGTCTGAGGGTCAACATTGTCTTCCATGGGTCAGCTACATTAGCAAGCATTAGAAGAGATACTTGTTGATATGCAATGTTATCAGCAAGCAAACACAATGACATGATAGCACTTTAACCCTCTCTGTAAACACAGAGAGCTAAAGCCATAGATTCTACGTTTCCAGGTGGCCCTTTCTGAGGAATGCTCTATAGAAATTATTCTATTAGAAATACTCAGTATTGTGAGATCAAACAGAATGTTATAGAGCGTACTGTTCTTGGCGACTATCCAATTGGTCTTCATTTTCTTGTTTTTTAAGTATTTGTCGTCCTCTTCTGCCTTTTTCCAGCTTTCATATGGGGACTACTGACCCAAAAATCATGGTGCTATGTGAGGCTACATTTTATTGTTACTTTTCAATACTTACATTCAAGCCCTCTCCTATTCATCTTCAAACTACAACCTGGTTACTAGGGTAAACTGCCTCATAGCAACCAGGAAGCTGCTTCCAATACATTTATTTTGTAAAATTATGTTCCAAAATATATAGGATTTCATACACAAATGTGTCTGCATAGCCTACATTGTTGTGTCCAGTTCCTTATATAGGCAAGAGGATGGTGTACATTCAATTAGGCCTATTACAGGCTGTATAAATAGGGGTACTGTAAAGGCTTTCTGACTAATAATAAGAGGATGACCACACAATTTCATGTACACAGATATAATTTATGTGGGGCAATTATTTTTAATCTTATTTTTTGTTACTCAGTTTTCCTGTTGTAAAGTTACTATATAGGCCCAGGGTTTGTAGGTTTGTAGGTTTGTTCTTAAGTTGAATTTGTATGTAAGTTGAAACATATACATTTACTTATTAAATGCAACTTAAGACAGATGTCTGTCTTCACATAGTATTTATTTTTACCTTTCTGTGCTCTGTAGAAGACAACACACACCAGGGGATTGGGGCAGGTGGCTTATTAAAGCTAAATGCTAATAAAAGTCAAGCAAACCATGTATGTTACTGAAATAGCCCCATTTTGTAAGTATGAATTGTATGTAAGTAAGATGTATGTAATATATAGATTTATGAGCAAGCACTACTAAATACAGATTTTCCTTGGACTGAAATGATTTAAGATCACTTGCAGCAGAATAGATCAGCATACTTTTGCTTTTGGACTACACAGATTAGACACGGAATCACAAGTTTCAATAAACGCCTTAAGGAAAAGGCACACATGCTTCCTTGTGACAGGTTTTAACTGCAGCTACCTCATCAACCAGACATGGCCAGGCTTAGAGATTGGAGTACAGATTCACATGTCTGTTCATTGCATATAGTATCTAAGGGCCCTGATACATGTAAAGTAGACACAAATGGAAGATGGAGCATAAATGGAAGATGGAGCATAAGGGCTGAACTCCATGGCGCAATTACGTCTGATTCGTTGCCATGTGCAAAAGAGAATGGAACTGAGTGTAAAAATGCAGGTACAAACTAGATGTATCCGACTGTCGGATGAAAACGCAGCGTGCAGTGTTTTCATCCAACAGTCGCATACATGTAGTTTGTACCCTCAATTCACATTCAGTTCCCTTCTAATCTGCACATCTGACTCATTGCATGGGGACGAATTGGACATAAGCATGCTGTGGAATTCTGCCCTTATGCATAATCATAATATTAGTTCTGAAACATTAGCACTGGTGCCCAGCTATAGGAGTACTAATGGAAACTGCACTGCAGCTTTCATACCATCCAATTTGTTGGGCCGCTCCCAGAGACAACAATCATTAACCGGCTACTCTAGGGTGATGCTTCTTAGGAAAAAAAAAAAACAGGGTAATTTATGCGCCGATTTAAAAAATGCTAATGTTCTATACTGCGCATACACCAACCCATGGTGGCACAGGGTAATACCGCTACATTGAAATAGGCAAGAAAATGGCAGCTGTAACACTGCCCTCCCCATGATTCTCACTATGATGACAATTAAAGGGTTAACTTAACTGATAGCAGAAACTTGCACTAATTGGAAGCTCCAAGATGCAAGACTGACATAAGATAAGCACCATAGTGATGGATGCCAATTAAAGGAATACTACTTTTTACGCCTCAAACCAATAGCAAATGTCTAGTCAGTGTGAGCAGTGTCAGAAAAAAAAATTCCTTTCTGTCATGGGCTTTACAGTTATTAAATTACAGGTATGGGATCCATTATCTGTTATACTTGATCCCAACTAAGATATAATTAATCTTTATTGGAGGCAAAACAATTCTATTAATTAATTGTTTAAATGATTTTCTGGGTGGCATAAAGCATGGAGAGCCAAATAACGAAAAGACCCCTTATCCGGTAAGCCCCAGGTGCTGAGCATTCTAGACAACAGGTTCAATACCTGTATTAACAATTGTTTAACAGACTAATAATATAAAACATACAGAAGCAATTACAGGTACAAGATCTGGCATCTCAGTATCCAAATCATTGTTTGTAGCAGTTATGGAATTGCTATTTTGTCCCATATCTGGTGTTTTGGTTTTACTTAATTTGCATGTCTTTGAGACACAACAGGTGTACTTGAGGGGAAAGCAACAGTAAAATACAAACATTTGTAATACTTATGCTTTTCAGCAAACTTCCATCTTTAAATTGTAACATCCCAAGGGGAAAATGATTTAGAATGTTGTTTTCAACAGGCAGCAGACGCATTGCAGAGGCACATGGGATGGGATTCTGTCAGCATTACTAAATGACAGAACTTGTAAAACCAGTACATTTTGACAAACACGGTGGAGCTGCCATGGTCCATTTTTAAAGTTTCTATCTTTTGAAAACTCATTGTTTTTTAAAACATAATACAAATGGGTATTACAATACAATACATACACATCTGCTATTGTGAGAAAAAAACACATTTGCATGGGACAGGCCCTCCTGGGGATGCTGGGAGCTGTAGCCCAGAGACAGGCTACACAAAAAGTGAAATGAGACACAGATGAAGGAAATTAACTTACCAGCTGTCTCTGGATACAGACTGCATGAGCCTGATGGCAGGCGCTAGGGAAGATCTCATGTCTGCTGTCAAGAAGCTTTCAGTTCCCTTACAGTGATGGTTTGCTTTGCTGGCAATTGAGCTGCTGCTGAAGATTGTTAGACCGGCAGCAGCCACTTAATAGGAAGGAGATGTCTATCGTTGATGTTTGCATTTATACTGAGTGAAGGCACATAGTACTGAGCGAGAATAAAGGGCAGGGTGCCAGGAGTGCTGGAGGAGGGGAGGGAAGACATGCTCAGAGGGTGGAGGGGGCTGGGCAATTGCCTCACCCACCCCCAGCCACTATCCCAAAACAAAGGAAGTAGAACTACCCATGGTGACAGAAACAAGGATAGGGGGTGTTTGGGGATTTAGATACTGCTGCACTACAAGCTTTAGTCACCTCAAACCTCTTTTGTCATTACAAGTACTGAATCTATTTTCTAGAAATCTTTCCACCGAGAATCCCCCTTCACTCTCTTCTGAACTATGCAGCAATGCCTTAAGTAAATTGCGGCACTTATTGTTCTCCTATTTAGGTCTGTAAGTTACCCACCCACTTAGACCTTAAGGGTTAGTTAACACGAGGAGTTTCTGGGAGATTTTGTCGCCTGGCGACTAAACACCTCGTCTTCTGAGTGATGATCATGCATGCGTGTTTGGTGATTCCAAAAAAAATCCGCCTGATTTGGAGGAGGGCCCCCACACTTTACTGACTGGATACATACAATAGCACTATATAAATGAAAACATATATGCATATATTCAGAAAGCTCTGAAATACAGGAAGCCCTTTTCCACAAGTCTATTTTAAGCACATACTTCTAATTGTTCTTTTTTAAATGATTACCTTTTTTTCTCTGCAATAATAAAACAGTACCTTGTACTTGATGGTAATTAAGATGCATAAATCCATATTTGTGGCAAAACAATCCTGTTGGGTTTTTTAAAACTTTTTTATGTTTTTAGTAAACTTGACAATGCAAATAATGGAGAGACTCCTATCTGGTCCCAAACATTTTAGATAACAGATCCAGAAACGGAACTAGAGGGGTGCAGGACGTGCAGCCGGGCCCCCCGTCCCCCTCCGTAAACCCGGGAACTGGCCGAGATATGCGCAGCGCACGGACTGCCGGGGGGCCCTGAGGGGGTGTGGGCCCTGGCCAGCTCGCACCCCCTGCTTCCCCGGTAGTTCCGCCCCTGAACAGATCCTATATCTGTACTGTGTAGTGTGGAGCAATGGATACTGAGAAAGCCTATACCCATGACTTGGCAACTAAGGCAGTTACACTGATGTCAAATTGGGACTTAAAAAAAGAAGACATGAATGGAGCTATGGCCCAATGCATTGCCAAGAATTTATATCACAGTGATCCCCAACCAGTGGCTCATGAGCAACATGTTTCTCATTAACCCCTGATGTTGCTCCCAGTGTCTGCAAAGCAGGTGCTTATTTTTGAATTCCAGGCTTGGAGGGAAGTTTTGGTTGGATAAAAAACTGGTGTACTGCCAAACAGAGCCTCCTTTAGGCTGCCCTTCCACATAGGGGCTACCAAATGGCCAATCATAGCACTTATTTTGCACCACCCAGGAACATTTTTCCTGCTTGTGTTGCTCCCTTGCACCTTTATATCTGAATGTTGTTCACAAGTAAAATAGGTAGGGGACCGCAGATCTAGAATAAGCACAACGGGGCCAGAGATAGCACATGCTGGGCCACCAAGATAAAGTCTATTAAGTGGACAGGACAGCGTGCACCAATTTCTTTTTTTTATTGGCTTCTCCAGAAACAACACCTGTGCCACACCCAATGGTGGTGGCACATGGGGAGATTAGTTGTCAAGCGATAAACCTTTGCTACAGAAGCGATACGGATGCCATCCCACACGATTCGCATTCTTGCCGGTGGGGAGGCATTTTGTTGAAATTAGTCACTGCAGTAGCAAAGTTTTATCGATTAGTAACTAATCTCCACGTGTGCCACCACTCTTGTAGTTCGGTAATTTTTTGGAACAATCATGGTGGTTCCGTGGCTACTGATTCATGTAACGCTGGCCATATACGAATAGACCTTTGCCCAATTTGTCCAAGCATATGCTGGGACAAAACATGAAGATCAGATGGTTCATGGGCTAATTTAGTTAATCTGAAAGGATTGTGGCCGCCATGTTGGATGTGTCAAAGAAATCTACCATGCCAACCTTTTTTATTCTGTGCATGCATACATATGAAATGATTTCTTCCAACAGCAGCAAAGTGGCAACAGAATTTTGCAGTTCATTGGCACTCAATGCTAGATGTTTTTTGAACATGTTGTGCACTCTCTATAGGGCATTTCCAGGGAGGCATTTTGTTCACCTAGGAATTTTTTTAGGACAATCTAAGCTTTCTAAACATGCCTGAGTTTTTCTGCAATTCCACTCCTTCAGCGTCGACTTCTCTATGGCGCTCATGGCCACACGCTTCCGGGTTTATGAGCCGGCATGATGACTTCAAACATATTTAATGGGACTTCTGTATGTATTACATTGCCCGTTGTTAGGTTCAACTTAGTTGGTTCCTGGCTGTGTATTCGTAGTGAATCCTTTCTGATTATCCTGGTATAGACCCTTGCTTGCCTGTGGTTTGACCACTCTGATCTCTCCAAAGCTGACCCTTGCCTGACTATTCTACACTCTCCAATTCTGATCCTTGCCTGTCTTCTGAGCTGTGTTACCTTCTGTCCAATATCCTTGGTAAAACGATCGTGCCCCTTTGCTCGTCCAGAACCCTTTGCTTGGCTCCTCTCTTATTAAGACCTGGCGGCATCCAATTAGCGAAGGGCTCCTCCTGAAGTGAAAGATGGCTGTTAAAGGCAGAAGCAAGAGCCGAGACCAGGGAGCCTAGCACTGGTTCGGGATTTAGGGTGCCGAACGTGACAACTGGCAGGTAAAGGAGAGGTAGGGAGAAGCACTCATATGTGCACAACTAAACATGGCTGTGGCACTATATGGTGGTGTAGTGCTCGTAGGGTCATAACTATTGTTTCCTCCAACTGGAGTGTGGACTGTAATATCCCGCACCTCTGGTGGGGAAATACATTTAGGTAATAGGTGTCCCCCCACGTATTGGTTGCACCGTATGGAATGCTGAAGTACGATTGTCAGATAGAATGTTGTGCTATTTTGGGCATGCAATGTGTAGCTGTTGATCTTCTCCCAGATGTGAGGGTGGTCTTGAATGTATATCAATACACAGGTCAGACCGGCTGTCAAAATGATAAACAGCTGCATCCATTTTAGTGGCATGACCCTCAGCCTGCCTGCTGTTTAGTTTAGGGACAATGGCAGATGTGCACTTTGTAGCCTTCTGGGGATGTGATTTCCTGTGAGTGACAATGGATCCCACCTGCCATTTCCCTAAAGCTGGCCATAGACGCAAAGATCCGATCGTACGAATCAACGTACGATCGGACTTTCCCATCTCCCGACCCTCCACTAACCATTCAGATCTAAGTCTTTACCATTCCGATCAAATAGAACAGATCACCCAATGTTCTGCCCCTGACAGCAATCGTACGATACTTATGTCTGACAACACTAGTGACAGTCTCCCTCTGAAAATCGTACGATCGGCAATACACGCAGAGATATTATCGGCAGCCGACAGAAATTTTCTAACCTGTCCGATCGACCAAACGACTGATCTCCGACGGACGAAAAATGTCGGGACTCTCCACAGATGGTCCGAAAATCGTACGAATCCACGATTCGTACGATCGGATCTTTGCGTCTATGGACAGCTTAAGGGCTACAGCACATTGGGGGATATGGGGTTTTGCTGCCACTATTATCAGGGAAAACCAGTGGCTAAAATAGTCTGGTCTGCCTTCTTCTGATCTGTGGCTGCAGCACAGACTGTACATGCTGTGTCAGGCAGTTTCAATATACATAAACAGGATGTGGAATGTGTTCAGGCAGTTCTCTGTGAGCTAGAATGTACAGTTAGAAAACTGCTCCAGGGGACTGCAAGGACCACCTTCTTGAGTCTCTTTAAAGGGGTAGGTAACATTTAAAGTTAACTTTTAGGGGCCAATTCATTAACTTCGAGTGAAGGAATAGAAGAAAAAAAACTTCGAATTTCGAAGTATTTTTTTGGCTACTTCGACCATTGAATGGGCTACTTCAACCTTCGACTTCGAATCGAAGGATTTGAACTAAAAATCGTTCGACTATTCGACCATTCAATAGTCGAAGTACTGTCTCTTTAAGAAAAAACTTCGACCCCCTAGTTCGCCACCTAAAAGCTACTGAACCCAATGTTAGCCTATGAGAAGGTCCCCATAGGCTTGGCTAAATTTTTTTGGTTGAAGGATAATCCTTCGATCGTTGGATTAAAATCCTTCGAATCGAATGATTATTGCTTTGATCGTTGATCGAACTATTTGCACAAAATCCTTCGACTTTGATATTCGAAGTCGAAGGATTTTCATTCCCAGTCGAATATCGAGGGTTAATTAACCCTCGATATTCGACCCTTGATGAATTTGCCCCTTAGTATATCATAGAATGGCTAATTCTAAGCAACTTTTCAATTGGCCTTCATTTTTTTCTTTTGTAGTTTTTTGAATTATTTGCCTTCTTTTTTGGACCCATTAAAGCTTTCAAATTGGGGTCACTGCCCCCATCTAAAAACATATGCTCTGTAAGGCTACAAATGTATTGTTAATGCTACCTATAATTCCTCATCTTTCTATTCAGACCCTCTCCTATTCTTATATACTGTAGTCTCTTACTCAAATCAGTGCATGGTTGCTAGGGCCAAACACCACAGTAGTATAATAGAGAATTACTTTAGACATTGTTCTACTGTACTTATAAATCTGCTGCACTTTTAGGCATATACACCAACCATATAAACATGGAATAAGATAATTAACAGCTTAGAATTTAGTTTCTATTTAAAGACAAAGTACACAAACTTTATATATGGGAAATATCCATTAATCACTTCATACATCCCAGAATCCCTATCGTTGTGTGAACCCATGAGCCTCATTTACAACCAGCCTCAATCTTCCTTCGCTATGTGTGAGGCAAGTGTCAATTTAACACAGGAGTGGACATTCACTTGAATAGTAAATACAGGGTGTTATGTGCTTTTAGCATGTTTCTTTAAATGGATTCTTTCATGGGAAAACATGTTTTTTTACAAAATGCATCAGCTAATAGTGCTCCTCCAGCAGAATCCTGTATGGAAATCAATTCATAAATATAAATTTGAAATCTTACTTGGGGCTAGTTTTCTAGGTACCTTCAGTCATGTGACTTGTGCACTGATAAACTTCAGTCACTCTTTACTGTTGCACTGCAAGTTGGAGTGATATAATCCCTCCTCCCTTCCCTCAGAAGGCCATCAGCAGAACAATGGGACAGTAACCAGATGTCAGCTCCCTGACACCTGCATTGCTAAAAATGCTCCTAGTGCACCCTTAGGGGCACATTTACTTAGCTCGAATGAAGGATTCGAAGTAAAAAAAACTTTGAATTTCGAAGTTTTTTTTGGGTACTTCGACCATCGAATAGGCTACTTCGACCTTCGACTACGACTTTGAATCGAACGATTCAAACTAAAAATCGTTCGACTATTCGACCATTCGACCATTCGATAGTCGAAGTACTTTCTCTTTAAATAAAACTTTGTCTACCTACTTCGGCACTTTAAACCTACCGAGCACCAATGTTAGCCTATGGGGACCCTCCCCATAAGCTTTCTAAGCTTTCTTTGACCGAAGGAAAATCCTTCGATCGATTGATTAAAATCGACCGATTTTTCCTTTGATGGTACGATTGAAGTATTTGCGGTAAATCCTTCGACTTCTATATTCGAAGTCGAAAGATTTTACTTTGATGGTCGAATATCGAGGGTTAATTAACCCTCGATATTCGACCCTTAGTAAATGTGCCCCATAGTGTTAGGTATGAAAACAACAATAGTAAAAAGCTAACAATAACTTATCTGACTCTTTCCGAAAGCACAGGATGACCTTAAATGGCTGCCTACACACCAATATTTATTGGTTCAAGAATAAAATTTTAAATGGTAGAATTAATTACTTGGAATGTACACAATGTAATTTAGTAATAAAAACTATACCATAATCATGACAGAATCCTTTTAATAACAAATGAAAAAGAAACAGAAATTTGATCTTGAACACATACATAGAAGGACCTCCTCTAAGTCAAGATGAAGATCAAGAGGTGCTCAGTTGTCAGTTTATACTCTATTGTCAGGTCAGAAATGAGGGGGTACGAACAAACCCTCAAGTGATCTGAAGGAATGTCTGATTAGCACTCAAACAAAACAGTGTACACTAAAGAAGAAGTAACTCGAATTTTCAATAAATATATTTATATAATGTATATATAGTTGGAGGTGAATTGGAGTGAATCACTGGTAAGAGGAGAACAAACTGGGTGATATAATACACGCCAAGCAAGTAATTCAAAGGGTGAGGATAACTGAATTATCCGACAAAAAAAAACACTAAACTATCCGGCCTGATGAGAGACGCAGAGGGAATAAATTTTGGATTACTAGAAGATAATTTACCTTTTGGATTCTTGTAAAAAACACAGTTCTTTGCACAAGCGTCTGGATGTGAATTTCAAAAATCTGAGCCACAACAACATAATGGTGGCATTCCAATTTTATTAAGATGGATCTTTTCCTTTATCTGCACTCTTAAATCTTCAACATACCTAAAGTAGAGGATTGACAACAATCTAGCCTATGAGTAAGTGCCCCAATAGGCACGAAGCGCGTTAGGTCTTCATGTCCTAATAAATTTTTCTACTTTTTATATTTGCCTCTTTATTTTTGGAGATCCTCACATTCTTTTGGATGCAGTGTTTTTGGTCTGTATAAGAATGACTTGAAACCAACAGTTGGATGATTGCTCACAAAAAGAAACATGTCCAGCTAATTGCTTCCCAAAAGTAAAGAGGCAACTTTGGGCGACTATTGAAAACGCATCGCAGCGTGTGCATTAGCACAGGCGACTTTTCAATGCAGCCTATGGGAAAACACGCTGAGGCAGTTCGGGGAGATAGTCACTCAAGAGACGAGGCAATTAGTCTCCCCGAATCTCCTCATGTGGACTAACCCAAAGGAGTTGGGGAGCAACACAAGTATGAAACATCTTCTTGGTGTGCCAAATAAGTGCGGTGATTGGCCATTTGGTTGGCCTATATGGATTGTCAACCTATATTGAGGCTCTGTTTGGCAGTACACTTGGTTTTTATACAACCAAAACTTGCATTCATGCCTGGAATTCAAAAATAAGCACCTGCTTTGTGGCCAACTGGCCAATGGGAGTATTTGAAAAATGTATTGGCAATATTAAAAATGACAGAAATACATCAGGGGAATATTACTGAACATATTCTAAGTTCTTTTGTGTTTTTTTCTATATGTTCTGGATGTTTTTTTGGCCCATGATGAAAATTTGACAACTCAGATTGCTTTTCATGTAAATATTCCTTGACCTTGTCAGCTTCATCAAGCAACTGCTGCTCCTCTATTTGCCTTTGGAATTCTCTCTCTCTCCTTTAATTCTGTCAGAAAGAAGAAATGTTATTTGAGTCAGTAAGTAAACTCACTGGGTGTAAAGGGGGTCCAAATCCTAGTTTTACTTATGTTTGCTTCTAATCATAACCTCTGTTTTCCATATATGTTATGGGAATCATCCTTACTTTTTAATTTTCTTTTCATTCTTCTTTTGTCTTTTAATTTCTTTTACTTGTTCTCTTTCAATGTCCATAAACAGTCTTCTGTACATGAGATACTGGTTTTGCCACTAAAAATTAATAAGATGTTAAAAAAAAAAAAAATTCAGAAATTATTTCTTTAATTCGTTAAAGCTATGCATGTATATGCAATCTGAATGGTTGCGCTGAAATCAGTGCAGCAGCATTTCACATGGCATTTGAAATGAGAAATGTCTCAATTAAAGGGACTACCTGGAGATACTGCTAAAAGGAGAATTCATTTTTTCAGCTTGGTTCTGTGTCTGAAACATAGTAGAGTACTACACAAATGTACATGTACTAACTTGGTAGTATAGCCACAACATACATTTACTGCAAGCCACCTGCAAAAAATGGATGCAGGAGAGTAAGGTATCCTACACCTTTTTTGACATGAGCTCATTCAGTTGGACTGATTGCACAGATTGAAATGACTCTATCATACTTGTAAGGTCCATTTCCCAACTCATCTTTGGCTCAGAGTGTGATGCAACCCCACCCTGTAGGGTCCTGCATTAGGTCTGGTACTCGCGGAATTCCCGCAAAGCAGTTGGATTTTGGGTAGGAAGTTCCCGATTCCTTGACCATGTGGGAGGTCTACTGCTACCCTGCTTGAGTACCTTGCTAAAGTGCGGATGTATTGTCTCCCTCCCTCCCCTGATGGAAATGAAAGTTTTTCCCATTTTCCCCTTACTTAGCTGATTCGGCTCCTGAGTGACATCACTTCTGGTCCACGGTGAAATCCCTTCTGGTTTTGCAAGAGCTCGGTCGGAAGTTAATCCACTGCAGGTGCAAATTTGGTAGTGGATCAGGGTAGGGGGCATAGAGGAGTGGCAGGTGTGGGTCATTTTGCAGGTCAGCGGGTCGGGGTCAGGTACGGGTCTGCCTGCCTGGACCTGTGCAGGTCTGTACCTTCTCACACTGTTCCATTGCAAAGAGTTGGATTCTGGAACTTGACGATTTTGATTCTATGTACTGGGGATCATTTTGAGGGGTTGAACTTGATGAACTTTTTTTTTAACCCAAATTAACCATGTGGCATTATAAAGTATTTTCAGCTCATAATGCACTGATTATCTTTGAGGTTTTAAAATGTGGGAAATATGTATTTATAGTAGCTTACATTATAAATTACGGAAGCCATTTTTCCCACACTTATATTCACATTTATCTAGTTGATAATGCAATACCAGTACTACATATCCCAGAATAGTGTTTAGTATTAAAACCTGCAATTACACACACACAGTATAATTTGTGCAAATAGGACACTCAACTACAAGCAACTGTTTGTCAGTTAATCTGCACAAACACTGTAACAGTACATGGCTGATTATTACACAATGCATCTCAGAGGGCAAAAGTATATAACGTATAACTCTAAATCTCGGTAAATACCAGGCTACAATGGAGAAAGAAGAATTGACTCTAATTATTGGAATCTATATTGGAAAATATTTTTGTGACCTTTGCAAAGTGTATCGTTTTAGCCACTCACAGATTATGAAACAGCACTTGTAATAACAAACATGGCAGAAAGGTTATTTATGGAAGGCTGGAAAAATTTCTCTTTAAAATAGGGCCCACCTTTAAATTCACACTCAGCATCATGTACAGGAGAACAGTGGCTAATGCTCCCCCCCCCCACAAAATTATGTTGGCAGAATGTTTGTACTTGCCAAAGGCAATATTTTATAGTAATCTTTTCTCAAAGTTGCCTGACAGTAGTGGTGTTAAAACAGCATCTCAAACAAGCAAGGATGACATCCTATCTTGAACATGAACAGGGATGGCTGGCTACTAATTGAGACTTAAGCTCTATCAGGAGCCTGATGTGGCTGTACAGCCAAATGTGGCTGTACAAAAGTTATTCTGGCTGCCTAAAGGATCCATGGACATCTTTAACATTATTATTTAATAAAATTGGACAGGGAGTTCACTAAATGCCCAGGGGTCAGTTGTGGACTTTGTGCCCGGGCTGCTCCTTTTAGTGCCCCTTACCTCTATATCCCTCATTCCAAGCCCCCTTTTGAACCTATACACATATAATTTAACATTGGCTCCTTTATACTGCAGTTTTCCTTAGTTTTCACTTAGAAGATTCAAATTCTTTTTTTGAACTAATAAATACATTTAGTTGTAATAGGAGTGTGTAGGCAAACATCTCATATCATTGTGCCTGATCTAGTGCTTTCAGAAAAAGCCAGCACTTTACAATGGAACTGCTTTCAGATAAGCTATGGTCTCTCCTACTTAATGTAACTGGTACAGTCATGGCCGGACTTGGATGTTTTTCTAATGAGTGCTGTTCTCACATCTACCACTAGGACATGGAAGGGAGAGGGACATAGGAGCATTTTTAGCAATGCAGATGTCAGGGAGCTTCTATACCTTCCCATTGTTCTGTTGATAGGCTGCTGGGGGGGGAGGAAGGGGTGGTATTACTGTAACTAGCAGTGCAGCAGTAAAGAGGGAGTGAAGTTTATCAGGGCACAAGTCACATGGCTAAGGATTTATCAGTTATATAATGCTAATACTCGACTTTAAGCATGGCAGATCACATTCAGAGCAGTTGTGTTGGCAGCCCAAAAGCTAACTGATTATGCAGGTGTCATCTTTAATGAGAAGCAGCTATGCATATATAGCATTCTAACAAAAACAGCAACTCAATGGCCCCATTTAGAGACCAAAATTCGGCAACTAGGTATGATATAAATATCTGCCCACCCAAATGCTGGAGTGGCCTTAATAAGAATGTGAACCCTAATATGCAAAATTAAATTAGTGGAAAAAATTTAATCTTTAGTTTTTTATTGTTTAAAGCAGATAGCTCTTTGTTTATTGTATATTTTGTCATAAAAATGTATATTACCTATTTAACAAAGCATGCAAAGTACATTTTTTTCATGTAGCATGATAGGAAACCAACATTTCAACTGATATATGATATTGGTATTCCTCATTTTTAGATCTGGTTGTTCCTTAAAAAAAAGTGGAACCAGAAAACAAGCATTGCGGCTGAATTCAATGTGCAGTGCCTATTAACACTCCCTCCCAAGTGAATTTGCCTTTATTTGTCCCTTAAAGTTAAAAGATGAAACACAATGCATTAATTTCAATTGCTCTGCACTCTTACACTTACTTGTTTACGGTTCTCCTCCTCATCAACACCTGGTCGAAGTACAAGGGCTGCATGGAAATCTGTGCTAAATGCTGGGGAAGGGCCAGTGGGGTAAGTCTCCTTCAATAACCGACTGCATGTCTGAAAAACAGTAATGTTTAACACCAATGTTAAAGAGACAAGCTGCCCTAATCATAGCTGGTAAATATTAAACAGGTTTCTTTTGTAAATGTTAATGTCCCCAGTGAGCCCTGTCCACTTGCATATGTGTCTTCATTTTGTCAGAAGGAGCTTATAACTATTTGTCCGGCCATTTGAAGGAGTGGCCATACTTTACTAATGTACTTTTAGTGATGTTGTCCCATTAAGATCTACATCATCTATTGTTAGCATTCTGTGCCATGGAAAATATTACTTAAATATTGATTTATGAGAAGATATATATTCCTATGTCTAACAAACAATTATAAATTCATACATAAAAAAACAAAAAAAGGACCCTGTCCAGAAGAGCTTACAATCTAAAATGAGGGGTATGTTATAGAATGGCCTTGTACAGGGGAGCTTACAATCTAAAATGAGGGGTATGTTATAGAATGGCCTATTTTTAGCAGTTTTTTAATCAGTCTTCATATTGTTTATAGTTTAGGAATTATGTGGAAAACACTAAACTGAAGGCGCATAAGTTGGATTCCGTTATGGATAGAAACGCTAAGTGAAAGTGCTGTATAAAATCTTCTTTTATTAAATCTTCATTAAAAGCACCAACAACTGGATGAGCAGAGCAGGGGAGTGCATGGCTCAACGCATTTCATGACTACAACGGTCACTTCATCACTTCTGATGAAGTGACCGTTGTAGCCACGAAACGCGTTTTAATGAAAATTTTCACATGGCATTTGAAATGCTTTTAATGAAGATTTAATAAAAGAAGATTTTATACAGCTCTTTCACTTAGCGTTTCTATCCATAACGGAATCCAACTTATGCTCCTTCAGTTTAGTGTTTGCTTTACCCACGTGACCAGAGTGGAATGTTTGGATGCTTTGGATAGAGCTCCCACCCAGCCCTATATGCTGACTTCGTTTGTGTGCACTGTCAAGCTTTCTGAATTATGTGGAAAGAACATCAACACCCAAAAAAAAGTCAAATAGTCAAATAATCCAGAAGCCACATAAAAATAAAATATAAAAACCAACTGCGAACTATGGTATCATATCATTGTTTTCAAAGGAAAAGTATATCTGCATGAAAGTTTATGTGAATTGAGAATGTAAAGCTCACTGTGCAACTAAACCATACTAATACCTGTGCATACCTGCATATTTCATAGGTTTTTCAGACAAATGCACTAAGAATTAAACTTGTATATGCGGACATCACTCTGGGTGGAGGGACCTCATCAGCATTTAAAGGACCAGAAACACCAATTTTTTTCATTACTTATTTCCCTCAAAATAGCTATAATAATAGTTAAGGCTTACTTTCCCTTGACTTTTTTCAAATCTTCAGCTTGAGTTTGACAAGCAAAGTGCCCCATAAGAGAAAGATGAAAAGGCTTCGGCAGCTTAAATTCTTCTGTGCGCTAAACTGGAAGTCAGCTTCACACTGATAACCTAAGCACCTAAGCATTTTTTTCAGTGACAGCTCCAATTTATGTTTCCATGCATTTGGACAGCTTTGGGGGTAATGATGCGAGTATATATTTAAGCTACAGACGCTTAAAAAAAAACGTAGGTGCTTTAGGTTATCGGTGTGAAGCGAGCTTCCAGTTCAGCACACAGGAATTCATGCTGCCTTTTCACCATTCTCCTATGGGGCACTTTGCATATCAAATTCAAGCTAAAGATTTGAAAAAATCCAAGGGGAAATAAGCCTTAGCTATAGTGATGGGCGAATTTATTCGCTGCCAGCGAATAAATTCGTGAAACGACCGCGAAAATTTGCCGGCAAAAATTCGCTGGCATAAAAAAAAAAAATTCGCCGGAATTTTTCGCGAACGGCGCAAATTCGCCCATCACTACTTAGCTATAAATTACAGCTAATTTGGGGGGGGGGGAATTAAGCATTAATAAAAATTGATGTTACTGTTCCATTTAAAATGGCAGCTGCAAAGCACAAGGAGCAATGGGCTGGATGCCAATTACTGAAGTAAATCATTTGGAGGTTCATGAGAGCAGCAATAGCATATTTCCTTACTTTCTTTTCTTTCTTAAAATGAACTACCCCTTTTAGAACACACAATAGCTAATCTCTATTAGATGAAATAACACAATCTGCAATGTACACAAAGTTGGTTAGCCATGTATTTGTATAGAAGCAAACTAGATGCCACACTAATTAGACACATGGAAATATCAAATACACTGAGAGATGTACAAATAAAGAAAGAAATGTACAATTAACCACATATAATACATCTCTAAACTTGGCCAGAGAAAGTCCAATCTTCCACCTACGATGTTCTGAAGTGCCTTCTCTGGCTGCATTGCAGATATGGTATTGTGAGATTTATTTCAGTTACTATCAATGATTCATTTACAAATATATATGCTAAACTGTACAAGTACAATTACAAATATCAGCCAATCAGTCTTTGTAGAATGCTCAAAATGAATTGCTGATTGGTTGTTATGAGTAACTTCAAACCTGCAATTTGACATTACACTATTAAACCTAGACCCTCAGTAGGGATGTCGCGGACTGTTCGCCCGCGAACTAATTCGCGCGAACATCGGGTGTTCGCGTCCGCCGAATGTTCGCGAACGTCGCGCGACGTTCGCCAATTTGGGTTCGTCATAGCTGGCGCTTATTTTTGACCTCTCACCCCAGACCAGCAGATACATGGCAGCCAATCAGGAAGCTCTCCCTCCTGGACCACCCCCACACCCCCTGGACCACTCCCCTTCCATATATAAACTGAAGCCCTGCAGCGTTTTTTCATTCTGCCTGTGTGTGCTTGGAAGAGCTAGTGTAGGGAGAGAGCTGTTAGTGATTTGAGGGACAGTTGATAGTAACTTTGCTGGCTAGTAATCTACTTGATACTGCTCTGTATTGTAGGGACAGAACTCTGCAGGGATTTGAGGGACATTTTAGGTTAGGTAGCTTTGCTGGCTAGTAATCTACCTTCTACTGCAGTGCTCTGTGTGTAGCTGCTGTGGGCACTGCTGCTGATCTCTCATCTGCTGACTGCTGCCTGTAACCCAATAGTCCTTGTAAGGACTGCTTTTATTTTCTTTTTTGTTTTTTTACTTTGCTACTATAAGAGCCCAGTGCTATTAGTCTAGCTGTGTTGGGGTGGGGAGTGGGACTGGTGTGCTGCTCCTAGTAGTTCAGCACCAACCAGAGTAATTTTTTTTTTTTAATATATATATATATTTTTTTATTTTACTTATCTCACTGTTCTTTAACGTGTCCAGTGCTGTTTGCTGTTCTTCATAGTAGTGCACCAATAGTAGTGCACTTGCAGGCATTATTTGCCCAGTGTGTTCTTCAAACAACGGCCACCTAGCTGTGTGAGCTTGTTCACATTCTGTCTAAATATCAATAATAATACCGTCTCCAGAAACACCACCTGAGTGACGTTTTTCAAGCAGCAATAATATATTCTGTATCCACTGCTGTAGTGTATACGTTGACCTTGCAGGCATTGTTTCAATTTGTTTGCCCAGTGTGTTCTTCATTTTCAAACAACGGCCACCTAGCTGTGTGAGCTTTTTCACATTCTGTCTAAATAATAACAATAATAATTCCGTGTCCGTAAACATCACCTGAGTGATGTTTTTACAGCAGCAATAATATATTCCGTATCCACTACTGTATACGTTGCCTTTGCAGGCATTGTTTGCCCAGTATAAACTTGCAAAAAATAGTGGGAGCACTTACCAGGTACTAGGATTCACCTGTGCATGTCACAAAACCGAAGATCCCAACGGTTACTTCCAGAGAAAAAGTAAGTTTGTAGGTGCAGCACCAAGGAATCCAAAAAGTAGAAAAATTAAAAATATAAACCTTTATTCAAGCATTTTAAAATAGTAATGGAAAAAAGCATGCCCCATGCTAAACAATGGGCTGTTCACTCAACGCGTTTCATGGCTCTCGCCACTTCCTCAGGAGCTAACAACCAGTCTAAACACCAGATATATATAAGAGAAATAAATCCAACCCCTCCCTATAGCATGGCCCCCACCCCTCCCTACTAAATTTAACCCTTTCAATGAAAACCATATGTAAACATGCATCTTCAAACCAAGGTAACCCCCACAAAAATACAATAAAACACAATATAACAAGCCATCATAAAAAGCAATACATAGTATTCATCTTATCTTCCCCACTCCAGATGAACACTGTTGCTAAATAATAACTAAAGACTCCAGCAAAAAGGAGTGAACATTGATGTAATAGCCATTTCACTTATATAATGTAATTCTAGACAGCCCTAGTAACCCCCGAAATAAATCTAGCAAGATGTATCCCTCATTTAACATTTAACTCACCATCAACATATTAGCATCCAGGACACAATTATTACCAATATATCATACTAGTGACTCAGAGAATTAACCATCCCAACCCCCTGATGTTCCATCACGAAATTAATAGAAACAGGAAACCTCCCACTCCCTATTTAACCCCCCAAAACATTCCGTTGATCTAAGCTGATATATCCAATATGCCTCCTTGCGTAATAGCAACTTATCCAGATTCCCCCCCCTTGGTCCAACTGTAGCTGTATCAATAACCTGGTACTGTATTTTAATATCCCCATTATGTTTATCTAATATATGCTTAGCTACTGCGGACTTAGTGTCCTTTCTATTTACTGCGGAGAGATGTTCCAGTATCCGTGTACCCACTCTTCTTACAGTTTTACCCACATATTGGGCCCCACATCCACATGTAACAAGGTAAACCACCCCAATCGAAGTACAATTAAAATATCTCTTTATACCATAATTTTTCCCTGTTGACGTTGATCTAAATTCCTTAGAAACCAGTAAATATTGGCAAGATTTACATCTGGTTCTGCCACATTTGAAATTACCTTTAAATCTGAGCCATGCCTTATTATTATCACCCTTTCTGGAGTCATAAAGGCTTTTCGACAGCCATGACGCTACATTCCTATTCCTTTTGAATACAAAAGAGGGGTGGGGATCCAGGACTTCCGCCAACATCGGATCCTGTCTCAGAACATTCCAGTATTTACTTACACTATTCTTGATGAATCTAGTGTTTCTATCAAAAGTAGTACAATACCTTATCGTGCCAGCTTTACAACTCATTCCACGTCTACGATCTTTCCCCCTACCCAAAAGGGCTTTTCTATCAAGCGAGACTGCCTTCTCATACGCCTCCCTGATCACCTCGTTATCATAATCACGTTCCAAGAACCGGTCCCACAGTTTTTACAGCAGCAATAATATATTCCGTATCCACTACTGTATACGTTGCCTTTGCAGGCATTGTTTGCCCAGTCTTTAACCAAGTGCCACCTAGCTGTGTGAGCTTTTTCACATTCCGTGTCCAGAAACATCACCTGAGTGACGTAGTGTGATTTCTGCCCTTTACAGCACAAAACGCAGCGCTGTGTCAACAATGTATTTTTCAGAAACATTTTTGCCCTTGATCCCCCTCTGGCATGCCACTGTCCAGGTCGTTGCACCCTTTAAACAACTTTAAAATCATTTTTCTGGCCAGAAATGTCTTTTCTAGCTTTTAAAATTCGCCTTCCCATTGAAGTCTATGGGGTTCGCGACGTTCGCGAACCTTTCGCATTTTTGTCCGGAAGTTCGCGAACATGTTCGCGAACATTTTTTCCGACGTTCGCTACATCCCTAACCCTCAGTCTGCATTGGAGAGGATAGCTTTCATTTCTGAACTAAACAGGTTTGCTTTTTCTATTTTTGGCCGTTCAGTTTTTATGCACCTATTTTATGTATAAGCCCAACTGAATGAGCTCATGTCAAATAGGGATATATTTTCTTCATCTTTAGGGCGCTTGTAAAATATCCCATGTTAAATAGACAAAAAGCAGGGGCAGACAAATAAAACATCCACATACACAATACTACTGTAATTACAATATTTTATTTGGTTTGTAAAGAAAAAACAGCTCACAAAATAAATTGACCATTACTGTGACAACAGCAAGAAGCATTACAAGAATGTATAAAATTACATTACAGGTTTTAAGAGATTCCAAGAAGTGTTAATATAGCCGGTCTCTGACAAGGGGGCATACGAGTAGTAGCTAGTAGTTCCACTGGCAGGTCATGATATCTAGCAAAACAAAGTGTACTGTGTAAAAGCTGGAAAGTAAAGCCCTAAAATCTAAGCCTTAATAAAAGATCTTCAAATTTTATTTAATCATAATATTCCTAACCCGCTTAATACCCTAAAAAGTTAAAAATGATAGAATCACTCACAAAATATGGTGGGATTCTATGTCATGATTTACTGTGTGGCAAAGTGTATCATTATGCCCAGCTTTGACAAAGTGAAACAATGCAAACATCTTTATTAATATTAAGTAATGTAGAATCATCTATTACTAGGATGCAGTCAGGCCTACGTTGAATATGAGGTGCGATCGAATTTAAGGCATTAAAGAAATTACAGTACTTACATCTCTAGTGGGTGAGACCTTCCGGACGCCACCAGGAAGAGTTAACTCATCTCTCTCCACAGTCTTCAAGGCTGCTAGTCTGTGTCGTACATGCTTCATAGTTTTGCTTAGCTACCAGAGAGCAAACAATTATTTTTCAGTACGTCATCTCAAAAAAAAGGTTGGATTTTATTTTCAAAGCACTGAGCATAAAGTAGATATTTCAGTAGAAGTTTTTATTAATAATACCCGACACATGGTAAAAACACCAGTAATGTCATAAAGTAAACAGTGTGTATCTGTTCACTGAGCTCTTCCAAATAAACTGATTATTAGCAACATTTCCTATTTTATTTCTACAAATTTGTAGAAAGCCACGACTCCCGTTTATCTGAAAAGATGAATAAAATAGAAATAAAACCAGTATTCTCCAAATCCCTCATGGTTATACAGCTACTTATTTATATAAACGTTATCAGTACTTCAGTACTTTATCAGCACAGGTGACAGGCAGATGTAGGGAGTGTAACCCCTGACATTGTACAATGCGACTTATGGAAACTTAATTTTATTTCAGTGCAGACTTAGGGGCCTAATTATTAAACCTCGTTTTTTTCTGGTCGAGTTTTTAAAGGGGAAAACCTCATATTTTTTGAGATTTATTATACCCCAAAGCTGCTAAAAATCCGAATCCAAAAATACTGCAGCTAAAACCTGTTCCTGAAGATGTTTCCTGATATTGTGATCTGAATTGGTTTTCGTACGATAATCAAAAAAAGTAGGGGTTTTTGGGCAACAACTCGAAAAAAAAAGAAAGAATCGATTTGGTCGTCAACATCGACATTTCGTACAATTCAAATTGTCGCACGATTTTGTTGCGATTTTTCCCGCACTGACTTTTTTGAGCTGATTTTTTGATAAATGAATTAGATTCATGGATGGGAGTTAGGTCATCTTTGTTTTAATAAAAAAATTTGATAAATTCAAGTTTTAGTACGGTAAATACCCCCAGTACAATATATTTTAATGTATACAAAACGTTAAATTATTGGTGTAACTGATCCTTTAACACTCCCATTAGCAAGACAATAGATTCCACTGGAAAAATAAGAATTTGGAGTGATGCAAAAGGAATTATGTATCATCCATCCTAGAAAAATTTCTGACTCAAGTCAACCCATTGATTTGTATTGTCAACTTCCTCTCAGTCTAAAGAATGTGGAGGGGAAGGAGTAAAAAAGCCTTAAAAGATCTTTAATTGTGAAATATTCAAAACACAAGCTGCATCACTGATTGGTAATTGATTTGTACCAAATGATTGCATGGACAATGCATAGTTGCATACATCAGTGCAACTGCATTGGTTCCCACAGAATGTTTACAAGATCATTTTGGGCTTCATTTCATGTAAATATATATCTACTGTTATCTTACACTTGATTTAGAAATACAATTAATGTAAGGTTCACTGTAGCCTTAAAGGGTGTCATTCAGACCTTCCTAGTGCCCACTCTTCACAACATTTTCATTTTTGGTTTTACTAGGCCATATACAAATAACTATTTTGCTTTCTATTTTAAACTTATCCTGTTAGGGGAGACAGTACTGCAGAGTTATGTTCCTTCCTTGCTTGGAGAGACAGATTACTTTCAGAAAAAAAGCCAAAATTTCCTACCCACTCTCAGAAAATTATACATTGCCTGAACTATGATACCTTTGCCCCCCACCAAGAAGGATGCCCTGTTCCAATCAATGCAGTAAAGTGAAAATAATTCATCAACATGCATCTTATTGGGTGACAGTGCATATGGCAAAGTCCAAAAGTGTACAAGAGATTTGAAATGCCATCCAACATCAGAAACAGCAAAATATAGCAGTCCAGTTCAATGTGCTACTGTAAGGCATTGAATATTTAACCAGTATTCCATCATATAACATGAATTAATTTATTTTAAATAACTTGGTGTTCTGATTTCCTTTAATGAACCACAAATAAAGGTTTAGAAAGACCAGTTGAAAAGAGTCATGGATCTAGTTGTAAGATGACGTTCACCTATCTAAGACACAGGTGAGCATATTGTGAATAAACACACTGGGGCTCATTAACAAACACTGGGCAAATTTGCACCTAGGCAGTAACCGATGGCGTGCGAATATTTTACAGTTTTAAATAAAATAAAACAATGACCTCCCTGATCAATGTCTGAAAGTGGCATGGTCAGACTGAAGTCTGCAAAGGGCCCCCTCCAAGCGATCAGATTGTTGGTCTGTGGGCTTCAGCAGTAATGAGTAATGCAACCATGCGCCAAACTGGAGGCAACATATGGAGAACTTTTAGGTAGGCTTGAAAGATTGTAAATACAACGCCCACCTATTCATGATTATAATTGGAACCCCAAGTGGTTATATTTATTCAACTCACACCCGGGCTGGTGCTCCTATCAGCAGAAAACTTCACCGACCTGGGGTTCTGCCAGCGAGCACCACAGAACGATCATCTTCTTCCCTTCTTTGTGCCTGGGGCAGGCTCATGCGCAGTAGAATGAAAAAAGACGGCTTTTTCATTATAGTTTGGCTTTTCATGCAGACGCGAGAAGAAAGAGGAAGCCAGAACAGGATCACTCCGTGGTGCTTGCTGGAAGATACCAAGGTCAGTGCAGTTTTCTGCTGATAGGAGCACCGGCCCGGAGTGTCAGGTAAGTAAATGCAATCTCTTGGGGGTGCCTAACTTTTGGCACCCCCAAGAAAAAAAAAAGAAAAGATTTTCCTTCTCCTTTAAAATAAAAACAATTATTATTGTCAGCCTCTTACATATCTTGGTAAGGATGCAGATATGTATTTGGTGTTTATTGCTGTAAACGCAGCCCTTTAGAGAACTCTTAAAGCAGTGGCTGGATATAAATGCAACATCTTAGGGGTTTGGAGGGCCAACAGCTTTCCTTAAGTCTAACAGATGAACATCTGTGCTGTAAAAGCACTTAACCTATTATAAACCAAAATAAATGACATTTACAAATACATGTCGAAAAAATGTTAAGGGATAGAAAGCTTTTCATACCTGAGGCTGCATATGGTAACCCAGAATTTAGACAAGGCAAAACAATTGATCCTAACAAGAGCTTGACTCCAGTAACATACATAGATAACAGGTATGGGACCTGTTATCTAGAATGCTCGGGACCTGGGGTCTTCCGGATAACGGATCTTTCTGTAAGTCTACCAGAAAATAATATAAACATAAAATAAACCCAATAGTCTGGTTTTGCTTCCAATAAGGATTAATCATATCTTAGTTTGGATCAAGTACGAAGTACTGTATTATTACAGAGAAAAAGGAAATCATTTTTAAAAATTTTAATTATTCGGATAAAATGGAGTCTATGGGAGATGGCCTTTCCATAATTCTGGGCTTTCTGGATAACGGGTTTCCAAATAACAGATCCCATACCTGTACTTCAGGCTTTCCTGAAAAGAACTGGAACATGCACAGCCACTATAAAATATCCTTACATAATAGCATATGCACATTGTTGAGTGATAACAGCCAGCCACATAACAACCTGCACAACACTGCTACCTTGTGGCACACAAGCCCAAAGATTAGTAGGAAGCCTGTAGAATATATAGAAAAATGGTACAGAGCCAAACAGTAACAAAACAAAATCAATGAACAAAATATAATAATTTAATTAACAGCACAAAACAAGACACATAAGGCAATCTAGAACCTAGATGGCACACGATAGAGAGGCACCTCTTGTAGCCACATATAATCCACAACTAAAGACCCTTAGAAAAATAGCCAGGGATTTACAGGGTACACTTCATAAGGATGAGAGGCTCAAAAGCATATTCCTAGACCCACCACTTCTAGCATTTAGACAGCCTCCAAACCTAAAAAAAAAAATTAACAACAAGTAATGCCCTATAACAACCCACCAAAAATGGAACATACCCGTGTGGCAAAAAACAGTGTAAAAGCTGCCCACACATCCTGATCTCAGATAGAATACAGATTCCAGACACATTAGAGGAATACAGCATACAGCCAGTACAACTGTTCTTCCAATGTGGTGTACTTAATACAATGCACCAGATGCATAACAGGAGGAAGGTTTATAGGAGAGATAAAGCAAAGTCTGAGAAAGAGAAATACACAGCACAGCTTCACCATAACCAATAAAACTGAACACACCAGTAGGAAACCATTGCAACAGCCCTTGCCACTCCATAAAAGATTAAAGAATCTTGGTTCTTAAGGGGAATTATGAAACAGAAAACGGAAGTATGGGAATATAAATCAATGAAAACTTTCACCTCTCTGGAGAAGGGACTGAACCTGGGCCTTGGATTTAGCTAATTATGTGGATTAAAGGGATACTGTCATGGGAAAACATGTTTTTTTTCAAAACTCATCAGTTAATAGTGCTGCTCCAGCAGACTTCTGCACTGAAATCCAATTCTCAAAAGAACAAACAGATTTTTTTATATTCAATTTTGAAATTTGACATGGAGCTAGACATATTGTCAATTTCCCAGCTGCCCCAGTCATGTGACTTGTGCCTGCACTTTAGGATGGAACTACTTTCTGGCAGGCTGTTATTTCTCCTATTTAATGTAACTGAATCAGTCTCAGTGGGACTTGGCTTTTACTATTGAATGTTGTTTTTAGATCTACCAGGGAGCTGTTATCTTGTGTTAGGGAGCTGCTATCTAGTTACCTTCCCATTGTTCTGTTGTTAGGCTGCTGGGGAGGAAAGGGAGGGGGTCATATCACTTGCAGTACAGCAGTAAAGAGTGACTAAAGTTTATCAGAGCACAAGTCACATGACAGGGGCAGCTGGGAAATTGACAAAATGTCTAGCCCCATGTCAGATTTCACAACTGAATATAAAAAAAACTGTTTGCTCTTATGAAAAATGGATTTCAGTGCAGAATTCTGTAAGAGCAGCAGTATTAACTGATGCGTTTTGAAAAAAACATTTTTTCCCATGACAGTATCCCTTTAAGGACTGCCTGCACCAAGTCAGAAACACTAACAGTTGTTAGGACACTAGACTAACTTCTCATATAGAATTCCTTTTATTTCACACTGCATTATTTTAGCCCTAATTTATATTCAGACACTTTGATCCACATTATCTTGTACCTTATCTGGCTATTCCTTGCATGTCCCCGTGTATATGACTTTGTTAACACCTCACACAGAGATGAACGTCCATTTTTTTGGTCATTTGATCTATGAGCTGACTTTTATATATATCAGAGAACACCACAGCTTCATTATAGTCAGCTTGAAAAAAAGAAACTAAAATATTCTGAAAGCTTGCAGTGATTATCTTAGCTAGCCAATAAAGATATCAACTTTATACCACCTTTTTGTTAATTTTTTTGTCCTATGCCCCTAAGTAATGTAACTTTTTTTAGTTTCAATTTTGTTTCAGTACGGTGCACATTTTTTAACACTACAGTGACACCTCGTGGTGTAAAATGGGAAATGACTCAGGGAGATAAAAATTCACAGTTGGGAGGGTATTAAAAGGGTTGTATAATCCCATTGTATTATCCTTGAAAAAGGTCCCCAATTGGGACCGAAATGTTGGATTGTGATGTATTTCGTCATGAATATTTTATCACGTAAAGGAAGTGATCCATCCACATTGTACATAATTACATAATTTTAGCATTGTTTGTGGATATTAGTAGTATGTGATAAAGAACTTTAGCTGTTTTATCAATTATATGACCCTGCCCTCGCTAACAAATGTATGTAGAAAGTGTCACTTTAAGGGGGAAAACATGGCAAAAATGTTTTAATTTGATTTAATTGAATCCCATGATCATCTAATCAAATAACATCGCAAACCAAATGTCTGAATATAGAATACAAAAACATTACACAACTTATTATACTACATTATACATTACATAATAGACATTATTATGTATAGGCTCTGTTATCCAGAAGGCTCATAATTATCTGAAGGCATACAGTATACGATTTATAATAAGATAATTACAATTCTTAAGCAAAACAATCATATCTGGTTTATTTAACGTTTAAATGATTTTTAGTAGGCTTACGTTATGGGGCTCCATATTACGGAAAGAACCTTTATCTGGAAACCTCCAGTTCCCAAGTATTCTGGATAAAAGGTCCCAATCTATGAAGAGGAAATTGATATGCCTAGGTGTATATGATGTTGTGTACAAGCAGTTTAACATATACTGCTAGCACAGAGTCATAAGTAAATGTTCAAGATTTCGTATAAAATGTATCAGGTAATGACAATTAGGTCACACAAGTGAATGAGCAACTTGGATAATGCAGAAATTAGGCCATTTTCTGCTTTAGGTCAGCCAATGAGACCATTCATATAATATGAGAGGGCATCTGTTTATAATGTTTTCAGCTTTGAGCAGTTTGTTCTAATGTATTTTTTAACAATATTAAACCGGTAGTTCATTCTCAAATTAGCATGTAGTATGATGCAGTTATTGATATTTAAGGCAAAATTGCAGTTGGCCTTTATTTTTTATAATTTTCATTAATTTAGCTTTTGTTCAATAGCTCTTCAGTTTGGTAATCTAGCAGTTATCTGGCTGATAAGGTCTTGTTTACTCTAGCAACTAGGAAGTGGTTTGGACATGCTTTACCATACTAATACTAGTTAACCTTTGAAATTATGATCTGCCATTTTAGTGGAAAATTAGTGTACAGAATTAGCTGTTTTGAGCATGAGTGTATGACCAGCTTTAAACTTTCTCACAAAAATTGAGGGAAGATATGGGCAACTTAGAGTAATATAAGTATTTTTCTCCCAGGGGATGGTAACTGTAATCTGTAACACCGGCAGTGCTCCAGCGCATAAACGCTGGATCGCGTCAACTCAGGCGCCGGCGCATAAACACCGGTGCATGCCAAAATGGACGCTCCCACCAAAACACTTAGGAGCTATGACATCTAATTTGGGCGCCTGGCTTCCTATTGGTCCCTGATCTGTCTGTCTTCCTCAGCCTGCTCCTGATTGGTTCCTGTCCCCTTAAATACCTTCCTCTTCCTTCTCACATTGCCCAAGCTGGCTTCTGTTTCCACAGTTCCTGCTCAAGTCCCGTTTGCCTGCTTTCCTGTTTATTCGACCCTTGGCCTGTTTATTCGACCTTGTACCTTCGCTGCCCGGACCGACCACTGCTTGAACTTGACGACGCTTTTGCCTTATCCCTTGGTACTTCGCTTCTCTGCTTCCTGAAACCGACCACTGCCTGTAATTGACTACGCCTTTGCCTGATCCCTGGATACTTCGCTTTTGGCTAACACGCTTGGCTCCTTTGCTGCCTCCGCCGCAGAAAGTCCGGGGCCCCAAAAGGGCGTCGGTGAAGACCGGAGCCGTAGAGGAGTTCCAGTTGCCATCTGTCCGCCTAGGACCAGCTGTCCTCCTCCGGGATCCCAGGTAACAGATCGTTACAGTTAGCTTGGGCCATTTAAAATGGATCCCTCCCAAGCCGCTGGTCGACCTTCCTCTCTGGAGACTGTTTTGGAGGCTCTCATGAAGCGTCTTGAGGATTCTGAGACCCAGCAGTTGCATCTCGCTCAGAGTATTCAACATCTGTCCAGTCGCCTAGATGTCCTGCAGGCCTCCCAGACCCCATTGCCTCCTGTTTCTGTGGCACCGCCTGCTCCAGTTCTGGTCTCGGCTCATTTACCCAGTGGGGAGAGTTTTTGCTGGAGACCCAAGATTTCTGCACCCCTTCGTTACTCCGGGGACCCCGAGACCTGTCGAGGTTTTTTGAATCAGTGCAAGATCCACTTCGAGCTTTCACAGTTTCCTAATGAGAAGTCCAAAGTGGCCTATGTCTTGACTTTGCTTTATGGAAAGGCCCTGGCCTGGGCTTCCCCTCTCTGGGAACGGGACGATCCTCTGGTTCACAACTCCACGGCCTTCCTATCCACTTTCCGTGAGATTTTTGATGCTCCTGGCAGGAAGGAGAATGCCTCGACTCGTCTCTTAAAGATCTCCCAGGGGTCACTCTCCGCAGCCGAGTACGCCATTGATTTCCGTACCATTGCCGCGGAGGTATCCTGGAATAACGAGGCCCTTGTGGCAGCTTTTTGGAACGGTCTCAATGAGTCCCTAAAAGACGAGTTGGCTGCCCGAGATCTGCCTCCGCAGTTTGAAGACCTGGTCTCTTTGGTCATCCGAATTGATGTTCGACTGAAGGAGAGGCTTTCGGCCAAATCATGTGCTCACAGACTGCTCCTCGACTCCAACATTCCTTCTCCAGCTAATTCTCTTCCTGTGCCGGAGGAACCCATGCAGCTGGGGGCTACTAGACTTACCTCCGAGGAGAGGTCTCGTCGTCGTACGGCAGGTCTGTGCCTTTACTGTGGCCTGAAGGGTCATTTTGTCAAAACTTGTCCTAACAAGCCTCAACCTCGGCCGCAGGGAAACTCCAAAGCCTAGGTCGGCCGGTGGAGACCGTCCTGGGCACTGCCGCTTCTTCTCCACCAAGAAACTACTCTCGCTTATTGGTTCCCTGTCTTATTAAGCACTCCTCCAAAACCATTCCTTGCCAGGCTTTCATCGACTCCGGTGCTGCTGGGAACTTCGTTGACCTCTCTTTTGCCCGAGCCTCTTCCTTGCCCCTTGTTCCTCTTCAAGTGCCTCTGGCGGCTCAAGCAATTGATGGACATCCCGTCTCTCCTGGACTGATTACTCACTCCACTTCCCCTCTGCACTTGCAAGTTGGTTCTTTCCATAAAGAGAAGATTTCGTTTTTGGCCATCTCCTGTCCTTCCACTCCGGTCATCCTAGGGTTGCCCTGGCTACAACTGCATAACCCTGCTATTGACTGGTCTGCTGGAGAACTGTCTGCTTGGAATTCCTGCTGTTCTTCCAGTTGTTTGCTCTCTTCTTCTTCTTCTCCAGTCTCCGTTTGTTCCTTATCCACCCTCGAGTCTCTTCCTGCCTGTTATAGAGACTTTTCTGATGTCTTCGAGAAGAAAAGCGCTGAAGTCCTTCCCCCCCATAGACCCTATGACTGTCCCATTGACCTGATCCCTGGAACCGTCCCTCCTAGGGGAAGAACTTACCCTTTATCCATACCTGAAACTCAGGCTATGAAGGACTACATCCAGGACAATTTATCTAGGGGGTTCATCAGGAAGTCTAATTCACCTGCTGGTGCCGGATTTTTCTTCGTTCAGAAGAAGGATGGGGGTCTTCGGCCATGCATTGATTATCGTGGTCTCAACAAGATAACTATCAAAAACAGATATCCTCTCCCTCTCATTCCTGAACTTTTTGATAAGCTCAAGGGCGCCAAAATTTTTTCTAAGTTAGACCTCCGGGGAGCCTACAATCTTATCCGTATAAGGCAAGGAGATGAGTGGAAGACAGCCTTCAACACACGTGACGGCCATTATGAGTACCTGGTCATGCCTTTCGGCCTCTGCAACGCCCCCGCTGTCTTTCAAGACTTCATGAACGATATTTTCCGAGACCTCCTCTACTCCTTTGTTGTCATCTATCTAGATGACATTTTGATTTTCTCCCCTTGTGAATCTCTTCATGTTACTCATCTGAGACAGGTCCTTCAGCGCCTCAGAGAGAATAATTTGTTTGCCAAGATTGACAAATGCGAATTTCATCAGCCTAAGATTTCCTTTCTTGGTTACATCATTTCTGCCACTGGTTTTGAGATGGATCCAGCAAAAGTCTCTGCGGTCCACAAATGGGTCCCTCCTTCTAATCTGAAAGCAGTCCAACGGTTCCTGGGCTTCGCCAACTTCTATAGGAAGTTCATTAGAAATTTTTCCGGCATCGTCCTTCCCATCACCGCCCTTACTAGGAAGGGTACAAGGTTTGTCTGGACCCCTGAAGCACAGAGAGCTTTTGATGACCTGAAACAAGCCTTTTCTTCTGCTCCTGTTTTGATTCACCCAGATGTTTCTCGTCCTTTTGTTTTGGAGGTGGATGCTTCTGATTCCGGAGTTGGGGCCATCCTCTCACAACGGTCTGACTTTCATGGCCCGTTACATCCTTGTGCCTTCTTTTCACGGAAATTTTCCTCTGCTGAGAGAAACTATGACGTGGGCAACAGAGAACTTTTGGCAGTTAAATTGGCCCTAGAGGAATGGCGTCATCTGCTGGAGGGTTCGGCTGAACCTATCACCATTCTTACGGATCATAAAAATCTTGAATACATCTCTTCTGCCAAGAGACTGAATCCCCGCCAAGCACGTTGGGCTCTCTTTTTCTCCAGATTTAATTTCATCATTTCTTTTCGCCCTGGTTCAAAAAACTCCAAGGCTGATGCCCTGTCCAGATCATTTTTGTCAGATGAAGCCCCTGTTCTCTCTCCTACTCCAATTATTCCTCCTGAATTCATTGTGGCTCCTGTTTCTGTCTCTCCTCCAGAATGTCCTCCTGGAAAGACCTTTGTGCCTGCCTCCTCTGTCCCTCAAGTCCTGTCCTGGGCCCATTCATCCAAGTTGGCTGGGCATCCTGGTGTCAACAAGACTTTCGATTTGTTATCCAGGTACTTTTGGTGGCCCTCCTTGAAACGAGATGTCTCTTTGTTTGTGTCTTCCTGTGTCACCTGTGCTCAACAGAAGACTCCTCGTTCCCTTCCTTGTGGCCTTCTTCAACCTTTACCCACTCCCTCCCAACCCTGGGTGGACATTGCAATGGACTTTGTGGTGGATTTACCCAAGTCTTCGGGGATGACTACCATTTGGGTCGTCGTGGATAGATTCTCGAAGATGGCGCACTTTGTTCCCCTCAAGAAGTTGCCCACAGCCTCCACTCTCGCTCAGCTTTTTGTCAAAGAGGTTTTTCGCCTGCATGGCATTCCTTCCTCCATTGTCTCTGATCGTGGCGTTCAGTTTGTTTCAAGATTCTGGAGGGCTTTTTGTAAACTTCTGGACATTCATTTGAACTTTTCCACGGCTTACCATCCTCAGAGTAATGGGCAGACTGAAAGGACGAACCAGTCTTTGGAGCAGTTTCTCCGATGTTTCATCTCACAAAATCAGGATAATTGGTCTGATCTTCTTCCTTGGGCTGAGTTTGCACATAATAATCTCAAACATAGCTCTTTAAACTGCTCTCCCTTTTTCTGTGTCTATGGTGTCTATGGTCTCTCTCCCTCAGCTCTTCCTCCAACTGCTGTCAAAGTGGACGTTCCTGCAGCTGACTCCTTGTTTCGGAACTTTCAGAAGATCTGGACAGATGCTCATTCCGCCCTTGCCAAGGCTTCTTCATGCCAGAAGGTGGCTGCCGATAAACATCGTCGCCCTGCTCCCTGGTTCAAGGTAGGGGACTCTGTCTGGCTCTCTTCTAGGAATATCAAGCTCAAGCAGTCGTGTCCTAAGCTGGGTCCTCGCTTCATCGGTCCTTTTAAAGTCAAGGAAATCATTAATCCGGTGTCTGTGAGGTTGGACCTTCCTCCCAACATGAACATTTCCAGCTCTTTCTACGTTTCATTGCTCAAACCTGTTGTCCAGAACGCATTTTCTTCTCTGGAATCACCTCCTCCTCCTGTTTTCCTGAATGGCCATCAGGAATTTGAGGTACAAGATATTATTGACTCTCGTAGGTCCAGAGGAGGAGTCCAGTACCTGGTCCACTGGAGAGGCTTTGGTCCTGAGGAGAGATCGTGGGTGAGTGCTGCCAATACCCATGCCCCCCGATTATTGAGGACCTTCCATAGGAGGTTTCCGGACAAGCCCTGGGAGCCCCCGGAGGGGTCTCCTGAAGGGGGGGGTACTGTAACACCGGCAGTGCTCCAGCGCATAAACGCTGGATCGCGTCAACTCAGGCGCCGGCGCATAAACACCGGTGCATGCCAAAATGGACGCTCCCACCAAAACACTTAGGAGCTATGACATCTAATTTGGGCGCCTGGCTTCCTATTGGTCCCTGATCTGTCTGTCTTCCTCAGCCTGCTCCTGATTGGTTCCTGTCCCCTTAAATACCTTCCTCTTCCTTCTCACATTGCCCAAGCTGGCTTCTGTTTCCACAGTTCCTGCTCAAGTCCCGTTTGCCTGCTTTCCTGTTTATTCGACCCTTGGCCTGTTTATTCGACCTTGTACCTTCGCTGCCCGGACCGACCACTGCTTGAACTTGACGACGCTTTTGCCTTATCCCTTGGTACTTCGCTTCTCTGCTTCCTGAAACCGACCACTGCCTGTAATTGACTACACCTTTGCCTGATCCCTGGATACTTCGCTTTTGGCTAACACGCTTGGCTCCTTTGCTGCCTCCGCCGCAGAAAGTCCGGGGCCCCAAAAGGGCGTCGGTGAAGACCGGAGCCGTAGAGGAGTTCCAGTTGCCATCTGTCCGCCTAGGACCAGCTGTCCTCCTCCGGGATCCCAGGTAACAGATCGTTACATAATCTTAAAGGGGTGGTTCACCTTCAAGCTAATTTTTAGTGTGTTATAGAATGGCCAATTCTAAGCAACTTTCCAATTGGTCTTTATTGTTTATTTTCTATAGTTTTTGAATTATTTGTCTTTCTGTTCTGACTCTTTCCAGCTTTCAAATGGGGGTCATTGACCCCTCTAAAATGCTCTGTAAGGCTTCACATTTATTGTTATTACTACTTTTTATTACTCGTCTTTCTATACAGACCCTCTCCTCATATTCTAGTCTCTTCAAATCAATGCATGGTTGCTAGGGTAATTTGGACCCCAGCAACCAGATTGCTGAAACTGCAAACTGGAGAGCTGCTGAATAAAAATCAAAATAATTCAAAAATCACAAATAATACAAAATGAAAACCAATTGCAAATTGTCTCAAAATGTCACTCTCTATATCATACTAAAAGTTAACTCAAATGTGAACAAACCATTTAAAGTGACTCTATCAGCAATAATACACAAAGCATAAAGAAAACTATCATAAAGAATTGTATTTATGAGAAATGCTTGAAGGAGAACTAAAGCCTTACTATAGAAGTAGGCTAGAAATGTTGTACATTATGTTTTGGGCATCTGTACCTGTCCATGGTAAACACAACCCTTTATCAGGGAAGTATTTTAATCTGCCTCCTCCTCCTCTTCACATATTTTTTGGGCTGAAACCAAGTACTCAAGCATGAGCACTCAAGCCTGTACTCAAGCACGAGCTGTTTTATAAACAGACTAACTGCAAAATGTTACTTTTGCTCTCACCGTCAGACATTTTAAATGTAAGAATTTAAGCAGCTGAAGACTGTTGAAAGAGCTGCATAAAACACGTGAAAAATATAGGAAACAGCGTTTTTTTTTTCAGTCTGTTAAACTGTAGTTATAAACATAAAGCCTCAATGTATCCCAGTCCACAGTGCGTTGGTTAAACAACCAGAGTAATGATATTTTGATTACCTCCAGATTTGTCACCCACCATACCAATAAATAATGCCTCTGGCATTTTACAGCAGCCCTTCTGCCATTTACCATAATCCCCAGATTGTTGGCTGGGCTCATACCTCTACATAGCACACCCATTTTACACAACCTGGACCTACCAGTATAATCAATAAATAAAATGAATAAAGAACATATTAAACCCAGACATGCCAGTATAATCACTAAATGGGTAAACCTATATTATACCTTGTATAATCACTAAATAAAATGGATATTAATCCCAGATGTGCCGGTATAATTACTACAGAGAATGTATATCCCCCAACGTGAAACCTATATTATACCTTGTATAATCACTAAATAAAATGGATATTAATCCCAGATGTGCCAGTATAATTACTACAGAAAATGTATATCAGTATATGAGCATAGTAACCCCAGACATGCCAGTGAGATCAGGAAAAGCCACTAAGACCCAGGCCTAGGGCAGCAGGATTTTAGGGGGGTGGCATGCTGGCTAACCACATCCACCTTGGTATGGAAGCTCTAGTGCTGCTCATGAGATACAATAGTTTTTTTAAATTTCCTGTGCACCAATCCCCAGTGCTCCTAACCTGATGATGAAAATTTGTGCATGTGCACGAATGAAGGGGAAGGGACAGGGGTGACGAACGGCTGTGGGCATGAGGGCACCCCCTATGTAAATCTGGTCCAGAGTAGATCACTGTAGAAATGGCCAATGAGCACCCCATTAACCCCAGATAAGCCAGAAAGATCACTGCAAAAATTACCAGTGAGCACTCAATTACACCAATTCTTTCCTAAGTCCCATGCTGCTCTTCTCTCTCTCTTCTTCCTGCATTTGAATAAAAAATCCAAGATGTCCATGCATTCCACAGTGGAATGCACAATCTCCTTGCATTACAGAGAGCTAGCCAGGAAGAATCAAAGAGGAGCCAAGAAATGTGGGACATTCACAGTACAATCAGCGAATGTGCACTCAAAATCATGACTAACCTGCGACAACTGGGACAGTTGGGATGTGTGCACTCATTTTAGACATAATTACCCAGGTATGCCAGTATGATTACTTCCAAAATGTATACGTATATTAACCAAAGGCATGCCAGTAAGATCACTGCACAAATGGACAATGAGCACTCCATTAACCCCAGGCTTGCCAGTAATATCACTGCATGGATTTTGAGTACAATAAGTATTGTCAGACTATTGCACTGGGGCCCAGAAGAGAAATTTACTTACTAAATATGCAAGACCACAAGTTAAAAAAGTGCCTTAGTACAAAACTGGTGGCAGATAATTTTAAAGCAGAAAACTGAGTAGATGAGTAACTACTGATCAAGTACAGCACAGGCAGTTCTCACACCACCCCCAACGTGAAAGTTTAGCCGTGTTACATTTTATGTAGACTGAGAGGACATTAGAACAAATTAGACTGGAGAGCTGCTCCCACCCCACCTCCTTTTCAACTTAATGCTCAGCTCATAAATGTATTCATGTAGAGAACAAATGATTACTTCCTCTGAAGACACAGGTTGCCCACACTCTCACCCCCTCCCTGGTAAAGTTTTTCTTTTGCAACTGACAGAGGAGAGCATGTTACTTTCTGCAGCCTGTTGCAATCATCCTTCACTTTCCAGATGAGGACTGCTTGTTCCCTTCTCTGTTATTTGCACTGATGGAGCTGATGGCACTCTTCATTTTTTTTTTTTTTGAAAATAATCTTTATTCAATTTTCAAGAAAATACAGAAGGCAAAAAAAGGCAGCAGAAAGAAAAAAAAGTTTGACAGTCGGCAATATGACAATTTCCAACAAAATGCAATATAAACAAAGATATAATAGAACGTAATAGAACGGTTGCCTTAAGAAACTTCCTGTGCCATGGAAGGAAGAAGGAAAACAAGGGACAGTAAAGATAGAAAAAAAGAAAAAGGCAAGGAAGAAAAAGAAAAGAAACAAAAAAGTGTCTCAACTCTTACAGCGAACTGTCTCAAAGTAATAACATCCATGGTGGTATTCATTATATAGGCATGATATAGGTAAGGTGGTATTTAGATGAAGGGCTGTACTGTCTAGTGACGGGCGACAGGGCTGGAGTCATATAGTAAGTCCTCTATATCGGAGCCACGGGTCCCAGATCCCATGAAAAGTATCAATCTCATCACTAGCCATCATGGCAAGCTTCTCCATCACCATGTAACCATCTATTCTGGACTTAACTAAAAGTATATCAAGAGTAGGCGTTTTCCATGCTTTAGCTATAATTTGTTTGGCAGCCGAAAAAATACGGCATATCAATTTTTTCACATATTTATTACATCCTGTAATTCTGCCGTGAAGCAGTGCCACTGCAAGAAGTTTAGTTAAAGTGAGCCCTGTGATGCTAGTGTAACCTAGTGTACTCAACAATTACGCCATGGCAACATCAGTTTAAAACCAGCTACATCTGATTCCAGAAGTTATAGAAATACAAATTACTTCTATGTCAATAAGTGCAGAATTGTTTTTAAAACACTTACTGAATTAAACTACTTTGCTCAGTTAACATTATGTTTATTAAAACAACCCCACAAGAATATTCAAAGAAATAGCTAGTTAGCCTTGGCCACCATTTACACTGTTGGCAGTTCATTGTCAGACTTAAAAATATTTATTTAATATTGACAATGCTGGTGCACTATGTTGAGTAGACATTCTGACGCTGTTATGAAACCATTACTAATGTCACAGGTCACATAATTTTTTTTATAGCAGGGATAACGTGAGAACAATCATTTTTCTGTGTGAAAAGAGAAAGAAAAAAAAAGGCTCCCTGTGGCAAGCCCAGTTCATTATTTTCACTTCAGGAGGCCACACTTTGTTCTGCCAGATAAATCATCCTGTACATTTTTTGAAATTACGTACACGTTGGATAGTAAATCATATACTGTATAGAGAGCCTAATAGGTGAATCATTACGGGACAGTTTTCTCATCTTCATCCTTTTTTCTTTGAAATTTCCAATCAATTGAAACAATTTTAAGCAGTCTCTGACATCCTAAGAAAACTATGTGGAGTGTGTAAATAATAATAATAATGATAATACAGGAAATACAGGTATTATATCCGTTATCCGGAAACTGGTTATCTGGAAAGCTCAGAATTAGAAGGCTGTCTCCCATAGACTCCATTATAATCAAATAATTCAAATTTTTAAATATGATTTAATTTTTCCCTATAATAATGAAACAGTACATTGATCCCAAGATATTACGAATCCTTATTGGAAGCAAAACAGTTCTATAAGGTTTATCAAGGGGCCGATTCACTAAGCTCGAGTGAAGGATTCGAATGAAAAAAATTCGAATTTCGAAGTATTTTTTTGGTACTTCGACCATCGAATTGGTTAAATTTGTTCGAATACGAACGAAATCGAACGAATCGAACGAAAAATCGTTCGACTATTCGACCATTCGATAGTCGAAGTACTTTCCCTTTAAAAAAAACTTCGACCCCCTACTTCGGCAGGTAAAACCTACCGAAGTCAATGTTAGCCTATGGGGAAGGTCCCCATAGGTTTGCTAACCTTTTTTTGATCGAAGGATTTTCCTTCGATCGTTGGATTAAAATCCTTCGAATCGTTCGATTCGAAGGATTTAATCGTTCGATCGAACGAAAAATCCTTCAATCGATCGAACGAACGCTTAGCGCTAAATCTTTCGACTTCGATATTCGAAGTCGAAGGATTTCAATTCGAGGGTCGAATTTCGAAGTATTTTTTACTTCGAAATTCGACCCTTAGTGAATCTGCCCCTTAATGTTCACATGGTTTTTAAGTATACTTAAGGAATGGAGATATAAGAAATATCCCTTATTTGGAAAATCTCAGGTCCATTTATGTCCTGCAGGTTAAAGTATTGTTTAATGTATGCTTGTTCCTTCAGTTTAATCTTAGCCTGCATTATTGCCTTGTGTTGCCTGTCCTTATATTGCCTCTTCTTAAGCTATCATCTTTGCCTTAAACCAACACTTCTGCTACTCCACCATAATACTTGTCACAGTATGTGAAATGGTAGAAGAAATAGGCCACCAGATTTGTAAAAAAACAGATACTTAAATATGATTTGATTATTCAACCTGCATCTTAAAACAGACCAGCAACCTTAAATCACTTGACTGAAGGTATCAACCTAGTTTGAGCAGGCAATGTCAATAAGATGAGCTTACAACAAATGGTATGCTTATTTCCCTGGCTACAAAACAAAGGAGTCCACATGCTAGATTGCAGTGAATCACAATAAATAATTTTGGATTAATCCTTTTACTGGAATCTACTATGTAGATGTATCCCAATTATTGTACAGACATTTTTCAATATAATACAATGCAATACATTATATACAAAATTTGTAGTTCTGCCAAAGTTATAATTGCTAAGGTGAAATTAAATACTTATTAGGATAAAGCAGAGTAATATAACTGCTTATCTCCAACATCCCCACAGTCGATGATAATGGGATAATAATGTAGGTTGGTACATATGTGTATTTGTCTCTCTCTGTCAACACTTTATACATAATCTCACTTATTTTCAACTATTGCAGTGTGTACCATGTCTTATGTCAGGGTTATACACTATTTTTTATTGGCTCAGACAATACCAAAATGAAAGGACAGTAAACAAAACTAATGAATATAGCATACCATGGGCAATCTGCTAAGGAAACAATTTTTAGCTTTTATGGAGTGTGAACGCTCCTGGGGATATAATACTATCATGTCATTTACAGCCATGTGCAGAAAGGGAGTTCATCAATATCTGAAGAAAATATTGCAAAGGACATGCAATATAGATTAAAAGCAGTGCACTAGAAATGATATTACTGAATTGTGCCAAAAATATATTGAATCTATTGAATAAAGTATCTTCAGCTGAAAGAAATGACCTTATAAAACCTTAAACTGCCTATAATTATATGTTGGTGTTACATGTTTTGGTTGTCTCTATATTACGTAGAGTCTCTAATTTTGAATCTTGTGCTGAAGCATAACTGAAATTTAGGGTTGAGCTGAATATGACCTAGGGCTGTAATATGCCTTTCTAGCATTTGAGAAACAAAGGAAAAATGTGGGGAAACCTTTATAGCTGATAGATTGGGCTGATTTAATAATTTTCCTGAATGGCTTTGGGTTTATTTCTTTTTTTTTGTCAATCGTGTTTTTCCTCCTATTTATAAAAAATATGTGATCTCTATTTTTACCAGAAATCATTACTAAATCAGGCCTTACGTGACTTAGCAAGATTCATCAAACAATTAACAAATACAGTACAACAAATTGCATGGTGCTTACACAGGTGTATAAAGCAGACTTACCATGGGTCAACCATCCCTACTAAATTTAATCTCTGTAATCACTGGAACTTCTGACCCAAAGAACAACTAAAAAAAACAAAGCTACTACCAGGTTCATACCAATTTGCACGCCAAACAATCTTTCCAGGCTCTTGTTTCTGCCTTGCTGCTAAAGCCAAATGATTGGGACCAGGATATAATTCGAGAAGTTTTTGTCTTGGTTAGGTAAAATATCAAATCCATCATCTACTGTAAAAAGAGAAAACTCTTGTGTATAACATTCTGCACAATGATGTCAAATGACTTATAACAATTGTAAAGTAGTAATTCCTAAATTACTGAATGATATAATTTCCCTGCTAGACACATTTTTGCTCTTACTTATGAGTTGCATTGATGAGTTAGCCTATGTAATGTGGCATGGTATATTCATTACTCACTTCTGAGGAAGGATCCAGGAGAACACTATTATCCCTCTACTGTGAAGTGGTTGTGTATCTGATTAAATCCATATTCCCCCATGCAGTGAACCATAGAGCTATTGTTGCAGCTATAATGAATTCTTTGATTCTTTCAACAAACATTTGAAGGATTGCCTTCCTCCTTGTCTGGTATAACAATGTTTCTCAAGTTCTTTATTAGAAGGTCAGTGTAGTCATAGCCATTCTTCTTCCTTAACTAAATTAAAAATAATGTTAAGTTGGGTCACATGGTTTCGTCTATTTCTGCTAACCAATTCATCTGCTCGTGTTTTATGACCTTTTTGCCAAAGGTTAAAAATGGCTACATTTTTTCCAATCTAGACTTCAAATGGATTTACATTAGGGCAAACATATGAAAGGGAAGTAATATTTGTGTAATCTCTTACTGAAATGCAATCATTCATGCAGGATCTGAAAAGAAAAGGACTTCCTGTTCTTGTATTCAGTGCCCTGCTGAGAAAATAGCCCTCACCAACAAAATAAACAAAGCTTTTGACAGCTCATGGCTTCACCATTCAGTGATGGAGTGGATATCACTTCAAACTGTATTCTCTTTATGTAGGAAAGGTTAAAAAAACAGTTTAAATAATATACCTTAATCAAAATATATGCTAGAGAGTTTTATATGTACATACATTTTGTCCTCCTGTGCAACATCAGATTTAATTAATTGTTCAGGCAGCTGTAAATAGTGAATTAAAAACTGTGCTACTGTGTGCATAATTGTCATATTCTAAATACAATTGGTGGTAACTACAGAAATTGCATAATTTCTTATTAACCATGCAAAAGAGTTTTGCATATTAGAAATGATAAGCTAGTCTGCCCTCAAGTAATGCCAAAATTCATATTTGTAATATAAATTTGCAAATGGATTTTGACTGTTAAAAAAATGTTCTCCCAGGAATGCTATCACGTTATAAACTTAACTGGTCCAGTAATTTAAACCTATTGTTTCTCTTTTCTGCAAGGGCAGCTTTGTTATAAGAGCTTTAATAAATCACTTCTGAATGCTGTTTGGTCCATGTGCTCAGAGTTAGTTCCCATAAGTACCACTTTTGTTTTAAGAAGAAATGAGCTAACCTCCCTCTTGTTTAGAGGCCTCAGTGCCTTGGTTTCGCCTCCTCTCAACATAATGTTTCAAACAAGCTCATTGCTTCCCAGGCCGAAATCATCATTTGAATAAAATAGGGCTGCTGGTGTATACGTTGATGTAGCCTTTAATCTTTCAATGTTTCCATTCAGCTGTTTGGCTTTTACACAGGAAGATCATGCCTGGTATTTTATTGTTAGTTTGGGATCAGCACAAATATTCTATCATGATGTCTTAAATGCTACTGCGTAACCACGAGCCCAAGATAGTAAGGCCCAGGAAAACACAAAAATAACTTATCATGAAACATGACTTTTGGATCTAAGGACACTTTACTCTGGCTTCATTGAAGCATGTGCAATGGGTTACATTGGGGCTTCCTTTCTCTCTATTCAGGGTCGGACAGGGCCAGCAGGACACCAAGAAAGAACCCTAGTGGGCCCTGCTGGACTAGACCCACTACTGCTGCCCCCTAACCTCCATCCCTGGAGGGTTGCAGCCTCAAGCAGGAAAAAGATACGCAGGGGGTGGAGGCAGTTGTGGCTGGGGTGTGTGGCCCGGGGATCCATTATCTAGAAACCTGTTTTCAAGAAAACTATGATTTACAATAAGGAAATCTCCCATAGACTGCTTTTACGCATAAATAATAATAAACCAGTACCTTGTACTTGATCACAACTAAGATATAATTAATGCTTACTTAACACAATGCAATCCTGAAGAGTTTAAATAATGTTTAAATGAGTTTTTAATAGACTAATAGGAGATCCATATTATCAAAGACCACTTATCCCAAAAACCCCTAGTCCTGAGCATTCTGGATAACAGGTCAAATGCCTGTAATAATAATGGCTATAGTGTTGTCATTATGCTATGGCTACTTGCATACTTACTGTCAAGTGATCCCTGAATCTTTTCTGCTTCCTGCATCCTTACTGTCTAATTACAGGCTTTGACTCTGGTGTTTAATATCTCTGGTTATAGCCTGTTTTCTGTCCTTGCATGCCCACATAATCTCAAGCCTGTTCTATGGTTTAGCTTGATTCTTGTTTGTACCTACTTTGACTTGTTGCTAACTATGCTAATTTCTTCAGTCCAAACTCTGGTTTGATCCTGACTTTGATGAAGTCCTTTTCAGACCTACTTCAGATCTTTCAACAGATGCATTTTGACAACTACTATTGCCCTAGGTTATACCTGTGACCCCATTCATAAGTCCTTGAATTAACACCAAAACAACTGAATCTGTTTATCTGTTCTATATAAAAAGCAGATGAACAGCAGAATAAAAGTTATGAGCTTTATAAACCATGGGGAGAAGCAGGTGGTGGCACTGAACTAGCTTTTATTAAAGGATAAGCAAGAATAGTGTGGGAGATTCAAGGCAGGACGCAGGCATATACAGAGGATCAAAGATATTTTACAAGTGGTTTAATTACCTGATGGTTGGGATGTTTATAATATTTTTCATTCTCTAAATCTGAAATGTATTTGTGTTTCCAGATCTACCATTTGTAATATATTTATTTATTTAAATAAGAAATATTAATTAAGAGACATTTGTTTGTTTTCATTGTTGCATATTTAAGTACACTTAAAAGCAGTAATGTTTAAAAAATAAGTCTGACCAAGAAGGGAGGAGGGAGCAGTACATAAACATAAACAATAGACAGAGCTGTCCCTATTCAAAGGGAAGTTGGCAAGGCAGGGTTGTGGCAGAAAATCTCCAAGCAGTGATATAGGACGTGCCCAGACTGGACAAAACATGCTAATTGTCTGTAGGGGATTCCAAACTTAAACTCAAAATGAAGACAGAGCGAGCAGGCTACTTAAGGGTTTTCAGCTCCCTTGCTGTACTTCATGTTACATACCTTCTTGCCATCCAAACAGGTAAGACATTTGTGGAAATATAACACTAGAGTTCCCCTTGTAAGTTTGTAGTTCAGCTGCTAAATGAAGTTGGTTAAAATTGTTGGTTGGAATTTGAAAAAGGAATATTTTTATTCTGTGCAATGCAACCTATGTCGTCACTTGATAATGCAATACTAAGAATTCAAAGCAGTTTTACACAGTTAAATTGCTTGTGTGAGTTCATTTTTGCATTTAACAATTCATTTACATGTTTTTCAGCAGTAATTTCTTAGTGCCAGCAAAGGTATCGTTTAAAATCTGTCACACCCTGTAATAGTACATCACTATCAGTGTATACTGCTTCTTAAGTAAATGCATTTTGAAAAAAAATACTTCCTAAATATGTAATGAGTAGAAAATGAAAATTATTTAAAAAAATAAATTGTTGCAGCAGTCACTTTTACTTAAACAATTCATTTGGTTGGACAGCTCTTATATTTCATATATTTCTCATATTTTGCAATTTTTTTTATTTTATTTTTCCATGATACATTGCACATACCTTACTAAAAGAGAGAGGGGGAAAAGAAATGTTAAGACAAAGTAGAGACACAAGAACATTTTGTAATGCAAAACTATTATTTTATTTGTTTGGGGTAAAGAAAAGCTTCAAAGTTTGCCATGGTCTAGTAACCCAAGTAAACCAATTAAATGTTTAACTTTAAACAGCTGGCCAGTAAATGCTACTTATTGATGGGTTGCTATCGGTTACTAGACCATGTATTACATTGCTCAACACTAAAGGGCTGATTTATCAACATTTAAATTTGAATCTTTACCACAATTATAGTTTTTCTGAGCTAAAATACAAATTTGTATTAGAGATTTAGGGACCCAATTTTTAAAACCCGGATTTAAAAATTTGGTATCTAAAAGCTGCAGAGTTAATGAAGAAGGCAATGGGAGTTGTCTAGGCAAATTTTTTTTCAATTTTCAAAGAGCTTTTAGACCCGAGTTTTTCAAAGAGCTTTTAGACCCATTGATAATGATATGTAGAATACGTATTTCATTCATTCTAGTTTTTTCACAGTTTTATTTGATCATGTTTCTTAGGTTTTAATGATTTAACACAACAATAAAATTCATGCATTTGAATTTTGATGAATAGGCCGCTAAGTGAATTGTCTATGGTTGGTTTAAATAATAATACAGTTATGGGATATGTTATCCAGAGACTCAGTATCCAGAAAGTTGCAAGTTACAGGAAGGTCATTTCCCATAGAATCCATTTTAAGCAAATCATTTTAATTCCTTAAAAACAATTTCCTTTTTCTCTGTAATAATAAAGCACTACCTTGTATTGTTTTTAGTATACCTAACATATGTTGATCAGAATTACAGGAAACAATCCTTACTGTATGTGGATGTAGCTAGTGATGGGCGAATTTGCGCCGTTTTGCTTTGCTGAAAAATTCGCAAATTTAGTGCGAAATTTGCGAAACGGCGAAAAAATTTGTGAAACGGCGCTGGCGTCTCGTTTTTTATGCCAGCGCCCGTTTTTGATGCCGGCGTCCATTTTTTCGAATAAATTCGCCCATCACTAGATGTAGCGCTATAGTAAACTGACTTGTGCTAGGGCAGTTTTAGCTACTTTCCTTTGTGGGCTGACACCACAGATGAGCTCTTTTTCTCAGGGGCAAGCCCTCGCAACGCGGTGGAGGCAGGGTTTAGTGTAACTGTAACAGGTTCAATAGCACAATGATGGGCGCCAGTAGTTCTTTAATGGTTGAACATGGAACTGTATTTAATGAACAATAGCACATAGATCATTTAGCACATTGATCCACAACGGAGCATAGAACATACACAGCAGCATAAAGGAAGCATATACTCACAGCACGTATAGGCTGAATCCCCACAGGCTAGGGAATATACAGCAGAAAGTAAGTTGACAGCCTGTGATGGATATCGCCTAGTTTTCAGGATATCTTCCAGTGGCAGACTAGGGGAACTCGTATCATCCCTATCTCAACACTTGGTTCCTTACTCCGGGTCAGTAATACCCTGGGATCTTAATCCCTCTAATCTCCTCGGCGGAGCCTTGAGCTGCTCAACTAAATAACCTCTCTATCACTCCTAGAGTGAACTATAATTGAGTAAAGCTGTATCATTACTAGGGCCAAAGCGCCTAGGGTCGACACTACCCATTCCCTTCCAGCCTGCTTGGTTAAAGCAATGGACCCAGAACACATGGTTCCTAAACCTTTTATACTCTGGCACAGTGCCATCTGGTGTACACTGTGTGAACTACAGGGGTTACATAAGCACAAGGTCCCCATAAGGACCCACTGAGGTGTCTATATTACTAGGGTTGTGCCTGTCTGTAAAGTGTAAGGGTGTCTAAGATTTTCACATCCCTACATGGAAAACTAGTGCTTATAAGTATGCACAGTATGCTTTTTACCTTGCATAACAAATGTCTCAATTCCATTGAAGAAAAATGTTAAAAGGCATTCTGTCATGGGAAAACGTGTTAAAAATGCATCTGTTAATAGCGCACCTCCAGCAGAATCCTGCATTCATTTTTTTTTTTTCAAAAGAGCAAAGAGATTTTTTTATATTTCATTTTGAAATTTGATGTGGGGCTAAACATGTTAGTTTCCCAGGTGTTGCCATGTGCTCTGATAAACTTCAGTCACTCTTTACTTCTGCACTGCAAATTGGAGTGATATCACCTCCTTCCCTTTCCTTCAGCAGCCTACCAACAGAACAAGAGGAAGATAACCAGATAACAGCTCTTTGACACATACATTGCTAAAAATGCTCCCATACCCCACCGAGTGGAGATATGAGACATCATATTTGTTAGTTACATTTAGTAGGTGAAACAATAGCTTATCTGAAAGCAGTTTCATTGTGAAGTGCTGACTCTTTCTGAAAGTAAAGGATGAGACACAATGACCACAATGACACTATAATATTACAACTAAAAAAACTTATTCGAGAATGAAATTTCAATGGTAGAATGAATTATGTGCAATGTAGACAGTGTAATTTAGAGATAAAAACTACACTATAAAAATCATAAAATACATTTACAAGGTAAGTTTTGGCAGTACTTTGCATTCCATAGCTGTGTCTATTATGAGCAAAATTGCAGGGCTTATACACAACATTGGCAACAATCTACAATGTTACAATGTGCTCCTGCGAGTAACATGGCCAAGGGGGGAGGGGCACATTTTCGCCAGTGAATGTTCCGCCACACTTCACACCACTTTGCCAGACACAAATTCGCTAACACTACACTAATCCACTATAATGCAAAGTTGCATCTCTGTAACCGATCGCTGGCGAAGTTTCAGTAGCATTAATTCATCAGCGCTAGCATTATTTTTAGAGATGTTGGTGCGAATTCTTGAAGTGGCCACTTACTATTACAAATGTCCGAGGAAGCAAAATAAAGACAAAAGAGATCTCCTAATGCCCTTGACACGAACCCACCCTAAAACAAATGTGGCATGCCCTTCAAATGGTTTAAAAAAATTCTCAGCACAAAATTTTTTAATAGTTAGAACTTTTGAAGACAATCCTGCTTCAAAATACTTTTTAAAGAACTTTTATGAGTTTTCGGCATACAGGATATGATGTTACTGACATAAGATTGAGGAGGATGAAGCTTCATCTTATCAGGTCGCCAGGTCTAAGGTGGCAAAGGAAACTCTGGCATAAGAGGTAACATTCTGTAAAATTCGCACTTCAGGGGATTTGCAGAGTAATGATTGTGTGCCTGTGCAAGTATTTGCCTGGACATAGGGCACATAACTTCGCTAGCATCCATTATTTTTGCTATCGATGCTACGCCTGTTAGTAAATCGGCAATGTCCCTGCGGATGAAATTTCTGGCGATTTTTCACTAGCGATGGCCACTTCACCCTTTAGTAAATCTGTCCCAGTATGGTTATTAATTGATCAGTGGCATGCACCTCACTGGAGCAGCAATTAAATCGAGGCATTAAATGTTGCATTTATTGACACTTGTGTCCAAACATGCTCTTTGGATTTCTGCTTAATTGTGCTAAGCGCCATTGCGACTGTCTTGAAATTTCTGATGAATTGATGTGCAGGTGTGCCAATGGCAGGTGCTCCCCTTTGGGAAATAAAATTGCTATATGTGCACTTGCAAACAGACTGGACAGTGCAATGGCATGGGGGAGCATGTTGAAGTGAAAGTACCTAGAATGAATTATATCAGTGTGAACAATGACTATATCCAATTTTTGTGCGACTGCAACTGCTGTTGTTAATGAGCCATGACATCTGTATACACAGATAACTGTGAAAAAGTTGTTAGCAGATCATGACATTAAGGGGCAGATTTATTAAAGGGATACTGTCATGGGGGAAAACATTTTTTTCAAAATGGAGTGCTGCTCCAGCAGAATTCTGCACTGAAATCCATTTCTCAAAAGAGCAAACAGATTTTTTTTATATTCAATTTTGAAATCTGACATGGGGCTAGACATTTTGTCAATTTCCCAGCTGCCCCGGGTCATGTGACTTGTGCCTGCACTTTAGGAGAGAAATGCTTTCTGGCAGGCTGCTGTTTTTCCTTCTCAATGTAACTGAATGTGTCTCAGTGAGACATGGGTTTTTACTATTGAGTGCTGTTCTTAAAGGGATACTGTCATGGGAAAAAACATTTTTTTCAAAATGAATCAGTTAATAGTGCTGCTCCAGCAGAATTCTGCACTGAAATCCATTTCTCAAAATAACAAACAGATTTTTTTATATTCAATTTTAAAATCTGACATGGGGCTAGACATTTTGTCAATTTCCCAACTGCCCCCATTCATGTGTAGGGATGTAGCGAACGGCGGAAAAAATGTTCGCGAACATATTCGCGAACTTGCGTCAAAAAATGCGAACGGTTCGCGAATGTCGCGAACCCCATAGACTTCAATGGGAAGGCGAATTTTAAAAGCTAGAAAAGACATTTCTGGCCAGAAAAATGATTTTAAAGTTGTTTAAAGGGTGCAACGACCTGGACAGTGGCATGCCAGAGGGGGATCAAGGGCAAAAATGTATCTGAAAAATACATTGTTGACACAGCGCTGCGTTTTGTGCTGTAAAGGGCAGAAATCACACTACATTTCTAAACTTGTGTAATAAACTGCTTTAAAACGTCCGGCGTCTACATGCCAATCAAGTCGTGTAAAGGTTACAGCATGTTCACACGCAAAGACAAAACACGGCGCTTACTGCAACGGAAAAAAAACGCAAAGAGCTTTCATGAATGATACCGTCAAGTGAGCAAATAATAGTTTTTAATTACTAGTTGCTTGTCACCTCCAGGATGTTTGTCCTGTTGGTGGCAATATTTCTGTAGTGGTGTGTTTAGCAGTCACCGTGCTTGTGCACACGTGCACGGTCAGGCAGAGGTAATTCAATGTACAGTGAAGTGAACCAAAAAACACTGATTCTGCAGTGTGGGCCCAGTTTTGGTCTACTTTATTGATCACCTGCGGTGACCATAAAAGATGCGATTTTGCCACTGTTGCAGAACCCTGAAAAATTAGGCATGTGTACTTTCCTGAAAAATTATGTTTTTTTTGTCGCAGCCACTGAAGCACAGAGGCCAGAAAAAATATGTCATATGAATGCTAAAAATATAAAAAAAATTTGTCGCAGCCACTGAAGCACAGAGGCCAGAAAAAATATGCCATATGAATGCTAAAAATATAAAAAAAATTTGTCGCAGTCACTGAAGCACAGAGGCCAGAAAAAATATGCCATATGAATGCTAAAAATATAAAAAAATTTTGTCGCAGCCACTGAAGCACAGAGGCCAGAAAAAATATGCCATATGAATGCTAAAAATAAAAAAATTTTTTGTCGCAGCCACTGAAGCACAGAGGCCAGAAAAAATATGCCATATAAATGCTGAAAATATGAATTTTTTTTTGTCGCAGCCACTGAAGCACAGAGGCCAGAAAAAATATGCCATATGAATGCTAAAAATATAAATTTTTTTTGTCGCAGCCACTGAAGCACAGAGGCCAGAAAAAATATGCCATATGAATGCTAAAAATATAAAAAAAAATTGTCGCAGCCACTGAAGCACAGAGGCCAGAAAAAATATGCCATATAAATGCTGAAAATATGAAATTTTTTTGTCGCAGCCACTGAAGCACAAAGGCCAGAAAAAATATGCCATATAAATGCTGAAAATATTAATTTTTTTTTGTCGCAGCCACTGAAGCACAGAGGCCAAAGAAAATATGCCATATAAATGCTGAAAATATGATTTTTTTTTGTCGCAGCCACTGAAGCACAGAGGCCAGAAAAAATATGCCATATAAATGCTGAAAATATGAATTTTTTTTTGTCGCAGCCACTGAAGCACAGAGGCCAGAAAAAATATGCCATATAAATGCTGAAAATATGAATTTTTTTTTGTCGCAGCCACTGAAGCACAGAGGCCAGAAAAAATATGCCATATAAATGCTGAAAATATGGATTTTTTTTGTCGGCAGCCACTGAAGCACAGAGGCCAGAAAAAATATGCCATATAAATGCTGAAAATATGAATTTTTTTTGTCGCAGCCACTGAAGCACAGAGGCCAGAAAAAATATGCCATATAAATGCTGAAAATATGAATTTTTTTTGTCGCAGCCACTGAAGCACAGAGGCCAGAAAAAATATGCCATATAAATGCTGAAAATATGAATTTTTTTTGTTGCAGCCACTGAAGCACAGAGGCCAGAAAAAATATGCCATATAAATGCTGAAAATATGAATTTTTTGGTTGCAGCCACTGAAGCACAGAGGCCAGAAAAACTCAGGATTTACCTGTCCAAAAAGTTTTGATTAAAATGAAACCAGTAGGGTTTGCACCCTAGTTTGTAACGGTGGCGGAGGGAGGAGGACGCTAAAGGACAGCTGTGTGTGGAGTCATGCGGCGTGCAGAGAAGGACAGCTGCATGGGGAGTCAGAACAAGTCTTTCGGCGTGCAGTAACCCTCCGAGATCCATGCCTCGTTCATTTTAATAAAGGTCAGGTAATCCACACTTTTGTGACCTAGGCGAGTTCTCTTCTCAGTTACAATCCCTCCTGCTGCACTGAAGGTCCTTTCTGAGAGGACACTTGAGGCGGGGCAAGACAAGAGGTTCATGGCAAATTGTGACAGCTCTGGCCACAGATCAAGCCTGCGCACCCAGTAGTCCAGGGGTTCATCGCTCCTCAGAGTGTCGATATCTGCAGTTAATGCCAGGTAGTCCGCTACCTGCCGGTCGAGGCGTTCTTTGAGGGTGGATCCAGAAGGGTTCTGGCGCTGCCTTGGACTGAAAAACCTTTGCATGTCTGACGTTACAGAGTGGCCAAAGTGCATTGTCCTTGCAGGTGCGCTCGTGGCAGGATTACTGGCACCTCTGCCCCTGGAATGTTGATGAGTTCCTGAAGTGACATCACCCTTAAAAGCATTGTACAACATGTTTTTCAGGCTGGTTTGTAAATGCAGCATCCTTTCGGACTTGTGGTACGTTGGTAACATTTCTGCCACTTTATGCTTGTACCGAGGGTCTAGTAGCGTTGCGACCCATTACAGGTCCTTCTCCTTAAGCCTCTTGATACGGGGGTGCTTCAACAGGCATGACAGCATGAAAGACCCCATTCTCACAAGGTTGGATACAGAGGTATCCATCTCCGCTTCCTCGTTATCAAGGACTATATCATCCATGGTCTCCTCCCCCCAGCCACGTACAAGACCAGGGGTCCCCAAAAGGTCACCACAAGCCCCCTGGGAAGCCTGCTCCTGTTGGTCCTCCTCCTCCACAAAGCCACCTTCCTCCTCTGACTCCACTTCTGACACCTCTCCCTGCGTTGCAGCAGGTGCCTGGGCTCGTTCTGGTGATTCCGACCAGAAATCGTGCGCTTCCTGCTCCTCGTCACGCTGGTCTACAGCCTCATCTGTCACTCGTCGCACGGCACGCTCCAGGAAGAAAGCAAAGGGTATTAGGTCGCTGATGGTGCCTTCGGTGCGACTGACCATGTTTGTAACCTCTTCAAAAGGGCGCATGAGCCTGCAGGCATCGCGCATAAGCACCCAGTAATGGGGGAAAAAAATCCCCAGCTCTGCAGATCCAGTCCTACCACCCAGTTCAAACAGGTATTCATTGACGGCTCTTTGTTGTTGCAGCAGACGTTCAAACATGAGGAGCATTGAATTCCAGCGAGTCTGGCTGTCGCAAATTAAACGCCTGACTGGCATGTTGTACCGCTGCTGAATGTCAGCAAGGCGTGCCATGGCTGTGTAGGAACGTCTGAAATGGGCCGACACCTTCCTGGACTGCCTGAGAATGTCCTGGAATCCTGGGTACTTCGAGACAAAACGTTGGACTATTAAATTCAGAACATGTGCCATGCAGGGCACATGTGTTAAATTGCCCAGTCTCAGTGCTGCCAACAGATTGCTTCCGTTGTCACACACCACTTTTCCGATCTTCAGTTGGTGTGGGGTCAGCCACCAATTGGCCTGTGACTGCAGAGATGACAGGAGTACAGATCCGGTATGGTTTCTGCTTTCCAGGCACGTCATCCCCAAGACAGCATGACAACGGCGTACCTGGCACGTCGAATAGCCTAGGGGGAGCTGGGGGTGCACAGGTGTGGAGGAGGAGGACCCAGCAGCAGAGGAGGAGGAAGCAGAGGAAGAAGACGAGGTAGAGAGCGAAGGAGGAGTAGAGGTGGTGGCAGAACCGCGTGCAATCCGTGGCGGTGACACCAACTCCACTGTTGTTGTTGAGCCACGCATTCCCTGCTTCCCAGCCATAAGCAAGTTCACCCAGTGGGCAGTGTAGGTGACATACCTGCCCTGACCATGCTTGGAGGACCATGCTTGGAGGACCATGCGTCAGTAGTCATATGGACCTTTGCCCCAACACTAAGTGACAGAGATGCGGTGACTTGGCTCTGCACATGGTGGTACAGGTGTGGTATTCCCTTCTCTGAGAAAAAATTGCGGCTGGGTACCTTCCACTGCGGTGTCCCAATTGCTACAAATTTGTGGAAGGCCTCAGAGTCCACCAGCTGGTATGGTAAAAGCTGGCGGGCTAAGAGTGCAGACAAGCCAGCTGTCAGACGCCGGGCAAGGGGGTGACTCGCAGACATTAGCTTCTTACGCTCAAACATGGCCCTCACAGAAACTTGGCTGGGGGCAGATGACTGGGAACTGGTGGTCAAGGTGGAAGGCGGAGTGGAGGGTGGTTCAGACGGGTCAAGGACAGCAGAGGTAGAGCAGTAAGATGCTGGACCAGAAGGAGGGTGGCTTTTAGTTTGTCTGCTGCCTTTGAGGTGTTGCTCCCATAGTGCTTTGTGCTTGCCATTCATGTGCCTTCGCATAGAAGTTGTACCTATGTGGGTGTTGGGCTTCCCAAGACTCAGTTTCTGACTGCACTCATTGCAAATTACAACGCTTTTGTCAGAGGCACACACATTAAAAAAATCCCACACTGCTGAGCTTTTTGAAGCTGGCAGTAACATTAGAAGTTGGCGGCAATGGCGGGTGCGTTGGCCAGCTGACCACAGGTGCCGATACATGTTGTTGCCCTACTGTTCCCTGCGAGCTGTCCTCCCTGCTTCTTCTAAGTCTTATTCTCCTCCTGCCTCTCTGACTCTCCGTCTCTCCATCTGAACTATCCTCCTCTTGCTCTCTTCTACTGGGCACCCACAAAACATCAATCTCCTCATCATCATTCTCCTCAGATGCATCAATTTCTTCTAACAGCTCACAGAAGGAAGCAGCAGCGGGGACCTCCTCATCACTCATTATGTCCATCTCTGTTGTGTTGTCTGCCAGAATTATATCTGGTGTAACGTCCTCATCTCCTTCATCTTCTTCTGCCAATAATGGTTGCGCATCACTCAGTTCAAGAAACTCATGTGTAAATAACTCCTCTGACTCCAGTGAAGAAGGGGTGCCGGTGGTGGAGGAAGTGTTACGTGGGGTGCCCATAGCAGAGGAGGATGAGGATGTTGTGGCAAAGTTAGAAACGGTAGAGGATGGGGTGTGCTGTGTAAGCCAGTCAACTACCTCTTCAGCATTTTGGGAGTTCAGGGTAATTGCCTTTGTAAAACTGGGCAATTTCCTAGGGCCACAGGATAGCATAGCAGCATGGCCCCTAGTGCCTCTGCGTGGCGGCCTGCCTTTGCCTGGCATTTTTTTAAAACAACAACAACAACTCAGGTGGTGTTTCTGGAGATGGTATTATTATTGATATTTAGACAGAATGTGAAAAAGCTCACACAGCTAGGCGGCAGTTGTTTGAAGAACACACTGGGCAAACAATGCCTGCAAGGTCAACGTATACACTACAGCAGTGGATACGGAATATATTATTGCTGCTTGGAAAACGTCACTCAGGTGGTGTTTCTGGAGACGGTATTATTATTGATATTTAGACAGAATGTGAAAAAGCTCACACAGCTAGGCGGCAGTTGTTTGAAGAACACACTGGGAAACAATGCCTGCAAGGTCAACGTATACACTACAGCAGTGGATACGGAATATATTATTGCTGCTTGGAAAACGTCACTCAGGTGGTGTTTCTGGAGACGGTATTATTATTGATATTTAGACAGAATGTGAAAAAGCTCACACAGCTAGGCGGCAGTTGTTTGAAGAACACACTGGGCAAACAATGCCTGCAAGGTCAACGTATACACTACAGCAGTGGATACGGAATATATTATTGCTGCTTGGAAAACGTCACTCAGGTGGTGTTTCTGGAGACGGTATTATTATTGATATTTAGACAGAATGTGAAAAAGCTCACACAGCTAGGCGGCAGTTGTTTGAAGAACACACTGGGCAAACAATGTCTGCAAGGTCAACGTATACACTACAGCAGTGGATACGGAATATATTATTGCTGCTTGGAAAACGTCACTCAGGTGGTGTTTCTGGAGACGGTATTATTATTGATATTTAGACAGAATGTGAACAAGCTCACACAGCTAGGTGGCAGTTGTTTGAAGAACACACTGGGCAAACAATGTCTGCAAGGTCAACGTATACACTACAGCAGTGGATACGGAATATATTATTGCTGCTTGAAAAACGTCACTCAGGTGGTGTTTCTGGAGACGGTATTATTATTGATATTTAGACAGAATGTGAACAAGCTCACACAGCTAGGTGGCAGTTGTTTGAAGAACACACTGGGCAAACAATGTCTGCAAGGTCAACGTATACACTACAGCAGTGGATACGGAATATATTATTGCTGCTTGAAAAACGTCACTCAGGTGGTGTTTCTGGAGACGGTATTATTATTGATATTTAGACAGAATGTGAACAAGCTCACACAGCTAGGTGCCAGTTGTTTGAAGAACACACTGGGAAAACAATGTCTGCAAGGTCAACGTATACACTACAGCAGTGGATACGGAATATATTATTGCTGCTTGGAAAACGTCACTCAGGTGGTGTTTCTGGAGACGGTATTATTATTGATATTTAGACAGAATGTGAAAAAGCTCACACAGCTAGGCGGCAGTTGTTTGAAGAACACACTGGGCAAACAATGTCTGCAAGGTCAACGTATACACTACAGAAGTGGATACGGAATATATTATTGCTGCTTGGAAAACGTCACTCAGGTGGTGTTTCTGGAGACGGTATTATTATTGATATTTAGACAGAATGTGAACAAGCTCACACAGCTAGGTGGCAGTTGTTTGAAGAACACACTGGGCAAACAATGTCTGCAAGGTCAACGTATACACTACAGCAGTGGATACGGAATATATTATTGCTGCTTTGAAAACGTCACTCAGGTGGTGTTTCTGGAGACGGTATTATTATTGATATTTAGACAGAATGTGAAAAAGCTCACACAGCTAGGCGGCAGTTGTTTGAAGAACACACTGGGCAAACAATGTCTGCAAGGTCAACGTATACACTACAGCAGTGGATACGGAATATATTATTGCTGCTTGGAAAACGTCACTCAGGTGGTGTTTCTGGAGACGGTATTATTATTGATATTTAGACAGAATGTGAACAAGCTCACACAGCTAGGTGGCAGTTGTTTGAAGAACACACTGGGCAAACAATGTCTGCAAGGTCAACGTATACACTACAGCAGTGGATACGGAATATATTATTGCTGCTTGAAAAACGTCACTCAGGTGGTGTTTCTGGAGATGGTATTATTATTGATATTTAGACAGAATGTGAAAAAGCTCACACAGCTAGGCGGCAGTTGTTTGAAGAACACACTGGGCAAACAATGTCTGCAAGGTCAACGTATACACTACAGCAGTGGATACGGAATATATTATTGCTGCTTGGAAAACGTCACTCAGGTGGTGTTTCTGGAGACGGTATTATTATTGATATTTAGACAGAATGTGAACAAGCTCACACAGCTAGGCGGCAGTTGTTTGAAGAACACACTGGGCAAACAATGCCTGCAAGTGCACTACTATTGGTGCACTACTATGAAGAACAGCAAACAGCACTGGACACGTTAAAGAACAGTAAGATAAGTAAAATAAAATAATATATTATGTATATTTAAAAAAAAAAATTACTCTGGTTGGTGCTGAACTACTAGGAGCAGCACACCAGTCCCACTCCCCAACACAGCTAGACTAATAGCACTGGGCTCTTATAGTAGCAAAGTAAAAAAAGAAAAAAGAAAATAAAAGCAGTCCTTACAAGGACTATTGGGTTACAGGCAGCAGTCAGCAGATGAGAGATCAGCAGCAGGACAGCTGCCCACAGCAGCTACATACAGAGCACTGCAGTAGAAGGTAGATTACTAGCCAGCAAAGCTACCTAACCTAAAATGTCCCTCAAATCCCTGCAGAGTTCTGTCCCTACAATACAGAACAGTATCAAGTAGATTACTAGCCAGCAAAGTTACTATCAACTGTCCCTCAAATCACTCAACAGCTCTCTCCCTACACTAGCTCTTCCAAGCACACACAGGCAGAATGAAAAAACGCTGCAGGGCTTCAGTTTATATATGGAAGGGGAGTGGTCCAGGGGGTGTGGGGGTGGTCCAGGAGGGAGAGCTTCCTGATTGGCTGCCATGTATCTGCTGGTCTGGGGTGAGAGGTCAAAAATAAGCCCCAGCTAAGGCGAACCCAAATTGGCGAACGTCGCGCGACGTTCGCGAACATTCGGCGGACGCAAACAGTCGATGTTCGCTCGAATTAGTTCACGGGCGAACAGTCCGCGACATCCCTATTCATGTGACTTGTGCCTGCACTTTAGGAGAGAAATGCTTTCTGGCAGGCTGCTGTTTTTCCTTCTCAATGTAACTGAATGTGTCTCAGTGGGACATGGGTTTTTACTATTGAGTGTTGTTCTTAGATCTACCAGGCAGCTGTTATCTTGTATTAGGGAGCTGCTATCTGGTTACCTTCCCATTGTTCTTTTGTTTGGCTGCTGGGGGGAAAAAGGGAGGGGGTGATATCACTCTAACTTGCAGTACAGCAGTAAAGAGTGATTGAAGTTTATCAGAGCACAAATCACATGACTTGGGGCAGCTGGGAAATTGACAATATGTCTAGCCCCATGTCAGATTTCAAAACTGAATATAAAAAAATCTGTTGGCTCTTTTGAGAAATGGATTTCAGTGTAGAATTCTGCTGGAGTAGCACTATTAACTGATTCATTTTGAAAAAAAAAATTTTCCCCATGACAGTATCCCTTTAAGGTTCATAGTGTGTTTTTCATGAAAAATTTAAGTTTTAGAGGTTATTTTGTTATTCAAAAATAGATATTTTTTTTGGGTTAAAAAAAACCTAAAATTTTTCGAGTTTTTTAAATATTATTTATTATAACCTGACCCTGCTCGAATCTGAAAATACAACATCTGTCATGTTCATGTAGAAGTCAATGACAGAGGTCCCTTGAATCATTTGAAGATATTAATAGCCTTCATAATGTTCAAGTTTTTTTTCTGAGGGTTTCGCTTGAAAACTTGATCAATTCAAACGATTCGAGTTGTTAACCCCCGAACTCGCTGATTTGAGTTTTTCCATTCAAATTTTTTCTTAAATTAGAAACCATTCGAGTTGTGAGGTCATTTGAGGTATAAAAAAGCTCACACAACTCTAAAATTCGACCTTTGATAAATAATCCCCTAAATTTACATCTTTAATTTATAGTTAACCTGCTGTTATTTGCTCAATTTGCATAACTTTGTAGATAAAGCAACAGAAACCACTTCTAACTAACCATTATTATTTGCTTATCTGCAGTGATTTTGACGTTTTTACTCCTATGTAAGCTAGGCCACTGGCCTTAGAATGAGTTAAAACAGTGCTAGTACTAGTCAAAACATTGTACATTAAAGAATACTGATAAAAATAATCTGAGCATCTTCATGTAATGTTAATATCTGATTATGTTTTTGAGTTCTCCTTAAAACCTGGTACAAGTTTGTAAGCATTAATAAAAACTTAAATTTGATTACCACTGATCTGAAGCAATACATTGCTAGTTAAGCCCAATTTATTAGCATTATTTTGCTTATCATTTTTGTACACATAAAATAGCTTTGCATGGATTGTAACGTTCCAGTAATGAGCACAATGCATTCTCTGCCTTTACACAGCTGGCATTTAGTATCCACAGATCCAGCTTCCTTCAGAACACATACACTGATTTTCCTTCATGAACAACTATTCAGAGCATGCTCAGGAAGGAAATCATTCTAACAAATAAGGCCTTTGTTAGTTTATCCTGGCAACCTATGTTCGCTTTACAAACCATTACAGCTACTTGAAATATTGCCCTGCACTAGTGATTTTTTTTTTTGGTTCCTGACAAATGTGTTTTCTTCAGTCCCCAATAGAAAATGGTTCACTGATTTCTTCTGCTGTTCTCTGATGTTGAAAAGCAATGAAACATAGTTTTAACACCACCACTGTTTTCTGCTGACTCAAAGGATTCATCTTTCATAGACAGACAGAAACTAAAAGCAAACTATTTAAAAACGAGCTGTGTTATTTCTTTAATTAAGGGGTTATGTATGGTACAACCGGTACTGCAGAGTGTACAATTGATTATCATTATCAGTAATTCTGTTCAATAAACACATTGAGCTATTTTGGGTGCTATAAGCTAAGAGTTTTTAATTAGCCTAAAAATGTGGTGTATGAAATGGCCCTTATATACTTGGTGGTGTATGAAATGGAACCTTCTAATCCCACATTTATTCTGTATGTAACCCTTCTATGATAAATTATTGTAAAATCCATGTTTGTTATAAATTAATGTAAAGCACTTGCTGGTAGTATATGAATAAAGATGATGATGTTGATGAAGCCCTGGTACAAGATACAGTAGATCCCTGGAAAAAAAAATCACTTGGATGTTTTTTCAGGCAAAAACAGGTATAAAGTGCCTGGCAAGGACACATTTAAATTTTGCCTGCTTTGGGGGCAATTTTTGGGCTAATTAAAAAAAGCAGTGCTTAAAGGGACCCCAAAAAATATCCAAACTCCTATTTTATCCCATTAGTCAAACAAAATACACTTTAATTATACTATATAAATTATTTGAATTGTGTTTCCTTCAGTCTGGGAATTCATAATTATATCAAGCAGGCAGGAGCCATTTTGTGGCCACTTTTAAGGCAAGCCTTGCATCATCTTAGAATCTTGTTTGTGCACCAGAATGGGGGACCCAATTGTCCATCCTCATGCCCTGGTTACACAAATAAATGTTGAAGAGAGAGGAATGTGTGGAGAGCAGGTGAGCTGAATGGAAAGTGACAGCAATTGTCTGCCCTGCCTCTATGCCTAAGGCAATGTGAATGATGTCTGTGCCTGATTCTTTAGGCGTAAGTGTGCTGTACCCATTAATGCTGGACACGAAGGGGAGACTGGAGCTGGCTGGTCAGGATGTGGCAGTAGCTCCAGGGTTCCCTGCATCAATAGGCACAGCAGTGCGTAATTTGGAATGGATGGCAGGAAGAACTGAGTGGCACCGAGTGCAATTAAATGGAAGGGCCAGCAATCAATTCTGTCGCTTTATTGTTTAATTTATAGCAATTGTGCCATAGAAAATGTATATTAAAACATGACTGAAAAAAGTACAAGGAAAATTATAGATTCACAATAAGTCCTTTCATTTTTTAAACAAATACTAGATAGGTGACTTTATTTTAATTTTTAATCTATACGAGAAACAAAAATAGCAACAATTTTCAGTTTTAACAAACTTGCTCATTCTTCCACTTATCACAAATTAATTTAGAACCACATGCCAATAATCATCTCCATATATTCTCTTTATTTTTAGGCCTTGTGGAAGTAGTAAACATTACTAGCCATGTCCAACATATACATGGAACAGTTGGCAAGTCTGCTCTCCTATCCGTGCAATACTCCAGCTCAAGCCGTGATAAACCGGTGGTTAAATGGCAAGTGAAAAGAGAAAAGCTTGTCACTGTGGTGCAGTCCATTGGAACAGAAATCATAGGAAATTTGCGCACAGACTACAAGGATCGAATACAGATACTTGAAAATGGCTCTCTCTTGATAAAGAATCTCATGTTGTCAGATGAAGGGACATATGAGGTTGAGGTTTCCATTACAGATGATACCTTTACTGGGGAGAAATCAATCAACCTAACTGTGGATGGTAAGTTATGCATAAAAGTTGAATTGCTATGCTATATTTTATGAAGATCTGAGCATTAAAAGAGCAGGATAAGTATTTTAAACTAAAAGGAATATAGAGCAACATATATTTGGTCCCACATGCAAAGATGTTTTTGTGCTTTTTCATCTTGGGTATTCTACTGTGGTGTAATGGTGAATGAGAATTTTGGTAAAATTTAATGTTTTGAGTAAATTATATATAAGTATTAAGTTACACCCAGACTACTATAAAAAAGATAATGGTTCAAGAAGAAGATCCTCTAGAATTAGTTCAGTTTGATTGCACTAGGAATGAATAGTGAGAAAAAATATTTCTCGTGGAGGTCAGGTATATTGAAGGCATTTAAAGGAGAAGGAAAGGCTAAAACTAAGTACGCTTTATTAGAAAGGTCTATATAAATACACCAGTAAACCCTCAAAGTAATGCTGCTCTGAGCCTCTGTCAAAAGAAACACAGAGTCTCTTTCCTTCTATTGTGTACACACGGGCTCTGTATCAGACTTTCTGTATTCAACATAAACCTCCAGGGCTAGGGCTTGCGCATGCTCCGTTTACTCCTCTCTGCCTCCCTTTCCCCTCCTCCCTCTCTGCTGTAATGTGAGCCCAGAGCTATGAGTGAGCAGGGAGAGACTCAGGCAGGAAGCCATGTTCCACCAAGCTAATATGGCAAGTGAGAGCTTCTAGAGCTGTTTGCTCACATATGGTCAAACATTCTGCAGAATAAATCTAGGGACACATTTACTGTACTTAGGGTCGAATATCGAGGGTTACACTTAACCCTCGATATTCGACCGTCGAAGTAAAATCCTTCGACTTCGAATATCAAAGTCGAAGGATTTACCGCATTTCCTGCGATCGAACGGTCGAAGGAAAAATCGCTCAATCGATTAAATCCTTCGAATCAAATGTTTCTAAGGATTTTAATCCATTGATCGAACAATTTTCCTTTGATCAGAAAATTGTTAGGCAGCCTATGGGGACCTTCCCCATAGGCTAACATTGCACCTCGGTAGGTTTTAGGTGGCGAAGTAGGGGGTCGAAGTTTTTTTTAAAGAGACAGTACTTCGACTATTGAATGGTCGAATAGTCTAATGATTTTTAGTTCGATTCGAAGTCGAAGTCGTAGTCGAAGGTCGAAGTAGCCAATTCGATGGTTGAAGAAGCCAAAAAAATAATTTGAAATTCGAAGTTTTTTTTATTTTATTCCTTCACTCAAGCTAAGTAAATATGCCCCCTAGTGTTATAGCTTGCACTATTGTGGTTAATCTATTGGTGATAAACTTCTTTGGTAGCTTTCCTTCTCCTTTAAAAGTCTGTTGGGTGGGTGATAGATAAAGAGAGACTGACTTACTCACTGTAATGTCACATAACAAACCTGCTCTCATTTGTAATGTATTAGACATGTAATTAAAAAAAAAAATACCATGGTGGCTATTTGCAGCCGGTTGATATAGTTGCATTCATGAATACATTTTTATTTTTATTGATGTGTGAATCTTTTCAACTGTGGTCCAGTTTTAAAGTTCAACATTACTTATTTGTCAGGTATATTTCACTCTAACAAACATAGTTTCTAAAAATTATACAGTGGGTAATTTATCAACTCTTGCGAAATGTACTGTTCAATGTTTATCTAAAATTCCTGAACATACACATACTTGTATTTCTGAGATTAGCAGAGGGGGCATATGCATGAGTTATGTTAAATAGCTTTTATAACTGAAAATATGATTTCATTTACCATGTAATGTTCATTAAGTAAAAAAGAAAACACTGTCTCCTTTCAAAAATATAATCAGTTATCCTAATTTGTATTCTTCATCCAAACTTCATCAGTGCAGAAAGTGATGTTTTAGGTTGTGTTGTTTTTTAAATGCCAATTGAAAACAATCACTGTTTTTTAGGGTGAAACAATACATTATGTACGCTTAATTAGCAAGGGGACAAGCAATGTTAAATCAGGACAAGTTCTTCTTAAATGTACTTGATTTTTATCCAATGAAATCTAAACTTTTCTTTGCCATTCTACTTGTAGCAAATGAATAGAACAGCTTTCAGTTTCAGGACAAGTGTGGTGTTTTGCAATTACTTCTTTATTTATAGTATCTGACATTACTTTTGTTAAAGTAACTAGGAGAAAATAAAATAGTAAGCGAGGCATCTGAAAAACACATAGAATACAATCTAGAAATGGAAATCGAAGTACAATTCTGCTGTCTTGGTTTCTTAATTGTCATGGCTACTTGCGGCTCTGTTTTTTCTTATTAATCTTGCCAATTGTCTTCACTCTTCTGTTATGCTCAGTGCCTGTATGTGTCTTACTTTATTTATACAGCATCGCATGGATACACAGCACTGTACAAACTTACAATGTAGAAAAGTACACAGAGAGAATCATTATAATACATGATAAAAATAAATAAGTATAATTATACTGATATTAAAGGAGAAATCAACCTGTGGAGAAGATTTTCCCTTATACCTCAGAGGAGTAAAACCTTGAGATATATTTTCCTTACTGAATTGAATCTGGGCTAAAGTGAATGTTTATTATGTAGTCAGATATTATCAATATGGTAGCAATATGGCAGCCCACTATAAATTACATTGTAATTGCCACAAGCTATAAAATTACTCTCCCTATACCTTACAAACGATTATTCTTATATCTTACACTCTAGTTCTGTCCAACATATAACATATAGCATGTAACATGTAGGCCAGATTAAAGGAGAACTAAAGCTTAAATAAAGGGCAGCAATATTGTAAATTATGTTTTGGGCTTCTTTACCAGCTCAAGGCAACCACAGCCCTTTAGCAGTAAAGATCTGTGCCTCCAAATATGCCCCAGTACCCATCTTCTTTTCTGGGGATTTACCGCACATGCTCTGTGCTGCTGTCAGTTACTGAGCTCAGGGAGCGACACACAATATACTAAATATATATACATATATATAATATAAATGTCACAATATAAGGCTGATTATTAAATCATTATATTATTGGTACATGGCAGCTCAGAAATCAGCACAATTAGCGTCAGAATTTTATAATCAGCCCTGTAGCATCTTCTTATTTGACAACACCCTAAGATTAGTTTCTCATCAGCTGCTAATAGCATACTGAGCATGTGCATGTTGCAGACACTTTTAACAAAATCCAAGATGAGAAACTCCTGTGACAACTTTGATGGCCTGGATCTTTACTACTAAAGAGATGCTGAAGCATTAGGCTGGATCAATAAGTTCATTATATAACATTTCTAGACATTTCTAGCCATATTAACTTTAAGGATTTAGTTCTCCTTTAAATTAAAATGATGCTGTCATACAGTGACATCCTTTGGGGGAGCCATAAAAATCCTTTTTCCAGTCCGATTGCATCCAGTTGGACAGCCCTGCACTAGGGAACTACAAGACTGCAAGTTTGGATATGGCTATCAATATGTGACTATATGTGACTAGTTTTTATATTATTGTAATAATATTTTATAAAAATATATATTAATATTTAAATTAACAATTGTTGTAAGCTGATTTTACTGAATTTATTTTACCATTAGCCCTCCTCTTCCATATAAAGACATGTTTGGGGGTATGTAATGAAAGTTGGTAATGAAGAAAATACTCACAATGTGAAAAGTTAATTTTGCTATTTGATAAAAAAAAATGTATCTCATTTATTTCGTTTTTTTGCTTTTTTTGTCAGTTCCTATTTCAAAGCCTCAAGTCGTCATTGCTTCATCTACTGTTCTAGAACTTACTGAGAACTTCACTCTTAACTGCTTCCACGAGAATGGTACAAAACCTTCCTACACCTGGTTGAAAAATGGGAAACTGCTGAGCAACGATTCAAGAATAATCTTGTCCCCAGACCATAAACTACTCACTATTACCAGAATTATAACGTCAGATGATGACATCTACAGTTGCACGGTACATAATCCTATCAGTAATGGACGCAGTGTTCCCATTAAACTCACTGTCTATAGTAAGTACCCGAATAATCATCTTTTTAACTCTAACCTCACACATCATTTTTTTTACATAGAGCAGATATACAACAGAAATAAATTTAATACTGTTATAGAGCACTGACCCACCGAGTAGCATGTTAGTAAGTGCATTCTTATAGTGCATTCTTAAAAAAATCCACACCTCTACATGTTATATTAATTTGAGTGGGCAGGGATAATATCTAGGTAAGAAGTTCCTCTGAGATGCTAATTGAGATTCAGTAATAGATCATGAAGAGGCTTGAACTAAACCAAAACCAGGCTTCTGAAAAATGGCAGCTAATACAAAACTTCAGCAAGTCATCGTTGGAAGGTTTTATCATTTTAATCCATTATTCACTTAATTAACACAATCTGATTTTATTTCTCTAACAAACAAAGTTTGCAAAGCTAATAGTAAATAGATTAAAATATAACTTGCCTTCCATAATTTGTCACAGTAGGAAAACACAACACAATTAGGGGAAATGTAATAAGATTTGCAAAGAGAATAAGAATTTGCACAATGTAATAATGCTTTTATTGCATTGCAAATTTTAATTGCGCATGGCAAACCTTTAACACCTGCTTAAAGGTGGCTTAAACTTTTGGAGCAAACATAACTTTTTCATTAAGAAGTTTTATTACATACACTGCACACAGGTGCAAACTATACAATTCGCAATCGTTATCCTACTGTCGTGCGAGGAACAAAAAGTTTGCATAGGCAAAATTGTTCACTTTGCGTACATTTAATTTAACGAATTGCAAATTATTTTTGTGTTAGTGACTGATATTAGATCCCCCATGGAGCTTTAATTCTAATAAGGATTGTAAAAAAAGAAAGAAGAAACAATGTTTTAATTATGTAAGTGGGTGCAGAAAAAGCCATTGATAGAGGGGTGTTAAACTATTTTAAAATGACTTTGCATTGTATGGGACTGGGCACCAAGTTAATAGATAAAATAATGTCATTGTATGATAAACCTATGGGCAGTTTTAGAATAAATGGCACCCTTAAGGGGAAATGTAATTAAAAGTTGCAAGCGTTGATTAAAATGGCATCTTTTGCGAATGTTTAGCACTGCTTGTAATGTAAAATCATTAGCTGGTGAAAATAACTACACTAAGCAAAGGTTTAATATGAATACCTGCTCTGGAATTTTATTAAATATTTTGATTTTGCTATGAAGTCGGTGAGATCTGTAATAGTCAAAAAGGATGAAAACATGGTCATAAAAATGTAGCCCCATTATTTGATACTATGAAAAGACTTTAAAATGTAAATGTTTGTATTTTTGGTAGAATTTATATAGTTGAACATCTTGTTTTACCCAAAATCTTATTTGTTCAAGTATGGGATAAACCTGTTATCCAGAAAGCTCCGAATTATGAAAGGGCCATCTCCCATAGACTTAATTATAAGCAAATATAAAATTTTTAAAAATTATTTTCTTTTTCTCTGTTATAGTAAAACGGTACCTTGTACTTGATCCAAACCAAGAAATAATTAATCCTTATTGAAAGCAAAACCAGCCTATTTGGTTTATTTAATGCTTCAATGATTTTCTTGTAGATTTGAGGTTTGGAGATCCAAATTACAGAAGATCCCATATCTGGAAAACCCCAGGTCCCGAGCATTCTGGATAACGGTCCATTACCTGTAATATACCGATACATATCCCAATGGAATTTTTAAATAAAATTAAGATAGTTATAGCTTTATTTACATTAAAAGGATCATCCCCTAGATTGGCATATAATCAATTAACTAGGCCTAAAAACAAAGATTTTTTTTCATATTCTAAAATCTTACATATATTTAGAATAAATGTATTTTCAATAGAGGATTATATAGTCCCATGGTTGAATGCTCAAATGAGAGACATATACTTTTCATTGAATTCTTTAGCCCAGGTATGAAAACCTCAAATCCATTATTTATAAAAACATGAATTAACTTTAAGGGGGTTATTTACTAAACCTCGATTTTTTCAGGTCAATTTTTTTTGGTGAAAAACTCGAATGGGTTCATGGCAGATGTCCCTTTTACAATTTGAAGAAATTGTGATCTGCGCTGGTTTTCGTGCGATAATCCAAAGAATTCAGGGTTTTCGGGCAATAACCCCCCAAAAAAATCAAATCCAAAAAAAGTGTACAATTAGAATTTTCATTCAGTTTATTGAGTTTTTTCCTGACCCGACTTTTTAGAGATATTTTATTGATAAATAAGATAAAATCATGGATGAGTGTTTGGTTGAGCTCAGTTTAATAAAAATATTAGATAAATTCTAGTTTTAGTAAATAACCCCCTAAATGTAACAATTAACATTTGAGTTAAAATAAATGAAAATAAAGAAATCATATTAGCATTTTTTGTAAACCCCTCTGTTGGATAAAACAGAATTTACACCTGGTCTAGGGGACACTCTACAGCAAAGATGTAAGTGGTTAAAAAACATCATAGACAAGGGATTGGTTTTCTTATTGCCTTTATATAAAGCTTCAAATTTCAGTGGAAGTAAAAAGGAAACAGTTTTATCAAAACTTATCAACTTAATAATTTCATTGAAATCTCATTATTTACTTGACATTTCACCCATATTGACCAGATTATCTCCAGGTAATATTCTGACTTCTCTCATTTTCCCAAGTAATAATTCTTGATCTTCCCATTAATTATAGCACTTTTTTTTTTCAAACTGGGTAGTGTAGGTTTTGGGTTAAAACATCTATACTAAAATGTTCTTAATGTATGGTTCCCCTATATGTGGTGTTCCAGTGTAAGTAAAGTTTTAGAGATAGGCTCCTGAAGACTAATATCTAGTAAAAATTTATAGTCAAACGTGTGTTCTCTTTTTCTATAATGTGTGTTCTGGCAATCAGTATCAGTCTTTTCCTTCCAAACAGGAAGAAGTTCACTCTACATCATCCTTTCAACAGGAGGAATATTTCTGCTGGTTACCTTGGTAACAGTTTGTGCTTGTTGGAAGCCCTCCAGGAAGTAGGTGATAAATACATCAAATTAATTTTAGGGGCAGATTTATTAATGTTTGAATAGTAAATTTAAATTTGAATTTTCTATTTTTTCTTTTGTGTCAAAAAAAGCCCTAACTCGAATATAAATTTGAATGTAAGATTTATCACTCCTCACCCATGGAGACAGTTCATTTGATAAATCTGTCCCTTTAGGGTAGTACATTTATGAGACAATGTACTAAGGGGGTTATTTATCAAAGTTCGAGTTTGTGAGGTTTGTGAGGTTTTTTTTCAACCTCGAATAAACTCAACTCAAATGTTTGCTTATTTATGAAAAAAACTGAATAAAAAAAACTTGATTGAAAACAATCTTGGATACTTCGAATTTATTTAGTTATCGGCTAAAAGAAACACGAATACCTCGAATTAATCACGTTTTCAAGTGAAAAAACCTCACAAACTCGCCTTTGATAAATAACTCTTAGGGGTTGTGTTTTTCGCAAAATATTCAAGTTTTTCACTAAGAATTTGTATTTTTTGGGATAAAAAAACTCGAATCTGCTAAATGCCAGAATCCGAAAATACTCCAGCTAAAACATGTCAAGGTCAGGTAGAAGTCAATGGCAGAGGTCCCTTGAACCAATTGAAGATTTTTTTTGCCTTCATGATTTTTGGGCTTTTTAAGTTGGTTTTCACTTGAAAACTCTATCAATTCAAGGTATTTGAGGTTTTTTTTTTAGCCGATAACTCGAAGTATTCAGGTTTTTTCCCGATTGTATTCAATCAAGTTTTTTATATTCAGCTTTTTTCATTAATAAGCAAACATTTGAGTTGAGTTTATTCGAGGTTGAAAAAAACTCACAAACTCCACCTTTGATAAATAAATAGTAAATAGATAGGCTGTGCAAAATAAAAAATGTTTCTAATATAGTTAGTTAGCCAAAATTGTAATGTATAAAGACTGGAGTGAACAGATGTCTAATAAAACAGCCAGAATCCAACTTCCTGCTTTTCAGCTCTATAACTTAGTCAGCGACTTGAAGGGGGGCCACATGGTACATTTCTGTTCAGTGAGTTTGTAATTGACCCTCAGCATTCAGCTCAGATTCAAAAGCAACAGATATGACCCATGTGGCCCCCCTCAAGTCTCTGATTGGTTACTGTCTGGTAACCAGGGTAACCAGTCAGTGTAAACCAAGAGAGCTGAAAAGCAGGAAGTAGTGCTCTGACTGACATGTTATACATAAAATCACTCCAGCCTTTATACATTAAATTTTTGGCTAACTAACTATATTAGATACATTTTTTTATTTTGCACAGCCTATCTATTTACCCAGTTTTTATTTTTACACTGAACAATTCCTTTAATATCAAGGTCTTCTAGTAATTTGCCAAAAACAGGAAACATAAAAAAGGTTGCTGTAAGAGAGATCAGATTAAAAACAATCTAAAAATCTTTTTCCTTTAGAAAGAAGCAAAAATATGAAAAGCATGGTTCCTCTGAATATCTAGATCGAATGGGAGATCCTCTTAAAAATGAAGGTATGGAACAAAATACAATGCTTAACTGAGAAGAAAGTCAGACATACTGTGTAAGGTAAAACTGTGTTATATTTGCTTTGGGTTTATTATGCAGTGCCATTGAAAACCAGAGTTATCTTGATATGTCTTTACAGATAGGCTTCATAGTCTAAAATGAAACTCCCTCTTTTTTTGCACAGGGACTAGTCCTGCTTATAATAAAAAGTAGGAGACATGCCACTCTGAGTAAAGAAAAACTTTGTTATTGAAAAACAGTAAGACACTACAAAAATGAATGTTGGCAGGTAATCCCCTGGTCGGAAACAACATATGTGTGTAGAATTGTGTCAACAATTATCCTGTTTTTAATGTGAACTGTAATTCTGCCTTTCTGCTGCTTGACAATTACATTTATTTACCAAAACTAAGAAAAATTGACCAATTTTTATCTATCATATGGGCTGATTTCACATATGAGTTTTTGCTGCAGTAAAAAAAAAATGGAATTGCTACTAATGGAATTTCCCATTGTAGATAGTGGTGATTTTTTCAGGAGTATGGCATACCCTCAAGTTTTTCAGCATAACAATTTCTGTCCATTGTCCTTATCTCTCCATTAGCCTGCCATCATTCTAGCCTACTCTCTGAACACTCAGAGGTCTAATATTTCTGTGCAGCAACTGTTTCATTCATATTGCTTTCAGTTTATTGTGCTCTTTTGTGCAATATGTTTGCACTAAATTATGTAAAGTGATGTTTTATTTGATATAAGCAAATAAAAAAAAAAGCTGTATGTTTAAAGGGGCTGAAAATGTAAACATACATTTCACATCTGGCGATAGTCCAGTTAAATTCAGCAATGCCTCAGAAAATCCATAGAATATGGGATTTTAACCTGCACAATTGTGTGAGAGTATATTGCAGAAAAAGTGTATACATATGATTAATTACAGAAACTCCATTTCTTGTTACACCTGATGGATGCTCATCAGCATTTTAATGTAGAATGCCAATCAAAACATGCATTAGAAAAGCTAATGTTTTATACCTGGTAAAAGAGATTTGCACAGAACCCTTTGGGACTGGTTCAAGGCAAAAAATGTTAATTATAAAGCACATACAATCTCAGTTCAGGGCCCCTAGAGTCATACTCTTCCACAGTAGATTAATAGATCCAAAGATCTGCAGAGATGAATAGAACTCATTAACCAGAGCTTGTCACTAGGCTTATGTGATGGTATTTGGTCATGGCACACATTACTATTATAGCTTGCAAAACTGAACCTACAAGATACCTCTTTTATTTTCAACAGGAACTTACTTACCTGCAAAACTGTTATAATACTTCTGCATGTTACATATCAATTGATTCCAGATTATGGATAAATAACACAAACACATTTGTGATGTTTTATAGAAAGTATAGGACAATAACAATATAGTTTTAAAAAAAACTTTCCTGGTGGTGTTCTGTTTAACAAATTTTAAAAAAAAACAGGGCCCTGCTGAGATAAATTTTTAATTTTGATATGTGCCAGCAGGTGCAATTCTTTTGCTCTCCAAAATGTAGCACATATAGTGGCATCTGTTTCCACAACTCTGTAACGTGGGCATCAACACACACATCCTACTTTGTGCATAATGTTGGAGAGGCAGTACAAAGTCCAAGGCTACTGGACTTTGTACTTAACCCTGGTATTAAGTACACGCCTCCCTTTAACCCTGGTTATAAAGTACACGCCTCCCTTGAATGCTATACTAGGTGCTTTTTAAAATACCCTGTGCTCTGGGTAGGTCCTTAAGGATGTATGGGGGCTCTTAATGACTCAGTTTTGACCCCTTAGCAATCTTGCCTCTACCCCTATTAAAGAAACCCTGCAATTGAACTGAAGATGCTTAGATGAGTGGTGAAACATTTTTAATATTACTCAAAAAGTGGAGTGGCAGTGTATATTAGTGATGAGTGGAATTTTTCTCAAGGCCAATGACACCAATGTATAGTGTACAAAACACTATACATCTAAATTGCAGCTAATAAACATCCAGTGACCCCAATGTTTGATAAAAAGTCACCCAAAAAAAAACATTGACCTACACCCTGCCCTAAGAGTATAAGCTCCCAACGGTGCAGTTCTTTGCACTCCAGCACTTCTGTGATGGATACAGCACTACTTACATTGAGCAACTCCATATTCATTAGGAGTGGAACATGATGTGTATGTATGCCGTCTTCTGCCCATACATGTCCCCTAACTTTCACTTCAGTCAATCAGATACTGGATTTTTAATTCGGTTTGAGGTACAGACCCCAAATGTGCACAATTTTGTTGCTTTTAGTGTCTTAGCACTTGTTTGGGACATGTGTGAATTCACCTGCAGTATGTTAACAAATTCTCCCATTTTGTTTGCAGTTGAAATTATGTCACGGAGTGGGGAGCCTGAATGTAAGAATCCTGTTGCTTTATACAAACTGAAAGATAAGGTGAGAATAATTCCTTTTGCTTTGAGCTTTACAAGCCTGTTCAAAAACTAACAACAAACAAACAAACAAACAGAGGAATATACATAATGTATGCATTTGGGTGCCTATAAAATAGTGATGTGCAGGCCAGCCCGATACCCGCGCGAAACTGGAAGAGGAAGCCGGAAGTGGAAGCCGGAAATGGAAGGTGGCTTACACTGCCGGCTTCCTCTTCCGGCTTCCCGCTGGTATCGGGCTGGCCCGCACATCACTACTATAAAAGTATTATTGAGGAAAAAAGGAGTAAGTAACAGTGGATACTGTTTGGTAAAATAAATATCAGGCTCTTTAGATTTAACAATTTGCTAAAAAAAAATTTGAATACTCAATACCCACTTACAACTTGCAGTGAGGGTTAATGATTCAGAAGGGTGTAAGCTTTTAGTGGTATTGATGAGCTACACCCCATAGATCATAATGTTATTAAATTGCTCTTCTTGACAGAAGAGTTGATGAATGGAAATATATGGAGCTTCTAGTAATCTTCCAAATAATAAGAAAATAATGAGACAGAAAAAGAAATCAGAGGAAAAAATAAAATGGGTGCATCCACCACTTAGATGTAATAGCCTGTAATTGTACAAATGAATAGAGTCCTACAAAGAGTCAACTATCCAGAGATACCTGTGGCAGTAAGGCATGTAGTTCCTAAATCATATCTGTTGAAATGAGCCCCAGACTTTGAGAAATGTTTTCCATCTGTCTAGTTACATGTTATAGATAAGAGTTTTACAGTCCAACAGATTGATGCATGAAATGATGAACTATGTGGAGACGTTATAGCATGTTTCAGCATATCACAAATTATATTAAATCAAGTTTTAAAGGAATTGTACAGTGTAAAAATAAAAACTGGGTAAATAGATAGGCTGTGCAAAATAAAAAATGTTTCTAATATAGTTAGTTAGCCAAAAATGTAATGTATAAAGGCTGGAGTGATTTGATGTATAACCAGTCAGTCTATACACTACTTCCTGCTTTTCAGCTCTCTTGGTTTACACTGACTGGTTACCCTGGCTACCAGGCAGTAACCAATCAGAGACTTGAGGGGGGGCCACATGGGTCATTTCTGTTGCTTTTGAATCTGAGCTGAATGCTGAGGATCAATTGCAAACTCACTGAACAGAAATGTACCATGTGGCCCCCCTTCAAGTCGCTGACTAACTCAGAGTTATAGAGCTGAAAAGCAGGAAGTTGGATTCTGGCTATTTTATTAGACATCTGTTCACTCCAGCCTTTATATATTACATATTTGGCTAACTAACTATATTAGAAACATTTTTTGCACAGCCTATCTATTTACAGTTTTTATTTTCACACTGAACTATTCCTTTAAGACTTGTATGTAATAAATGCAATACTTTTATTCACCAGTAGATGTCGCTATCGCTCTAGTAACCAACATTTTAAGGAACGTGTCTCCAAATAGAATTGTATCCATAAAAATATATCTTTTACTAAAACTGTAAATATACAAAGGTGCAAAATTCTGATTTTTATAAGCACATAAAATAAGAGAGACCGGAGAGTCTGAAAGTAAAATATAATATGTATTTATAAAGAAGTTATCTGCTACTGCTTCTGAATTAAACACAGACAAAATTAATGTTTGTAAGCAAGTAATGGCTGGATTATTATTTATACACTACAAAGTGTATTTTATGTTGTTCATTCTTGCATAATGACTACAAAATAATGAATTACATTTACCTGAATTTTACCTGGACGTCTACCTGTAAAGTTTTCCCAAATATGTTAGTGATCTGTAAATACAATGCAATTATATAAATAAGGTCATGTCATTAAGCAAAGTCCCTTACTTTACCTGGTATCTGTTTTTTTTAACTGGAGTTTCAACTACACTTCAATAAAAATAATTAATAATTTCAACTAAGAAATTTTCATTTCATGCTAAAAAAAATGCTAAGAGTGTTTGGAAGCTGGACAAATTGGCTCAGTTCACCCCTGACTGCCTTAGTGAAAATGTAATTTATATTATTAGCAGGTGACATAAGAAAAAAGCAAATAAAAACACCTAATAACATCACCCACATGCATTTTTTCAGTACCCTAAATACTTGGTGGCCTGTTGATGTATTCCTTAGCTACTGGTAGTGTTTAGAAAGAGTTTTCAACCTGCTTTTCTGAACTTACTTGTGTATCTGTTGATGTCCCATCCAATGGGGAAGAGTATGGACATTGGCAGATTAATTGTTTTGGATTTACAAAGTGATTACAATCCTGATGTTCTGTCTCATCAATGCCCAGGTGGTCAGGCAGTATGGGTGATATCATAGAATCTATCTGACCAAAGCCAAGCATCTATAGCTACATTAGTAGCAGCACTTTCCACAATTACCCAATCTGCCAAGAATTCTACAAACAGTGGCATAAATAGATGCTACCATTGTAAATTCAATTTAGGGCCCCAAAATATTGGTAAATTTACCTAACCTACCTAAGATTTTAATCAGGGTCTATTAATTAGGGTCTCACATTAGGCCCTCTACACTCCTGCCCCCCCCCCCCGCAACCAGCAGGGTCTGCATCCTCTGTAGTTATGCCCCTGACTACAGAGAAATCAAGAAATATAGTAAGTGTTCACATGTTGTAAAATTGTTTTTTATTTTTTTCAAATGAAACTAAATTGCACTTACAATGTAACAGAGAATAATCCCTGTACAGCACTCCACTACTCTTGATAAAGTCAAGACACTGACCAAAATGCATTGGGAACACATTGAAGGGATTTTGCTGATCATTTCCTATTCTCTTTTACAATGCAATTGTCACGGCCGGCACCCAATACCAGAACAAGTGCCAAGTACCCTGTACTCGGCTCGGCTTCACCAGTAGTGTGACCACCTTTGGGCTTCGGGAGGAGCCCTCAGCTTAATTGGGTGCCACCTGGACTTAACGAGGGGTACAAGGCGAGATGTTCTGGCTGGCAAAGGGGCACGACCGGATAGCAAGAGTCTTTGGGCAGAAGGTCAAGGACAAGGCGTCTGGTGGAAACAGAAACAGGACAGACCAGATCAGGACAGGCAGATAACAGAATCGTCAGGCAGGCAAGGGGTCAAAACCAGGTAATCAGACAGACTGGATCAGTCAGAAGGAGTTGTCATTAGGCAGGCAAAGGTTCAAAACCGGGTGATCAGACAAACAGGATCAGGCAGGCTCGGTAGTCAATAAACAGGCAGGATCAGGATACAGAGGTCAGAATAGTCAGGAACAGGCTGGGTCAAACACGGATAGCAAATTCAGGAACAGGTAGCACAAGGCTCAGGAAACCACAGGATATGATCCTATAAGGGGCACTGGCTACAGGTCTGAATGGGCCTTAAATAGGGTCCCAATTCGCGCCAAAACATGCGCAAATTCGCGCCATTGTGCGCTGGCGCAATCACGCCAGCGCCTTTAAGAGACGCGCAGGCATGCCGCGGGCGCCCTAGGAATCCAAGATGGTGCCGGCAAGGGGAGGACAGGAGCGGTGCAGCGGGTGTCCACGCCAAGGACGCGGCGTGGACCCCGCTGCCCACTAGACCACCAGGGTAGGTTTCTTACAGCAATATAGGAATAAAGGTGCTGATACAATTTTACATGATAGGAGTGCACCCCTTCTTTTATGATTATTTGTAGACTTTGCCATCTTTGGTCCAGCAGATTAAGGAGGCAGCACCCCATGTGGAACACTTGTTGGAACTATCAAACCATTTGTATTTAACCCTTGGACTTATTTTCTTATACTATGTGCCAAGAAATATAGTAAATGAGTCAGTGATATTGGTAAGGTAAGCCTTTAAAGTGCTGTTACATAAAGCATATTTAAGGATATTCCCTGCCTATACAGATATGGGATCTTTTATATCCAGAATGTTTGGGACCTGGAGTTTTCTGGGTTAACAGATCTTTCTGTAATTTGGATCTTCATACCTTTAGTGTACTAGAAAATAATACTGTTTTATTATTATTACAGAGAAAAAGGAAATCATCGAATTTGGACTATTCCCTAGTCAAAGTACACAAAAATAGCTAGAAATTCGAATTTTTTTAATTCGAAAATTCACCTCGACACTTTGCTAAATCTGCCCAATAAATAAGGGTAATAGAAGATTACTATTAATAGAAGAATAATTGACTTTATTACTTTACACATCCATAAAGCTGTTTTATAGTAACAATAATAGAGTCTTGTAGTCATTTCAGGCAATACTAATGCTTATTGTATATTTAAGGAATCTACTGAAGTAGAAGAAGACTCACCAACAGAATCCAGAGCTGCATCTGATCATGGGTCTCCCAGTTATGTCAGTAATGTATCTTCTGGCAGATCCCCTGGCCCTCCAATTCCCTCTGCACACAAGTGCCACCACTCCCCAGCACAGTCATCACCTTCCACCAGAGAAAATGTATCTCCATCTAGTTCACCTGCCGTGAGTTCTGAACACAGAATTACTGCTCGATCTGTTCGGACAGTTGGAGCCCACAGTAAAAAAGAAGAAAATGAAGAAGATAGAGCTGTGGAAAGCAACAACTAATTCTAGTAATGTTCATGGCTATGCTATAGGAATTTGAGCTGCATGCCATTCACACAATCAGTATGACTGGGACAATTTAAAGGGATACTATCATTATAAATCATTATATAATTGCCCATTCCCCTTCATGCTATTTAAATCCCAACCTCCTGTTTAAATGTATAAATGCATCAATGTTTCTTCTAATTTTCTTTAAGCCATGTCTACAACAATGATATTTTTTGTGCACTTTGAAAAATCTGCAGATGTGTGGTCAAATAAGTCCCAAAATATTTGGTTTTGCTCAAAATACTTACCAAAATTGGTTCTGGCCTCAAGAAGATTTTGTGACACCTACTTTTTTAGGCTTCTGGTCCTGGGGGGTTATTTACTAAAACTCAAATTTATTTAAAAATTATTTCAAAAAACCCTCAATAATAATTGTAAACCCAAGTCATACAAATTTTTCAAATTTGACGCCCAAATTGCTTGATTTTTGGGTTATCACCCGAAAACACTGAATTTTTTTTACAATTTTGGACACAACCCAGTGCAGATCACGATATCTTCGAATTGTAAAAGGGATATAACCCACTAACTTATACATGACCTTGACAGGTTTGAGATGGCGGATTTTCAGATTCTGACTTTTGGTTCCTTTAGGGTATAATAAATTTTGCAAAATTAGAGGTTTTTTTCCTTGAAAATTTTGAGTTTTTGCCCAAAAAACCCCAACCAGAAAAAAACAACGTTTAGTAAATAACACCATGGGTCATGCTGTGTGGCCATGGAACTACAAAGACCTGCAGTACAGCATTTCACACTAAGGGGCATATTTATTATGTGTTGTAAAAAACAGGGGAATAATTAGCCAAACAACGCCAGATATCGCCTTGTAATAAAACGGCGTAAAAATGGTGTAATTTTTATATGCAATTTTTCTTTGAGCAACTTCCGCTGGAGCTTAAATACAAAGGTCTGAAGCAGTGTAAAATAAAGGTGGAAAAACTGGTGTTGACATGGTGTAGAATAACACACAATTTGATAAATTCACACATAGATTTACACAGCTTTTTACACCACTTTTTCCAGCAAATTGCGTTTTTACACAGCTTAATAAATATGCCTCCAAGTGTCTTTAGCACACATCCACAATGGAGGAAGCTATACAGTCTCCTACCTCTATTTACAGTACAACCCTACAGTACATAGTGCTCAAGGGTCATTTCAGAAAACTTAAAGGGCAAGGAAAGGGTAATTTACATGGGGGTGCCAATATGTTAGGCACACCCCAATGAATGACATATTTTTAAACCATATTGCCAGAGGGCAATATGTTCAGTATGTTCGTAGAACACTGATCTGGGAAAAAAGTTAGTGATTTAATACCTATATACAGTACATGAATACAATTATTGAACTGCCATTGCCCTTGCCCTTTAACTCAGCAGATGTGACATATAAATCAAGCCATATAAACTACATTTTGTTTTAATAGGAAAGTAGTTATTGTTACCTGGCAAACAGAAAAGCTTTATTTCTATAAAATCTGTATGCAAATAGAAAAAGTTACTACAACTCACATGAATATTAAATCACAACATGCAACACTAGTGCATATTGTGCAACATTACATGCTGTATTCCTTCAGCCATGCAGCATTTTTGCATTGATAGTAGCATCCCTTTAATGATGCACAGTGTTTGGGATAAAGCTTGCTTGTAGGCTATATTTATATAGTTGCAGGGATTACAATAATGCCTGTTATAATGCAGAAATCTAAATGGTATCATTTAGATTTCTGCATTATAACAGGCATTATTGTAATCCCTGCAACTATAGTAACAAAATGAATAGCAAATCTACTATATACTCCATAGCCCTGTCTTCATAGCCAAAATAAAGTGACTTGTTGGCATATTGTAAGTATTGTAACTAAGTTATGTGTTTGTGTTGGGTCATAGACTGTAGAATTATTTTTCCTAACAAGATACATATGCAAGTATTTAAAAAACAGTAAAGACATTGGGTCTGATTGACTGACTGAAATTCACTTTTTTTAAAGGGATATTTGTATCTTTTTTATAGCTTTGTTCCCCTTCATTTGTGTGACCCAGTGTGATTACTAGTAAGGATGCATTAAATTCCAAATGATTATAATCACCTGACATCAGAAGATGTGACTACGCATATTTCCCCCCATCCCCCGGGGATTTCTCTAGTTTGCATATGAAAATTAGTATTCAGAGTTGTTTCGGAATTTGTCCAAATCCTTACAAGTATAATGCATGTTATACAGAAACAACAACATGAAGGGGCACATTTACTAAGCTCGAGTGAAGGATTAGAATAAAAAATACTTTGAATTTTGAAGTATTTTTTTGGCTACTTCGACCATCGAATTGGCTACTTCGACCTTCGACTACGACTTCGACTTCAAATCGATTCAAACTAAAAATCATTCAACAATTCGATAGTCGAAGTACTGTCTCTTTAAAAAAAACTTTGACTACCTACTTCGCCACCTAAAACCTACCGAGCACCAATTTTAGCCTATGGGGAAGATCCCCATAGGTTTTCCTAGCAATTTGGGATTGAAGGAAAATCGAGGGAGATGTATACTGAATGGTCCCTGGTCTAGTAAACCACAGCAAACAATCATATGCATGTTATTTCATCACATATTTTCTCTTTACCAAAGTAAATTATTGATTGCTCTGCAATTCCAAATCAAGCCATTCAGATGAAACGTGGCTACAAATTGTACCTAATGATATTTAATGACATTGGAACAGTAAGGGCAAAACTGCATTTCAATTCTGGCCAGTACGATTGACTGACCTGAACCAGTAACCCTGCAAACACACAGCTAGGTGGGAGGCCATATACATACAGAGAAATTGCTAAGCTCCCAATATACTCCAGCTTCAGATCTGTCCTTCTTGTCTTAAGAGTTTTCAAAAAACACAAAGTATGCCATAGTTCAGAGATGTTTTTCATAAAATTGTCTTTACATGTGTTTTCATAATTTAGTCATATAAGTATTTTTTTTATTACCTATCTGATCCCCCATGTTACTGTCAAAATCCTTTTTGCTACGCCAGGAGTCCCAGCCTGTCGTCACTGTTGTCCAACCCCCCCATCTTTTGCTCTAATTGGGCCCAGTCACACCATACTTTATTGTAGCTGCTCCAGGTGCTTAGGGCTACAGACCACCCCCGGAATCTGAGACAAAGCATCAGCAATTTCATTAACTTCAGCTGGTATGTGCTTTGCCCTTAAATCTATATTGCATTGCAAGCACCGCAGCATGTGTCGCAGAAGAGCTAGCACTGGGCGAGATGACGTCAAGTTATTGACTGCTGCCACAGCTGCCGTATTATCCGTCGAAACAGATTTGTTCGCCAACAACTGACCCCACAGTTCTACTGCCACCACAAGAAAGACAAATTACTAGTGAGTTTATTGGTTTCCCATTCCTGCGGCCATTGTCCTGCACACCATCCTTGAAAATATGCCCCGAAGCCAACTGATCCTGAAGCATCCATGAATAGGGCAATCTCTTAGTTCTCGACTGTCTCCCCCAGCCAATAAACCTTCCATTATAGTCTCGGAGAAACAGAGGCGGGCCAAGCAGGCCGGGCGCCCTAGGCAGCCCAGTCAGCCTGCTCGCCCCTTCCTTTCCCCTGTCATTTGCGCATGCGCAGTAAAGACGTTCCCCGGCGCACATGCGCAGTAAAGACGTTCCCCGGCGCGCATGCGCAGTAAAGACGTTCCCCGGCGCGCATGCGCAGTAAAGACGTTCCCCGGCGCACATGCGCAGTAAAGACGTTCCCCGGCGCGCATGCGCAGTAAAGACGTTCCCCGGCGCGCATGCGCAGTAACTCCAATCCCGTGAACCGAAACGCCACTCAAACGCACGGAGCATATTGCAAACAGATTTCCAGGTGGGTTCAGTCTAGGGGTAGGCAGAAGAGGTAGCTGCCCAGCGCCCCCCAATCATTGTGCCCTAGGCAGCTGCCTCTTCTGCCTACCCCTAGTTCCAGCCCTGCGGAGAAAAGAGCTCCAGACCGCTAAGTCTGCCTTGTGCCCCGAATTGAGCCTAATGAAGTGGTGAGGTTGTGTAATGCCAGCTATCACCAAGGCCAACCCTCTAGAAAAAACCCTTCCCATGGGAATAAATCGGCAAGTTCAATTTTCCCAATAAAGATTGAAGCTGTTTTAGCTTTTTTGCCCTCCTAGCATATCCTATTTCCTCTGCCAGTACTGCCACTTTATCCTCCAGTTTTTATTTAAGAAAAGAAAATTAACTCTTAAAATAAATAAATACTCAGACTCTACAGCCACCCAAGGAGTGTTATTCAATTAAAAAGAAAAAAGAAAGAAAAAGAACCGTGTTTGTGATTGTATCAGATTCACCAGACCTCTTGTATTTAAGACACACTTCCCTTGGTATTTGTCACAATGATAATGGTTACTTAGTTTATATTTATTGTATAAGTTTAAATAGACAACCTTATCTGCTTAAATTAACCAACTTGATACTTTTTTATAAGTCTCAAGGATAAGCTGATAACACCAGGTTATATGAATTTTGAAAATTACAATGTTGCTTATTGTTGAGATAAAATAAGTTCAGCTTCACCCTGCTGTATAATGAATGAATATAACGTGCCATGTGTAATATTCACCATAAAACGTTTTTATTAGGGATGCAACGTATCCAGGATTTGATTTGGGATTCGGCCAGGATTCGGCCTTTTTCAGCAGGATTCGGATTCGGCCGTATCCTTCTGCCCGGCCGAACCGAATCCGAATCCTAATTTGCATATGCAAATTAGGGGTGGGGAGGGAAATCACGTGACTTTTTGTCACAAAACAAGGAAGTAAAAAAGGTTTTCCCCTTTCCACACCTAATTTGCATATGGAAATTAGGATTCGGATTCGGTTCAGTATTATGCCAAATCTTTCACGGAGGATTCGGGGGTTCGGCCGAATCCAAAATAGTGGATTCGGTGCATCCCTAGTTTTTATATAAAAAGAAAAGTGTCAATTGTTTTCGTTGTTTATTTGTTTTATTCCGAGTTAAATCCACAGCGCCATAAACAATCGATAGCAAACCAGGAGTTAATCGCAATAATTTCAATCAACTTAATCCATTATAAGTGGATATAAACACTGTTGCTCAACAGTACATGCAAAATATTGATGGTCTTCATGTCTAAGCATAATGGGGTTACCTACTTTATATATGTATAAAAGGCATGGATTTGCCAAAAGAAATATAGATTTCTTATTATAAAGAGCTTTCACATACAGTTTTTACTTTTTTGCTCTTTGCACATTTTCAGCCTATATTCAGCCTATAACAGCCTATGAAGCTTCTATTATGCCTTAGGCTTAGGTTATAGAGGGAGGCATAAAGACAGAGTCTCCGAATACAGAGAATTTAAGCAAAAACCATCTTATTGTGTGTATTAGGACCAAACCCTCAAAGTTTCTGAGCACACTAATACTAAGGCATCATCCTGATGAACATACTCATATCCTATGGCAAATAAATAATAGGAAATCCCCATTTCATAGTATCATTCATAGTATCATTCATTACTACTTTAAAACCCAGTAAGGAAATGTGAGCAAACTCTGGTATAAAGCATAGTTTAAAATGCTATTTTAATGATGATTGGGAATGTAAATGGACAATAAAAATATGGTCTCAGTAGTATAATGTTTTGATGGAATAGATTTCCTGCTATGCCCAATACAACACATTTACAGCACTGGCTGCACATGCCGGCAGTGTCACATATCACAACTGTAATTAAATGGAGAAGACAAAGAAAGGCCTGTATTAGTCTACCACTAAAAATCATGTTTTATGTACAAAATAAAATACAACGATCCTGAGCATAAAAAGAATGTAATGATTTTGATTATGCCCTGCTGTGCTCAAACGCAATTTTTAATCACTACATTTGTTCTATCCACAATATAATTATTTGTTCTATAAAAGAATAATATATGTATCTAGTAATATGCAAGAATTATTTTAATTGATTTCTTCACAGCAGATGATCTGACTATTAAAAAAAAAGAAACATTAGCAAATTTTGTTTTCATGGTCAACTGCCTGTTTTCCCTATTGCACTTTTGTATACACTGTAGATTTTTTTTTTTTTTGTAACTGTCTTTTTATTTATCAAAATAGGAAGAAAGGGACTTAACCTCCGGGGCTCTATCAATGAATTGAATTGAACAAGATCCAAGTAGTTTAAAAAGGCAATAATTATTAACAACCAGCTCTTGACAAAGCTGCGGGTGGCAGCGAAACAGTCGTCGAGGCTGGTGCGGCTCTTTGGGAGAAGGGGCCCCTCTCCAATACCTTCTGCTTACAGGCACTTCAAGCATGGATGTGAAATCCACCCACTCTCTTTAAACTGGCAGATATGGAACATGGACGCTGACTTCATCTGCTCAATCTAAACCCGCACAGCGGTGAAAACTGCAGGAGTACGGTCTGTATACTTACCTATATTGTGTGGGAGTGGGACAGGACATTGATCGCGATTGCTAAATCGCTAAGGAAGCCGCTGGACTTTTACACCTGGACTCCCAACATTACCTGTCATTATCTTCAATATACAGATCCCATTGCGGATTTACAGCATATACATTGTATACAGCGCCATTTATTCACATTGTGGAACTGTCTTTTGAGAAAGATCTAGTGCTCACAGCATTGGGACAATCCTGTAACCTCACAATATTTTGGACAGCGCCTAAGTTCTATGTTTTGTTGTATACAACACTTTTTACTATTTCAGCTTGGTGCCTTACCAGCTGTGTGACCATTAACTACCGGATATTATTATATATTATATATTATATATTATTATATATATTATATATTATTATAGATAGATGTGTGCCTAACCACTAAAATGCTATTACTCTTATAGACCCAGCGGTCTGTCCCACAGCTGCAGCTGCCATATACATGATTTGTTCTTCCCACCTGCTTAAATATAAGGCAGGTGGTGGGGTCAAATAATTTAGGAGAGGGATCCCTCCTCCCATGTGCTGCACCTTGTTTGTCTTTTAACTTGTTTTAACCTAGATTTGGGGCATGGTTGTTAATAATTATTGCCTTTTTAAACTACTTGGATCTTGTTCAATTCAATTCATTGATAGAGCCCTGGAGGTTAAGTCCCTTTTTTCCTATTTTGATATTTAACTTTGTTATTTGTGTACACTCCTTGTACTCTTTTCAATGATTATAATAATTATTATCTACTGTCTGGCTTGTTTATTTTTAAAGTGTAAGTCTTTTTATTTATTTTTAAAAGATTTTGAAAGACATTAAAATCGTAGAAATGTTGGTATCATTTTGGCATATTCAAGATACAAACAATTATCTTGCAGAAAGAGGAGGAATTGTTACAGACAGAATTAACAGGCAAGTTTGTGATTGTGTTTTTTTGCGGGTGCCAAGGAGAGCACAGGAATAAGGAAGGAGTGGATAGAAAATTTGGTTTGTTATAGAAGCAATAGGGAGAAGTATAGATGCACTGTGTATATCTATGGAGGCCCTATCTAAGGCTGTGTATTATGTGTGATCTTATTCCTTTGAATGCAGAGATCCCATCTGGACTATTAACTCTCTGACCATAATTTATAATTTTGAAATCAAAGTTCAGAAAATATACTTACTTAAAAGTAGACTATGCTGACAGCAAATATATAATAATAATAATAATCATACAGTGGTGGATAGTATGATGCTTGCCTTGTTATTAGGTACCCTAAACACAAGGGATCCTTTACTTCTGGGAAGGCAGCATGCAAAGTGCAAACATTTGGTCACAATCTGCCAGCATTCTGCACTGCTCTATCCATGAGGGATAGTAGACAGTAGGAGGAGGGAAGCATGTAGACTAGCCTACATGCCTCCCATAGGGACTCTTTTGCTCTAGCACTTCTGCCCAGCTTCAGCATAAATGACCCATGCAGTCATTTTCTTTTAACTTTGTGCAAGGGGAAATGATCCAAATTATCAGGTCCAAATAACATGTTGGTGTGCTCTCTTATTAAAACAATCAGAGAACACTCCCTGGTTCAAACAATGCAAACATTCCCTGGTTATTTATGCACCTCCTCTATACTTTGATACTGCCCTAATCATTTGTTGTTAGGTATTTACTGTTAAAAAAACTGTTAAAAATGTTATATGATATAATAATGGTAAAGCTGTTTTAGCATCAAGGAAGTACAGTATATAATGGTTTGACTAACAGCAAATAGTCTTCTGCCCCACCCCTGACCACCTGAACTTAAAAAGGCAGTAGATTTCCTTTTTCAGCATTAGTTTAATAAGTTCATGAAAATGTTTTCCCAGCTGGGTTGTGGTGGGCGAAAGTGATTAAACAAAGGAGCAGTCATGACTTAAAGGAATGATGATGCAATGGGGATGGAACAGTGATGCAATGGGTGGACAGTTGACAGATTCTGAACATATTGGGAAAGAGAAGGGGTAAAATAGATTTAGTATTGGGGAGGATTGGGGCTTAAGTGTGTGGGTTGGGTTACAATGAAAAGGTAATGCAAATCAGCTTTGCCGGGAAATTTGTAATAACGGCCACTTTTATGGCTGGTGAAATACCAAATAACAGTAGATTCAGAAAAACACGGTGCCCCAGAATATATTGTAAACGACTCACCAAATAGTAAATGTGGTCTGGGTGCACCACCCACAGACCCCCAGCTTTAGGGAGTGGTACGGGCACAGGATCTGAAGAAAAAACAGGGCCGACCGGCACTCAAACGCATCCACAGGACCAATGAATATTAGTTAAAAAATATCTTTTATTTGTACAAAGTTAAAAATGTATATTTGCATCCCCATCTGCCCTACGTGTTTCGCACCCACCCAGGGCGCTTAGTCGTGGGCTCAATGAGCAAGTGAGCCCAATAATGACAAGCTATTGAAAAGTTGCTTAGAATAATCTGTCAATAACATGCTGAGAGGTTATTCAAAAGTAAACTTCCCTTTTCAGTCCCTATGAAAACTGTGCGGGGGTGGTGGGGGGAATACATTTATTTGGAAACGTGTCATAGAGTGTGCAGCTATACAAACAGTAAACACAACATCTAAATAGATACTCAGATATCATGCATAAGTATAGGATCAGCAGGAATATGTGCATAAAATCGCTATGAGCAGCTGCCTAATCATAAGTGATGAGCGAATATTTTTTGCCAGCCATGGCTAAATTCCGCATTTCGCCATTTTCACCATGCAATTTTTTTGGCAAAACTGAAGCAAAAATTTGCCATGAAAAAATGATGCCAAGACAAAACTCATATTGCCACAAGAAAAAACTCACATTGACTTTAATGCATTTGGAGCACAAAAATTGTCTTTAAAATGGTTTTTACATTATTTGTATATGTATTGCTATTGAAAGCAGTATTTGCCCAATTCTATTCTCTGCCCTGATGGCTCAGACTGTTGATACAATGTAAGACAAGGCAGCTGATAACAGACCTGTCTTTGCTGGGGAACTAAGACTTTTGCAACATTGTTTAAAAACTACCAACCAGGAGTTAAACAAATGCTGCTTTCAATAGCAGTTGTTTTTACAAATAACTTTAAAAGCACTTAAAATCAAATTGTAATAAATGTGTATTGGAAAGTTGCTTTGAACTATATTTTCTTTTATTGGGCAAATTTTTATTTTGGAGTTGCCTTGCCCTTTCATTAAAAATCCAATGAGTAAATCTTGTGACCGCTAACTTGATTGTGACTGTCATATTCAATACAATGCCTTAGAATGGCCACTAAAACACTTCAGCACATGCACAGACTTTAGGGGTCAATGATTATTAGCCCACAAAAAATTTATATCAAAAGATATATGTCCCAAGGCTCAGCTTCAGTAAAAATAAATATTTATTATTCACATTTTTTAAAAGTATTATGATACATACTGACCCCACATGGCCCACCTATGATAATAATGATCAATGATTATTAGTACATCTATGAATTAATAAAACAATTGCTAGACATGTTTACATTTAAAATGCTTTTAGGTTTTATGACAGTTTTTGCAAGGGAAGAGCGTAACACAGGATACAGGTAAATATTCAGTGCATATGTTACATGGAATAGTTATTCCCAAAACAAACAAAACACCAATCTGCTTCTGTGAAAGCAAAGTTTGAGATCTGTCAGATGGTAAATCTTTTCTACACTTTCTCACCCCAAATAATCCTCCTCTGTGAGCATCAGAGAGAGCTTTGACCCTTGCAGCTGCTATGGGACTACCAGCAGTTGTTGGGGTTACATTCTGACCTTCAAAATGCCTTTTACAGTGTCTAAAATGGGCACACAGTGGGCAATTGCCAGATCTGTTTACACAGAAGCACACCATTGATTTAACTGGTCTGCAGTGAAATTCACCATATTTTCATGTTTGCTCCAGACCCAGTTCAATTATAAATCCAATACTTAATGCCAATGGGACAAATGTCAAAATAATAGTCATAAAGGTTCCACAATATCTAGTAACCCATAGCAACCAATCAGCAGGTAGTATTTACTGGTTTTATGACTTAACGCAAATGTCTGATTGGTTGATATGGGTTAATTGCTCTTGGGCAGATTAAATAACTCTGTCCCAAATATACATGGGAAGAATTTAAATTCTAACTGGTTGATGAGATTACTTTATGAGCTTCAGAGCACAGCACTTCATGATTTCATTCTGCATTTTTATTGTTAATAATGCATTTCTTAATTATTGTATTATTGGCCAATAGGGAATATTTAATAATATTGAATTGTTAGTTGTTAACCAATGAACCACTCAGATTGTAGCTGTTCCCAGGATGCTGGGAGCTGTATTTCAGCAGCTTCTGTAAGGTCACTTGTTATCTGTGTTTTATACACAATATACATGGTAATCACTTTATTAATGTATTATTATTATTATTATTACTTCAAAACAAAAAAACGTTTATTGCAAATGTTGTTTATGCTATTTCCTTGTCACACTGAGTTTACTAAAAATTCAGTGGAACACACACAGTCGGGTTGCCAGTCTCATGCTGGCTTCAGAAGGGCAAAGGCTCTCTAGAAATCATCAGAATCCCTCATATGAGCTTCATCTTCTGCCAGGCACATGTCGTGAATAACCTTGGCACAGAACCAGTTCTACACATAATCAGGTGTGCTCGCTGCCTCAAGCCATAATATATGCAAATTTAGGAGAGATAAAAAAAAACTTGGATTGGTGAGAATGGATTTAAATAAAAACGCATGGCCTTATCATTGCTTCATGAGAACATGCATCTACATAACTGTGTATCTATAAAGGAAAAGAGAATAAACATGTACTTATATTAGTTTGGTGGAAAGTAAGAAAGGCAACAAAAATATTAATTTATGATAACATGGTGGGAAGTGGGAAAGGAGAAAAAAAAACATTTATAACAGCTTGGTGGACAGTAAAATCCTGAAGATGTTAAATAAATAAAAGAAAAAAAAAACATAAAAAGATGAAAATAGTACAGGTATGGAGCATGTTATCCAGAATGCTCAGGGGTTTTCCAGATAAGGGGTGTTTCTGTAATTTGGATCTCCATACCTTAAGTCTACTAAAAATTATTTAAACATTAAATAAACCCAATAATGATTAATTATATCAATTTGGTATTGTTTTATTACTATAGAGAAAAAGGAAATATTTTATAAAAATGTGAATTATTTCATTATAATGGAGTCTATGGAAGATGGCCTGTCCATAATTTGGAGCTTTCTGGATAACAAGTTTCCAGATAATGGATCCTATACCTGTATTTTCAGTGGGAAAAGATTTAAACTGCATGACCCGTCATAATGTGTCCTCAAAACTAGGGACACCAAGATCAAAGCCAAAATATGCCAAACTTGGAAGGCATGATCATGAGATGGACAATACCACTGTTGGTGGATTATATACTATACAAGGAAGCTATTATTTAGGACTGCAAATAACTAGGGATGAACATGTGTATTCACCTTATACAGATCTGCTGTGAAATTTGCCTTTTTCATGAGTGGCAAAAATGTTCATAAATCAATTATGAACAACAATTTTCCCAAGTGTTGTGTTGTACCAGAAAAAAATTGTGGTTTTCACACTGAAAAAAAATGCAAGAAAATCTGCCTATTATCTCCAAAGCAATTGGCATAAGTAAAAAAAAAAAAAAACAGTGAAAAAACGCCCATTGACTCTAATGCATTTGGTGTTGGAAAAAATAGCTATTGATTCCAAAGCATTTGGCAACAATTTCAGTTTCAAATAGTGATGAGTGAATTAACCACTATCCTGTTCCATTATGGAGCCATGTCAAAAATACATAACTTCATACCCTGACATTTATAAACTAAACCAAGAAGAATTCAAGTTCTTCAACCACAACACACTTGTCATCTGATGGCAACAGCAGTTCCACTAAATTCCAGCCTTTTTATAAAGCTGCTATTTTAAAATAAAAAGATCTGATGTTTTTTTAACAACGCAGATATTCTTACAATATAATTACTGTATATTATGTCCTAGCTCATGCAGCAGCTCCCTCCCTTGACAGTGCAAACTGCCCCAGGGACTTCACTGATGTATATTTGTTATGATTAGTCACTGGGGTTTAATCGCTCTCATACAATTATGGGTGAATAAACACTAACTGCTTCTGACCAGTCACCAGAGGAGGGATGTTTGCTGCTCAGTCCTCAGTGCCAGCAGTAGGGATGCTGCCAACAAAAGAAAACAGGTTACAAAAATATACAATTTACAAACAATATTGGGCTTATCTTTTTAGTGCATGTATATTTTTATTTTCCACTTTTATTTTCATGGCAAAGTGTTGTGGCCTAATTCTCCAATTACAACATGCAAGAAGAATCCCCTTTAATTAAAGGCCTCAGAGTGGTGCTATTTGGGCAGGATACTGAACAAAGCCAGTTAGATGGTTCTTGAAATGTCACACAAATGTATTCATACCATTATGTGTGAAGGATTTGCAGGTTACATCTTCTTAATTAATCAGTGAATTGAAGTTGTTGTATTATTTTTGTATCTATTTTTACAAAAACGTATCCCTCGTAACAGAATATAAGCAATGTACATCACTCACTCAACCAATCCAATTCAGCCAGGGGTCACACAGGTATTAAATTATAAGCATCAGCATTTATCTGGCTTAAAGAGATACTGACACCAGAAATTAAACTATTTATTACATCTATCATAATATTGCCTTTGAAAGCTACTTATATCTTTGCCATGATGTATTTGCACAATGCTTTTACATTACTTGGCAAAACAGTCAGATTTAGGAAATTCAACTAACAATTACTTACAAAAACAAACCTTTCAGCAAAGAATAATCAACATGACCTATAGGTAACTTTTAATATACAGGTACCTTCATATTTTAAAAAGTATTTTTTTAGATATCAGTATCACTTTTTGGGGCATATTTATCAAGGGTCGAATTTCGAATTGAAAAAAACTTTGAAATTCGAATTTAAAAAGACCAGCTGAAATTAAGGTCAAAGTTTTTTGGGGGTCGAATAGCTCCGTTTTCGATCAAATAGGTCCGTACTCGGCCGAATTTGAATCGTTCAAATCGAAGGAATAGCGCATTCGATTGAATTCGGTTCAATGTTTTTCCCCCAAAAAAACTTAAATTTTTCCACCAATTGCCTCCAAATAGGTTCTATGAGGTCCCCCATAAGCTAAAACTTGGCAAAGGTCGAAGTAGAATTTTTAAAGAAACAGTAGATGATAAATTTCGATATTTGAATTTCTGAAAAGGTCCGTATTCGGCCAAATTCGAATCGTTCAAATCGAAAGGAATAGCGCATTCGGTCGAATTCGATTCAAAGTATTTCCCCCAATTTTTCAAAGTCCACCAATTGCCTCAAAATAGGCTGTGTGAGGCCCCCCATAGGCTAAAACAGCAATTTGGCATGTTTTAGATGGCGAATGGTCTATCAAGAGACAGTACATGATAAATTTCGATATTTGAATTTCTGAATTTTTTGCAAATTCAAATCGAATTTGGACTATTCCCTAGTCGAAAGTACACAAAAATAGCTGAAATTTTGAATTTTTTCAATTTAAAATTCACCTTGACCTTTGACAAATCTGCCCCTAAGTGTATATTTATTCACCTTTGCTTCCTATGTGTGTGAGTGCGTCCGTAAAATGGTAACCCCCTCCTGTTTAATTAATGCTTACATTGACATAATTGTATTGTGTTGGGTATTCTCTGACAGTTTAGCATCTTCCTGTGGATAGAAACATCTGTTATAATCAAAAGGAAGGTCTTTATGGTTACGTTATATGTGGTTGACAGGGTTCCTTACAGTTCTCCCTGTTGGTTGCTACCACTATGCTATACTCTATGTTTATTCAAGTGTCTGTGTGGGTATTGTTTCCTTGTCACAGATTATGCGTGTGACAACATGTGATAAGAAAACCGTGTATAACCTTAATTATGTTCTAAAATCAACTTCAGTGGTGTCACACCCAAACATGATCAATTCAAAGTAAAAAAAAAAATATAAAAACTATTTTCCACACAATTGAGACATTCAGCTTTGCCTCCTAATTATAAAAGCTTAAATACACAATTACGCACCATAATGAGTCACAAGAATGCCTATCACATAAAAACAATGACAGCAGCAGTTTGAGAGGGGCCCCTGCATTGCTATTTAAAGGTGTGTGTACTGGAATCAAGAGGTGAATATGGTAACATTAAAAGCTAACTGTAACCAATTGATTATGGAGCACTTTTTAAAGTTTTAGAGTTGTAAACTGAAATGTGCATACTGTAGGAAAGTGCAGGCGCTCAGTTCTGACCTGAATTCCAAAACACATATAAGTGGTGTGTGTCCCCAGATAAATCTATTTCTTAAGGGTGTGTGTTCAAGTTAAATACCTATAATAAGGTATTAAGACAAATAATACTAGAAAACACATTTTTCTAGTATGTGCCTTAAAGGGCAAGTAAAGGCAAAAAAAATTAAATCCCAATTTTACTTTAATGAAAAAGAAACCTACCTCCAATATACTTTAATTAAAATATGTGTAAAGTTTTTATAAGAAACCTGACTGTATGCAGTGAAATTTTCCCTCCATTTACTGCTGTGGATAGGAATTGTCAGACGGCCCCTAACTGCTGAGCAGGGAAACAATCATACTTATGAACAGCAGGAGGAGCCCCCGCCTTACTTCCCAGCCATGCAGAACTCGAGCAGCTTTGTTTGTTTCCCTGTAGAGCAGTCGGCGACTGTGTAGAGATTTGTATTGGATTTTATTTTTGTCTTTACATCCACTTTATTGTTTCCAACTCCAGCTGCAGGGACAAAGATCATGGAGCCAGATTTAAACAGATAAACTGGGATTCTATTTGGAGGATTATTTTGATGCAGCCTCTGGTTCTGCAGAGTTGGAAAATGTTTGTATTAAACAATACAAAAACTATAAAATCCACATTAGATTACATGACAGCACAGGACTCAGTGCAGTCTGCCTATTCTGATTATTAATCAGTCTTGCTGTATCGGCTTCTGGCAGATATTTGACTTGTGCTGTTTTGATAATTTATGACAATCCCTAAGCAGCCCAGATCACACTGAGCAGGTGCACAGTCTTGGTCTTGCAAAGATGTTTAACAAAGTTACAAGATGATGACCCCCTGTGGCCAAATTTGAAAGCATAAATCATTTGTTTGATTAGGCTTGTGGTTCAGTAAGTTTATGTTCATGTTTAGTATACAAAACACAGCATTTCTAGCCTTATTCTATTTTAGACTTTACTTCCCCTTTAATTATGTGTATATAAACATGAATATAAACATAAAAAATGTATTACAGTATACTGTATATGGAAAAGACATAACAGTCATTAAAACTGAGTTTCTTTACTGTCTGCTGAGAAAATGCTTAACATAAGAGATCAGTAGAGCATCTGTCCGGCTCATTGAAAACCATTCCAGCTTCAAAAAATGTTACACGCCCAGTACCACAAGCTTCATATTAGCAATAAAATCAAAAGCCTGGGAGCGTGAAAACATATTTAAAAAAAAAAAAACAGTGAGTCTAATCTTCTTCAAAATATTTCTTTAGACCTCACTGCCTCCCAGTATCCTTTCCTGTGTTTCGGAGATGTATAGTTATTCATATTAGCTCACTGCATTCCTTAATCCATGATAAATGTTGGGAAAGATGTTGCTACGTGTGATGGAAACCAAACCAGGCTGCATAAAAGGGATTTAATGAAACAGAGTCAATCCTATTAGTTACGGGTTGTGTGTCTTAGAAGATAGGATGAAGCAAGTGAAAAAAAGTAACAGACAGTTGCCGACGAAACTCTAGTGAAACATTTTCCATTGTTATGTAAAAAAATAACACACATGTAAAATCTTATTTATTACTGTTAGACATGTCAGCACAGCTATGTTATTGTTAGATTCATCCCATAACACTACCTGCTGCCCTTCTGTAATTGATGTTTTATTTAGGCATACCAACAGACCACAATCTGCCTTAATGGAGACTGACACTGAAAACAAAAATGTGACTGTGTTATCCCTAGGACCTGAATTCCTGGGCATGATCATTTTTTTGCTCAAAATAATGAATTTTTGGCAGCAACGCTCTTTGCTTAGGAGGGTTTCTGTAAGCTTATATAGAGGAATGTGGATTTGTCCCCTAACAAAATTGGACCAGGAAGTCTGCTAAGCTACTGTATATTGCCACAACTACAATGTTTGGATACAAAACATGTAATGAAAAACAGTTTTAATTTCCAGGATTTATTCTGCGTTCAAACAAAATCTTTGGTAAAAACCACAGTAAACAGAGGGCACACAGTTGCCTACTAAATCAGTTTTTAACAATATAATACAGGCACTAGGATGATCATTATAATATAGCAAGATAAACAAGTACAGATCATGCACACTGGACAAATATCAAAAACAAGGGCAAGGCTTAGTCACCAAAACATATACTCATTGGCCTAAATATCCATTCTTTAAGCCTTTTTGCTGTTATGCTTGGTGGTATGTACTACAATGTCTTATCCACGTTACATGACTACAATTACAATATTTCAAATACAGCTAAGAGACCTGTTATTCAGAATGCTTGGGACCTGGGTTTTCCGGATAAGGGATCTTTCCATAATTTGGATCTACATACAATAAGCCTAATAGAAAATCATTTAAACATTAAGTAAACCCAATTGGCTGGTTTTGCCTCCAATAAAGATGAACGACATCTTCGGTTGGATCTAGTACAAGATACTGTTTTATTATTAAAGAGAAAAAATTGTATTATTTGGGTAAAATGGTGTCTATGGGAGACAGCCTTTCCGTTAGTCAGAACTTTCTGGATAATGGCTTTCGGGATAACAAATCCCAAACCTGTACCACCTTTTACTTTTTCTTAAGATTATTTATGTATCTTTATCACAGTCAAATGAGAAAAACCTCAACTTTCTGGTTGTCACGATTAAACAAGGGATGGATATATGGATGCCAACTCTGTTATACCAAATATATCCAGGTTCCCCTGAGCATCTCAATTGAATTACACATAGTACTGCAGCTTAGCAGATGACTACAGATTGTAAGGGTAGTTGGAGTTGGAGTATCTTTCAAGAATATTTAAACAACCCTGCTTGAGTGCTGGATATAACACAGGCCACCACTCTACACTCTTTACTATTTCTCTGGCAGTGTTGAGCGTGACTCAAATCTGTTATAATTATCAGCCAGACTTATGAATGAAGAGTCAGCCAGCAGCTGGAGTTTTGGTTCTGGACTTGAGGAATAAGAGTTTGAGCAACTCCAGGGCCCATCAGAAATATTTTGAAAATTATTTCACTGCACATGCACGTCAGTTATGCATACAGTCTTGTAGTGGATGAAATGTGTCTCCCAGTTACAGGCTCACAGTACACAGGTGTCCTATAGATTTGAAGTATTAATAAGCTAGTTTATGAGTATAGAGTATGACCTCACACATGAGAACTGAGGGATATAGGTAGAATGAGGTAAGGGATGAGGAAAATGACTGTGATCAATGACAATGAACAGGTCAGATTTTGCACCAGACATTTATGCCATACAGACCAGTCATTTATATGTTCATCATGTGTAGATGGAAGCCAGTCAAACACTTGGAACAAAACAAAACTGCCCTCGTTCGCATGGGGTAATGTATTTCATTACCCAGAGCAGAAACTGTGCGTAATGTGTAGGTTATTATATTGTGGTATGTCTCACTAAAAAAACAGTCCAGCTTAATGACTTGCTGGTTGGTGTGCTCTGTTTCACCTGGGATTTGGCAAATAACTGTGACACTAGCAAGTGCCATTTTTGTGACTGCTTTCTAATCTTTGGCATGCAGAAATTCCAACATAATTGCCGGCCTCACAAATGACACATTTGCACACTGTTTAATTTCTGGAGGGGGGGATGATTGCAGTTAAGAGTATGAGGGGCAAATTTACAAAAGGGCGAAGTGATAACGCTGGCATAAGTCGGGACTTCGATGATTTACTAACGCCCACTGGCATAAATTCGCTAGCGAAGGAGATAGATTGTAGCGCTACTTCGCACTCTTTGCCTGACAATTTTTTGCTCTGGCAAATGGAGGTAACTATATAAATTCACTAAGATGCAGATTTTAATGACCGTTACCTCTTGCCTCATGCAATAGACGAGATAGGAATTCCTCAAAAAATTTTTAGAAAATATTTCTAAGTCCCAAAAAACACTGGTGACTTTTTCAGCCAATGCTAGCTCAACTTTGTTTTGCTTGCCGAATTAACGCTAGCGAAACTTCGGCATCGTTCGGCACCCTGGATGCAACTTCGCATTTTAGTGATTTAGCGTTGTCCTGGCGAAGTGTGTCGATGTGAGCGAAGCTGTCGCTTGCGAATTTGTGCAGGTTAGTGAATTTGCCCCTTTGAGTTTACCTGAAAATAGGATTCATTAGATGCCAGTAATTTAAGGGGGTTATTTATTAAGTCCTAATGCCAAAAACTTGAAAAATTTGATTTTTTTTTACTATAGAATCCAAAATTTTTGTGAAAAAAAAATCTCAAATTTCTTGGTATTTATTTCCCCCGATGATGGAAAAAGTCAGAATCCAAAAATCCGGCATCTCAGACCTGCCGAAGTTGTATATAAGTCAATGGGAGAAGTCCTGAAGATATCCTGATCTGCGCTAGGTTTTGTGCAATAATGGGAAGATTTTGTGGTTTTCTGGCAAAAATCCAAAAAAAATTTGGGCAGAAAATTCATACAATTCGAATTTTCATATGACTACATGTTTGGTAGCAATATGCAAAGGGAATTACATTCTGTTTTCATCAGGGAACCATAGGATGCCCTTTGGGACATTTTCTGAATGATTTTTTCATAAACTGGAGCTGAAATTTATTTTGGCTCTATGTTCAGAAAGCAAACATCACCATAATTACTTCAGGCTTTTATTTTATGAAAAAGAAATTAGATGTAGCAGTATTAGATGTAGTAGTCAAATGGGTAGGGGCCAAAAGATCCTCTAAAATTCTAAGTCTAACCCACTATAAGCACTTTTTTCCATATTGCGAACTTAACAAAGATCACGTCGAGGACACAAAAAGAGGAGGTCTAGCGAAATATTATAACATATTCTAATCTAATTCATGTACACAACAACACTATGTACACTCATCTTACACTGCCAATATAATACACAATAGGGCATATTTATAAAGCTGCATTGAAAAAGCTAAACTGAAAATTTTCAAGCACTACCACAATTGCATGTTACCCCACCCCCAATATTTATGAAGCCGTGCCGTTCATTTTGTCATTTGTGTCACAGGGTGTACATTTCTAGCATAAAACAAAGTGTGTGCCTACATATAACTGCTTGAAAAAGGCATTGATTCTTGCTGCTGTTTTTCTTCGTGCCATAATTGCCTCCTTCATTAGGCCCATTGAAGTGAATGGCTTCCACCAGATCTGAGTTGGTTTAAATATATATATATATATATATATATATATATATATATATATATATATATTTTTTTTTTTTTTTTTAAATAGGCTTTTCAGGTATTGCTAATTAAAGCTATAAAAAGACTTTACTGCATCCAATGGCATCAAGCATCCCATTATATTATTTCTGTTATTATAATCAATTATGTTTACATTTCCTTTTGTTTTATCCACAGCCTATCTTCCACTAATAAAACCCACTTGGTCTCCCTTCACAATAATGTTTCATATTGCTCTCCAGGAGCTCTTTGATTACATAGAGAACTAAGAAACTATAAGCCTGTATTAAAGGAGGCCACATATTCAATTCCACGCACATGCACTACAATTCCATGCACTGCAGGTATTGTAACATATTTGGATTTATTTAACAGATCAAACATAAAAAAGGCTCAAAGAAACCATGGAAACAACTAGTAGAATAAAATGATGCCCATATATGCATAGCAGGTGGAACAGAGTGTTTCTCTATGCTTCAGTAACTTCATTCACGATTAAGAACCATTCCACCGAGTGCAACATACAAAAGTATGTCTCAAGTGGGCAGACACTGTAAATATTTAATTTTCACATTAAAGAATGTGTTAAGCATTTCATTATACACATTCTAAAAGCAAAGTAAGTCATGCAGAAAAATAAAGAAGAGTGAAGAAAATATTTGAGTAAAGAGTGATTCCTATCTTTTTTTCTTTAATGTTGGGGTCATGGGCAAGACTATGGCATCTTGACAAAGGCAGGATTTTGATACAAGTGGAAATTTGCTGGCTAACATTGATTAGCTTGTCTGTCATGAATGAATGAGAATTGACAGCAAGTTTGGGTGGTGCCTTCAACAGACACAGGAGGTTTTCAATGGAGCTGGTTTGAATGCTATCAGTGATAGCTAGTGACAGGCATGTCGGAATCCATGATCATGTGTCTGCGCAGATTTCTTATTTCTTGTCATTATTAGTGTTGAAAACAAATTCTTGGTCCAGTGAGGACACATAATCATAAGTGTCAAAGCTATGTCTTTTAAATTGCTATTCAATATTATTCCGTAGCTCAGCATGGTTTCTCTACAATGTTCTTGTGAATTTACTTCTCAGATTGTCCTAAAGGGATTGAAACAATTACTGAATAAACTATAGCTGGAATATAATCCCGTTATTTAAGATGTAGATCATATATCCTACACCACCGCCTGCACCCTTCGGGTACGAAACTAGAAACAGAAGGAGATCTGTTTCACAAAGCATTTGCAGAATAAGGCTTTAAAATAAATAATGTGAGGTGCGAACTAAACTGGTGAAGTTGCATAATGGGTAACCATTTGCATATTTTTTCTTTCTTGATATGAAGATGTAGCAGCTGAAATGTAATTTATCTTGCTGTCTATAATCGTGTGCGGTAGTGTTTGGTCACAAAATTGATGTTACAATTGGATAGATATTTAAGATTGGCACTGGTGAAGAAAACATTGTTGAACAGAGCTGTCCAACTGAAACATTGTAGTACAGCACTGTCCAACTTTTATCCATGTACTGTAGTAGGCTGAATATCCAGCATATCAGAAATTTGTGGGACCGATTATAATAAAAAAGTAACTTCATACAAAGAAGTATATTGAAACTCTGAGTAGGCTTAAGGCCATAAAACATTTGTAAGGAATTTACCTTATCCTGGTGGTCTAGTGGGCAGCGGGGTCCCCCGACATGTCTCAAGTGGGAATGCCCGCCACATGCTTCCTGCTGTCCCTGCGTCCAGTCCCTCTGTGGCACGAGGGGGCTACACACTTGTCTCCTTAGGAAAGGGCCCATAGGCAATCCCTGGGTCTATGCATATATTGTGAGGATAACAGCAACCGATAAGACCCATTGGGAAGTATCCAAATTTCAGGTTGGGGACTTGGTTTGGCTATCCACAGGGAATATCAAGCTTAAAATTACATTTCTTAAGGAGCTTAGCTTGGGTTCTGGATATAGGGTGCTGAATGTGACAACATTTCTGTAAGTTCTCAAAGCTCAAACACAGACCTCCAGGTGACAGAACTGTGCAGAGGTTAATGGACTATAGTAGTAATACTTTGAAGGCACATTCTACACCAAAATTATAGTTGGCTTGTGTATATACAATATTAGTGATATAAAATATCAAAGCACAATAAAATACTTCATAAAAGAGGATGCTCCTGTGCCTTCTTTGTTTACACTTACACAAATGAAGGGGATACTATTTCACAGAAATAAAAAAGTGATGGCATCCCTATGCATCACTCCCTAATTCCAGCACTGCCTGTAAGACCAGCAAATGTATTTGAAAATGACGTGTCCCTTTTCATAAAGAGTCCTTAGGATCTAACAAGTCTGTGTAAATGTTTAAACACAGCCTGTATTGTTTCTTCCTCTGCAACAGAAGCCTATGAAAAGAAAAGATTCCATCAATCTTACAAGGTATTCTTGTTAGACATGTGGAATGCTCAGACCAGCCTCACTCACAACAAGGAGTATAGTTGTTGTCACCTTAAAAGCTGAACTAAGTGGTTAGCTTGATGAAATACATATTGTTGTAAATGTGCTGCAGATTTCAGAATCACAGAACAGATGTTTACTTTCATGGGTCTTTCTCAGGGGTCAGCGCACCATTTTCGTTGTCCAATTCAGGCACTTGTTGAGGTCTCCACATCTAAATAATACACATTTTGTACACATCTGTTTAGTGAGGACTCCTCCTGAACAATAATATAAAGATGAAAATACTTTGAAACAGTATTATAGAAAAGCAGAAGTTAAAAAAGGCAGTTTAGACACAGTGGGGCTCATTAATTGTCACAATCGGCACCCAATACCAGAACAAGTGCCAAGCACCCTGGTCTCGGCTCGGCTTCACCAGTAGTGTGACCACCGTTGGGCTTCGGGAGGAGCCCTCAGCTTACTTGGGTGCCACCTGGACTTAACGAGAGGTGCAAGGTGAGATGTTCTGGCTGGCAGAGGGGCACGGCTGTTAGCAGAGTCTTTTGGGCCGAAGGTCACGGTACAAATGGAGCAGGCAACAGAATCGTCAGACAGGCTGGGTCGAGGCAGGCAGATAACAAGAATCGTCAGGCAGGCTAGGGTCAAACCAGGTTGTCAATCAAGGGGTTAAGCAGGAAGAGTTGTCGTAGGCAGGCAAGGGTCAGGATACAGAATGCAGAATAGTCAGGAACAGGCTGGGTCAAACACGGGTAATCAAACAGACTAGATACAGAACAGAACGGATGCACAAGGCTCAGGAACCACTAGAAACAAGTTCTATCACCGGCAATTACCAACAGACAGACTGGGCTTTAAATATTATTTGAATTTCGTGCCTTTGCGCGCTGACGTCATACGTCAGCGTGCCTGCGCCTTTAAACACCACAGAGGCGCGCCGCGCGCGCCCTAGAGATTCGGCGCCTTCGCCCTAACGTGCGCCCACGCGATCTGGTGCCTGCAGCCTAACAGAACCCGCACGACGCGGCGGGCGTCCCTGCCGTCCCCCCACTAGATCACCAGGTATGTCTCTTACATTGATATAAAAAATGTATATTAAAAAATAGCTTTTTTTCAGCCAGCTGCAAGTGAAGAATGAAAGCAAATATTTGATTCATTGCCATGGGTTACTGCCCAGGTTCAAATTTGCCCAGTCTTTATAAATGAGCCCCATCTGCAGTACAGCACTGCATGCAAAGGTATCTCAATATAAATGAAAATATGCATAAATATGTAGGGAATTCTGAATTCTATGACCTATTGACTTCTAATATATAATATATATATAACAGGGGGTTGATTATCCCATATGTAAAGCATTAGCATGATTAGCATATATAAATGCTAAGAGGAAGGCATGTACAAGTGCCCATAGCTAAATGATTATGCTGTTTGCAGAGCTTTGAACTAGGATTATCATTGCTTTTATAGGAAACATTAAAAGCTAAAAACACTGGGGGTGCCAATTTGCTAGGTATACCCCACTGACCAAAATTACAAACCTTTTACCTTGGCCATTTTTTTGCAAATAAAAACCTCACTGTCCCAGAGTACTTTGCTGGGGAGCGTGGTAGCACCATTTTTTTCTCTGTTCAAAGGTGTCCCTTTCTGTTGCTTGGGTGCAGAATTACAATACTGCACATGCACTCAGACCAGGCCACACTTGGAAGCAGAAGAAGAATGGCTCTCACTAGCAGTACTCAAAGCTGACTTGTTTATAGAAGAGGTACACTTGCTTTAATTGGTAACTGACAGAATTGTCTATGTAAAAAGGACTATATTGACAAAATGTACCATATGCCACTGCGATCAAAGCCCCAGTGATGTAAACTGTACATCATTCAAGGAACTATAGACTCTAAGGTCTTCTAAGGAACTGTTTCCCATAAAATGTAGATACATATGTAACATTAAATACAGTGTTCTTTTGAAAGCAAAAAAGGATAATAAAATGTCAGCATATCTAAGACTCTTTTATGTTGCATTAATTCATACGTAATACATTGCTTTTGACCATATACTGTATGAATATAATAAAATACTCATGACATTAAATTAGGTATAGCCACTAACTCTGCATTGCAAACCAAATTTTCTGGGGTTTATACATTACATGCACTGTGATAAATTAAATCTAATTGGATCTGTCTTAGTAGTTTGATGGTGGCAGGAAAGTGTCCTGTGATTTATATATTACAGAAATATAATACATAATCATAAGTGCTACCAAACAGAAAGCAGTAGAGCTTGCTATTTTCTTGTAATACCAAAATGTAAGGTTTTAAGATTCCAACATAATTTGTAGTTTATAGCTGGCACAGGCAAAACAATGACATCTGAACACAATCTCCACGTATGATGGATTTAGCTGAAAATGTAGTATATGAACTATGTCCGATGTAGAAATCGCTCCATCTGGTCCCTGGATCAGATGCTTGGCAAGCAGCCTAATTGGAAGTGTGATGACATTAGACTCCTTCAGGTAACTGGTGTGATTTATTGTGACATAATGACACACAGTTATAGTAGTTATAACCACAGATTTTATGATATTCTCTGTGCTACCTCAGAGATCACCTGACCAGAAATACTGCAGCTCTAGCTGTAACGAGGACAAGTATGGGAGACAGAAAAGACAGATTTTTTTCCATTAATTGGCTCATTTGTCCTAACATGTTTGGTTTGTTTGTATGAACCACGAATCATAAGATCACCAGGGGATGGCCCTTTGTTCTTAAAATGGCAATTTTTTATTTAGGATTAACCAATGGCACATACTGCTAAAAAGTATATTATTATGAAAATGGTTTATTTACATGAAGCAGGGTTTTACATATGAGCTGTTTTATGCAATACATTTTATAGAGACCTACATTGTTTGGGGGGCATGGCCGTATTTATATGTAGTGCCTATTTTGTGTTAACCCTCCCTGCCACAGATTTCCATAGGAAATCTGGTGACAGAGCTGAGGGATAGGGGGGCTGAGGAAGAATGCGGAAGTGACATCAACGCGCACGTCGTGTGACAGCAACGGGCATGTCACATGACGTCAACTGGCACAACACGTGACGTCAATGTGCACAACGCGTGATGTCATCGCACCGGCGTGTGACGTCAGCACGCGTGACATAGGGGCATGTTTAGGTTTGATGCCTAGCGTGGCATCGGACCTAAATACAGCCCTGTTAGGGGGTATAGTTTTCCTTTATAACATTTTGAATTATTTGATTAAAATGGAGCCTAAGAGAGATGGCCTTCCCAGAATTCAGGGCTTTCTGGAAAACAGATCCCATACCTGTATCAGATAACAGTGTAATAACTGCTCCATTAGTACCTGGAATTCCTGATAAAATAGTATCACATACTTTGATAAAATGTCCTTCATCTTTCATTATGAAAGATTGTTACCTTCTTGTCATTAATTGTTTTCAAAGGAAATATTCCTTTTTTTTCTCTTCTTTAATAGGCAGATTAAAAATGCATTACTCTAATATACTATTTGTTAACAATAATACTCAAAATATAACATAAAGAAGAAAGAAATATATATATATTATTATTATTGCATAAACAACATCATAGCCATAATGTATTTAGATAGGTCTAGTTGCTCTTTACCTTTATTTAGTTCCTGCCTTCCCCCACCCTTTGCCACTCACTTTATCCAGTTCCCCCGTCTTAGCCCAGAGTGGGAAAATCCTTGGAACAAAGCACTACTGAATCAGTATGTCATTGGAGATTGTGTATGGCACCCTCTTTGTCCAGATCCAGCTGGGAACAAGTTACAAAGAGATCCCCTTCTTCACAGCCTTGGTCTTCTCCATTCAGCATCACTCATGCAGAAGGAGACCACAGACTCGAGGTCTTTCTTTTCTCTCTTTCCTTTTTGTCCATGTTAAACAAAATTCCACTTTCAGCACCTTTTCTCTATATTTGACACGTCTTCCTTTATTGCGAAACTCTAAAGAGAAAGATGTACTTTTCATTTTAACTGACTCTGTAAGGCATCCCTTGACTTCATATTTTCTTCATGGACAGCAGGTTTGGCCCAGGAAGATGGAAAATAAATTACAAGGGACAATTGTTGTCATTGATGTTGCTATGGGAATCATGTCTGGTCTGTGCCAAATGTAAAGATAAAAACAAAAAAATACCCTTAACTGCTCACCTGCAGTGAGAACGAATGTAACATTTTTTTAAAGTGCCTTGATCTGCTCACTTTCACACATTGTTGCCTCAAAAGCTGTCAGATTGTAATGGGCTGCAACAAAGGCTAAGAGCTAAGAAAAATGACCTCTCTGTGGGAGGGATTAGAAAGCTCACTCATCCTGTGGGGATGATTAGGGTCCAATTTAAGGGTCAAGCTATATGAAAAAGTCTCATGCTGGTTTTAGCTGTGCTGAGACTACCTGCCTGCCAGGCTGGAGTGTGTCCTGTACAGTCCCTACTGGGAAGAGTTCACAGGTGAATAGAAAAAAAGCCTAGTGCCAGTAAAAGAGGATGAATGCGAAACACAGAAAAGCATCAGTATCCAAAAGAGATCAAATGAGACCTAGCTGATCAATTTGCCGCAATGAGCAACTAAAGCATTGAATGGTTAGCGGGTGAATTGAGACACTCACTCTATGCAGACTAGCACAAATGCATGACACAAATCTAACAGACGTAGAATCTATGATATCTAATTGCATTGACTTATCAGTTTGTATTGGACTGGCATGGGCTCTAATTTTATCACAGCAAAAGGCATTTAGCTGCCATTATTTTACATTTTACTTTTTTCTTGAATTGCTAGAATTTTTGGATTTCGGGTTAAACTCAGCTCAGACCACAATATTTTCAAATTGAGATAGATGCCTCTCCCATTTACTTATACGGGACCTTAACAGGTCTGAGATGGCGGATTTTTGGATTCGGATTTGTAGAACGCCAAAAAATTTGAGTTTTTATTATCCTCTAAAAATTTTAATTTTCTAGTGAAAAAAAATTAAATTTTTGGAATTGTCAAAATTCAACCTTAAGGGAGTTATTTATCAGTCCGAATTTATCTCAATATTTTCAGAAAAAAACTCTGACCAAATCCGCACTTTTTTTGCCTTATTTATTAAAACACTTTCCGAAAATTTTGTTTGCCATAAAAAAATGAAAAATCTTGAAAAATACGAATCATATGATTTTTTTCAGATTTTTGCCCAAAAACCCTGAAATCTTTGGATTATTGCACGAAACCTAACGCAGATCAAAAAATCTTTGGTACTTCTCCCATTGACTTATATGCAACCTCGGCAGGTCTAATATGCCGGATTTTTGGATTCAAACTTTTTCCATCCTCGGGGTATAATAAATCCCAAAAAAATTTAGATTTTTTTTTCACAAAAATTATAAAAGGTTTTTGGAATTCAGAGTTTAGTAAATAACCCCTTAGTAAAGGGGGTTTTCAGGATTCTTTGAGGTCTGGCTTAGTGCCAAGAGACTGGCGAATTGCTAATGTGGTGCCGTTATTCATAAAGGGATCCTGTTTTCCGCCTCAAAATTATAGGCCAGTTAGTCTGACGTCAGTGGTAGGAAAGCTTTTTGAAGGGTTAATAAAGGATAAGATACTGGACTTCATAGCAAATCATAATACTATGAGTTTGCGCCAGCATGGTTTTATGCATAATAGATCTTGCTGGACTAACTTAATTTATTTTTATGAGAAGGTAAGTAGAGACCTCGATTCTGGGATGGCAGTGGATGTGATTTACTTAGACTTTGCAAAAGCAGTTGATACAGTGCCACACAGAAGGTTACTGGTTAAATTAAGGAATGTTGGCCCGGAACATAGTATTTGTACCTGGATAGAGAACTGGCTAAAAGATAGACTACAAAGAGTGGTGGTAAATGGAACATTTTCTAATTGGACCAGTGTTGCTTTTCAACTTGTTTATTAATGACCTGGAGGTGGGCATTGAAAGTACTGTTTCTATATTTGCAGATGGTACTAAATTGTGCAGAACTATAGGTTCCATGCAGGATGCTGCCACTTTGCAGAGTGATTTGTCTAAATTGGGAAACTGGGCAGCAAGCTGGAAAATGAGGTTCAATGTTGATAAATGCAAGGTTATGCACTTTGGCAAAAATAATACAAATGCAAGTTACAAACTAAATGGCAGTGTGTTGGGAGTTTCCTTAAATGAGAAGGATCTTTGGGTTTTTGTAGATAACAAGTTGTCTAACTCTGGGCAGTGTCATTCTGTGGCTACTAAAGCAAATAAAGTTCTGTCTTGCATAAAAAAGGGCATTAACTCAAGGGATGAAAACATAATTATGCCTCTTTATAGGTCCCTGGTGAGGCCTCATCTGGAGTATGCAGTGCAGTTTTGGACTCCAGTCCTTAAGAGGGATATAAATGAGCTGGAGAGAGTGCAGAGACGTGCAACTAAATTGGTTAGAGGGAAGAAAGACTTAAATTATGAGGGTAGACTGTCAAGGTTGGGGTTGTTTTCTCTGGAAAAAAGACACTTGCGAGGGGACATGATTACACTTTACAAGTACATTAGAGGACATTATAGACAAATAGCAGGGGACCTTTTTACCCATAAAGCGGATCACCGTACCAGAGGCCACCCCTTTAGACTATTAGAAAAGAACTTTCATTTGAAGCAACGTAGGGGGTTCTTCACAGTCAGGACAGTGAGGTTGTGGAATGCACTGCCGGGTGATGTTATGATGGCTGATTCTGTTAATGCCTTTAAGAGTGGCTTGGATGATTTCTTGGACAAACATAATATCAAAGGCTATTGTGATACTAAATTCTATAGTTAGTATAGATACGGGTATATATAATTTATGTGAAAGTAGGGAGGGGTGTGTCTATGGATGCTGGGTTTTCATTTGGAGGGGTTGAACATGATGGACATAGTCTTTTTTAAACCTATTTAAACTATGTAACTATGTAACTATGTAACCCCCCTACAGTTGGTTATGAAGTTAATTTAAACCTCCCCTTTTAGCAATTAATTTTGTGGCATTAGCCACAACCATGGGATATTTCAAACACTGAACTGTCATTTCTCTTTCATAGCAGTAGTTTCATACCACACATACAGTATTTTGATTGCTATAGTCCCTTCAGGGACAAGCATTGAAGTGGAAACACTGTTTTACATCTGCTTCTGTGGCAGATGCTGGCATTGACAGATGGGAACACAAGCCAAAATGTATTTTGACTGATGCCAGACTGACAGTGCCAGCATCTGCCATTGGCAGATGTTGCAGAAGTCAAGCATATACAGCCAGTAAGAACAGTGTTACGTCCATCGACTTTGTTTTTATCTATTCTGATTTTTTAAGGATTGTTTTAAATAAATAACTAAAATTGTATTCTAACAGTGACTCACAGACGGTGAAAACAAATCACATACTGTATACTTCACTTCTACCACTGAAGGTTTGCAAATGGTATATATATATATAATATATATATATATATATATATATATATATATATATATATATATATATATATATATATTAATTTTCATGGCCCACTGAGCACTGCTGGGCTTTTAGTTAAGTGATAATTATAACTTGAGGCTAACCACAGGTCTTAGTCAGAACTTGTTTCATTGTTACAGTGATTCTCAAACTGTAGAGCAGCCCCCACGGAGAATAATGTTCATTTGTCTACTACTTGCTTTTAGAAGCCCAATTTAAAGATTAATTATAATAAGACTTAGGTTGAACACTTTTTTATTGCCATATATTTTAATGGAACTATGGCTAAAATATAAATCTTAACATCAAGAGGACCCTGACCAAATATTGTATTTTAAAGGGGGAGTTAGGACTGAGCAATTCTACCAATCACTATAGTATCAATATCAATAATGTACACTCGTACCTACATTCAATCATGCCTACCAAATCCATATTGGGGGGGCATCCTTATTAGGATTTGGATATCTATAAGTCTTAACAGGCATATGTTGGGACATCATACATTTGGATAACTAGATGGTCAACCACAAACCAATTACATAATTAGTGCTGTGAAATCTCATAGCATGTTAAAGGGGTTATTCACGTTTAAATTAACTTTTAGTATGATGCAGAGAATAATATTTCCTGCATAAGATCCCTATAATAAAATTTGCAATTGGTTTTCATTTTTTATTCTTTGTGGGATTTTTGACTTATTTAGCTTTTCATTCAGCAGCTCTCCAGTTTGCAATATTAGCAAGTTGGTTAGCTGAGGATGAGTAGACCATGCATTGATTTGAATGAGAAACTGGAATATGAATAGGAGAGAGCCTGCAGAGAAAGATGAGTAATAACAGGTAGCAGTAACAAAACATTTGTAGCCCAACACAGCATTTGTTTCAGTGACCCCCATGTGAAAGCTGAAAACAGTCAAGAAAAAGGCAAATAATTAAAAAAAAACTATAAAAAATCAATAATGAAGACCAATAGAAAAGTTGCTTAGAATTAGCCATTCTATAACATACTAAAATTAAATGTAAAGGTGAACCACCCCTTTAATGAATAAGGACTTGGGATTGGTTTATTATTATATTCCAGATATTAAGGAGAAGGCAAGCCAAACTAAATAAGTGACAAATGAGAATAGAGATTACTAGTTTGTCAATAGAGAATGCGATTACTGGTTTGTCAATATTACACTGTAATATAAGAAGGGTGAAGTTCTTTGCATGCCCATTAAATATGTACCGTATTTACTTTGTGATGCTGAAATGCAAAGTGCTACCATTTAAATATGATTATAAATACTTGGTCACTTTTTGTACATTTTGTACAGGCGTCCAAAATCTCACAATAAAAAACACTACTTCTCAATAGTTTACCTTTAAAATCACACATCACCTCATTCATCCTACTTTTTTTTTTTAAAAAAAAGAAACCAGAACTGAGGACCAGGAATAAATATAGCAATGTTGATACATCAAACATACAGCCCAACAATGTTTGTTTTTCAGATTAAGTGATATAAAGACATTTCAAAATAGTTTGATGAAAGAGAACTATTGTTGATGTCTCATGAGATGTAGGGCATTTGTTAGCCATGGAAGTGTGACCAGAATTTCAAGGGGAATATGCAAACAAGAAATATAAAGGAAATGGGAAGGATACTGGGATATTAAATTGGTCTCTTGAGACGATTAGAAATTAACGTGACAAGTATGGCTTGGAGTATTCAAGTGGATATCTTTGTTTATAGAAGCAAATTGGTATCTTTAATGGCTAAGAGAAAACAAATGTATTTCAAGCTTTTGTGGCACAGTTGAAGCTGACAGTGTGAAATGTCAGGAACATACAGATTGTACATAAAATGTTTTCCTTTACACAGAGGAGATGTGTAGTGAAATGGATTTTGCCACAAACATTTAAAGATAATTTATTTTCAAATATTTATTTCTGTCTTTTTCTGTCTTTATGTTCTAAAACTAGCCAAAAACTCGAAAAATTCACTTTTTTTATTTGGAAGTTTCTGTGTTCTGCGCTAGAATTAGTCCAAGAAATCCTAATAATTAAAATCCTAATAATTAAAAAAATAGTATGATTCGGTACAAAACTCTGAAAAAATTGTATGATTCCGATGTTCACTTGATTTTATCAAGTTTCAGGGAAATCCGATTAAATTGTGCTTTTTTTAAAAAATAATAAATAAGGTCAATTGTGGATTCTGGTTTGCTCTAACTTTTCTTATTTAAAAAAAATCGTATTTTGATAAATAACCCCCCCGGTGTCGCATCATTTGAGGTGGTACAGTATTTCGTTTATAATATGGACCAGTTTTGAAGTACAAAAAAATGTTAGCTGTCAGATGTTGGACAGGTTGTACAGTCACAAATAAGGATTTTAAAGACAAAAAGTTTCCTAACCATGATATTGGGTAAAGGAGGACAATAGCAGAAATGTCAAAACATTGTCCAAACTGCTTCCATTTACTGTATCCATCCACCATCAGAAATGTTGGTTCCCCCTACAAGTAATGTATATGGGGCCCCCTTGGACACAAGTACGCAGTACCAAAATGTGTGTGCTACACAAATGATCAACTAGTGGTTAGGTAGGTTTTGCTAGGACAAAAGGTTTCAACTTGTTGGATGTTTTTTTTCCACCAGAGCTACAATTATACACCTCACCAATCATTATAATGAAAAACAGGGATGTAACTATAGGGGTAACAGGCCCTGCAACTGCTGGGACCCAGGAACTATAGGTGGCCCTGTGGATCTGATAGGGGCTTAATAATCAGTCATTCCACAGCTAGGTAGTTCATGTAGGAGACATTCTCCCAATATACAACAACTGATGTTACTCTATAATAAGTAGTTCACATAAATAGTTCTATTAATTAATGTACTAATTAACAACCAGTTAATTGGGGAGGCAGTGTAATTTGGTCAAATGTTATACCCTACAAATCTCACTGCCCCTGTCACACTGCTCTGCCAGTCATTGCTTAATACCCATGTTACATAAGTTTAAGTAACGTAAGTGCTTGCATAAGTTGCTTAAATTGCTATTTTGCTATGGGGCCCAATAATTAGTAGAAGTTCATATAAATAGTAAAAATAATTAATTAAATGGCTAATAAGTTTATTAGGGGGTCAGTGTAATTTACACTAAGTTTTTTAATTCATTGGTGGTCAGTGGAGTTTGCCCCTGCCTGTCCCTTTAGAAGCATATTTTTAATGTGAAATATTGGTGTTACTGTTCCTTTGAAGGGGATGTAAAGGCAAAATAATAAAATTCCATTTTTACTTTCTTTAATAAAAAAGAAACCTATCTCCAATATGCTTTAAAGGAATTGTTCAGTGTAAAAATAAAAACTGGGTAAATAGATAGGCTGTGCAAAATAAAAAATGTTTCTAATATAGTTAGTTAGCCAAAAATGTAATGTATAAAGGCTGGAGTAATTTGATGTATAACAAGTCAGTCAGGACTCTACTTCCTGCTTTTCAGCTCTCTTGGTTTACACTGACTGGTAACCGTGGTTACCAGGCAGTAACCAATCAGAGATTTGAGGGGAGGCCACATATGTCATATCTGTTGCTTTTGAATCTGAGCTGAATGCTGAGGATCAATTACAAACTCACTGAACAGAAATGTACCATGTGGCCCCCCTTCAAGTCGCTGACTAACTCAGAGTTATAGAGCAGAAAAGCAGGAAGTTGGATTCTGGCTGTTTTATTAGACATCTGTTCACTCCAGCCTTTATACATTAAATTTTTGGCTAACTAACTATATTAGAAACATTTTTTATTTTGCACAGCCTATCTATTTACCCAGTTTTTATTTTCACACTGAACTGTTCCTTTAATTAAAAAGTGTGTACTGTTTTTATAAACAACCTGACTGTATGCAGTGAAATATCCCCTTCATTTTCAGATGGCCAGATGGTCCCTAACTGCTCTGCAGGGAAATGATCATACTTTAAATGGCAGGGGGAGCCCCCCACCTTACTTACCCAGCTTCGAGCAGCTTTGTTTGTTTCCCTGTAGAGCAGCTGGTGACTGTGTAGAGATTTGTATCCGCAGACCCAGTGCAGTCTGCATATTCTGATTATTAATCAGTCTTGCTATATCAGCATCTATGGAAGATATTATTTGGCTTGTGCTGTTTTGATCATTTATGACGATCCCTAAGCTTAACCTTCCAACTAAAGCCCAGACCACACTTAACATGTGCGTAGTCTTGGTCTTGCAAGGATGTTTAAAAAAGTTACAAGATGACAGCCCCCTGTGGCCAACTTTGAAAACATAAATCATTTGTTTAATTAGGCTTCTGGTGCAATAAGTTCATGTTTATGTTTAGTATACAAAATACAGCATTATTCTATTTAGACACTTTAGCTCCCCTTTAATCTTCTCTGTGTTTGCTTGCTTTGGAAGTTGCATTTATACTCTGCAAGTTACGTTAAGTTCCTAGGCAAGTCAGGGTAGTTTGTGCAAAAGTTCCATAAATTGTGTAAGCTTTAGCATAATTTTGATAAATAACCCCCTAAAACCTACTCTATGTTTTTAATGTAAGTGCTTTGACCTACTATATTTATTCAAATTCTTATTTTTTGTAATTTTCGTATATTTTTTCTATTTCGGATAACCTTGAAATTGTTAAAAATGTGAATGTTACCTCATTTATTTAAAAATCCAAATGAAAAAAATGCGATTGAATAAAACCGTGCAAAAAATACTAATATCTCAAATTCATATTTTATTCATAATTTAAATGGGTCAACAAGCTCAAACTAATTTTGAAAAACTTTGCCTAGGACAGCTGCCATTGGCTTCATGAACTCACAGGCTTTCAGATGCCAAAGTTTTACATGTTTTTTAACTTAATTTCAAATTCACGTTTTTTTAAAACCATTATTCAGATTAGTTACTTTTAAAAATATCTGAAAAATAACTCCCATAATGTGCTTTTTCTCTCTAGAAAAAAGTACCTTGTACCTGACTATATCTAAGCTACAATAAATAGATATACAATGGATAGAATAAGTTTTTCCAAATCTTAATCAGAAAATGTTTTGCTGCCCTGCCAGCTGTTATTGTTGACTGAAGTATATAGTGATCAGAATCCCTAAAGAAGTACTTGTATAGATTTGCTGGATGCTGAATCATTGACGTTTACCATTTTTATAAAGCTTGCATAATATTACTAAAATAATAATACTTGTAATATTAAAATCAATATATAATCTCACTAAAACGTGTTCATATTATTTTACTCCAGGGACACAGTTTAAGGAATTATTTAATCTACATAACTAAAATTGCCTAATTTAATCATTCCTACTTTATATTTGCAGCACAAAAGGACTACCCCAGGAACGCTACACTATCGCTTTCAAGTTATTAACAGAGAATGTTCCATTAACATCAAAGAGCTGTTTCATATGTATATGAATATAGATTGCATACAAAATGATTGACACATGCCAGAGTTTTCCTGTCTCCAGCTGAGCAATTACAGTAGAAATGATACACATGCATTTTAATAAATTAGGGCATGTTTATTGATAGGAAGTCAGAAAAGACCATTTTTCTACTAGCTGAAGTTCTTATAGCTAATTATAAATCTTGTAACTACTAGTAAAATACATGAGTTATATGATATAGTTCACAGAACACTATCATTACTTGTTCTTGATTTTCCTACCGATGTTTGTCTCTGTCTCACAACCAAACTGGCTGCAGATTTTTATGGACATCTGATATATTAAAGCTACTTCATAACTTAATATTAGCTTCATTCATTAATATATTTAACAAATAATTTACAAATAGGCATTTACAAATAATAATAATAATGAAAAAAAAGGTTTTCTCTTGATGCCATCAGTTTCACTTTACCTTGTACAGAATGTGATGTACGTATAATAATATATGACTGGATATGAAACACAGATTGTGCTTGTTGCATGTGCAAGATCATGATGGTCACCTTGATGAAGCAACTTAGTGAAATGAATGTCAGTGTAATTTTAGTCTAGAACAGCTCCATCTAAACTTGTGCCTTCAGGTGAAGGCCTATTTATTAAAGGTCAAATTGTAGTACTTTCTCAAAAACCACAAATGTCTTTTTAAAGATCCAATTAAAAAACATGTACGAATGGAAAACAACGCTGAACAATCAGAAAAAAATATGAATGCCTCCAAAACCACAAAAATTTTTTGTTTTTTGGACAATTCCTAGTGAAAAAAAATCCAAAACTTCTAAAAGTTTGAATTGATTAAAAAGGGTCCAACTGGATCAGCACAACTCCCATTGACTTCTATAGGATCCCAACAGCTTTTACATGGCAAAGTTTTGTATTAGAGGTTTTTGTGGTCTTTACACTTAGTGGCAGATTTATCAGGTCGAATTTTGAAATGCTGAGAGTTTTTTTTTACTGAATTCAAATGTACTGACATCTCGGGTGGGAGGTTATTTATGAGAAAATTAAATGTCTAAAATTCAATCGATTGGGAACGACCCAAAAATTTGATTCATGTCCGAATCGAATACGATCGAAACTCAAATCGAATTTTCCTCCGAAAAAAAAACTTGAATGTCAGGAAGGCTATTGACATCTTCAAATGGGTCAACGGACCTCTGCCATTGACTTGTAAATGAATTCGGCAAGTGGCGAATATTTGAATTAGGAATGTTTCCATGGTCAAGATGTGATAAATCTCACATTCAAATTTACATTCGAGTTGGTGCTTTTAAAGTCGAATTTGTGAGTTTTGACATAAAAAAGTTGAAAATTCTAATTCTAACGATCCAGTCTCTGATCCAGTCTGACTCTTCACCCTCATCACCCTGATCCTGTCCTTATTTCTGCTTGTCAGCTCCTGCCTGAAGGACCCACCCTTCCCACCTCTGCCTCCACAGTGTCCCTTACCTATCCCTGAAATAGGGCATATCAAGGGTTAGGCAGTTTCTGCATAGAATTTTACTAATAAAAAAACTTGGCTTTTATGTAACCCTCATATTACTCTCACTATGAGATTGTGATATTACTAAATGCATGGAATCTCCCACACTCTACGTAAAGGTATATAATACCTCATGTGAAGCATTCTTAAATTGCCAACACATCAGTGTGAGACCTTGGGGCTTGGTTTTAATGTGACCATTTTATACATTTGTATTCATTAATCATAAAAGTTAAGTTTTAAAGTCCAACTATACATCAGGGGGAGGTGCCTCAATGAAAGTGTGCCTCTTCAGCCCTTAGCTCTTGTATCTTACAAGCAAGAGCACTCCAGAAATACCAAGTGTCTGAGTACTTTTCCTCTTGATTAAATCATGACGATTGGCATAGTTCTCGCTACTTATGGAATGAGACAAAATGTTGTGGCAATCCAAAGTAGGGAAGAAGCACACCAATTCAGCTAGGCAATGCCTTTAGCACATTTATTTGCAGAAGTATTGAACGCACAAGCTTTCGGGGTCCAACCCCTTCCTCAGGTGCAACCCCTTCAGTAAAAAAGTGCCCAAAACATCAGGAAAGGTATTCTTTTTCTGCAAAATATGTAAAATCTTTGCATCAGACAGAGACCAACCAAGTGCTCTATATTTCTGTGTCTTCCAACAGCCACACACCTATTGCTACACTTTTGTTTGCCACTTTGTTGTTAGCCCAAGTTCTGCATAAAGTTTTTGTAATTTAGTACTTCAAAGTCAAATTCATATATTAGGGTTGGACTCCTTCTGCATAAAATCTATGTCATTTAGCCCTGCACAACTGAATCTTTAATACCATGACTTTAGTACAATTCTTTCCTTTTTTTTGCACATCCTCCCGTCTGCCTTTCTTTCACATGTCACCTCTCCACCCTCCAATCTTTGCAACTTGTACACCAGCTCCCCATTTCAATACCCTCTGTGTTAGTCCTTGTTCTCTCTTTGGCTTTCTCTCAGTTTTGTTCCTCTGGGGGTGGGGGTTGACATATATGGGGGAATGTAATTAAAAGTCTGTAACCAAAAAAAATTCGCAATGCGGAAAGTTTTGCCTTTGTGCAAACAAATTTGCCTTTGCGTGAATTTAATATAGCTTTAATATAGCTTTTGCGACCACTTCCGACAGGGAAAGAAAGTTTTCAAATTCTATAGTTTGCGCTAGTGCGCAATGAATGTAATAAAACTTCTTACTGAAAAAGTTATTACGTTTGCTCCAAAAGATTGCAACACATTCCAGCACTTCTTAAATGCGCAATTAAAATTCTCAATGCACAATTAAAATTCTCAATGTGCAATTAAAATTTGCAATGTAATAACAATTTAAGGAAGATTATTACATTGCAAAATGCAAATTTTTATTCTTATTTGTGCAAATTGTTTTGCTCTTTGCGACTTTTATTACATTCCCCTTATAGCGTTTTAGTTTTTCCAGATGTTTAGCATTTTTTTCCTAGAGAGTAGTACTGTTGCCTAGTGGTACGTGAGTATGTGCAGACGTGTACTGTTTTTTTTTTATATAAATATTTCTTTATTATTTTCAAAAAGAGGTAAAGAGGGTACAGAAGGCAAAAAGGGAGGGGAAGGACAACGTTCATTTATCAGTTCTTTAAATTCAGAATTAAATATATTTGTTTAGGTTTGTTTAAGTTTATATCTGTTTAGGTTTACAACAAGTCATTTCTATGACATAAATAACCCTTCAAATATTATATTAACGGTATATCTGGCTTACACTACTATACACAAAACTAAATTCCTCATATCATTTCATCTTAAATTTCTCTAGCCAAGGTTTCCATATTAATCTGTATTGAGTTAAATTGTTGTGTACTAGACTAGTAATTTCTTCTAATTTCCTAGTCTCTTTTACTAAAATTATCCATTCACTTTTTGACAGGGTGCTTCCATTCTTCCACCTCTTTGAAATCATAGCAAGTACAGCATGAAATAAATGTAAAGTGAGTTTATCAGTTATTATCCCTCCCGTTTTCTTATCCATCTGAAATAGAATTAGAGGGGTATCCTTATAGTGGCAATTAGTCCCCATAACAGACATAATAGTCTACATATTTGCTCCCAATATGTATAAATGGCCGGGCAAGTCACCCAGATATGTTTAAAAGAGCCAACATCTGATGTGCAACATTTCTGTGCTATCTGCCTGGTATTGTGGATTTCAGCTCTGTAGTAATTAACTACCATTCAAACCTACACTAGTGTTTCTAAACCTGGGTAAAGTTTTTTTGTATGTCTTATTTATGTTGGTGTGTTTTTGTATACTGTAGTAGCATGGTATATTGTGTTGTAACTTTGGTATTGTGTTAAATTAATTAGGGCTAATTAATTTAAAGCCCACTCGGGAACAGAAACAGTTAACGTACACTGGGATTGATGCTAGTGTTAGGCGCTTCGGCACATAGTGAATTTGCCCCATAGTTTTATGTGCACTTTGTGCACTTTTGTCTGTTTATTTCCCAAACATATTTCTGTCTTTTTCTTTTTTCATTTTTTTAACCTCAGTTTGAAAGTGACAGCATTACCATTTTAGCTTTGTCCGTGAACAGATGAGTCATGTGACAGTTCTGGCAGCCCTTAGTATCCTCTATAACTTTGTAGGCTGAAAAGGGCACAAGTGAAATCCCTGGAGAACTTGGGCTGTGCCGTCTGCCAAAGGTTGCAGATGTTTGAGATCACTGGAGTGTGCATGCCCCAGCCTTGCAAATGTATTAAGCATGCCTATTCAAATATATAAGAGATTTGTGTTCACTTTAGGTTTGTGTTGTTGCATCAGTAGTGCTTAATTAAGTAAACCGAACCCCCTCCCAAAAAGTCAAAATTCACTGCCTTAACCAATGCAATCGGCATTTCAATAGCTGTCTCAATGAGTGTAAAATATATCAAGCAGGCTTTGATTTGCATTTTTATGAAAAATATCAGATGAGTACTCTCTGTAAAAGTCTGAACCGTGGTAGAGAGAAATACAAAAAAACATTTCTTTTCTTACCACTGTTGACTTTTGTCTGCTTACAACACATTTATGCAGCCTCAATTTCCAGGATACATTTCCCATAAGGAAAATAGGGGTAATACTGAAGCTTCAATAAACATAACACACATAAATTTCATATAATTAAATTCACTAGTGTCCATATTACTCCCTTCTCCTGTATGAGATCCCCAATAAAAATGACAGATACACTTTCAAATAAGCTTGTTTACTTGTTGCCACTTTAGTCTGTGCCTCAACATAGCAAATTGCATAAGTAGACATGCAATGGGCCTAAGATGAGGCTGTTAATTGCGCCTCAACTCAATTTCAATGTCTTTTTAGCACCAAACCAAAACTCAAAATGCATCTTCTGGTGGTGCTCCAGTGCGCTTCACGCTGAAGAATCCAAGATGGAGGAGACCATACTTGGGAGGTTTCTATTCAAGCCTGTACAACAGCTTCTTCCTTGCTCATGAATCCATTCTTTAAAGCTGCTAAGCCCTGGCATCTACTACTTTTAGGGCCCAAGGAAAGAGTCTAGCAAGCCTTGTGCATAACCAAGCTATGAGCATGAATAATGAAACATTTTCATATGAAAGCCACTTGAGATCTAATTGGTAGTTTTGGATATTAAGGCATGGGTAAATCAGGGCTGTCTTTGATTGCATTTCATTTGTTAGAACAATCCTACAACTACCCTGTTGTTCTTATGGATAATGAGGTAAGGTCAGTTTAAAGACACAATTCTTTTATGTGCTTGTTGCAATGCAATACACTGCTTTAGTTATGAGCACTCATCTATAACAAACCTAATTACTGAACTTTCTTCTAGATCAATTGATCAATCGGTGTCCTTTTGTGAATTCAGTGCACCCTGAAAATGCTATTGAGTGAAAACACAAAGAACATTCACACGAAGAGACCTAGAAGTTCACTAATAGGGTTTTGTAAGATACAGTACCTGTGTATATGACATGATTTATTAACATGTGTCTAATTAACTCTTCACAGCAATGACTGCAGTTTGTTTTGTTACAGAACAGAGGCATTTATTTAAAGAGAAATCAGTTATGCACATTGTTGATATTAGCGGATCAAAATGATCTGCAAGACTGATCTGTCTCCCAGAATGGATTGTTTTATGTAAACAGTGTAAGTGTGTATTTTCATGCATCAGCAGCATTGATTTCCTTTGCATTAAATAATACATCCATCAAAAATGCAGACCTGGTTCCTTTGTAAGAAACATCATTCAGTTTCCAGAATTTCCATTATAAATTGCCTCGGCAACACCTTCAGTGGACTATCTGACAGCCATTGAGTAGGTTCCGCTATTTAGGATGATAAATAGCCAGTACACTGAAAGCTAAGTGGTACAAATTTCCTACAGCTAATTATGTTTGTATCTCATCTAGAGAGAAAGAAATGCCTGTAGGAACTAAAAAAAACAAGAGAAAAGAGAGGAAATACAGGTCGCAGTCATCACTGATGAAAGACCTACATGTTTTCCAACACTGGTGACCCTCACAACATAATTGCTAACTAGTTCAATAAATATCACAGAGAACATTAAGGTTGTATTGTCTCATTTTGACAAATGAAAATCTCTTCAACTTTCCCAATTTTGACCAGGCTTACAATGGCTTAGTCGACATGCTTTAAAATCTATCAAAGGACAATCGATATTGTTTGGGAACAGCCTTCAGAAAAGCTTTTGCTGCCCTTTTATGCAGCCAGCCTTCTCCAAGAATGTTTAAAATCTAACTTTCAATGGATTTCAGGACATTTTTAGGTGACAAAAGTGAAGCTAGCAAGAGCACCTGCATTATGGGAGAATACTAAATGAATGTCTATTTGTCCAATTCTGCTTATTTGTTTTACATGAAACATGTGAAGAAAACACTGTCAAACAACCCCCCTTCAGTGTGTTTTATTTTAAGATGCCAGGATTGCTGGGGGAGCCCCTCTCTTCTCTTCTCAGCCCCAGTCACAGCATGGGGTCTGCATGCTTTTTTACCCCATTGTTCCACAAACTCATGAAGAGAAAAAAAGGAGGAGGAAGGAGAGACTTGAAAAAAGCACAAAAGCAGTTGAAAACATGCTTAATAACAAATTCCAAATAATTTACCAAAGGCTGAACAGAAGGGGGTAGATTCCACAGACTGCAAGGTTTTCCCTTGGATGCGAAGATTTTCCCTTGTAACTTTTATGGGAAGTTACTATATTCAATAGGGAAGAAAATATTTGTATATTTTTTTTCGTTATTATGATTTTGGCCTACTTTCTTCTAGTTTTTGTACTTTTTCCCTTCGGATGGTGGTCACAGGTGAGCTTCTGCCAATGTCATCAACCAGTCACTCATGAAGAACATGGCCTGGAAATTACGCATAGAGAGACCAGGCATGTTAAGCACCACCGGTCTACGAGAAGGCACCGCATAAGAGGTAAGAAATGTAACGAAGCATCTATATTTAATGATTGTTTCTATTCTAATGTAAAATCAAACAACATAAGACAGTATTATTTATACTGCATTATTATGTTATTATTGTTATACAACTTTTAAAATAATACTGTAAAACAGGCTCAGTTGTTTTAAGCATCTTTCCTAGAATTTTTTTTTAAGAATAACTCCTGCGTTCTACCAAAAGTGCTCCAATATCACTGAAATTGGAAAATGAGAAAGTGAAAAGGGTTGATTAAGAAGCTATTATTCTGCTTTTAAGACTGTGGGTGCTTGAGAATGTGTAGATTATCATCTTTATTTCTGCCTGTAGAGATTGTTTTTATATGTGCTGCTTTAATACTATACATATGCACACCAATAAAATATTATTACATGTACCTGCAAATGGTCTTACTCTAGAATGGGAAATAGTGGCTTCACTAATTTAAACCTTTGTGTATATTTAGCAATTATAAATACAATAGGGATAAGATAGGATCATCCATAAAATGCAGGGGATTCAGACTATTATTTTATCAGCACTGATACATATATGTATTACATTTCACCTGTGCTCTCCTCAACAGCAGCACATGATGAGGATGATAATTTCTGAATTACAATGAGAGGTTCCCCAAATTGCATGTAATACCTTGAATTTTTGAGTCTGAGGGGGAAAAAATGCAACAAAACACATACAGCTTTTTGTTGTTCTTTCACTTCACTTTAGCTTTCAGTTTAGTTTAAAAAATATCTTTGGCTCAGTTTATTTTACAGTTGCAAATAATGTTTTTTAAGTGCACTTTATTTTATAATTATGTAGGAAATAGGTATGAATATATATATATATATATATATATATATATATATATATATATATATATATATATATATATATTTAGGGTAAAATATAAAAACATTCGCTGCCAATGGTTATTTGAACTTTTTTTATATCGACTTTATATATTATGCATATTTTATATAAATGTTGGTGCAGGTGAGTACCATTCAGTGACATAGGTTCTAGCAAACAATATATATGGTTGAGGCAGATTAGAAAGGTATTTGCTGAGCCAAAGTAAAAAAATAACTAGATAACATTTTGTTAAACTCATGTAACCAGATTGTGTAAAATACCTGCTACAATAGAGTAATGCCCAGTAATTGTCACTGTTTGAACAAACAAAAAAATATATAGTCTATCCTTGCCAACGTTTATGTCAAAGTGCTCAACCAAAATTTCACCTTGCAATTGTAATGAGTGATAAGGGTGAGGAATTAATGCCATAAATGACGATGTTATCATGGAGAATATGATAATGAGATGCTAATGTGAGTGCTGCACTTTTATAAAGGTAGTTTTCCAAGTTGGATCTAGCTGAACAGAACACTTTTTTTCAAATGTTAGCACTGGTGTAATAATGACTGGCGAAAAGATACAAGTGCTTGCCATTGCAAAGTGAAAACATGAAGATCGGCTGTACTTGCGGTTAGTTTATGACCATTATGAATTTGTGATTTTGCAATTGACATTGTTATTATTATATTATCTTTACATATTTATAAAATGCCAACATTGGTGTATATAATGAACAAACAGATTTAAATGCAAAGTAACCTATCAGACAATTGGTAAAGAGCCCTACCCAAAAGAGCTTACAATCTAAAAAACTTTAATAAAAATGCCCCATAAAGAGAGAGAATATTTCTGTTAAGCACAAGATGATTCACAAAAATTTTTTTCAAACACATAAGTGGAAACTCAAAACAAGACTGAGGTTCATAATGCCCATGCCCCAAATGCCCTGAATATTAATGTGGCACAAAACTTCCTTTATAAAGCCTTGCACACTCCATGTATTCTGTTTACTACCTATACTATATTGCTGAATAGCATTATTTACCATCCCTCAAATGGGCCACACCAGAGCTATTGCCTTTCATGATAACTAGCCCTTTGTGCTGGCTTCCTCTCTTTTTCCTTGATAGCTCAGTATCCCTTGACAGAACATCTGTCGACTAATAATGGGCCACTTTCCCACTTGCAGATAGCTCTGTTCCGCATGCAATGTGTTGTGGAATTTCAAAGATCATGGGAATCAAGCTGTGATGATGTGGGGAATCATGATGTAACCCATACAGCCACCCTTTTGCCTATTTAAAATTTTCATATTCTGTTTTTTACTGTTACCATTTACAAGTATGTGTAATCCAAATTACCATACAACATGGTTGTAGTAGGCTTGAAATTGTTCTGGATTAATGATTTAGGTTGGTTAAAATGGGGTCTGCTTTTTCAAGACTCGTTTAGTGACCACTGACTTGAGAAACAAAATAATCTTTGTCATAATCATATGCTAATTAAGTCATGTTAAATTTTGTGGTCTCATGCCTATGTTTTACTGCATTAAAGACTAAGTAAGATAAATATCTTTACTTCCAAAAACGCGTTTGGTTGAAATTGGACTCTAATTGCAATCTAGTGATGGGCGAATTTGTCCCATTTAGATTCGCTGAAAAATTTGCGAATCTTCTGTAAAATTTGCTAAATGGTGAAAAATTAATCAAACGTGAATTTTTACACCTGTGTCAATTTTGATGCCCGCGTCAATTTTGTCATTAAAGTGAATGGGCATCCAAATAATGTTAACGTGCGACGGTTTTGCCACAAGCGACTTTTCTGACGTGCGTCGAAAATTTTTTATATCAATAATCACGTACATAACCATGTCATATAAAACTACTGTTTACTAGAAGCACTAAATAAAAACATACATAATTAAGAAGAAATAGCTGACTTTGCATTTGCTTGTGCTCATGTGCAGTTGATATGGTTATCAATAGGGAAAGCAGGCCCCCTGAAACATTGTTCGGTACTTTGTGTGGCAAATCTGACTTAAAGGAATAATTGCACAGCAGAAAGTGGTGAAGTGCTATGACTTTCCTTCGAGTATTCTGCAATATGATGACATGTCCGTACGTCTAGGAAGAGCACCACAGAGTAAATCAGCACCCAAGAAGTGTGAGTAGTGCTCTCTATATATCTGTATTTGTGGAAAGCAAGTCGGCTTTCCTATAAGCTGGTGATGACCCACAGGTCACACAGATCAGTTGCGCTTATGAAACTCAGTGGCTATGAATTACTGTAGATTTTAGGGTTTTCCATGAGAATGTAAAAGTTTGAAGCATAGTGTCGCAGGAGTGCCGTTTTGCACGTCCAGATTAATAGTGTGTGTCAATTACTAGAGAATGTTACAGTGAGCCATATAATTAACCTATATAACCTAATGTTATACAACCTAAAATTGCTCTTCTGAGCACTTTTGCATTATTTTTTTTAGACTTCATGATATTAGACGTTTTTGCACTGGTAACAACATACTATAACTGTCTACTCCAATCACGCCCGTGCTGCATGGCGAGGTCAAGGTAGAATGGCAAAAGCTTAATTTACTGAAGCAGTGTCATCTGTTGTTCCTCTGCTTAATTCTATGACTGTTGCTACATTGAGAATTAAAACTGAGTGAAAAATCTGCAAGAGACACTTGAGTAAATTTAGCTTTTGCCATTCTACCTGTCCCTCACTCAAACTGCTAAGGATTTTCCAGGAAGATCAACTATTGGTTAAGCAGGTTATATCTATATATATATATATATATATATATATATCTGTATATATATATATATATATATATATATATATATATATATATATATATATATATATATATATATATATATATATATATATATATATATATATATATTATATATTTAAAAGGTTGAACTTGATGGACGTGTCTTTTTTCCATCTAACTCACTATGTTACTAGTAATAACCAGCAGACAGGAAATATAACACTGACCTTAATAAAGACAAAAGTTATGTCTGCACTAATCTATATAGTGTAACAGTATACTTTGAAAACATATCTGTCTGGCATGAAAATGTACAGAGAAAGGATGTCTTTGGAGAAAGTGCAGCAATAAACTCACTCGTAGAGAGAAGTTTGTTATGTTTTGGGTAGCCGAGGATGAGTAGAGTATAACAGTTCTTTATTAGCAGATTCATGCAGCCATTACACAAGAGTAACTTTTACTTTTAAGCTACCAGGAAGTATGCACAGTATAAATCTGAGCACAGCGACATCTACAGGCCATTTGTATAAACACCACAAAGTTATCTCTGAACTGTGAGTAACTTGTGATATGGAAAGTGGGTTGAATCCAGAGCACAGCCAATAGCCACTTTATGAAGAATGCTTCTATCCACTTAAGAATAGACGTACCACATGTCTGAAGTCAATATTTTAACCAAGAAAGAGGAGAGCACTCCAACTTAGATATACTACTGTGAATTAGTGTTTATTGCCGGCTCATGTGATGGTCGACTTGTGATGATCTAGACCAGTGATCCCCAACCAGTAACTCAGGAGCAACATTTTGCTCACCAACCCATTGGATATTTCTCCCAGTGGCCTCTGAACACGAGCTTATTTTTGAGTTTCTGGCTTGGAGGCAAGTTTTGGTTACATAAAACCCAAGGTGTACTGCCAAACAGAGTCTCCTATGGGCTGGCTGTTCACATACGGTCTAACTAATATCTGTCACAAGCGCCGTCTGGCACGTCTCTTCTCGTCGGTGCCCAATCCAAGATGGCTACGCCCAGCACTGCCATGTGGGTAGCGGCGGCGCTGGTGCAGTGATGCCGGCGCGATGACATCACGCAAGCCGGCACCAAATTCAAAATAAAAGGATGCCCAGGACGCCGGTTCAATGCCTGATTATAGGATCTGTTTCATGCGTTCCTGGGTGTCTGAAAATTCAGTATCTATTGTTTCCTGGAGATTGACCCTGCCTTAACTTGACCTTGCTACCCTTCTGCCTGCCTTTTGATTTCTGCCTGGACTTTGACTTCGCTATGGTTCCTGAACCCTTGTCTGTACCGTGAACTTAAACCTTAAGCTTCCTCCTTGGTCCGGACTACTCCCGTTGGGAGCCGATAGGCCCCCTGACAATATCCAATCACAGCCCTTATTTTATTCCCCCTCCAGGGAACATGTTTTATAGTTGTGTTGCTCCCCAACTCTGTTTACATTTGAATGTGGCTCATGGGTAAAAAAGGTTGGGGACCCCTGGTCTAGACTCTGGGAGAGGTCCTAGAGTAGTCAGAAACACTCTCATCTGTGAGACTCATCTGTGAGAGACCGCTCTATAGTTTTTAATGCCATAAGAAGACAAGCATCTTGTTGGTGTTTTCCAGTCCAATAAATTAAAGGCAAATTCCTATTTCTCTGCAGTTTTTATGTCCCTGTCTCTTCTCTGCATAAGAAAACTGTTTGCCTACCATTTTAAAATATAATCTTCCTACACTGGCTAAAGGGGACACAAAAAGGTTAGTAAAATGTAAGACATTGCATTTTACATTAAGTGGGATTCAATCTTAAAACTGAAATGTATACCCAGATGTAACCCTAGATTCACAGGGATCTTGCATATTAGAGATCTCAAGAAGCACTGTGAAAAAAAAATCACTGAGTTTGCATTTTCTTGGCTTGCCTCCTGCCCCTTGTGGGTATGCTCCATGTAGTATTGACATCAACTCTGAGCAAAGGGACTGTCATAAAAGTGGGAGTAGCCCTGTGGAGTTAGTATGGCCAATCAATAACGGTTAGTGACTCTGCAGTGCACAGTTTATTTGCATTGCCTATTCTAGCAAGTCCAAAACTATGTACACAGTGCCCACTTTCCTTATTGCAAACATTTTGAGCTTTACGGTTATTGTTTAGTTTAAAACTGAAAGTCAGATTTATTGTCCTGGACATTTTGTCGAGGTAATAGCAGAGAAATTGCAGGATAATTGTTTTTGAATGTGCCAGAATACATTATGGGCCATTGCAACCATCCGTTGTAGATATGTTGATTACACACAAAATATTGTATTCTACTTTCTCCATTTCAATTATAATTCTGCTAGTCATTATTCAGGCAGTGAAGATTTATAGACTAGCTTGGAAAATTACATTTTTCAATTAAGACAAGAAAATACATGCATGGATTAAAGTAGCACACTCATGGATCATTGGTTTAATCTCCAAATAGAAATACTTCTATTGTAAAGGAAAAAGACTGCAATATGAGCAAAATCTACTGTGGATTTTCTAAGATCAGCTTATGCTATCATAAAATGAAGTTTTAGCATTGTTTTGCAGTTTATAATGAATTATGGAATACCATATGAATTTCCAGTATGGGGCCTACTTATCATGCTTTTTAAAACACTGGTGTTTCAAAAATGCTTAGGACCTGGGGTTTTCCAGATAATTTGGATTTTCATACCATAAGTCTAGTAGAAAATCATTTAAACATTAAAATCATTTACACATTAAATAAGTAGTGATTATATCTATGTTTGGATATAGTACAAGATACTGTTTTAGTATTGCAGAGAAAGATTTGTATTTTTTGATTATAATTGAGTCTATGGGAGATGGCCTTTTCGGACTAGAAGAAAAGAACTTTCATTTGAAGCAACGTAGGGGGTTCTTCACAGTCAGGACAGTGAGGTTGTGGAATGCACTGCCGGGTGATGTTGGGATGGCTGATTTAGTTAATGCCTTTAAGAATGGCTTGGATGATTTTTTGGATAGACATAATATCAAAGGCTATTCTGATACTAAACTCTATAGTTAGTATAGGTATGGGTATAAAGAATTTAATTAAAAGTAGGGAGGGGTGTGTGTATGGATGCTGGGTTTTCATTTGGAGGGGTTGAACTTGATGGACTTTGTCTTTTTTCAACCCAATTTAACTATGTAACTATGTAACTATGTAACTATGTAATTCTGAGTTTTCTGGAAAACGGGTTTCCGAATAACTTGATGTCTACCTATCCCTCTCTACTGCTGAGCTGCTGTAACACTACTGTTCTCTGCCTTGTTCCATTGACTAGAGCATTCATCATAGGCAGTTCCCCAGGCCTCTCTTCTCCAAGCTGCTGCGGGTAAAATGTATATGATGTAAGGGAATGGCATCACAGTTACATCTTGCAAGACAATCACTCTGGAGTAGAAGTATGCCACTGGTCTTAATAAGTTCAGTTGGCCTAAGGACGGCTCTTTCTCTTACACTGGGAAGCCTAACTTGAAGAGTTAAGGAATATTACAAGACTTCTGAGGAGGTTTATGCCCTATTTATTGTAAAAAAATAGCAAAAACAACGCATATTTCCTTAATAATCAATAGGCAAAAAGTATGTTCAGCATCACTGAACTAATGTTGAAGAGGAGGGTATACTGCCCCTTTAAAGGGTTGCAAAGTCAGTTAATGGATGTGCCCTAAACCCATTTACATCCAACATCTTATTTTTTTGAAGTTAATAATCTGAAGCACCAAAGAATGTAACTCGTAAAGAAGAAGTAGATAACATAACCCTACTAGACTCAACCAGACTCAAGCACCAAAAATATGTTAACATATAAAATGTTGAATAATCAAAGGCTTTTCAGGCACAATTAGAAATAATTCCATATTATTATAGTGCCCCTACAATATAAATTTGTCACGTTTTTAAATGCGTAAAATTGTAAACCAAAAATATAATAAAAAAACAACAGGAAATAAGATACAATAATTGGTTACCGAATTTTAGAATGCTCTCAAACTAATGACAGATACAATTACATTTGAGAATAGTGAAATCATTTGAGCTGTAAAATCTATTATTAAAAACAATTACCCATTTAAGGATTCTTTATTCATTGTAAAAAATATTTCCTGGTTTTTATTTTCGTTTGTCGTAGTAAATGCTTTGAGATGCCGTGACGTGGATATCCTGTTTTGGAACTTTCAAGACAGAGGACAATTGTCACATACCATCTCTATTCTTTCTGTTCACTACTCAAAGTGCTCTACCCTTCGGTCACACACATTTACTTTTCATCCACTGGTAAATAACACATTAAGGTTTCCTGTTTTCTCTCACAGCTACATTTCACATTAACAAGCAGATAAGACTTCAAGCTGCATAACTAACCACAGTGAAGTGCACTTTACCTAAAAAATCATAATGACATTATAGTTTAGAACACAAGAAAATAGGTTCCTATATACATATATTTTCCTACAGAATTATACTTACTACAAAGAAATTGTTTCTTTATTGGCTATGAGCCACATAGAAGGTTTTTTCTGTACATATATCTCAATAATTCGTGTTTTTCTTTATCCATATATCCACAATTAGATAGAATGAATGCCTCTGGACAAGCCTCACTTTTTGTATGAGGCTTTAAACCACTCCAACTTCTTTTTTGGGGAGCAACACAAGCAACATCCACTATGTAAACTAGTAGCCTACAGGAGGCTCTGTTTGACAGTGCAACTGGTTTTTATAAAATAAAAACTTACAGGACTGGAATTCAAATATAAACATCTGCTTTGAGGACACAAGGAGCAACATCCAACTTGTTGGTGGGCAACATGTTGCTCCTGAGGCACTGGTTGGGGATTACTGATCTGAACAGTACAAAAAAACTAAGGAAGGTGACAAGGAAGGCTGTAGGCAGCCACATGATAAACAATGGTAGCACAAGGATTAACCCCACACTGTGCTTTACCTCCTACACAAATCATACATATTTACAGAACCTAAAGTATGATGAGAGCTGTAGGTCAGATATGTTTGCAGAAAAAACCTTTCTCAGTTGGGAATTTGCTGAAGGCACAACTGTGGAGCAGTACATAAGGTTTACATCACCTTTTATCATACCTTCATTTAAAAAAAAAAGAAAAAGGAAACGTGTTCAGGACAATTTCAAGTCAAACTTGTGGAAATGCTGGAACATTATTTAAACAAATGTTTCTTTTGATTTGAAAAGAGCCAGTGCAAAACTATAAATAGTAGAGCAGTATTTTGTTATTTCAGTCCCTTTGCAAAATTCCTCAGATTGATGTTAAAACTTTTTTTGAATGTGTTTCTGAATTCTTGATACCAAACACAATGGTTGTCTTCCTCCCCATCCTTAAGTTACACAAAACTTTGATCTTCTTTTCTTGACTGATCATCATGATGGTAATCATGCAGGGTTAAATGCAAACAGCACTAAACCTACAATCGCAGCACTACTTCAAAGCACGTTACACTGCATTATACTGCTAAGGCCTGTGATTAAAATAAGCTGTGTAACCGTCATTTATACATTGTAATTGTAACTAAATAAACTAGCTGAAACATGTTTCTTTGTAATGAGTGTATAATGAGTGTATAGTCATCAAATCCTCTGTAGAATTCTTTGCTAATGTGTTAATGTAGTTAGCACTGCTGCACTGATAGTGAATTGTTGGCACTATACACTAGGGCCACCCAGGCAACTCAGAGGCCCAGCTTACCCCTATATGGAAGCAGCTTTGGTGTAATAATCACTAGGAAACGCCTGTAACATAGTATAGGGTAAGCTTTGATTTGTGAGAAACATTGTTATGAAGGTGGTTGAATAACAGAGAACAATTAATAATATATTTATTATATATATGTATAATATAGAGTCATTATACACAATAAAGGGTTGTGTCAGAAGCCCATCTGTTTGATGTCGAGTAGAGCCACAATATTTTTCCCAAAAATAATTTTTGGGAAAGTTCCAAAATAGAACTTTCCCAAAAGTTCTTTTTTATTGACTATTTGCAATATGGCTGTTTTCTTAATTTCAAACACCAGTGAAACCAACACCTCATTCGTATTTGTTACAAGTTCTCTGTAAAACACTGCTTAATTTTTGTATTATACTAAAGGGATACATTTCCTAATTTAGTCTTATTTTCTTAAAAATGTCCAGTTAAACATAACTGCTAAGGTTATTGATGAATTATGGAATACCACATGAATTTCCTGTGTGGGGCCTATTTATCATGCTGCTTAAAACATTGCTCAAGACCTGGGGTTTACCGGATAAGGGATCTTTCTGCAATTTGGATCTTCACCTTTTAAGTCTGCTAAAAAGCATTTAAATATTAATTAAACGCAATAACCTTGTTTTGCCTCACGCAAGGATTCATTATATCTTACGTTGGATCAAGTACAGAGAAAAAGGTACTCACTATTAGAAGCCTGAATTGTTAATTAAAATGGAGTCTATGGGGCAAATTCACTAAGATTCGAAGTTGCGCCAGGCGCAACTTCGCCGCACTTCGCCGCACTTCGCCGCACTTCGCCAGGCGTAGTTTTGCCAGCGCTCCGCAAATTCACTATAATCCGAAGTTGCGCTCAGGGGTAGCGTAAGGTTGCGAAGTTGCGCTAGCGTTGATTCGCTATGTAAAGCGAAGTTTGCATACGGCGCCAAATTCAAATTTCAATGGAGGAATACGTATCAGCACTACAAATGCCAAGAAAACCTTCAAATCATCAAATAAAAATTTTATTTTGCCCTACACATGTGCCCACTGTCTAGGTAAGTTGCCATGAGTCAGGAAATGTAGGGGGGAAGGAGGGGAGCCCCAAAAATTTTTTCGATCTTTTTCAGCCTATCACCCATCATGTAGAAAACACGCCAGCGTTTTTTGGGACTTAGAAAAAAATTTGACTTTTTTTTAAAAAAATCCCTATCTACTCTATTGCGCTTCGCCAGGTCTGAGGTGACAAAGGAAGTCTAGCGTAAAAGGTAGCGTTCAGTACACTGCGCAAGTTAGTGAATTTGCGTAGTTACGTCGCTAGTGAAAATTCGCCTGGCGTAAGGGTACGAAGTAACACTAGCGAAACTACACCAGCGTTCGTTAGTGAATTTGCGCAGTAACGAAAATGCCAAACGCTAGCGAATCAACGCTAGCATTCGGCGCTTCGGCGCTTAGTGAATTTGCCCCCATGAGAGATGGCCTTCCCATAATTTAGAGATTTCTGGATAATGGGTTTTCACTTTTCAGATAACGCATCCCATACCTGTTGTGTGTGCTATTATTATCAGTTGCGGGGGCCATGTTTTACTCTGATGAGTTTAGTGATAGGTACCATCTTCTGTCCAAAGTTATACATAATGGTGGAATGGTTGATTGTCTGTATCAATTATTCTCAGACATGGGAGTAGACTTGGGTTGATATTTCTAAATCAGCGCTGTCTGCTTTCATACAGTGAGAGCCATTGAGCTCCTGTACTTGGGGACCTGTTTATTAAACCTCAATTTTTTCTGGGCGAGTTTTTAAAGGGAAAACTTGAATTTTTAGAGGAAAAAAAACGTAAATTTGTAGAGATTTATTACACCCCAAAGCTGCTAAAAATCAATATCCAAAAATACTCAAGCTTAAACCTGTCGTGGTCATAGAGAAGTCAATGGAAAATGTCTCTTTTCCAATTTGAAGATGTGATCTGTGCTGATGTTTGTACGATAATCCAACAAAGTCAGGGTTTTTGGGCGACACCTCGAAAAAATTGTATGATTCGGGTGTCAAACTTGAAAAATTTCACATGATTTTGTCTGCACTTTTCCCGCACAGATTTTTTTTAGCTAATTTTTTGATAAATGAGTTAAATTTGTAAATGGGAGTTAGGTCAACTTTGTTTTAATAAAAAATTAGATAAATTCAAGTTTTATTAAACACCCCTCTAAGTGATAGTAGAGTTACCTATGTACTTACTATATTACTGCTATATATACCTATTACTGGTTTAGAGCTAGTTAGGCAAATTGAGCCCACTGTATCTGGCTTACAGTTTAAACTGATGCATGAGGTACATAAAGTTCAAATATACGCATACAAATTACTCACATGCGACTGGTCCGCGTCTACCCTCGTGGTGGCCCTCTGTCAGCCGGACTCCGCTCCTGGCACACTGACAACGTCCAAAATAATAGTATATAGACAGGAGCCGTAATCACCACGGGTAGTGTTAAGATAAAAAAACGTCTTTATTTCCAAGCATCTTTAAAAACACAAACAGGCATTCTCCTGGAACTGTTTAACTAAACCATGACGTGTCTAGTCACCTGACGCGTTTCGTGCCTCTCTTTGGCACTTCATCAGAGGTGGAGTCTAGTCCTAGCTCTCTGCCTTATATAGTAAATGCAATTAAAACAATATACCCTTTAAAATTAGCATATTACACTTTAGGTTTGTTATCAGGCTATAATTTCACTATGTATTTATGGGAATGTTAAACAAAATTTATACAATAGTCGGAATCCAAATTGGGGAGTATTTTTATCCAAGTATGTTTAATTCAATTCAATTTAATTTAATTTAAATTGGGGGAGTAGGCATTTCTATTCTATAAAGGAAGAACCCATACCTATACAATGTACAGGTATGGGACCTGTTATCCAGAATGCTCGGGACCTAGGTTTTTCAGGATAATGGATCTTTACATACTTTGGATCTTCATACCTTAATTCAACTAGAAAATCATGTAAACATTAAATAAAACCAATAGGCTGGTTTTACTTCCAATATGAATTAATTATATGTTAGTTGGGATTAAGTACAAGGTACTGTTTTATTATTACAGAGAAAAAGGAAATCATTTTTAAACATGGGAGACAGCATTCCCATAATTTAGAGCTTTCTGGCTAAAGGGTTTCCCGGATAACCGATCCTATACCTGTACCTCTTTTTTCCATTCAGTGTACAGGTATGGGTTCTAATATCCAAATGCTTGGAATGTGGGGTTTTCTGGTAAGGTTTTTTCCCCAAAAAAACAAATTTGCGATGCATGCACGCCGTGTGCAGGGGGGCCTGGAGGTTTGTAACCCAGTGGGCCCCCAATGTCCAGTCCGATCCTGGTCATAACTGTTGCTTTTGAATCTGACCTACGTGTTAAGGATCAAAAGCAAACTCACTGAACAGTTGTGTCTCAAGTGGCTTCCCTTAAAGTTGCTGACTAACTCAGAGTTAGAGAGCTGGAAAGCAGGGAATTAGGTTCTGGCAATTATGTTAGACATCCAGTCATTCCAGCCATTGTAGATTGCATTTTTGACTAACTATATTGGAAACATTTTTTTATTTTGCACAGTCTATTTATCCAGTTTTTTATTTTTTACACTGAACTGTTTATTTAATCATTCAATTAACGTTGTCATTGTTTTGCTGCAAATATGGGTTCATGCAACTTAATTACCATCAAGTACAAGGTACTGTTTTATTATTACTGTACAAAGAAAAAGGAAATCGGGAATAAATTAGAATTATCTGCTTACAATGGACACTCTGGGAGATGGCCTTCTTGTTATTTGTAGTTTTCTGGATATCAGTTTTCCAAATGAGAGCTCACATACCTGGATATAATTAATTCCTTCTTCCTTTGCTATCACCTATGAAGGTATTTCTTGCACTGGTAATACTTTTAAGTCACTGGAGATTACTTACTTTCTAACTAAAAACTATTCTTATCTTCTCCCATAGCTCATTTGTAGGGTAGGGTAGTGTACACAGAGCAACCCTTGTGTCCTTGTCCTAATTATCCTTTTACAAGAAGCCTTTGGCTAGTGGTTCTGGCATAGTGGTTACGTTGCAACTGTGCACATAGCCAACAATGGAGGTTTTACATTTATCACGGTGACTGACAGCAGCACGAAGGCTTTCATTTTTTGTCTCTAAAGCTGGCCATAGACGCAAAGATCTGATCGTACGAATCGAGGATTCGTACGATTTTCGGAACGTGTGTGGAGAGTCCCGACATTTTTCGTCTGGCGGAGATCGGTCGTTTGGTCGATCGGACAGGTTGGAAAATTTCTGTCGGCTGCCGATAATATCTCTGCGTGTATTGCCGATCGTACGATTTTCAGTGGGAGACTGTCACTAGCTTTGGTTGGACATAGATATCGTACGATTGCTGTCAGGGGCAGAACATTTCTGATCTGTTCTTTTACTAATCTGACTGGTAAGACTTTGATCTGAATGGTTAGTGGCGGGTCGGGAGATGGGAAAGTCCGATCGTATGATGATTCGTACGATCGGATCTTTACATCTATGGCCAGCTTAAGCCTGAAGTAGAATTATATAGTATAATGTTTTATCTTATACAGTAAGGACCTTAATTATGAAAATCTTCGGATAATTTTATTTAACAAAAAGTCAGAGCAAACTAGAATCCTCCATTTGACCTTATTTGTTATTTTAAAAAGTGTGATTTAATCTGATTGGGGAAAAACTCGATAAAATCGTGTGAAAATCAGAATCATGAGATTTTTCTGGATTTTTCCCCTGAATTGCTCATACAAATCATGCGTTTTTTTTCAGGCTTTTTTCTGAAAAGACCGAATTTTTCGGGCTAATTCCAGTGCAGTCCACAGAAACTTCCAAAAATTATAGGGACCTCTCCCATTGACTTATATACAACCTCATCAGGTCTGAGTTGCCAGAGTTTTGGTCCTGCGTTTTTGACATTCAGACTTTAATAAATAACCCCATGACTAATACAAGTTTCTACTGTTTAATCTGCATTTGATACCTTGTTTAATACACTTATTCTGCCGCCTTTTTTTTTAAAACAACCAAATGTCTGGTATTCCCTAAAAGATATAGAAATGGTTGCAGCCAGGTGTTGTGGCAGGGTCTCAAATTGCAATATTTAAAGGGCCAGATTTATATCTGAATATACTTTTTGCTCAAAATGGATTTGCTATTGACTAGGAGATGCTTCATGCCAAGGTTACTGCAAAAAACATTTATATATATTAAAAAAAAGGTTTATAAATTAGAAAAAAACACCCCTTAGAAATTGAGATTCCCTGATTTATTTAGCTGGGACAGCTTGGGAACATTTTTTTTTAAATAAAAAAGTGTGACAGAAAAAATGCACGCAAAAGGGGACACTGTACTTCATCACTGCACTGATTTACTGGAACAAGCTTGCCAGTTTTATATGATTAGCAGGTACATATAACAACGTGCATCGAGTTGAAGAGGTTTACTCCATTTGTGTACATAGCATTGAACTATGCAGTAACATGTTGTGGTTCATCTGAAGTGATAATGTGCAAACATCAGGACATTCAGTAAAAACCATTAGTGTTACAGCCCCACAGGGCATGCTTGTGAAATAACAACAGATTGGGGGAGGCAGAATGCTGACACAGAAATTAGCAGATAGTGGCTATGGACAGTAGTCCTTCACTATAACTGCCTGCAGGAATGTTTCATCTAAGTCATGGCATCTAGGATAATCTATACCAATTCACACACACTACAACAGAAAGTTGTGCCTACATCTACATGTTTATTTTGCCTCAGTTAATTTGCCGTAACTCTTGCAAATTAAGGTTTTCTTTGCCATCCTATTTGTTCTGTTTAAAGAAGTACATACAGATATCTAATGACACTGGTCTGATACTGATATGAGAGAAATGTATATTTTAAAAATGGAAATTCTTATAGTCAAATCAGTTCAGCCTGCAACTTCAGGCTGTTTTGCTCAGAAAAACGTTTGTTTTTTATAACATTTAATTATTGTTCCTGCGAGTGGAAGCTGCCATTTTGATTGACCCAGCGATTAAACTTGCCTTAATGTTAGTGCCCCTGATTGGTCAAATTTATACCAATATATATATATATGGAAGTGTTCTTGTGACCATCAGGTAATGGTCACATCCATATTACCAAAGCCCTACTACCCCTTCTAAAACATGGGGAGGCCCATTTATCAACATTCTCATTTTAGTGGTTTTAGAGTTTTTTTTAAAGCTACGATTAAACTCTTTTTCTCTAAAATCACAAATGCCTTGAGATTTAATAAAAGATCCAAAAAAGCACGTGTTTTTTAAAAAAAAATGCAGAATGGTGAGCTAAGAAATATGAAAAAGTTTTTTTGGGCAGTGAAAAAATATCCAATAACCTCTAAGACGCTGAATGGCTAAAAAGGTGCTTTTGTATTAGAGTTTTTAGTGGTTTTTACACTTCATAAATCTCAAAATACAGAAATAAAAAAAAAAACATTTTTAGAGAAAAAGTTAATAGAAATTTGAATGTTAGTAAATAGGCCCTTTAGAGCAACACCTGTTTTGGGTTGAAATGCCACCACTGATTGATTTAAAATAAATTAAATTTACATAAATGTACATTTAATCATTCCATAAATATTATTATATTAAAAGCACTGTCCACATGGTCCTCCTCAAATTGCTGCTGAGGGTTGCTCTTGTGAAGATCACCTGATTCCCCACTCCATTAAAAACCCTGAGGCTAGTTCCCCTCACATCACACCTCTTTTAACCTGCCTTATAGTCACTACCCCTAGCCTCAATCCTAAACTTCCGGACACTGCCCCAATAACTTGGCTGTGCCTTAGATACAAGAATCCCTATCGGGTGCAGCGATAAAATGGTGTCTGTTGCACATTGCATCTTATGCCTAAGCCTTAGCTCACCACTCACTGAGACCTAAACTACCTTAAAGGGACCACTTCCTAGCACTGTCATGGCCCCTTACCTCCACCGTCCTGTTCAGTCGCGGGGACATGAGTTGTTTTAGAATCAAATTGAATCTGGCCCATAATTTCAGTTTAAACAATAATGTCATTAGCGCCTCTTGACACATGCAACAGAAGTCTAGAAATACCGCCATGTAGTGATGAGCAAATCTGTCCCATTTTGCTTCACCGAAAAATTGACGAAACAACGAAAAGTTTGTGAAACGCATTGATGTCAAAGTTTTGATGTGCGTCAATTTTTATGCACGTGACTTAGCTGGTGGTAATTCCAAGGTTCCTTTGCATGAATACGAGATGCAATACTAACACGTCATTCAGCAGCCTAGACAGGTATAATAGTTCTCCCCTCAGGTACCTTTAATTAATGCCATTAATGTGCAGTATGTGTAATTTAGCATGCATGGTTGCATTTGTAAATGAACCCTTAGGTGTAAGACAACTTAGGTGCAATTGTTAAGTCTATAATGTCCTAACGTGCATACTTTGAGGGGAATGTAATTAAAGTCGCAAAGAGCAAAACAATTCGTGCCGATAAGACTAAAAATCCACATCTCGCAATGTAATATTGTTTCTTAAATTGTTATTGCATTGGGAATTGTAATTGTGCATTGCGAATTGTAATTGCGCACTCTTAAAGAAGTGTTTGAGGGTGTCATAATCTTTTGGAGCAAACTTAACGACTTTTTCAGTAAGAAGTTTTATTACATTGACTGCGCATTGTCGCAAACTATAAAATTCGCAAACGGCCGTCGTTTCCGTGCTTGCAAAAGCTATATTAAATTCGCACAAAGCAAAAATTTTTGCTCAAAGGCATAACTTTTTGCATTGCGAATAGTTTTTCTGTTAACGACTTATATTACATTCCCCCCTTTGTGTCTAGCAGCTGTGCCTCTCAGTAAATGAATCCCTTTTTCTACAAAGACAGGATATCCTCACTTTACACACATGGAACACTAATAATGCAAATTACAATACATCTGCTACTGATACTACTACTATTACAGGTATGGGACCTGTTATCCAGAATGCTCAAGACCTGGGTTTTCCGTATAACAGATCTTTCTGTAATTTGGATCTTCATATCTTAAGTCTACTAGAAAATCAAATAAACATTAAATAAACGCAATAGGCTGGTTTTGCTTCCAATAAGGATTAATTATATCTTAGTTGGGATTAAGTACAAGCTACTGTTTTACTACTACAGAGAAAAGGGGAATCGTTTTTTAAAATTCGGATTATTTGGATAAAACGGAGTTTATGGGAGATGACCATTCCGTAATTCAGAGCTTTCCGAATAACGGATCCCATACCTGTACTTACAATGATACATTAAGGGGCCCATTCACCAAGCTTAAGTGAAGGATTCGAAGTAAAAAAACTTCGAATTTCGAGTGTTTTTTTGTGCTCCTCGACTATCGAATTGGCTTAAAATCGCCTGAGATGAATGATTCGAATAGATCGAGCGCAAAAACGCTGCGACTATTCACCATTCGATAGTAGAAGTACTGGATTGAGCGCAAAAACGCTGCGACTATTCGCCCATTCGATAGGCGAAGTACTGTCTTTTTTAAAAATACTTCGACTGCCTACTTCGCCACCTAAAACCTACCGAATTGCTTTAAAAGCCTATGGGAAAGTCCCATAGGCTTGTTTTCCAAGTTTTTGATCGAATAAAAAGGCATTCGATCGAATGAAAATCCTTTGAGCGAATATTCAATTGAGCGCCTATTCGCCTGGCGAATATTCGCCAATTCGACTATTCGCCAGCGCGTAAATTCACCTGAATTGCCTATTCGATTCTATTCGATTCTATTCCCCAGTCGGATTTCAAGGGATTTAACCCCTCGAAATTCGAACCTTGATGAATTTGCCCCTTAAAATCACTTTTTTTTCAAAATGTATTAGTATAAAAGAGGGGAAAAACATCCACTGCTTTAATATTCTAAGCAAAACATTCTGAATAGTTTGTTCTGGTCACATTTTCTTTGGGTGAACAGAAAGGCCAAACATTCCTTTGTCACTAATTTAGCAAAGAATTGCTCTAAAGGTCCAGCAACAATAAGACCTAAAATATCATAATAGGGATAAACAATGAGGATGACCAAGTCTAAAAAAAAAGTTTGGTTAACCAGTAACTTTGCATTGCCTTCCTGCATAGGGAATGGGAGGGACTGCCGTCACTTCATCTCTAACAACAGATTGCCAGTTAGGAAAAAGGAAATGACAATACACTGCTGGCTGCTTAGAGTCAGGGATCATTGGGCTACAGGGGTTTAAGCTGAAACAAGAAAACTGTAGTTGAAGGAATGTCCCTGAGCTGCATTCTCCTTCAGAAAGGGCAACCATTTTTGTAGCTGGGAATTTTGTAGCTGGTCTAAGATTCCTGTGGCTACACAAGTCTGAGTATAGGTTTTATATAAAGTCACTGGGCAGCTATGTTTTGCAGGAGGATTTTATGTGTGACTGTAATCATCTGGACAGAAATACATCGGCTGGAAGGTGAGTGTCATTTGTATGTGCTTCTGATAAATGTAATTGTATTTAACTGTGACAGTATGGCAGATTTTAGGGGCAACTTTAGTAAGGCTAATAATATTGGCTTAAGTCTGAAGAGAAAAGTAAGATGTTATGAGCTACTGTATATATGGCACGTATGTGTATAAGGGAAAGTAATACTATTCTAATATATGTTTCCATGCTTTGTATGTATATGGAATCACCAAATGTTGCCTTGCCTTCATTTGTTGTTTCTGAGCCTCCGATAAAGTTTGGAAAGTTGTAGGTTTTTTTTTAATTTTTATTATCAGTTATAAAATGTCATTTGCTGCTAATCTTTGCCCGATTTTAAATCAAAACTGCATTTTAGTTTTATACACTCCAGATGAATCAGATGAATCCCAAAGAGAAGGGTTGTGTGTAGCCCAAAGCCAAGAACAGACTTTTGTGGCTCTTACACAAGCACCCAAGAAGCCTGTACACAGAAACATCTGCCAGGTGGAAGGCAGCAATTACACAACATTAGCATGTAAATCACTGGAAGTTATCTCTCGTAATAGAACTGAAGCTATCAAGTTCCAGTGCAGGTGCCCAAAATGTCCTTGTGCTGTTCATTGTAATGAATATACAACTTGTACAACTAAGCACACATTATCATTATATTCTAAATAATATATGTACTTTTCATGTTCATCTCTGTGATAATATGCTAAGGGAGGGATGGCGAACATAGGCATGTGGCATAAGATGCGCCGGTGTTTCAAGTTGTCTCTAGAAGGATCAAATGGTAAACAATGGCAGACAGAACAATTGTTGCTCTTCTATTTAGCACTATTCAGCAGCACATCTATCTCCTCTCCAACTAAAGTGTTTACTAGGATGTTTTTGTTCTTGCCAAGTGGCAATCAATTATTTTCCATCTGTTATGTGGCTGAAAAGCATTTGTCAATGCAAAAGCAAACATGTTTTATAAAACCACATCTAAAATACTCATATATTACTGTATTTGTCCAATGGTATATTGGGTTATTTGATACAGTTTTTTTTTTTGGGGGGGGGGGGGTTGCCAACAGCTTGATCAACACATTATAAAAAAAACCATGAAGAACTTTTGACAAGCTTTGACAAAGGGCCCTGTATAGGCCCAAAATGTTGCCACTTTCTTATGAGCACCTGTCACTAGTTCAACTGCATCAGTAGTGCCATTGGTATTTTGTTTTATTTGGATACACTTTTGGGGCCTTTGGCAGCTTATGGGCCTTATGCCTGACTGCACCTGACACCAAACTGGTGTTGAACACTGGTAGAAGCACTCCAATTTGGGATTCTTCACATCCTTGTTATTCATAATAAGAAAGTTGCCAGGGACCTGGTTCAGTGCATAATTGCATGTCCTGAGTGTGCTGTATTTTTGATATTCCAGTTTCGGAATCCCTGCCTAATCTTGACTATGTTGTTTGATGTCTTCCATGACCTGTGCTTGAATTTTGACTACGAGCCTGCTTAGCCTATACCATGCCATTAAACTAGTTGCCAAATCTCCCAGCTTCATCCTAAGCCCATATTTGCTGGTCCTGCCATTCTGCCATTCTGGTACTGTCCAACTTCTTTCATTTTGGTAAACTATTATGCATGAAGCCTCCAACCACAAGGGAATATTTATCAAAGTTAGAAGAGAATTACACAGGCCTATTCATTTTTGGATTTAATTTTCATTGATTTAGGATTTATATAGGATTCTAGCAAACTGTCAACAGTATGACCAGTATAGTGAAAATTGTCCAAACTTCCCAACCCTTTCTGGGAATGTATGGGAAGCTTTTAAGACCTCCCTAATTAACCTAGCTCTGTGCATTTTCTTAGGAACAGTTGGAAGTCACATTGAATATACAGGAAAATCAGTAACTTGTGAACAATTGGTCTGTTCACAAGATCATTACAAGGAGTAATTAACTTCTTGTTGATGATCTGGATGTTGGGGCAGATAGTCACTAGAAATAACAATGGCAATAAAATGTCAATGACGATAAAAATCATTGCTCAAACTGACCAATGAACCAACCAAATTAGACATACTGTATATATATCATATGTAGTTAAAAAAACTTAGAAGCAGATTGTGTACACACTTGGCTCAATACTTCACTGTAAATTTTAAAAATAAACAGTGCACAATTATAATTATGGTATGGCTGACATGTATTGTAACATAGTAAGTTAGGTTGAAAAAAGACACAACATCCATCAAGTTTAACCTTAAGTCTGTACATAACCTGCCTAACTGCTTGGTGATCCAAAGGGAGGCAAAAAAAAACAATTTGAAGCCTCTCTGATTTTCCTCAGAGGGGGAAAAAATCCTTCCTGACTCCAAAATGGAAATCGGACCAGTCCCCGGATCAACTTGTTCTATGAGCTATCTTCCATAAACCTGTATTCCCCCACTTGCTAAAAAGCCATCCAACCGCTTCTTAAAGCTATCTAATGTATCAGCCAGCACGATCAATTCAGGGAGAGAATTCCACATCTTCATGGCTTTCACTGTAAAAAAAAACTCTCTGAATATTAGACAGAACCTCCTTTTTTCGAATCAGAAAGGGTGCCCTCTTGTCAGCTGGAAGGACCTACTGGTACATAAAGCATCAGAGAGGTTATTGTATGATTCCCTTATATATTTATACATAGTTATCATATCTGCCCTCCACATCTTCTCCAGTGTGAACTGGCCCAACTTGGCCAGTCTTTCCTCATAGCTAAGATTTAACCTTTTACCATCTTAGAGATTACGGTATTTTTGAAGTGTATTCACCAAGCTTTGTTTTAATAAATGCCCAATATGTACCAGCTGCAGGTACACAATCACATACTTTATCTTATACATACAAAGGGATTGATCAATCCACATTCCCCAGGCTTCTGTTTTACAAGTTATTTATTCTTTGCAAAATGAAATGCTGAAACTTGCTTACTTATCAGATAAATAATTCAGCTCTGGAAAATAAATCAGTTTAGTTCTAGACGGGGTCATTATTTTTTGAGCCCAAAATGCCTGTTTGAGGTTGTTGGTATTAATCTCTACACTTGAAGCAATACGGTTATATATGCAGTCACAAATAATATTGCATTCATATGTCAAGTATTTTCTCCATATTGCAACACAGCAGGCTTAACAGTTTTTGTGGTAGGAGATTAAATCTTTAGATATTGAATGTATTTACTAATCTGCAGCAGAGTAAGGACCAAACAGGGGCTTAATTCCATCTGTGCAGAAGACGTAGCAAGATGCCAGTTCCTACTGTATATAAATACGAATGAAGTTCATTAGTCATTTTTTTCCAAACTGATCCTTATATTTTATTATTGTAAAATAGTATTCTACCAATAATGCTGTCCATACATAGGCATTTATCCTTGTTTGACAACATATGAGCAGATCTTTGCCAAATTTAGATACCCAGGTGGGTTGCCAAACAAGGCATCCAATCTTTTGGCTCATAGGTCAATGACTGAATCACTTAGAGGCCCAATGCAATCCTGTTGGAAGGCCTACCAATTATTGTATTGCATACATTAATATGGTAGTTACTGGCTGAGTATAATAGCTGTTTTGTGTCAATTACATTTGAAGAGCTTCTGATGAGATTATAGGTTTCATATAGGAATACAGTCTCACTTAAATGGAAGCAAATGTTGCACCTATGGACACCATTCATTAAAGGTACCTGTGTCAAAACACTTTTTGCACTTTTTGTAAAATTGTGCTAAGCACCATTGCATCCATCCACATTTTTTTTGCTGCAAACTACTGATGCTAGGGGAACCCAGGATTCCCACAATGAATTATGTCAATAGGCAATAGACCTGTGGCATAATACAATTTTAACTCCAAGCACAGGAATTACACATTCCCAGTTCTGAAAATGTAAGCTATAGTTTGCATAAGATTCAAATCCATTATGTTTTCTATGTTCTATATTGGGCTGCGTAGCTCTAGGACCAAGGAGCTCTGCACTTTCCGCAGCTGCACATTGAAATATGTTTTCCTTCTACTCAGGGGCTGGTAAAAACATCTGCTAATAGGCCTAGAGAGCCTGCCTTTTGGCATGCCCTGTTTACAGAAGAGGAGTAAGCAATATTTGGGCTTCTAAGCAGCCGCAAAATATTCTTGAATAGAAACTGAGCCCATGTAGCTACATACTTTCCTACATGCTGCATATAATTAGGGGACATAAAACAAACAAGATGTACTGACATATTTATAAATTCACTGGCATCTAAATTGCAAATTAATCATGTCAAATTTGTGTTGTTTATCTTTTATAGGCTCAAAAACCCGATCAGATGATTTTCCACCCCGTATTATTGAACATCCTTCAGACTTGTTTGTGAAGAAGGACAAGCCAGCCACATTGAATTGTCGGGCAGAGGGCAATCCACAGCCCACTATAGAGTGGTACCGTAATGGAGAGCATGTGGAGACCAGCACAGATGATAAAACCCTGCGTTCCTATGTTCAGCTGCCAGAAGGACCACTTTTCTTCTTAAGTCTTAACCAACGCAAAGGCAAATCTGATGAAGGGGTTTACACTTGTGTGGCTAGAAACCATCTAGGAACGGCATTTAGTCGAAATGCTTCTCTTTACGTTGCTGGTAAGTTGACAAACTTTAAAAGTTTTGAAAAACCTGCAGCATGCCACAAAACTTGCATATGCATTTGGGAAAGAATGCAATTTTCTATTAAGGAAACTACATCTCCAAGAGGTATATTTATTAAAATTAGAGGAGAAATTAGAGGAGAATTACACAGGATTTCATTTTAGGATTTTAATTTCATTCATTTAGGGCTCCCCTCTAGCAAACTGTGCACTGTATGATAAATATGTCCCTGTTGCTTGCTAGAATCAGATCACCTGCTGCCCTGTCCTATGGGGGCCTACACCTTACTCATACTCCCAGACCTGGCAACAGACCTGGAGGTGGGGTAGGTTTGCTTCTCTCTCCCCGCTGTACTTTTAAAGTTCTTCCACCTGTTCCCTCTTTATCATTCTCCTCATTTGAGGCTCACTGCATTAGGCTCTTTTCTCCGGTTTCACTGTGCATTGCTGTTATATATCGACCACCAGGACCAACTGCACAATTTCTGGACAACTTTGCTGCCTGGCTTCCTTACTTTCTTTCATCTAACATACCTTCCATCATATTAGGTGACTTTAATATACCCGTTAACAACATTAACAACTCTTCTGTCTCTAAACTTCTTTCACTAACCTCCTCCCTAGGCTTATCTTTGTGCTCAGACTCCCCCTCTCACTCCAATGGTAATGCTCTGGATCTCATATTTACCAGACTCTGTTCAACCACCAATTTTACTAACTCACCATTTCCCCTCTCTGATCACAATATGCTCACATTTCAACTCTCACTAACTCCCTCCTCACCCCCTGCTATTCCCCAAACACGTACCTACCGTGACTTGCAAGCTATAGACGTGTCACATCTCTCTTCTTCCTTTGACTCTCTTCACTCTAATATCTCAGCCATCTCATGTCCTAATGTGGCTACCTCTGTCTACTATAGTACTCTCACCACTGCCCTAAATGAGCTTGCTCCTTTAAAAACTAAACGTTCTAGACCCAAACCACTTCAACCTTGGCATACTGCTCATACAAAAGCGCTCCAAAGACACTCACGTGCACTTGAGCGTCGCTGGCGCAAATCCCGTTCAGAATCAGACTTTTGGAGCTACAAATCTGCCCTGCGCTCCTTTAACACCAGCCTCTTCCAAGCCAAACAAACATACTTTACTTCACTCATTAACTCCCTTTCTAAAAAACCAGCACAACTTTTCTCCACCTTTAACACTCTCCTTTCCCCTTCTCCACCCCCTCCATGCACATCTGTCTCTGCTCAAGATATTGCTGAGCACTTCAAAAACAAAATTGACACTATCAGAAGGGACATTACACTACTCAACCCCCCTAGACTTCCACCACCCTCCCTCCACACTCCCCAGTCCCTCCTGTGCTCCTTCACCCCTGTCACTGATGAGGAAGTCTCAAAGCTTCTGGCCTCTTCTCACCTTACCACCTGCCCGCTTGATCCAATTCCCTCAAAACTTCTCCGCAATACCAATCCGTGTCTAATCAAAGCCTTAACTCACCTATTTAATCTTTCCCTCTCAACTGGACTGTTTCCTTCTCAACTAAAACATGCTCTTGTCACCCCCATCCTGAAAAAACCCTCTCTTGATCCCTCCAATCTTGACAACCTCCGACCTATCTCTCTGCTACCTTTCATCTCTAAACTACTTGAGCGCCTAGTCTACAACCGACTTACCTCATTCCTCTCTGACAATAACCTGCTGGACCCCCTACAATCTGGTTTTAAGCCACAACACTCCACGGAAACTGCCCTGACTCGACTGACTAATGACCTTTTAACCGCTAAAGCCAACAATCACTTCTCACTACTAATACTGCTTGACCTCTCAGCCGCATTTGACACTGGAGATCACCCTCTCCTCCTCCAGTCCTTCCAGTCACTTGGCCTTCGTGACACAGCCCTGTCTTGGTTCTCTTCTTACATCATCAATCGTTCCTTCAGTGTCTCCTACAATGGAGTAGCATCTTCTCCCCTACCTCTTTCTGTTGGAGTTCCCCAAGGCTCTGTCCTGGGACCACTACTATTCTCCCTCTATACTTCCTCCCTTGGCAAATTAATAAATTCTTATGGTTTCCACTACCACCTCTATGCTGACGATACTCAGATCTATCTCTCATCTCCTGATCTCAACCCAGAACTCCTAACTCGCGTCTCCTCCTGCCTGTCCGCTATCTCTACCTGGATGTCACAACGCTACCTTAAATTAAACCTCTCTAAAACTGAAATGGTTCTCTTTCCTCCAACTAACAACAGTAGCATCCCCGAAGTATCCATCATAGTTAACAATTCCACTATCACCCCCTCTCCCCAGGCCCGGTGCCTTGGGGTTATCCTAGATTCTGCCCTGTCATTCACTCCTCATATCCAGTCACTTATTAAATCTTGTCACTTCCACCTAAGGAACATATCCAAAATACGATCATTTATCACCCAAGACGCTGCCAAAATTCTTATTCACTCTCTCATCATATCGCGTCTAGACTACTGTAACTCTCTTTTAATTGGCCTCCCCCTCCAGAGACTGTCACCTCTCCAGTCCATAATGAACACTGCTGCGAGGCTCATACACCTCAGCAACCGCTCCTCCTCTGCCTCGCCATTCTGTCAATCCCTGCACTGGCTTCCGTTACCTTTCAGAATCAAATTCAAATTAATGACACTGACTTTCAAAGCACTTCATAACTCTGCCCCACCCTACATCTCTAAACTCATCTCTATATACTCACCCACTCGCTTACTACGCTCCTCTACTGACCTGCTACTCAACTCTTCTCTCATTACCTCCTCACATGCTCGCATTCAAGACTTTGCAAGGGCTGCACCCCTCCTCTGGAACGCTCTCCCACGGTCTGTCCGACTTTCTCCCAACCTTTCTACTTTCAAGAAATCTCTGAAAACGCACTTCTTTCGAGAAGCCTACCCTCACTCTGCTTAACTACCAAACGCAATACCACATTTCTCACCCACTTAATTCGATCTTGCCCACTCCCACACCTTGTGTATTACTCCCTTCCCTTTAGACTGCATGCCTATGCATAGGGCCTTCCTCACCTTTTTGTACCTGTATTGATTGTGATGTTTGTTACTCCATATATTCTATGTATGTAATTCATGTGATGTAGTTGTATAATCACATTTACTTTACAGTGCTACGCAATATGTTGGCGCTATATAAATACATGTTAATAATAATAATAATAATAATACATTAACCTGACATTGCACAAGAATCTCTACTGCTTTAGAAATTTAAGTGGCTTTTCTGGCAGATGCTCTGTCAGTCACACATGACACACATTCTACTTTCCTATGTATCAGTAACACTTTCCCACACGTGCTCTTAAAGGAGAAGGAAAGTCTAAAAGAGAATAAGGCTAGAAATGTTGTATTTTGTATACTAAACATAAGCATGAGCTTACTGCACCACAAGCCTAGTCAAACAAATGATTTATGGTTTCAAAGTTGGCCACAGGGGGCTGTCATCTTGTAACTTTGTTAAACATCTTTGCCTGACCCTGACCCTGCACATGCTCAGTGTGGTCTGGGCTGCTTAGGGATCGTCATAAACAAAGCTGCTTGAATTCTGCATAGCTGGGAAGTAAGGTGGGGCTCCCCCTGCTGTTCATAAGTATGATTGTTTCCCTGCTCAGCAGTTAGGGACCGTCCGACAACTCCTATCCATAGCAGTAAATGAAGGGAGAATTTCACTGCATACAGTCAGGTTTCTTATAAAAACGGTACACATTTTTTAATTAAAGTATATTGGAGATAGGTTTCTTTTTCATTAAAGAAAGTAAAAATGGGATTTTATTTTTTTGCCTTTCCTTGTCCTTTAATGCAACTAGATTCAATTGTTTGCAGCCATTATTATTTTACAACTTGTATTAAATAACGGCTAACAATACTTTATTTCCATGTGCCGAGACAGCATTTTGTTGGGTATGATTGTCACAAAAGAATGAGCCAGATCCAGTATTTTCATAATTTAATCAGGTCAGCTAAAGCTTCAGTCAGTATAGCTAAAATTAGCCTAAAGTCCCTACTATAAGATATACCATTTCCAAAAAATGTGTGTAATTTATGTATACAATGTAGATGAATAGGCAAAATTCTGGGTGCATTGTGTACTAATCAACAAGATTCAAATAGAGTAGAGAATACAAAAGAAACCTCAAAATACCCAGAACCCACCCTCCCTTAAGAGAATGGGGAGGTCATAGATAGTGACCCTAGCTTTTCCTGGTCTCTTTGATTTACATCCCTCCCCTACCACACACTGCTCAGGCCTTACAGTTGACATCCCCACCAACCTGCAGAAAGTTGAAGCAGAGGATCCTCGTCTTTACAGGGGTTATATACTAAACTCTGAATTTATCTCATTATTTTATTACTAAAACCACGACCAAACTCCCATGCCCGATTTGACTTTATTTATTAATTAAAAAACTCGAATTAATCGGTTTCGGGAAAAAAACAGATAAAATCGAGCATAAAACCGAATTGTCTGTTTTTGCCCGAAAACCACAAATGTTTTCACACAAACCACGATAATTTCAAATTGGCGTTGGTGCTTCTCCCATTTACTTATACAGGACCTCAAAAGGCATGAGATGGTGGATTTTCTTATTCTGGCTTTTTGCAGTATTGGGGTATAATAAATTTAGAAACATTTTAGTTTTTTTTCCATGAATAATTTGAGTTTTTGCCTTAAAAAGCCCTAACAGATGAATTTAAGGTTTAGTAAATAACCCCCTAATAGTAATGTGTAAATCAGGAGAGGGCAAAGTGGGTTTCTTTTTTATTGAGGTCCAAATGACACAAGATAAGATGAAGAGCTAGATTTATAAACACTCTCTCTGTAACCATAGTGCTTACATTGTAAGCATACAGACATTTCTTTTATACTGTATATGCTCTACTGTTCACCTATGGTCTAGCTATATATATATATATATATATATATATATATATATATATATATATATATATACACGTTAGTCCTTACCTTTTATAAAACACATTTTTACATTTTTAAGACCTGTGAGTGCGGGTCATTTCTCTATGGATATATATATACATGAACAGTGTATATATGCACAGTAAAAAAAAATAAGCTATTTAGATTCAACTTAAGCAGCAAGCTTTATATTTTTCTTTTTATCTAGAAGCAAAGAAAAGTAGCTTGTAAAACTAAAGTAGCTTAGTAGCTTAGCAAATCAGTTTAAATGGCCATTTGTAAACATCACATACTTTTAATTCAAACATATTTTCTAAAAATACATTTATCTTTTCCAGTTCTGGTTATTTATATTTAAAGAGTTACAAAAGGCAATCACGCGGTGTGAAATAAAAACCAAATAGATTATACACACTTATTATGATAACACAGAAAAAGCATGACATTTTTGTATTGAATTTTAAGAACAACATTTCATCTCATTTGACTTTTTAAATATTGGTAATCCCAAGAGTCTAAAAACATATCATTGTCAATTATTTTATGTATATGCTAACCCCTGTATAATGTTATCGAAATGGAGACTAAGGCAGATTTTATATGAAATGCTAAATTGTTGCAGTATCATGTGAAAGTCATAACATAGCCCGATAATCTAACCAGTATAACAAAATTGGCATCCTCTATTTAAAGGGAATGTCAACCCCCAAAATAATTTTTTGCCTGATAAAAGAAAACATATTTCTAAGCGTTTAGCGTTAGTTATTTGTATAAAATAATTTTTGTATATGTATTGCTATAGAAAGCAGTTTTGTCTGGCACTTTCTATTCTCTGCCCTAGTGGAAACAATGTCAAGGCAGCTGATTAACAGACCTGTTCTCTGCTGAGGCAAATGCTGCTTTCAGTAGCATTTATGCTTTAAAAGCACTGATATTTTTCAATAAATGTATATTGGAATGTATATTGGAATGCATGTTTTCTTTTATTAGGCACATTTTTATTTTTGGTTTGACTTGTCCTTTAATTGTATGAGAAGGGTATGAGAAGGTATCCTCAATCTATCCAGTTAAATGGCCAATGCAAGAAAATCTTCCAGTAAGAATCCTGGCTGCTATCTGAATTTAATGGGGTGGGTCACCTTTACGTTAACTTTTAGTATGTAATGGGATGGTCTATTTATAACAACTATGCAGTAAGTTTTCATTATTTCTCTTTTTTATAGTTTTTGAACTATTTGCCTTCCTCTTCTGACTCTTTCCAGCTTTCAAAAAAGGGGTTCACTGATCCCAGCAGCCAAAATAATTTCTCTATAATGCTACAATTGTATTGCTGTTGTTGCTATTTATTACTTATCTTTCTGTGCAGGCCGTCGACTATTCATATTCCCGTCATTTGTTCAAACCACTGCCTGGTTGCTAAGGTAAATAAGACCCTAGCAACCAGGTAGCTGCTAAACCAAAATCCAACCAAATTGGAGAGCTGATGAAAAAAAAGCTAAATAACTGAAAAACCTTAACAAATAATATAATGAAGACCAATTGCAAATTATCTTAGAATATTAATGTCTGCATCATACTAAAAGTTAATTTAAAGGTGAACAACCCCTGTAAAATTGTCTATTTTTTTTGCCAACTTTTTGTGACTTAAATAGGTGAAAGCAAAAAGTAAAGCAAAAAAAAAAAAAATTACATTTTACATGAAACAGAAATAATTATGAAAAAGAGACAAGTAGCCGGTTAACATTATTGAGCAATGTGCCCCAAACATGTTTAAGTGACCTATGCTCCCCAAGTGTGCTCTCTAACCAAAGGACGTATTATATAACGGTGGTGTAATTGTCAGCCAGAGACACACATGCATACTGAATCTATTCTTTTTTTCTTCATCCTTTCAGGGGAATTAAATTTTATGGCTAATAAGAAAAACACTGAATAACAGTTTAATTAGCAGTGCAATTAATTCCTGTCAGATATTGAGATGCTGAGCCTTTAATTAACACTTCTTTAGTTGTCAGTTTTTTATCCCTTCTTTTGGCTCCCATGGGTTTTCTATCTCTCCCACTGAGGGTCAGTGTTTATAAATATTCATATCGACAAACAAAATGGAAGACTTTTTTTTATTTCAAAGAACACAACAATGCATTCATTTAATAGTGTTCTTTATAAAAAGAATCAATCAAAAATAAAATTACAAACTGTGTCTTTTTAGTTGCAAATTAAAGAGCTAAATAATTGTGGGTTTATTGATGCCCCCAGCGTATTACAATAGAACAGCTGAATTAATTCCTTCCTCTTTAAAGAAGTAAAACATGGGAAACTGTTGCAATGATCTGTTTTTATCTAGTGTTTTTTTTAATTAAAAGGACTGCAAAGTTTAATAATAAATTGCTCATTTATAAAAACATGAATACAATCATATAGGCAGTAAGAATTTGTTTGATAACCACATTTTACCTATGCAAAACGATATAAACTGTAACTGTTCATAAAAGATATGCACTACCATTTTAAAGTAGTGATGGGCGAATTTATACGTCAGGCGCGAATCTGCTGCTAATTCGCTCAATTCGCTGCTGGCTAATAAATTAGTGAAACGCCCACAAAAATTCCCTGGGTCAAAAAAAATGGATGCCCATCACTATATTTAACACCAACAAATGAAAGTGCTTTAAAGTAATGAATAACTAACATCATGTAGTGTTGCCCTGCACTGGTAAAACTGATGTGTTTGCTTCAGAAACACTACTATAGTTCATATAAACAAGCTGCTGTGTAGCAATGGCGGAATTTGAAAAAAGGCTATATGGCACAGGTTAAATAGTGGACAAAAGATAACGACATTATGTTCTACAGAGTTTATCTGCTGTATAACCTGACCTTTTTGAATGGCTAGCCCCCATTGCTACACAGCATCATGTTTATATAAAAAATAGTAGTGTTTCTGAAGCAAACACAGTAGTTTTACCAGTGCAGGGCAACACTACATTATATTTTTATTACTTTAAAACCCTTTTATTTTTTAATTTTACTGTTCCTTTAAAGGGATAAAAAAAATTCAAATCATTTCTTGTACCTTGGAACTGCTTAGAAAGATCCATGATCTAGATTCAGTGCAGTGGAGTAACTAGTTAGCGCTGCCCCCCCCCACACAAAAAAATCCTCCTCCAGCCGGCGCCACTGCTTGGCCAGGCCGTGCCCATTGCTCCTTTCCCTGCGCGCTCATGTGCAAGTGACCACTCATGCTCGAACAATCGTTCGCTGGAATGCATTGACTAGTTAGACGAGCATGCAGTGGGGGAACAAGGGCTTCCCCCATCATTGCCCCCTAGGCACATGCCTCTTCTGTCTACACCTAGATTTGGCCCTGCCACCTGCTCCAGGTAGTAAAATGGCTGGGGAGAGGGGATTTCTTTACAAATATAGAGTAAGCAGACCCCACAGTATGGGCCTGATGTCCCCTACCCAGGGGTGCTTCGCCAATGAGGCGAGTTGAGGCTTTCGCCTCAGGCAGCAGCGCCCCACTAGGTACCAGGGGCGGAAAAAATGCTGCTCCTGGTACTTTAAGAGCAAATTTCCAGGGGAGGGGGGGCAGCAGCAACTGCTGTTGCTTCAGGCGGCTGAGGGGCCAGGATCGCTCCTGCCCCTACCCCCTCCCCCATGGCCTAATTACCAGCGATTCAGTCAGTTATAGAACTTTCACGTAAAAAGATGATCATTTAGCATTCCTCTGCTGTCCATTGATAATTAAGCCCCATAATATGTTAAACTGAATCGAGGTTTTCTGCAGCTGCATAAACTACTATTCCCAGCCTTGTGTTAGCAACTTCTGAAACAGCAGGTCCCCCTAAAGATTTATGGAGACTGATCTGTCAGTAACCTTTTCATATGAGAACATTAATCGATAAATTTGTAGTGTTTGTCTTCATTTCAATTAGTGTGCGGCCTCAGGGCAAACTGTTTTGCGTTACATTGCAATGTGATTTGGCTGTTGATGAAGCTGGCTTATATCTGATCATGTAAATTACATCATCCAATTTCTTACAGCTACTGTGGCTGTAACTGTGGCTGGACCACATTAGATGCCATACATTCAAAACTTTGTTTTTGTTAATAGAAACATACAATCTGTTTCCAGTAACATATTTCTGCATTGCTTGTGTGTCACATGAAGCCGGATCTAAAATAAGACATAGCGCCCACCATGCATCCCATACAACATTATCAAGATTATTGCACTTTTATTGTGCCCATTATCAAAAATTAAAACTTAGAGGGGCAGATTCACTAAGGGGCGAAGTGGCCGAAGCTAGCAACATTTCGCCAGAAATCTCATCCGTAGGGACATGGCCAATTTACTAACAGGCGTAGAGGACAATTCGCTAGAGACTGTCGCTAGTGTACATTCGCACCCTATCGCCAGACGACTTTGCACTCTGGTGAATGGCCATTACTCCACAAATTCACTAAAGAGTTTCCTTCACCACCTTAAACCAGGTGAACTGATAAAACAAAGCTACATCCTCCTCAATCTTATGTCAGTGACATCATATCCTGTATGCCTGGAAAGTCAAAAAAGTTTTTAAAAAACGCTAGTGTCCTTTAATTTTTTAAAGCGGGATTGCCTTCAAAAGTTTTAACTATTAAAGATTTTTGTGTTAACATTTTTTTTCCAGACATTTGAGGGGCATACCAGATTGTTTTAGGGTGGGCTTATGTCTAAGGCATTAGAGGATCTTTTATATATTTATTATGGTTCCTTGGACATTTGTAATAAAAAGTGGCCACTTCAACCATTTGCACCAACATCTCTAATAAAGACGTCCATATAACTTTAATGTACCCATCCTATTCAAATTGACCTAAGTAGTGATGGACGAATTTGGGCTGTTTTGCTTCGCCAAAAAATTTGTGAATTTCCTGAGAAATTCCCAAAATGGTGAATAATTTGCGAAACGGCACTGTCCAATTTTTTTTGACGCCAATGAATTTTCACTGGCAAATCGCGGGAATTCGCCGAATAAATTCGCCCATCACTAGACCTAAGGTAAAAGTGTAATAACAAAGTTTTTCTAGGCAGAAATGAATGCTAGTGAAACATTGCTATGAAATGCTTGCACTGTAACGCAAGTGACAATTTTCTAGCGTTCGGCTGCTGAGACGCAACTTCGCATTTTATCATTTAGTACATTCAAATACATGTATGCTTTTGCCAACACATGAACAAAAAAAACAATATCAATCATTATATGTGAGATTGTGTTTGCTTTGAAAATGAACGGCAAGTCAATACTAAAAAAAAATACAATTTATTTGGAAGCTAAAGTGCAGGTGTACAGATGCTCACATTATTAGTGATGGGCGAATTTATTCGCCATGCGCGAATTCGCGGCGAATTTGCGTGATTCGCGCCGAGCGAATAAATTCGCGAAACGCCCGCGAAAATTTGCGGTAAAAATTCGCCGGCGTCAAAAAATATTTTTCCGAAAAAAGTCGCCGGTGCCAAAAACGGGCGCCGGCGTTGGAAAAACGGGCGCCGGCGTCAAAAACGAGACGCCGGCGCCGTTTCGCGAATTTTTTGCCGTTTCGCGAATTTCGCGCGAAATTCGCGAATTTTTCGGCGAAGCGAAACGGCGCAAATTCGCCCATCACTACACATTATAACAGATTGTGTGTAAGCAGATGAGACACTCAGGGAACACAAGGAAACAGGAAGGAAATTGTTTGACATGATCAGCCACATCATTGTCTGGACATCCTGCTCTTTCTAGAGTTGTTGTTTGTGCTGGCCAGTTTAACTTAGCTTTCTCTGTACATTAGAGATGTCGCGAACTGTTCGCCGGCGAACTTGTTCGCGCGAACATCGGGTGTTCGCGCTCGCCGGAAGTTCGCGAACGTCGCGCGACGTTCGCCATTTTGGGTTCGCCATTGTTGGCGCTTTTTTTTGCCCTCTCACCCCAGACCAGCAGGTACATGGCAGCCAATCAGGAAGCTCTCCCCTGGACCACTCCCCTTCCCTATAAAAACCGAAGCCCTGCAGCGTTTTTTCACTCTGCCTGTGTGTGCTGAAGAGATAGTGTAGGGAGAGAGCTGCTGCCTGTTAGTGATTTCAGGGACAGTTGAAAGTTTGCTGGCTAGTAATCGTTTTGATACTGCTCTGTTATTGGAGGGACAGAAGTCTGCAGGGGTTTGAGGGACATTTAAGCTTAGGTAGCTTTGCTGGCTAGTAATCTACCTTCTACTGCAGTGCTCTGTATGTAGCTGCAGTGGGCAGCTGTCCTGCTTCTGATCTCATCTGCTGACTGCTGCAATAACAGTAGTCCTTGTAAGGACTGCTTTTATTTATTTTTTTGTTGTTTTACTACTACTACTACTACTACTATAAGAGCCCAGTGCTATTAGTCTAGCAGTGTTGGGGAGTGGGACTGGTGTGCTAATCTGCTGCTCCTAGTAGTTCAGCAGCACCAACTTTAATTTTTTTTTTTAATATTCATTTTTTTTTTATTTTACTTTTTTTTATTTTACTACCGCTGTAGTAGTGTATAAGTTGACCTTTTAGGCATTATTTGCCCTGTAGGCATTATTTGCACACTGTTTTCTTCAACCTGCCATCTAGCTGTGTGACCTTGTTCACATTCTGTCTAAATATCCATAATATTACCGTCTCCAGAAAAAACACCGGAGTGACTTTTTTCAAGCAGCCATAATATATTTTACGTAATCCGTATCCACCGCTGTAGTAGTGTATACGTTGACCTTGTAGGCATTATTTGCACAGTGTTTTCTTCAACCCGCCATCTAGCTGTGTGAGCTTGTTCACATTTTGTCTAAATATTGATAATATTATCGTCTCTAGAAAAACCACTTGAGTTACTTTTTTTCAAGCAGCATTCATATATTTTACGTAATCCGTATCCACCGCTGTAGTAGTGTATACGTTGACCTTGTAGGCATTATTTGCACACTGTTTTCTTCAACCCGCCATCTAGCTGTGTGACCTTGTTCACATTCTGTCTAAATATCCATAATATTACCGTCTCCAGAAAAAACACCGGAGTGACTTTTTTCAAGCAGCCATAATATATTTTACGTAATCCGTATCCACCGCTGTAGTAGTGTATACGTTGACCTTGTAGGCATTATTTGCACACTGTTTTCTTCAACCCGCCATCTAGCTGTGTGACCTTGTTCACATTCTGTCTAAATATCCATAATATTACCGTCTCCAGAAAAAACACCGGAGTGACTTTTTTCAAGCAGCCATAATATATTTTACGTAATCCGTATCCACCGCTGTAGTAGTGTATACGTTGACCTTGTAGGCATTATTTGCACACTGTTTTCTTCAACCCGCCATCTAGCTGTGTGACCTTGTTCACATTCTGTCTAAATATCCATAATATTACCGTCTCCAGAAAAAACACCGGAGTGACTTTTTTCAAGCAGCCATAATATATTTTACGTAATCCGTATCCACCGCTGTAGTAGTGTATACGTTGACCTTGTAGGCATTATTTGCACACTGTTTTCTTCAACCCGCCATCTAGCTGTGTGAGCTTGTTCACATTTTGTCTAAATATTGATAATATTATCGTCTCTAGAAAAACCACTTGAGTTACTTTTTTTCAAGCAGCATTCATATATTTTACGTAATCCGTATCCACCGCTGTAGTAGTGTATACGTTGACCTTGTAGGCATTATTTGCACACTGTTTTCTTCAACCCGCCATCTAGCTGTGTGAGCTTGTTCACATTTTGTCTAAATATTGATAATATTATCGTCTCTAGAAAAACCACTTGAGTTACTTTTTTTCAAGCAGCATTCATATATTTTACGTAATCCGTATCCACCGCTGTAGTAGTGTATACGTTGACCTTGTAGGCATTATTTGCACACTGTTTTCTTCAACCCGCCATCTAGCTGTGTGAGCTTGTTCACATTTTGTCTAAATATTGATAATATTATCGTCTCTAGAAAAACCACTTGAGTTACTTTTTTTCAAGCAGCATTCATATATTTTACGTAATCCGTATCCACCGCTGTAGTAGTGTATACGTTGACCTTGTAGGCATTATTTGCACACTGTTTTCTTCAACCCGCCATCTAGCTGTGTGACCTTGTTCACATTTTGTCTAAATATTGATAATATTATCATCTCTAGAAAAACCACTTGAGTTACTTTTTTTCAAGCAGCATTCATATATTTTACGTAATCCGTATCCACCGCTGTAGTAGTGTATACGTTGACCTTGTAGGCATTATTTGCACACTGTTTTCTTCAACCCGCCATCTAGCTGTGTGACCTTGTTCACATTTTGTCTAAATATTGATAATATTATCGTCTCTAGAAAAACCACTTGAGTTACTTTTTTTCAAGCAGCATTCATATATTTTACGTAATCCGTATCCACCGCTGTAGTAGTGTATACGTTGACCTTGTAGGCATTATTTGCACACTGTTTTCTTCAACCCGCCATCTAGCTGTGTGTATTATCGTTTCCAGAAAAACCAACTGAGTTTTTGTTGTTGTTGTTGTTTTTTTAAAAATAATGCCAGGCAAAGGCAGGCCGCCACGCAGAGGCCGTGCTAGGGGCCGTGCTGCTATGCAATCCTGTGGCCCTAGCAAATTGCCCAGTTTTAAAAAGCCAATGACCCTGAACTCCCAAAATGCTGAAGAGGTAGTTGACTGGCTTACACAGCACACCCCATCCTCTACCGTTTCTAACTTTACCACAACATCCTCCTCATCCTCCACTGCTATGGCCACCCCACGTAACACTTCCTCCACCACCGGTGCCCCTTCTTCACTGGGGTCAGAGGAGTTATTTTCCCATGAGTTTCTTGAACTGAGTAATGCGCAACCATTATTGCCAGAAGAAGATGAAGGAGATGAGGACCTTACACCAGATTTAATTCTGGCAGAGAACACGATAGAGATGGACATAATGAGTGATGAGGAGGAGGTCCCCGCTGCTGCTTCCTTCTGTGATGTGTCAGAAGAAATTGATGCATCTGAGGAGAATGATGATGAGGAGATTGATTTTTTGTGGGTGCCTAGTAGAAGAGAGCAAGAGGAGGGTAGTTCAGATGGAGAGACGGAGAGTCAGAGAGGCAGTAGGAGAATAAGACTTAGAAGAAGCAGGGAGGACAGCCCGCAGGGATCAGTAGGGCAACAACATGTATCGGCACCTGTGTTCAGCCGGCCAACGCACCCGCCATTGCCGCCAATGCCGCCAACTTCTACTGTTACCGCCAGATCGCACACTTCCAAAAAGTCAGCAGTGTGGGATTTTTTTAATGTGTGTGCCTCTGACAAAAGCATTGTAATTTGCAATGAGTGCAGTCAGAAACTGAGCCTTGGTAAGCCCAACAGCCACATAGGTACAACTTCTATGCGAAGGCACATGAGCGGCAAGCACAAAGCACTTTGGGAGCAACACCTCAAAGGCAACAGGCAAACTAAAAGCCACACTCCTTCTGGTCCAGCATCTTACTGCTCTACCTCTGCTCTCCTTGACCCGTCTGAACCACCCTCCACTCCGCCTTCCACCTTGACCACCTGTTCCCATTCCCAGTCATCTGCCACCAGCCAAGTTTCTGTGAAGGCCATGTTTGAGCGTAAGAAGCCAATGTCTGACTGTCACCCCCTTGCCCGGCGTCTGACAGCTGGCTTGTCTGCACTCTTAGCCCGCCAGCTTTTACCATACCAGCTGGTGGACTCTGAGGCCTTCCGCAAATTTGTAGCAATTGGGACACCGCAGTGGAAGGTACCCAGCCGCAATTTTTTTTCTAAAAAGGGAATACCACACCTGTACCAACATGTGCAGAGCCAAGTTACCGCATCTCTGTCACTTAGTGTTGGGCCAAAGGTCCATATGACTACTGACGCATGGTCCTCCAAGCATGGTCAGGGCAGGTATGTCACCTACACTGCCCACTGGGTGAACTTGGTAATGGCTGGGAAGCAGGGAATGGGTAGCTCAACAACAACAGTGGAGTTGGTGTCACCGCCACGGATTGCACGCGGTTCTGCCACCACCTCTACTCCTCCATCGCTCTCTACCTCGTCTTCTTCTTCTTCTTACTCTGCTGCTGGGTCCTCCTTCTCCTCCTCCACACCTGTGCACCCCCAGCTCCCCCTAGGCTATTCGACGTGCCAGGTACGCCGTTGTCACGCTGTCTTGGGGATGACGTGCCTGGAAAGCAAAAACCATACCGGATCTGTACTCCTGTCATCTCTGCAGTCACAGGCCGATCGGTGGCTGACCCCACACCAACTGCAGATCGGAAAAGTGGTGTGTGACAATGGAAGCAATCTGTTGGCAGCGTTGAGACTAGGCAATTTAACACATGTGCCCTGCATGGCACATGTGTTAAATTTAATAGTCCAACGTTTTGTCTCCAAGTACCCAGGATTCCAGGACGTTCTCACCCAGTCCAGAAAGGTGTCGGCCCATTTCAGACGTTCCTACACAGCCATGGCACGCCTTGCTGACATTCAGCAGCGCTACAACATGCCAGTCAGGCGTTTGATTTCTGACAGCCAGACTCGCTGGAATTCAACGCTCCTTATGTTGGAACGTCTGCTGCAACAACAAAGGGCCGTCAACGAGTACCTTTTTGAACTGGGTGGTAGGACTGGATCTGCACAGCTGGGGATTTTTTTCCCCCGTTACTGGGTGCTTATGCGCGATGCCTGCAGGCTCATGCGACCTTTTGAAGAGGTGACAAATATGGTCAGTCGCACCGAAGGCACCATCAGCGACCTAATACCCTTCGCTTTCTTCCTGGAGCGTGCCGTGCGACGAGTGACAGATGAGGCTGTAGACCAGCGTGACGAGGAGCTGGAAGCGCACGATTTCTGGTCGGAATCACCAGAACGAACCCAGGCACCTGCTGCAACGCAGGGAGAGGTGCCAGAAGTGGAGTCAGAGGAGGAAGGTGGCTTTGTGGAGGAGGAGGAGGAGGACCAACAGGAGCAGGCTTCCCAGGGGGCTAGTGGTGACCTTTTGGGGACCCCTGGTCTTGTACGTGGCTGGGGGGAGGAGACCGTGGATGATGCAGTCCTTGATAATGAGGAAGCGGAGATGGATAGCTCTGCATCCAACCTTGTGAGAATGGGGTCTTTCATGCTGTCATGCCTGTTGAAGGACCCCCGTATCAAGAGGCTTAAGGAGAAGGACCTGTACTGGGTCGCAACGCTACTAGACCCTCGGTACAAGCATAAAGTGTCAGAAATGTTACCAACATACCACAAGTCCGAAAAGATGCGGCATTTACAAACCAGCCTGCAAAACATGTTGTACAATGCTTTTAAGGGTGATGTCACTTCAGGAACTCATCAACATTCCAGGGGCAGAGGTGCCAGTAATCCTGCCACGAGCACACCTGCAAGGACAAAGCCCTTTGGCCAGTCTGTAACGTCAGACATGCAAATGTTTTTCTGTCCAAGGCAGCGCCACAACCCTTCTGGATCCACCCTCAAAGAACGCCTCGACCGGCAGGTAGCGGACTACCTGGCATTAACTGCAGATATCGACACTCTGAGGAGCGATGAACCCCTGGACTACTGGGTGCACAGGCTTGATCTGTGGCCAGAGCTGTCACAATTTGCCATGAACCTCTTGTCTTGCCCAGCCTCAAGTGTGCTCTCAGAAAGGACCTTCAGTGCAGCAGGAGGGATTGTAACTGAGAAGAGAACTCGCCTAGGTCACAAAAGTGTCGATTACCTGACCTTTATTAAAATGAATGAGGGGTGGATCTCGGAGGGTTACTGCACGCCGGAAGACTTGTTCTGACTTCTATGCAGCTGTCCTTCTCTTCAAGCCTCATGACTCCACACACAGCTGTCCTTTAGCGTCCTCCTCCTCCCTCCGCCACCGTTACAAACTAGGGTGCAAACCCTACTGGTTTAATTTTTTCTGGCCTCTGTGCTTCAGTGGCTGCAACCAAAAAAACTGGGCAAACAATGTCTACAAGGTCAACGTATGGCAAAAAATGACTATTTTCAGCATTTATATGGCATATTTTTTCTGGCAACTGTGCTTCAGTGGCTGCGTCCAAAAAAATGCATATTTTCTGCATTTATATGGCATAATTTTTCTGGCCTCTGTGCTTCAGTGGCTGCAACCAAAAAAATGCATATTTTCAGCATTTATATGGCATAATTTTTCTGGCCTCTGTGCTTCAGTGGCTGCAACCAAAAAAATTTATATTTTCAGCATTTATATGGCATAATTTTTCTGGCAACTGTGCTTCAGTGGCTGCGACCAAAAAAATGCATATTTTCAGCATTTATATGGCATAATTTTTCTGGCCTCTGTGCTTCAGTGGCTGCAACCAAAAAGATTGATATTTTCAGCATTTATATGGCATAATTTTTCTGGCAACTGTGCTTCAGTGGCTGCGACCAAAAAAATGCATATTTTCTGCATTTATATGGCATAATTTTTCTGGCCTCTGTGCTTCAGTGGCTGCAACCAAAAAAATTTATATTTTCAGCATTTATATGGCATAATTTTTCTGGCCTCTGTGCTTCAGTGGCTGCAACCAAAAAAATGCATATTTTCAGCATTTATATGGCATAATTTTTCTGGCAACTGTGCTTCAGTGGCTGCGACCAAAAAAATGACTATTTTCAGCATTTATATGGCATATTTTTTCTGGCCTCTGTGCTTCAGTGGCTGCGGCCAAAAAAACTGGGCAAACAATGCCTACAAGGTCAACGACGTTGACCTTGTAGGCATTGTTTGCCCAGTTTTTTTGGCCGCAGCCACTGAAGCACAGAGGCCAGAAAAAATATGCCATATAAATGCTGAAAATAGTCATTTTTTGCCATACGTTGACTCAACGTATATGGCAAAAAATGACTATTTTCAGCATTTATATGGCATATTTTTTCTGGCAACTGTGCTTCAGTGGCTGCGACCAAAAAAACTGGGCAAACAATGCCTACAAGGTCAACGTATGGCAAAAAATGACTATTTTCAGCATTTATATGGCATATTTTTTCTGGCAACTGTGCTTCAGTGGCTGCAACCAAAAAAACTGGGCAAACAATGTCTACAAGGTCAACGTATGGCGAAAAATGACTATTTTCAGCATTTATATGGCATATTTTTTATGGCAACTGTGCTTCAGTGGCTGCGTCCAAAAAAACTGGGCAAACAATGCCTACAAGGTCAACGTATGGCAGTTGTTTAAAGAGAACAGTAGATTACTAGCCAGCAAAGCTACCTAAGCTAAAATGTCCATCAAATCCCTGCAGACTTCTGTCCCTCCAATACAGAGCAGTATCAAGCAGATTACTAGCCAGCAAACTTACTATCATCTGTCCCTGAAATCACTAACAGCTCTCCCCCTACACTATCTCTTCCAAGCACACACAGGCAGATTTTTCAGATACATTTTTGCCCTTGATCCCCCTCTGGCATGCCACTGTCCAGGTCGTTGCACCCTTTAAACAACTTTAAAATCATTTTTCTGGCCAGAAATGTCTTTTCTAGATGTTAAAGTTCGCCTTCCCATTGAAGTCTATGGGGTTCGCGAACCGTTCGCGAACCGCTCGCGTTTTTGCGCAAGTTCGCGAATATGTTCGCGAACTTTTTTTCCGACGTTCGCTACATCCCTACTGTACATACACGCCTGAATGGGTGCAGCATGGGGGATGCAATCATCAGTTTGAACAGATAAGAGACTGGATACCATTGCACTGAATTTTACTTTTGAATGGTTCATAAAAGAATACAAAAATGGGACCTGTTACACAGAATGTTCGGTACTTGGTATCTTCCGGATATCTGGATATCAAATCTTTAATTTGGATATCCATACTTTACGTCTACTAAAATATAATTTAAACATTAAGGGGGTTATTCATTTATTTATCAAAGATCAAGTTTTGTATTTTCTGAATTTTTTTTAGCTTTTTAAGGGTAGTTTCAGTAAAAACTGTGGAGAAAAAAAACTCCTATTTATCATGCCCCAGTTCAAAAAGCTTGAATCCAAAATAAGGCAGCTAAAACCTGTTGAGGTCATGTAAAAGTCAGTGCCAGTGGTCCCTTGAAGAATTTGAAGATGTTTTTAGCCTTTATGGTTTTCAGGTTTTTATCAGTGGTTTGCGCTCAAAATTAGTTTGAGCGATTAAAGCTTTTTTTCGCAGATAACTTGATCAATTCGAGTATTTTAGTCCCCCTCCCCATTGCATTCATTTAAGTTCTTTACATTTGAGTTCATTTGAGGTAGAAAAAAGCTCACAAAATCGACCTTTGATAAATAACCCCCTAAATAAACCCAATAACTTTGTTTTGCCTCCAATAAGGATTAATTAAATCTTAGTTACAATCAAGCACAAGGTACTGTTTTATTATGACAGAGAAAATGGAAATCATTTCCAAAAAATTTTAATCATTTGTTTAAAATGGAGTCTATTAGAGATGGACTGCCTGTAATTGGAGGTTTCTGGATAACAGGTTTTCTTATAATTCTCTGTGATTTTTCTCCTTGTTAAAAATTATTTTAAATGCATCTCCTTGTTAAAAATTATTTTAAATGCATCAAAAATGATTACATACTAAATTACAAGACATTTTAATCATGTCATGTGGGAGAGAACGTGGGAAGTTGTTGGAAGCTGGTAGCAAAATAACTTGAATTACATTACATTGTGGCTGATTTTTGCTGTCTAAGACCAATAGAATCATATTTATTTTTACTATAAATCCCCTTAAACGTGTTTATTTTTTCAAGTTCGGTATAAATCCCTAATATAAGAAGTATTCTTTATGCAGATGCATTGTTTATCTGCTTCATGGGCTTTCTGGAGAAGTATAATCTTTCATTTGTTAGCAAAGGCTAAGGAAAATTCATATATTTCTGTGATGTGCTTGTTATCAGTTATTTTCCCTACAATTTGAAATCACTATACTTGAAATCATACCTGAAGCCACCATAATGCAAGCTACCCACAGAACAAAAATATTGCATTTTATTAAACTGATTTTTATAGTATCATTCAAACACAGTGCAATAGCTCAAGGTTTTAAGAAATTCTTTACACCGGTGTTCAAGAATATCAACATGATTGTACACAAGGCCTTGTTGAATTATTCATATACTTAACCCTTTAAATGAGATTGGGTTGCCATTATCCCTTTCCCACTTAATCTATAAAACTGTTGTTGCAGCCTTGTAACATCTATGTCTCAGTACAGGTTGTACTCAGTAGATACATGGATTGTTAAATATATTGTGGCAGCTTGTGCTACAACATAAAAAACTGCAGTGTAAATCCCTTATGACTAGAGCTACAATAGACAACAACAAACAGGCTCAGGGGCTACGTGGCTTGAAAGTGTATAGAGATGAAAGTATGCAGAGGCTCAGTTAAGTTAGGAATAAAAGTCTGAGATAAAATCTAAAGTAATGGTTAGATGTGGGTAGGATTCAAGTCTCTTGCTTGGTTCACCTATATGTTAACTTTTAGTATGTTAGAGAATGACCAATTCTAAACAACTTTTCAGTTGGTCTTCACTATTTATTTTTTTTACAGTTTTTGAATTACTTGCCTTTTTCTTCTGCCTCTTTCCAGCTTTCGAATTGGGGTCACTGACCATATCTAAAAAACAAGTGCTTTGCAAAGCTACTGTACTTTGCATGACTCCTCGTTCTATTCAGGCCTCTCCTATTCATATTCCAGTCTCTTATTAAAATCAATGCATGGTTGTTAGGGGAATTTGCACCTTAGCAACCAGATGGCCGAAATTGCAAACTGGAGAGCTGCTGAATAAAAAATTAAATAACTCAAAACCCACAATTAATAAAAAATCAATATAAATTGCAAATTGTCTCAGAACCTCACTCTCTACATTATAGTAAAAGTTAATTTCAAGGTGAACAACCCCTTTAATATCTGTAGTTCCTACTCTGAACAGAAATAATGGTTTGGCCACTGCTAAGCCTTACTATGTATGAATGTCTACTTATGAACAATATATAATAAAATAACATTTATTTTTATAATGGGGACTGTTTTTACCAACTAACAGCATTGTGCACTGGACTAAGGGCTCAAACAGTAACATCTTGTTAGCAGGGCCCTCTGAACCCATTTTTATTCTGTAACCCTTGTTTGTTAAATTAAGTACTGCATACCTTACTGGCACCATAACAATAAATTATGATAATGATTTCTGCTAAAAGAGCTGTTTTAAACAGCATCCCATGGAGCATTTTGTCTCATCCTGGGGTAAGAGGTAGCAGGATCACTTTTGCACACTCTACACTAGAAGAGCTGTAATTCCAGTTAATATTTTCCTCTTTAAATTATCAAAGGTGTCTTTCACCTTTGTTCATGGCAAAAATGGCACTGTGCACATGGCCCCTGCATGGCAAGGAAAGTTATCATTCCATTCTGGCCATCACTTCTCATTTTCTATACATTTTCTAGCTAAATGGACCTTGAACTTGTACAACAGCTCTATGCTAATAAACAATCCTACACACTGATATTTGGGTGTTCAATTTTCAAGTCATGGGCGAATGCAGTATACGCTGTTGGGAAATATAATTCAAAAATTCAAATTAAAAACAAAAATTCACATCTCATTAAAAGACATTCTTCATTATTACATTGCTCAGTTTTTAAAGTTCTACTTTCAGTATGCCCTAGTGGCAAACAATAAAATGTTTTTGCACTGGCAGGTTGGTCACTAAACACCTTTGTGGGTTTGCAAATTACATTTATGAAAAGATACATATTTTCACGGTTATTATAATTATTCACTGAGTGCATATTTGGTCTATTATTGATTTTTTTACATTCCCTCGTTTGTTTCTAAAATGTCCTTGTTATAATGATTCTGAAAGGGAGTAGAAGGATGGTGTTAAGTAAAGGGGATAACATTGTGGTGAGCAACACCTTCGGAAAATGAATGTCTGTAGAGAAAAAAACTTTTTTTCAGCTCAGACATTTTAAAAAAGGAATTTGAATGACGCAGCAGGAAGGAAGCTTTAGTGATACAATATGAAAGGGCATTAGATAAACAAAGCATTCATATGATTCAGTACAAATTACAATGGGCTACAGACTATGATCTCATTTCTAAGTATGAGATAATGTGCTTCCTGGAAACCTGTGCTCTTCCTAAACTGTTGTAAATAATTTAGCTATTTTTGAATTACAAAATATACTTAGTAGCCACTGCTTTAATATACCATATTCATTTTATAAAAACAATTTTACCATGATATTATGTCATTCAAACGTTGAATTACACTTGGTAGCTGCTGGATAGTTCAAAAATATTAGCGATCTGGGGGATTACTTAAGATGTCAGAACAGTATGGCTTAACACTTTTTACAGGGACTGCTCTCCCCAACTGGTAATTTTTCACTACCAAGTGGACTAGTCGCACTTCTACCACAAGAACTCTGGATTAATGTCTCCTTTCACCTAGTCACTGGCTAGGGTAGACACCAGATTGTATACCCTTCTCCTCCCAGATACAACTACTATTCCATGGTGATAGGGGAAAAACTAAATAAATCACTTAGGGAAAATAATAATAATAATAAAAAAAAAAACAAGACCAATATGATATTATGTCAATATACTCTATGTACTTCCTGGTGGAGTCTTAGCTACAGAGTCAAATATTAAGTAATAATTAGATGTGTTTTATCCTTTATGGCCCCAAACCTCTGGCTTTTAATGACATATAGTAACATCACAAACTACTTCATGGAAGTTAGTCTAGCCCATGTGTTAGAGGAGAATTTGGAAAACCCCTCAACAGCATATACTATAAATACAGCAACCTACCAGCTCTTTACTTCCATAAATCTTCCAAATGATATGCATCTGTCTCATTGTCAGTAGTGATGGACGAATGTACTTGTCAGGCGTAGATTTGTGGCAAAAAATTTGCTGCAACAAAAACAAAATGTTGTGCGTCAAAATTGATTCGCCCATCACTAAGGGGCCGATTCACTAAGGGTCGAATATTGAGGGTTAATTAACCCTCGATATTCGACTAGGAATTAAAATCCTTCGAATTCGAATATCGAAGTCGAATGATTTAGCGCAGATAGTTCGATCGAACGATCGAAGGATAATTCCTTCGATTGATCGATAAAATCCTTCGAATCGAACGATTCGAAGGATTTTAATCCAACGATCGAAGGAATATCCTTCGATCAAAAAAAGTTAGGCAAGCCTATGGGGACCTTCCCCATAGGCTAACATTGACTTCGGTAGCTTTTAGATGGCGAACTAGGGGGTTGACGTTTTTTTTAAAGAGACAGTACTTCGACTATCGAATGGTCGAATAGTCGAACGATTTTTACTTCGAATACTTCGATTCGAAGTCGTAGTCGAAGGTCGAAGTAGCCCATTCGATGGTCGAAGTAGCCCAAAAAAACTTCGAAATTCGAAGTTTTTTACCTTCGAATCCTTCACTCGAAGTTAGTGAATCGGCCCCTAATAGTCAGCATAAGGTTACAATGTGTATGATTGCTCTAAAGGAACAGTAAATACCCAATGAATTAACAATGTCTAGGAAAGGATCTAGGAGCCAAACAAATACTGGCCAACCTTCCAAACCTTCTTACTGGGCTTATTGGAGTATGTTTGGAGATAGGACCACTTATTCCATTAGTAGCAAAGAGTACGTTTATACAATAGTCTTTTTGGAAAACAGTTTAGAATTATATTTATTCAAAAGAAATATTAACACTTTCTTTTTTTTAAATCTTATTTTAGCACTGAGGGAGGATTTTCGTCTAAATCCATCGGATGCAGTTGTGGCAGTGGGGAACAAACTTGAGATAGAATGTTTGCCTCCAAAAGGTCATCCTGAGCCCAATGTTACATGGAAGAAAGATGGGATTCCATTAAACCATAACAATAGTCGCTATATGGTAATTAAATTGTTTTTGCTCTTTTTTTCTTCTTACATAAGTTGAATTTTGTCATCCCTTGTTATACTTTTATGGTACTTTCCATTTTTTCACATGAGCTGGCATGGTTAAAGCATATTGTCTATTGTTCCATAACCCTAAGCATATATGTTTATATGAGGGGTCATATGAATAGCAACAGCACAATATTTGGTCCATAATTAGTTGCAGTTCCATCATTTTAGTTATTCAAACCAATTTAAACAAAATACTCTGTTTGCCATTGCTCCCATTTTTTGCACATTTTTTTACTCCATTATTTAAAATAAGCCTGGGTATATTTTTTTTTCAGATTGTACATTAGGCACCTGTCTAGTGCTGCTAATAAAAGTAGAGACACCAAATCCCTTTGCAGTTTGAAAGTGTCAAACCTATTTCTTATTTTTTCATTAACTGCTGATTTGACTTTCTGTAGCCTACTGCAAGTTTTATTTTAAGGAATATGTTCAATAATTAATGCTAAAGTAAAGTGTAAAGCATCAAACTGATATGTGCCTCTGCATTGCAGTAGAACATCTTAATTAGAACAGTTAAGTTTGGTTTCCTGGAATTATTATTGTCTAATTTTTATAGCATCATATCGGAAATGACAAGCCTTCATGTTCTCTGCATGCCATTCAAAACAAAGGGAAAAATGTTTCATTCTAACAAATTGTTTAAATGGGAAACATCATGAACTTGAATTCTGACAGCTGGCCTAATCCCACCTCTCATTGTCTTGTGTGCTACAACAAACAAGAAAAACATTTTGGGGGATCAACTCCTAACTTACAGGTGATGGTCATATGACCATATTAACAAACACACTGGCTCACATGATGCCAGACTCAGTTCATTTAGCCGTGATATTTCCCAGGATCCCTTTGAATGTTGCAGGCTTATGAGTTGGGAGTTATGGTTTGAAAATAGTGTGACCTTGACTTGAAACAGAAGTATTTACATAAGCTAATTGGTGGTGGTATCTATATCTTCTTCTTTTGCACTGATATAACTCTTGGGAAATGCTTTTTAACTAACATGAGTTCAAAATATATTTGACATTACCTTCCAGTTGTTTCCCTTATACATATTCATATAGCAGGAATGTAAAATCTTTTATTATAAGTATTCCTTGCAGTGACCTGTAACCTTAATTATAATTTCTGTAGTTGTGTGAGGCCTGGATGTTGACTAAGATAAGCGTATACGGCCTAGGTATATCCTTGTTTTTAAAATGACCGTATATGTATAAAAACATTGTAAGGGTTGTGAGGGTCCATTAGCCTGCCTAATGGGGTTAAAAATATAATATATAATATGTTATGTGTTATAATATGTCTAAGGAGGCTGGGACTTGGTTGAGACAACAAGAAAACGTCAAATGAATGCTTTATAATAACATGAATAATGGAACTAATCAGCTTTCTTGTATCTACAATACAGTATATGCTGATGGATTAAAAAATGTGATGCCACAAGGGTGAATTTAGCATACAGTTTCCAGCTCAACTCTTGAACTCACAATACATAGGGGCACATTTACTATGGGTCGAATATCAAGGGTTAATTAACCCTTGATATTCGACTATCGAAGTTAAATCCTTCAACTTTGAATATCGAAGTCGAAGGATTTACCGCAATTCATTCGATCGAATGATCGAAGGAAAAATCGTTCGATCGAATGATTAAATCCTTCGAATCGAACGATTCGAAGGTTTTTAATCCATCGATCGCATGATTTTCCTTCAATCAGAAATTGCTAGGAAAGCCTATGGGGAAGGTGGTGAAGTAAGTAGTCAAAGTTTTTTTTAAAGAGACAGTACTTCGACTATCGAATGGTCGAATAGTCGAACGATTTTTAGTTAGAATCGTAGTCGAAGGTCGAAGTAGCCAATTCGATGGTCGAAGTAGCCAAAAAAATACTTCGAAATTCGAAGTATTTTTTATTCTAATCCTTCACTCGAGCTTAGTAAATGTGCCCCATAAACTAAAAAAAAAACTTTTATTATAAGGGGCATAATCTTAGAAACAAATGGAAATCCCACCATTATTGTTATACAGGTATAGGATCTGTTATCCGTAAACCCACTATCCAGAAAGCTCAGAATTCTGGAAAGGACGTCTCCCATAGACTCCATTTTATGTTAGAGAATTTTTGTATCTGTGTCTATTTTTTTCTCCCACCATGCATATTACACAGAACTGAAATAGATCGACTTTGGAGCAGGTTTCTTCCTGTTACTCTACTGGCAAGTCCTTTAAATCAGCGCCCGAACTTCAGGGATAAATAAAACAGCATGCTGCTATAGACAACTAGTACACTGCTTTTCCCTGTGTTTGATGTATATACAGCAACTCATTGATTGTTCTGTTGTAGCACTGACATCCAGTGTCCACTTATTAGCTCAAGATTGTATATATGCATATAGCAAAAATATAATTTGATATATATATATATATGTGCATTCACCATTGCTGATATCTTCCATGTGGGAAGTGTTTCAAATAAGGTGAGAGGAAGTCATGTTAGAGAAAATACAGAATGGATATATTCAAATTTATTTGTACAGGGTTGGAGGGAACTGTAGCCTTTTGAATATATGCAGATGGTAGGCAGTTATGATTATTTCAGAATGGCGTACTCAGAGCAGATGCTTGCAACCATGGTCAGGCAACTCTACTGAAACTTTCAAAATGCCTGATCATAGGGGTTATTTACAATGTGTAAGAAAGGGTGTAAAGTGCAAAAAATGGACACAAGCTGCCATGTTTTATTACAGGCTTGTGTCCGGCTCTACAGTTTTCTAAATTGTGCATATTGAGCTTCTTAGTACTCTTTGGGGCCTGAGCAGCTTGGATTTGTGGGCAGGCCACAAAGGCCGCCCTTTGGCCACATCAAAACATGTGTAGAGAAGGAGCGAGGAAGCTAAGAGATGCGAGTGGGCAGAGGATGCAAGAGGTCTAGGGGAGTGATATTTTTAAATCTGGCCCTGGGTCTGCGGTTATGATAAATGACTGCTTTCTTCATAGGGCCTCCCTTACTTTTTACTTTATCAACAGCAAGTGTGTGTGTGTACAACACCACAAATTTTTATGTTCTGATTTACAGCTGTCTGATCTTAGCCTGAGGGGTATAAGAAACCTACACACTCATTAGTAACCAGCAGAGTCCAATTTTTGTAATACATCACTTGCACGCAGAATAGAATGACATTAAAAACATTATGAAGTCACAACAATCTATGAGAAATAGCTGTGGATAAAAGTCATAGTGCACAATGCTAAAATTAAAAGTATTAACATTGCCTTCACATGATTTACCAAAATGGCTGGCTAGTGTCCTAAAAGCTATTGTGAAATACATATTCCAATTCCTACAGCTTTGCTAAAACCGGTATCACAGCTAGATCAGGCCATCATTTTTAGATTCATACCTTAGTTGCTGCTTCTGATCCACTGTATGGGTCTACTTTTCTGTTTGTATTTCTTTTTGGGAAGCTGATTGTATTGTACATAAATCTGTACACATCATACATACTGTATAACATCCCCTTGGCAATCTGAAAAAACAAGCATTGCGTAAATTGATGCAGCAGTAAACAGCCACAAGTGAATATTTACAGCTTAAAAAGCCCTTGCGCTCAAATTTGTTTTTCCATTAAATATAAATAATTCAAAAGCCTTCTGGTATGACTCACGTTCTAAGAACATAAGGACATATATTGTGTATTCATGATTTATTTTATTGATTGTTTTAAGGCAATGCAATGTTTATAAGCATTGTCTTATGTGTCTCTCCAAAGTTAATAGGGAAACCAAATCCTCTAAGTGTGTTCTTCAGACACCGGTAACAGCAATTTGTATTCAACAGCTATAGTTCCCTTCTATAAAACTATAAAAGAACACATTTTAACTTTTAATATACAGGATCTTTTGCTGTTTACTTACTTCATTTACTACATTTCTACTCATGTTATTTAAAAAGCATTAGAAAATGTTCCATTTTTTTAATTTAATTTTAATCAAGTCAATGAAACAATGCACTTCTTGTTGTGACCAAGTTTCCCCCATATTTTACAACTGATTTGAAATTTTTTTTTGTAAAGCAGTTGAAAAATGAAAATGAATAAAAAGAACAAAAATAATCTGGCATATGTGTGACACTGTCAAGCTAGAATTAAAATCATTTTGGGAGCTAAGATATAAAAAGTGTCTAATGTACCATTATGGGTGTTATTTATCAAAGGTCTAATTTTAGAGTTTTTTTATACCTCAAATGAACTCACAACTCGAATGGTTTCTGATTTAAGAAAAAACTTGAATGGAAAAAAACTTGACTCAGTGAGTTCGAGGTTAACAGAATAACTTGAATTGATTGAGTTTTCGCCAGGAAATCAAAACACTAGAACATCATGAAGGCTAATAACATATTTGAATGTTTCAAGGGACCTCTGCCATTGACTCCTACATGACTTTGACAGGTTTTTAGGTATTTTCGGATTTGAGCTATTTCCAGGGTCGGGGTATAAAAACCTTGAAATTCTAGTTTTTTTTAAACCTGAAAAAAAAATTGTGACCAAAAAGATAACCTCAAAGACTGAAATTTTTGTGGAAAACACAACTTGATCCTAAATAAATCTGCCCCTATATATACACAGTACCACAGTTCACATAAGATAACTCCAAATTTCAACAATATCCTTTCAGATTTCTGCAGGCAAGCTCTCTATTTTTAAAGCACTAAAGACGGATTCAGGACTGTATGCCTGTTTAGCATCTAATCAAGTGGGAGAAAGAGAGAGCAGAGCTGCCAAAATTGCTGTACTGGGTAAGAGAACATGGGTTTGACCTGCCCATTCCTAACACATCTTGCTTCTGGATTTTAATTGTTGTTTGTGAACACTGAGCCGGAGACAAAATATTGGGTGAAGGGATCCATAAAGCAAACTGAATTATGGTTTCATCCAGTTCTTTTCTTTATCTTTTGCAGTTTAATATTTGTGTGTTTAACTGTACCCCCTCATTGCTCCTTCTCTCACTTTTTTTTTTTTTCATTACCCTTGGTACCTCTTGCCTCTCTTCTTTTATTCTCTCATCTTATATATATTCTTTCTACTTCTGTTTTTCCACCCTCCATTACTCGTCTATTTTCTTTTATATTGCTTTTTCTTTATTCTGATCTCTATTGCATTTCCTCTGTTTCACCCTTTTGTTTTCTTATTCGAGGCTCTCATTCTTTTGTTTTGTCCATTATTTTCAACTCTTTTTTCCTTTTGAATACCTAGGTGTCTTTACTTCTGTTCCCTCTATTGCTTTATTTGAAATTTCATCAACAGTTTCCCTCTCCTTCCACATCAATTATTTCCTGGACATCTTTTAATTCTTTCTTCTCATTGTTTTTTTCATCTCATTGACTGTGTTTTGTGTTTTTTTTTTATTTGTTTGCTTCTTTGCTTAGCTCTTACTGCTCTGCCAAGTTACTATACACCGACTTGCCTCCTTGTCTCATTTTTTACTTTCATTCCATTTTCCATCTTTCACGATGTCTTTGTTCTTTGCTTAGCTCATAATGCTCCACCCAATAGCACCATTATAGACAAAATATAAATTAAAAAGATTAAATATTTATTTTCATAATAATATTAAATATATTTTTTATTGACAGTAAAAGCAACAATATGAATGGGTCCTACTACCAGGAGGGAACAGCTCTCTGTAATACTTAGGTTTGATTATGACAATGGCAGGGAAAGTTTGGGTGGAGCAGGACAGGGCTAGGACACAGTAGTGGGGAGTTAGTGTTGAAAACAGCAAGGCCAGATCCCTCGTATAGGTATGGGATCCGTTATATGAAAACCTGTTATTCAGAAAGCTCTGAATTATGAAAAGGTTGTCTCCCATAGACTCCATTTTATCCAAATAATCCAAACTAAGATAGAATGAATCCTTATTGGAAGCAAAACCAGCCAGTTGGATTTATTTAATGTTTACATGATTTTCTAGTAGACAAGATACAAAGATTCAAATTATGGAAAGATCCGTTCTCCAGAAAATCCCAGGTCCCGAGCATTCTGGATAGGGATGTAGCGAACCGCCGATAATGTGTTCGCGAACGCCGTTCGCGAACACCGGCAAAAAATGCGAACAGTTCGCGAACAGTTCGCGAACTTCGAACATCCGAAAATCGTTCGATTCGAACGATCGAAGGATTTTAATCGTTCGATCGAACGATTTTCGTTCGAATCGAACGAAAATCGTTCGATTTTAGCGACCGAATGGTCGAATGGTCGAACGATTTTGACGCGAACGCCTATTGGCGAACGTCGCGCGACGTTCGCGAACTTGCGGCGGACGCGAACAGCCGATGTTCGCGCGAACAAGTTCGCCGCAGAACAGTCCGCGACATCCCTAATTCTGGATAACAGATCTGAATTTATACATATATGGATATGTATAAATTCCTTGGTTGTGTTCTGAGAGACCCAGTCTATTTAAAAAAAGTTGACTAAAACCCAGCAAATTCATTTTCACGTTTCCAATGCTTGCAGGCTTGAGGACCCAGAATTGTTTTGTGGTGTCCTTTGTGTGTACATCAGGTAGTTATTCTATAGTTTAAAAAGCAAAACTAAAATTACAACAAATAGTGTCGTAGTTTTCTGATCTTAACACTGCAAGAGTCAGACAGCTTATAGTTTACAGTAAATATAGTATTAAAGCAGGGGTGGTTTTTTAACCTAACTTTTCGGTATGTTATAGAATGGCCTATTCTAAGCATCTTTTCTATTGGTCTTCATTATTTAATTTTTACAATATTTTAATTACTTTATTCTGACTCTTTTAAGTTTTCAAACTAAAAAACAAATGCTCTGTAAGATTAAAAATGTATTGCTATTGCTACTTTTTATTATTCATATTGGTACTCAGACCCTTTCCTATTCATATTCCAGTCTCTCATTCAAATCAATGCATGGTTTCTAGGGTAATTTGGACCCTAGCAACACTGTTGCTGAAACTGCAAACCGAAGAGTTGCTGAATAAAAAAGTAAATAACTCAAAAACCACAAATAATAAAAGATAAAAAACCATTAGAAATTGTCTCAGAATATCAGTCTCTACATCATACTAATAGTTAATTTAAAGGTGAACAACCCCCTTTAAGAATCCTTTACTATAAATTGCAATTTACAGTTAAGCAATCTTAATATTATTAAATTACAAAGTTTCAATAAAAAAACATTATATGTTTTAACCTGTACATAAGATGTGTAGATAGTGGTATGCAGATATTGTGGAACATTGCGCTACTTTCCTTGATTGCCTGAAAGTATGTGACTAAAAGGCTGTACTTATTCTCAGAGAAACCCATGTTTACAAATAAACCCAGTGATGTGACAGCGAAGTTTGGAAGCACAGTGCAGTTTGGTTGTGGCGCACAAGGAGACCCGAAGCCCATCTTTCGATGGAGCAAAGAAAATGGAAAACTTCCACAAGGAAGGTATGTACAGTTTATGATTTTGGACTTGAGCGACCAATTAAATCCATCATATTTTGAATCTAAGATTGATTGTTTTAAAAAATTTTAATGGTAGTTGTTTATGTGATAGTCTCATATTGAACATATTCAATTATTCAATTCAAAATAATGTAAACACAATGCTGTTCAAACAGGTATGAAATTACTGATGAAAATACATTAAGGATCCGATCTGTAACCTTGTATGACTCTGGAAAATATATCTGCACTGCAGAAAATCAGCTAGAAACAGTATCGGCTAAGGCAATGCTGACTGTTCAAGGTAAGAAGCTTGGCTGGAATACATTGAATATTTCAGAAGCTTGCACTCCTTCACTACCTACACTATGGTAAAAATAAAACAATTTGTATTAATTATAGAAAACATTAACCCATATTGAATTCAAATCTGCAAAAAAATCTTTTAAGAAACCTATACTGAAACCTATAACCTATAATGAATTACTTATACTGAGAAAGATATTCCTTGGTACTGATGGAACTGATCTACTCCCCATAACTCCCTATGCAGAAATGTTGCAGTTTTGTGATGATTTATGAAGATTCAACAGATAGCAGTTTTCATTAGTCTACAAGGAAGTGTTCTACTTGCTGAATTTTATCCTACGATAGAAGTTAACAGAAGAAAAAAGAATCACATTTATTTTTGAATACATGGCAAAATGATAAAACATATAGATATATTTACAATTTAAAACACAATTTAAAGGGCAAATGTACAAAAACACTTATCATAAGTATGTAAGAGCAGATGCAATGTGGTAGGAGGACACTAGGTATCAAACAATAAGGGGGATCTAATAACACTTATTTACCATAAACCCTTTAGACTGGGTAAGTTCATAAATAGGCTCTGTATATAATACATTACTCTTAAACATAGCATTGCTTAGAATTAACACATGAATAAAGAAATGGGTAACTAATGCAAATCTATTCCCTATTCATTCGGGCTGTTTAAAAAGCACAGACTAATCTTTTTTCTAACTCAGGATATCATTATGTCAACCTCCTCCTAAAACTACTTCATTCTTAAAGTTTTATGAATTGCTTGAAGACTGATTTTCAAAGGTTCCCACACCCACAGACCTTTTAAATAACATGAATTTTCTTTGGACAAAGTCAAGCTGAATGATGTTAGTAGTTTGATTTGCAGTTTTTCCTTTTAGGCATATTGACTGCACTGCAAACTAGCTGTTGCTATTTTAATTTTTACGTCTTATACTTCTATCCTTCATGGACTCCATAGAGTTTTCATGGTATTATAAAGAGATAAATGCCAAAATAAACATGTTTTGTAATTGACCGATTCAATGTAAGAGTTCCATGCATGTGGCATTACTAGTTACAGTAAGTACGTAAGTAACAAATGAAGGTGTATACATAAAAACGCTGTTCAGGCCTAGTAGCTCAATGTTTTGGCTGCCAGGACTATGAGATGAAACAATTGTTTTTTTAAAGAATGTTCTTCAGTATTTACAACAAATTGCTAAGCTCTAGCATTGCATACTGGTTTAGGAGATGTGTCCATGGATGTTAGATGGACAACTGACAATAAAATGCCAAGCATTAGCATAATAAGCGCTACAAAAAAAGGGCAACTTTGAATCTTTTCTAAATGTTGTAGTACATGTTACTTTAAAAGGCACATTTGTAAACAAACAGGCCTTTTATTCAGAGAGCCATGATTGAACTGGAACAAGTGGAACTTAATAATACTAGGACTAAACACTTGACTCTTCTCTGCATGATTATACTTTTCATCTAAGAAATCTCTATTGTTCAGTGCACTTATAAATGGCAATTTGAAATTATGGAAAGGATGCCCCTTCAGTATGTAAGTATATTACGCAGTCTCACTTCATATTCTTTTATTAGATCCTTTGGATACTGGTCAGAAAGAGAGAGAGAAACAAACCCATAAAGAATTAATGGGTGTTCGTGTTCATTTAGACAACATTACAGCACTTCCAAGCTCCTCAGTCTATGTGCACTGGCAGGTAAGAAGCCAATCTTGTATCCAAAGGAACATCATTTTTCTGCATGTCTTTGTAACATTAGCAAAAGTTGCATATAATTAAACATTAAGATAAGGCAGTACAGTATGCTTATTGTGCGTTAGATACATAATTTCTTAAATGCCATAAAATAAATTCTGATTCTTCACTTAAAGGAGAAGGAAAGGCTTGCAGCACTTGGGGTGCCAAATGTTAGGCACCCCAAGTGATTGTATTGACTGACCTGAAACCCTGGGCGGGTGCTCCTATCATAAAACTGCACCGGCCCGGGGTGATACCAGTGAGCACCACAGAGCGATCTTCTTCACGCGGCTGCGCATGCGCAGTAGAATGAAAAGCCCAACTTTAACTAAAAAGTTGGCTATTTGGTTCAATTGTGCATGCGTTTGCCCCGGGAAATTTGAAGAAAGAAGAAGCCGGAAGAGGATCCCTCCGTGGTGCTCACTGGTATAACCCAGTGCCGGTGCAATTTTCTGCTGGTAGGAGCATCGGCTCGGGGTTTCAGGTAAGTTAATACAATCACTTGGGGGTGCCTAACATTTGGCACAACCAAGTGCAAACAGACTTTCCTTCTCCTTTAAGGAAGTTAATGTAAAGTGTTAAAACCTTTGAGTTATTACAATAAACCTATTTTGTTATTGCTTCCAAGAAAATAATCTATCTCTTATGGATCAAATTTCTAATTTGTTTGACTCCATTTCAGGTGTTAACAGAATCTCCTTTCACTGAAGGATATAGTGTATTTTACCGCACACTTTCTGCTTCTGAGTGGACAGAGTGGACAAAGTCTAGGATCACTGAGCACAGCACTGTTATTCCATCTCTATGGAGGGGACAGAAATATGAGTTTAAGATCCGACCTTTTGCGGGGAAAAACTATGGACCTGACAGCAATATAAAACATCTCAGAATACCCGAGGAAGGTAAGTTTGTGTTGACTAAAAAAGATTGACAGTAAGTTGGAATCACCCCTGACAAAATAATATATATCATTATCTTTACAAGAAAAGTACATTGTGGTTATGTAGCAGAATCACTATATAAAACAATTATCAAGGACTAGTAGTTATAAAAAAAAAATTGTATAATTATGTATCATGATAGCTGAGGTTGAAAAAATACATGCATCCATCAATTTCAATTTATTAAATTTATAATAAGGGACGGTATTTAGCTTCCATTTATTTTCCATTATATAGAAAGCAAACATTGAATAAATATGTAACACTTTCATTCCGATGGGCCCTTGCTGTGTACTGGAGGAAGCTTTTTAAAGCTGATAATTGGTTTATGGAACAAATGTGTTACAGAATTCACAAATGGTAACAATAGGGCACAGCTTCACGGTTCAACACCCTCCTATGTGAGCTCTGAGATATTTTCAACTACCTTGAGGAAAATCTATTAGGAAAATCTATTAGGGACAGTCCCTCTTTTGACAGCTCAACCTCAAGTCCCTCATTTGTACTGGAAAGTCCCTATTTTCTCTGCACTGAACAGCCAGAAAAAGAAACAAAGTTTCTCACTTAATTGGCTTTTAGCAGAGAGCCCAGAACTGCTAACAGGTGCAAACAAGATACTTTGTAACAATTTTGAGACACAAAAAAACAGTTTAGATAAGGAGAAATATTTTCAAACTTTCATAACCTGCCAAATTTTGTAAAATTAACATGGTAATTAGGGGGCGTGGTCACAGAAAGGGGAGTGGCCAAACAAATTTGCTGTTCTATGTGCGAAAAAATTTTTTGTCCCTCTTTTTACTTTCAAAATGTTGGGAGGTATGCCTATCTTATATATAACACTAGGGGGTTACCACATTTTATCCCTGTACCAATGGCATTTACAATCCACAGACAGGGCATAACTATGCCTGAATGGGACTACATCTCTTTCTAGCCCATGTTTACACTGTCATCATACCTTGAATGGTACAGGGAACTTACAATCATAGGGTAAGGCTACATCCCAACACCCTTACACCCTCTAAATTCGTACTTTGATAAATCTGTCCCTTAGAGTTAATATAAAGCTGATCAACCACTGTAAGGAAAACTACATATGTCTATGAATGTTTTCATTCATCTAGGTCATGATATACAGTACCAAGTGGAGATAAGTCTAAAGTAACTGGAATTTATATTCTTTAAAAAATTTCACCGCTTGGATTAGTGTTTTAAAGAAAACTACAAATCTTTACTTTCTCATAATTTTTGTACATTGTTAATTGCACATAAATGAAAGCAATCTTGCTAAATCTGCTTAAAATGCTGTAAAGTGGTTTTCTAGATTTATTTATTTTTATGTTATTTTATTTAAACCTCGTGGCAATGAAAAAAGTAACATACATTTCTTAAATTGAAAAAAAAAGAAGAAAATCACAATTGTTGACAATTTTTGATATGAAGCTACTGATAAAAATTGCAGATACTGGTAAACTTTCCTATGCATTTTCATAGCTTTTAGATGTAATTTGTTAATAAAAAAGTTCAAGCTTTAGCCAAACGTATTCATCCAGTTTAATGTTTACAAATAATTTAAAGAAGTTCCTTGACTGTATTGACAGTATTTTGTGGCTACATTTGAGTGACTTTGACCACTAGGTGGCATGAATAATCTATTACATAAAAATAAAACCAAATTTGCTGAATAAGGAATGTATTGTTGGAAAGACAAAGGGCAAGAAAAGGGCATCTATCTATCCAAATAAATGCAGCACTTTTTAAATGCATTAACAAAAAAAAAGATTTATTCAAACAATAATTAATTCCCTTAAGGTGTATAGTATGAGAGGCCATAATTAATATGTTCTGTTACGGGGACTGAAATCTTAATTGAATAAATCTTTCTTGATTTTTTTCACCATTTATAAAGGCCATCGTATATTGTTGATGTGAAATGCTTCATAACTCTTATGTATTGGTACTACCTATGTATACAATGATTAGTTTGGCAGCAGATTTAATTTAATGCGTATGTGTGTGTGGCTGATGAGAGTGACTGGCATTGTGTAAATTAGATATAACTAACAGTAACATTTTGATGGTGAGATATTGTGTAATTTAGATATACGATTAATAGTTTGAAGTGATGGAGTATGTGTGAGTAGGGAGGTGTAGGCAGTGGCACAGGGTACTTGTTGCTGCCAGTTCTTAATCTCCATCAGCGTGGCTGACAAAAAGCCTTCACTTTGGGGTCAGTGTGAATCATTGTTGGAAAAAAAATTGTGAATTGTCATAAGAGAAGCCCTCCGTGGTGCTCACTGGTATAACCCCGGGCCGGTGCAGTTTTTTGCTGATAGGAGCATCAGCCCAGGGTTTTAGGTAAGTAAATACATTCACTTGGGGGTGCCTAACATTTGCACCCCCAAGTGCTAAACGACTTTCCTTCTCCTTTAACAAACAGCTTGTAAATAGCAAAAAATAAACATTATTCTCACATTTATTTTATTTCTTTTAGTTCCAAATATTGCTCCACAGAACATCAATGTGACTGCTGTGGAAGGAGGAAACGGTACAATATTTGTGAGTTGGGAACCCCCACCAAAAAATATTCACAGCGGTAACATAAAAGGTTATAAGGTACGATATTATATTTTATGGTTAATTTGGTTTCAAGCAGCTTCATCCAATAGATAGATCTGGCAACTAAATATATCTTTAAATAAAGCAACATTGTTTAATATTGTGTAAGTTGTAATTTTAAGTAATTATAATTTTAAGAGAGAGTTATATTACAGCTATGAATTTAGAGTTAAAAAGGAAAGTTTAGAAAAGCAGGCAGAGTTCTGCTCCAAATAAAAAAGTATTGGATTTGGCCTGAAATGTTATTGTGTGAGCCACTGCATGTGCCCTAAAGGCAGTTTTATGATGAAGTGCTCTTCAATAATATTGCTCTGTGTGTAAATTATCTTATCCCTTCTGGGATCTATAATTATCCTGGCATGAAGGATAAAGTTCCAGTGGTTTCCGCCAAGCTTTTGGGTACCATGTTAAACTCTACATGAAAAATATCAAGCAGTAATCATGTGAATTCCTTATAATTGTGAAAATTCTTATAAATGATGACACAGTGTCCTAAACATAAGATTCTGAATAAATAATATATATATATATATATATATATATATATAAAATCTGCTCAAAAAATGTCCTAAACACTATAAATACAGTTAGTTGACAGCTGAATCTGGCATAAACACAGGGGGTTATTTATCCAAACCCGATTTAATTGGATGGGGGGACAAACTCAATAAAATTGAGCCAAAACCTGAATCGTATGTTTTTTTGGTTTTAATTTTTCCGGTCTTCTTCTCGAAAAAGCCCAAATTTTTCAGATTTTTTCCCGAAAAGTCCGAAATAGTTGGATTTTCATGCTAGTTCCAGCGCAGACCACAGAAATTACAAATATCATAAGGACCTCTCATATTGACTTATATACAACATCGGCAGGTCTGAGATGCATGATTTTCAGGTTCTGAATTTTTGCAGCATTAGGCTTTAATAAATCCTGAAAAATTTGAGGTTTGAACAGCACACTTTTTTTGCTCCCTTTCACTGGAAAAGCTAGCCCAAGCCTACTCAGTTGAGCTCCTACTCTAGTGGGGGATGACTTAGAGCCCATACCCACTTGTATTAGTTACCCTATACCCCTCTCTTACTCCAAAAGTGGACTTTAACATGGGCTTGTCCTCAGTCTAATTGGTGCTCATTCATAGGGTCCTTTCTCCCTAAATTTCAGTGAGTTAGTCTCCTATGTGAGGGTCCACTCCTTCCATTGGTCCTTGTGGTCAATGGGGAATTTCACCCTTCCACATGGAATGTGTTACTTAGTAGGGGGAAATTAGCCATAAATCTCCCTACAACTACTTTCTTTGGAACTGATTAATTACCAAAAAAAGTAAACCCAAAAAGACATTCTAGAAAATATGGTTTATATGAAAATTCCATCACTAAGTAATCTTTCAATAACATAATGCAGCCTTAACAAATATTCAATGAGAAGGATTTTTCATCAGAAGTACTATATTTTTCAGGACACAGATCTAAATAAGATCTTGGAGGGTTTGTATTTGACTCTTTTGTTATTTGAATGTAAAATACACAAATATTAATGTTCTGTTACACATTATAAATGTATAATTCATTATTGTTTTTTCTACTTTCGGCTGTACTGTTATCAAACTGTCTTTTATAGAACAAAGATGTCAGATTATCTTTTCATTTTTTTCAAAAACACTCAGTAAGACTGATAAAAGCCTTTCAAAAGCTTTTCAGGATTCCAAATGCATGAAATCCTTCTAATACTAGATAAATATTCCTGCTTATTACAAATTCTAATTACTATATAATATGACTAGAATGTGACACCACTCCATTACTTTCAACAGATAAGGCTTTATTAATTACTTTGTAATTTTCTCTTCAAATTAACATATACTTAGCTTGATGCATCAGTGGAGAACAGTAGATGCAAATGCGTTGTCAGTGGGAAATATTTGATTCCGAGCCATGAAAGTGCAGAGATATCAAGGAGTGGATGAAGTGTTTAGGGAGAAGTTGCTATGGGTTATCATGCCAAAAATGTATTGATCAGAATTCTGTTGTGGGAGAGGAGGAACATCAATATTTTTCACAATCAATCAGCCCTTGTCAATATCATGCCTGATATTCCCACGATAACTTAAAGAATACATGAATGTTGGGAGTAATTTGTAACTGAACATAGTATATTTATGAAGCAGGCACATAATTGATCAATGCATTTGATATTTAATTTTTTCATTCTCTAATATTTTTTACAGCTGTTAACTCTTGAGTCAGAGGGTTTTGCTTTATGGACCTCTAGCTAATTGTAACCCCAAATGCCCATACCCCATCCCCATTATTGCAGCCTGTCTTCTAGATTGCTGCTTTTTTAACATCTTCTACTTGTACTAAAACCCAACTATCTAGCCATCCTGTACCTCAAAACAGATGCAAGATCATTGATGTTATTTTTGAATGTGTCATTTACCAGAATTGTGCTGTTTGTGCTATCACATTCTGTAGAAAGAACCTTAATAATGGGAATCTGAACTGTTTTTACAAGATAATCATGCAGTTTGTCTCTGGAACCAGGTGAACATAATAACATGGACTTTAGAAGTTGCCAAATATTTCAAGGGGAAATCTCTCTCATGAATTAAATAATACATATTGGTATACTGAAAACATATTCAGTGTATTCTATTCTCATTTAAATGAGAGTTTGCATTTCTGGGAAAAGTTTAAAGCAAAATGATTCTATTTGAAACATTAATTATTCATGTTTTCGAACAGATAACGTATACTGCTCTGCAGTAATACAATAATGTCACAACAATTGACAAAACAAGAGAGGTGCCATTGTATTTTAACCAGCGTCAATTCTGGGGTTGCTGCCGCCCCCTCCTCTCCCGCTCCGTGTTTAGCGTCGGAGCTGGTTTAAGGGGGCAGTATCGCTAGTGCATTAAGCGCAATGGCATCTCTGCACTAGCGGAGCCGAATTTCTGGGTCAAAACCCGGAAGTTCAGCTCTTAAAGTTACAAGAGGCGGCTTTTGCCGCCCCTTGTAACTGGCCGCTCGCTGCCGTCTGAGGCAAGGGTCTCACCTTCCCTCAAGGCAGAAGCGGCCCTGATTTTAACAATAGCAATTGCAACTAACATGGCCTAGATATTGTGAGCAACCCTTCGGTGTACAGTATATCTGTATTGATTCAGGAACCTCCAACATTGTAGTAACAGCAACCACCACAATAATCCTCAAATGCTAAGAGCTCCTTTAATATGACATATGGTTTCTGAATACTGTAAATTCTTTTTGTGCATATATATGTTCTATGTTTCTTCTGTGTGCTGTCAGTCTTATGTTGTATCAAAAACCTTTAATAAAGTCTTCCCTATGGTTCTTACAGTTCCTGTGGTATAAATAACTATACAGCTATTATTTTGTGACATTATTGACAGATTCCTCTCCTGATAACAATCAATCATTTGACCCTTTTAGGTCTGGTGTTTTGAGAATGAAACACATCCTAAATCAGACTGGATAGTGGATGAAGAAACAAAGAGTCTAGAAATTCCCATGTTGGCTTCCGGCATTAACTATCAAGTCCAGGTAGCGGCTATAAATGACGCAGGAATTGGAATGCCAAGCAAGCCCAAATACATAATGATAGGTGAGAATGTTTCATTATTTGCCGAACAAACAAAAAAAAGTGCTGAATGACTGTATAGAGTGAAAATGAATTTAACAACCTTGCACCTGAACAGACTTGGAGTAAATTATTTTGGTAAATTGGCTTGGTTTGGTATTTTAGATGCAGTTTAAAGTGGGCACTACAAACAGAAAATATAAAGAGGCACACTTTGCAGGTCCATATCCCATAGGATTCCTATGAGTTGATAATAACAACGCCTTTTATGTCTTCTTAATTGAGTTGACATTCTGGGTATATCATTTATTTAAACTGGTTACATCTTTTTCATTACGTACATTTTGAACTTGTAGCCAAAATGAACATATGTTTGTATGTGTGGTCCCTGAACAGGCATTTTGAAAGCTCTGTGCCAAAAAAGAAACCCTGGTTGGCTCAAAATCATCTATTGCATGTTCAGATTTACACCTGTTACACAAAGAGCTACTACTTATAGTAGGCTTCAAATACTATTCCAGCAGGACATTTACATGGGAAAAAAAATTGAACACCTATTTATTGCAGATATTACCGTAGCCCATTTCCTTAGCACAGATCTGTCTAAAGAAACCATTCTTTTGTTTTTTTGTCTCCAGACTCACCAGAAGTGAAGGAAGTAAAGGATGAAAATGTATATTTTGAGCTTATCCTGCAAGTTGTGCGCCATCCAGCCTTCATTGGAACTGTAGGAACTGTGGCCTGGATCTTACTAATGGTTGCAGCCGTGTATATGTGCCAGCGTCATTCTAAGCATCATAGCACAAAACAACACAGCATATTAGGAAATAGTAAGCATTTATTATTTCAGAATTTGTTTTAATATCATTGCTTGCAGTCAACAATAAATAGCTGTAAGCTTTAAAGGAGAAGGAAAGTGTTCTTGCAGTTGGGGGTGCCAAATGTTATCCCGAAATGCGTTAGGCCGTTTACAGCAGTTTTCCCGATATAATTAGTAGATTGGAATATAAAAAGGAGAGGCATTGAATAGAAAGCTAAGTGATAAGAAATAGTAATAACTATAAATTTGTAGTCTTACAGAGCATATGACCCCCATTTGAAAGCAGGAAAGAGTCAGAAGGCAAATCATTCAAGAACTATAAAAAAGAAAACATGAAGTCCAATTGAAATGTTGCTTAGAAGTAACCATTCTATAACATAGCAAACGTTAACTTAAACCACCCTTTCATACATATACAAGATAGATATTGATTTATGCATTTACGGAGAGTAGCAATTTACGGAGTTAAGCAGTAACATAGGCTTTATATGTGCTGGCCCCATAACCTATAGCGGCCAATCAGATATTTAGTTGCTTTGGACTTCACATTTTTATCTCCACTTCCTACTGTATGTCTATGCCTTTACCACACACTGATAGTGTACCCTGGGGCATGTGATAAGCTAGGATGGCATTCCCCAGGGTCCACTGCACAGGTCTGCAGTGATGGGCGAATTTCTCCCATTTTGCGGTAAAAATTTCCCACATAATTAGTGAAGCCGCGAAAAAATTGTAAAAATCTAAATTGACACCTGCGTCTGTCTGTATCCGAAAAGTCGCTTGCCTCAATTTTGACGCTGGCGTTAAAGTCAATGGGTGTCCGAATAGTGTTGATGCGCGTTGATTATGATGCGAGTGAATTTTCGGAAGCACGACCAAAATTTTTTGACGCAGGCACATTTTTGCTTGAGATTCACGAATTTATTCAACAGCGGCGAAATGTGTAAATTTGCAGCGAATTCGTGACAGGTGAATTTATTCGCCCATCACTACAGGTCTGGTTTAATTTTTATAAACAAAGGGGCACGTACAAAGAAATGCAGTTATAGAGTCTTTGAACTTCTATAACTGATCTTCCTGCTCAACAAGAATATACAGTACTTTCTTCCACTGAATGAAGAAATCCCAGGGCAGAAAAATACCTTTTAGACAACATTAACAGCAAAGGGTTCTGCACTCTGAAAGCTCTGCTATAAATCTGCTGATGAACATCTTTTCCAAGGTGCAGTGGCACACAGATGGCACACTCGAGGGCCTCTTTGTCCTTCTCTATTCCTGTGATTTAAATTCACAGTTTCCCCATGCTGTAGGACTTTGGTGTCTGATTGCAGCATTAGTACTTATCTTAAGGAGAAAAGTGAAATTGCACCACCAGGAAAAATGCATTTAAAATATGCATGAAAATGGAAATAAAAAAATAGGAGATTTTCATCCATATTTAATGAGCTGAATGAAACAAGCCCATGTGAATTGCACTTATGTATTTGTGCATATTGCATCAGTAATATTCACAGATTCATGTGCAAGCTGTAACATGCCATATAAATAGTGAAATATTGTCAATATACCTACAAAACACACAAGGATAATTTAATATTTTATCCCAGGCTTCTTTTAGCTAGACTTTTAGAGGATTTATTTTACTTTATAATCCATTCTAAAGGAAGCACAAAAGATGATTTTGTTTACTTGCAGAGATAGCTTTCCCCCAAGGCTAAGTATATCAAAACATTTTTTCAATTTCTCACTGGATGCAGAAATGCTCTGATGTATCAACGGGAAAGTGATGTGCTTTGTGCAAAAGTGAACGGCTACAGATTTGGATTCTTTGCACATTTATAACAGAAAAATACCCGTTAGAATGAATGCTTTCTTTTCTTTCATAAAATATAAGGTTTTTGTTAGTACGTTTGCCCTATTGAGCAAAACATGATCTGTTTACCATGTATATTTACATTTTAAAGTGCCTAGGTTTTTTAGTGTTAATTAAAAAAGCTGTAATTACAGCATAGCAGGTGACGTAACGTAGCCTTATCTGCACCATGTTGTGTAAAAAAAATTAGGATAACTGCAAACTCATTTGTGACCAAAGGTGAAACAACAGAGACAGAATTCCCTGAAGCTGCTGGAGGATCAGGAGTTTACAGAAACACTAATGAATACATGATTAGAATATGTGCCCTATTTGCTATACATCATCAGTGTCACGCAACACATTAAATTCTGTTCATACCCCCTGAATATTGTTTTAGGATTGGGGATCATTAGAAAATCTGAGGTCACCAAATTGTGCTTTGTGGCCCTGCTGTAACTTATGGTCATTTAATAAAAGTTAACATCAAACAATATCCACTCTGTATATTATATTGGATAGCAGGCTGTTTCTTTTTGCATTCTGACTGCTTCCATCAACATGGCAGCTTTTGTATCTCAGTAAAGAATCAAATGCTGTTTTGCAATTTTTTGCCCACTTTTTGATTTGCTTACAGAACAGGGTAAAAAGGCATTGGTCACACACAAAGCAATTCAGTTTGGTAAATTATTTAATATGTGAGCTTCTTAAGTAACATCATTGATTGTTTTTTTATTTAAGTTTTGAAGAATTATATTACTTATTTTCTTTATAATAAACAGCGTGTCTGCTGGATAACCACCTTCTGGATCTAAAACAATCCATGTGTAAATGATTGGTAAATCGAATGATATACATTTTTTCCTAGTGGCATAATAGGAAATATGTTTAAGTGGAATTGCAATACATCAATTGCAGTTATGGAATACAGTACATGTTCATTAATGATGGAAAACTTTTTTTGTTATTTAAAATTTTAGGTCTCTACAGATTTGCAAGTGAAGATACTATAATAAAGCACAGGTAAGAGCATACATGTTCTCATCCCCCTAATAATATAAAGCATTCACATCAATGAACTCTTCAACATTATACTAAAAGAGGGCTGTAGGTGGTGGCATGGATTGTTGTAACTAACTTGAGACAATTACTTCTTAGGCAAACAAAAATTGTGTAAATGTCACTTTAATGAAACTATTTTTTTTTACCCAAAACGGTTTCAGCTGTACTAAAGATCACATTTCCCTTTATACATAAATAAGCAGATCTGGAAGACATGGCACCAATGACACCATAATTTTTATTGTTTATACAGTTTGTTGCCTTGGTTTTTTCCCCAAGGTATAACTAGGGTAGTATCGAGTCGGATGAATAGTGAAACTGTGTAGTTGCTATTATAAATTCTTGTTTTATGTTTAATAGGGATAGGCGAATTTTTTCTGCTTGTTTTGCCGCAGAAATGATGGGCATAGACTTGTATGACAGCATGCGTCAAAAAAAAAAAAAAGAGGCCCATCAAAAAAAATTTTGCCGCGTGGCAAAAAAATGTTGACGCCCACAGACTTTAATGGGCGTCGTCAACATTTCGCCAGCGGTGAATTTGTGAGGAAACGGGTCAAATTAGCCCATCCCTAATGTTTAACTATCAACCAAACACCTATCCTCAACTCTCAATCCCTTAGTGTGAGGTAAGAGAAAATTTAAATAGGGTAATGTACCATAAAATCATGATTGTTTTGTGGGAAAACCATTTTGTAAATAGGCACATCAAGCATTATTGCAGTAAGCTGCAGAATCATTTTTAGAAATGGAATTGTTTTTCTAATTCAAAGACTGTTGCATGAAAAATGTTTGCTCTTGATCAGATGTTATTTCTTTAAATTTGTGAATGTCTTAATTATACTATATAGCCAAAAGTATGTACACACCCTTTCTAATTAATGGAACAGGCTATTTAAGCCAAAGAATCATCACAAGTGCAGCATAAAGATTTACCATGCCTCCATTGCCAGGACTGGATTTGGCCTTCCTTAAAAAGGCCCAGGCTTAGGGCGGCATAAATTGGGAGGTGGAATGTGGCCAACTGGCGTATATTCATCAAAGAGTGAAGTTAGAGATCCGCCACACTCCAATAATTTCTATGGGATTTTAAAAGGCGTATTTATCAAAGGATGAACTTTCACTTTCACCCATTGATAAATACTCTTTTAAAAATCCCATAGAAATGAATGGAGAGTGGCAAAAGTAGGTTGGTGTGGGGAAAGTTCAAGCTGTGGAGGAGGGAAGTTGAAAGCGCAGGAGATTCAGGTGGGAGGGGGATATGAGCGGGGGAAGAGTGTGCAAAGTGCATGTGCCATTAGGGAAAGTTGGGATCGAGGGGAGGATCAGTGGGCGGTGATTCGAGTGGCACAGGGAGGTTGGGGAGAGTGTAAGCACGGGAGTGTTGGTGTGACAGAGGGGAGCGTGGGATGCAAGTGGTGGGGGGCCTAGGGGTGTGGGTATCTTGAAATCTGTAGAAGAAGGTTCACTGGAGAGCAGTATGCACCAGAGGAAGGACCCTTGAGGTCCGAAACATGTTGTGCTTGCAACTTGAATAAAATCACTTGAAAATACAGCTCTCCAGTGAACCTTCTTCTACATGATACTTTTCTCTGGATTTGGCAAAAGCAGATCACTGTATGATAGAGCCACCAACTGATGCCTGAAACAGATTGTGGATTCAAAAATATTTGTTTTTATCTTGAAATCTGGCCCTGCCTATCCCCCTCACCCACAATGACTTGAAATGAAACAGTGTTTGAAAAGTGAATGTCACAGCTATTAACAAATTCCTTAACACAGTTAACAAGTACAACCACCCAAAATATGGTTACCACCTGTCCGGTTTTGAACTGGACTGCCCTGTTTTTTGAAGGTGCTGTCTGGTTCAAAATCTCCCACTTGGTTGTGGCAGGTTAATACATTTCCCAATCATCTTGCCGAGTGACATCATAGCTCTGCTCCCAAAATCACAATCTGCCCCAGTTGGCACTGGACTTCCCACAAACATCACTGGACCTCCTCTTGATGTCACCTACCCTCCCTCTCATGTCAGAGCCTGTCCCCTTTGTCCAGATTTGAATTAGGACAAAAATGGCAATCCTAATCCGAAACATCATACAACAAAAATTAAACCCCAGGCCTACCCAAACCTCCCATTTTTCCAAGCCGGGAATCTCAATCTAATAGCAGTCACCAAGGGGGGAAAGCAGTGGCGCAAATACCTATACAGCAGACCCTGCATCATAGTCTCCCCATTCCATCCCATCTTGTACCTTTGACATAGGGGCATGGTGAGGGGCAGGAGGTGTGGCACAAGCGGGTCAAGAAGGGGGCCTGAGGAGGAGGAGGGACTGTCCTGCCGGGCCCACATAGTACATTTTTTTGCAGATGGGCACGCCAAAGTCACATCCCCAGAGAAAAGGGAAGGACCTTTTCATCTTGTCAAGCCATGCTTCCCTAGGTTTCTATGGGTCATTGGGCATCATCACTGTTACAGGTGCCACTACATTGTGCAGTGATATTCTTGACAATTCTGTGCTTCCTACTTGTGGCAACAGTTTGTGAAAGGCCTTTCCCTGTTTCAACACAATAGTAATCTCACAAAGTGAAGTCATACAGAATTAATTTGCAAAGATGGAGATGGAAGAATTTGATGGCCTGTACACAACAGTGCCCAAAATCTTATGTATGAACAGAATGAAATGTTTACTCTTTGGGGAAGGTTTAGAGGTAAAGCCTGTTTATTGGCACAGAGAGAATCCCCTTCATATTAATACCCTTGGTTTTGAAATGAGATGTTGGAAAGGCAGGCATCTATATACTATTGGCCATATGGGATACCTCTTAAGACAATATATTGTAGCCTAACTGTACTTGTATAAGCTAAAATAAGGAATTGAAGGAGTATTGCTTCCTTTAAAAGGACTAAACAATGAGAGCATTGTGTGGAAGGGACAGTTCCTAGACGGCTAGTGATGATACTCCCTACTCTGTGATAAGGCATAACCAATCTCTTTTCTCCATCCATCCCTTAGCAACACAAACTGTTTATTCTTTGGATAACATTTTTATCACTTTGTGTGATGAAGATGAAGGACATAATCTTGCCAAAAATGAATTAGCTTTTTATTTGCCTTAACTGTAACATTATATTATAGACTGTAAATAGTAATGAATTGAATATGCATTTTATAGGGAAGCAACAAATAAAAATGAAGCAGTGGGATTGGATTGTGGTAAGGCAATTTAACAGCTATAAAATTGTTTTATCTCAGCTATTCCTCACCTTGATAAGGCTCATTTGAGTTTGTCCTTTACAGGGGATATAAATTTGAATTTTAGGAGATGAACTGCAAGCTGTATTTTAAATGACACCCTCCTTCAAATGCAATGTAAAGTCTAAGCAGCTAAAAGGCAATCAAATAAAATTCTTATACATTATTTGGCACTGACTTGTGACACCAAAATATACAAGCACTTTATAGAAATTATTTCTACTTGCATCTGCAAGTATAATTATGTTGGCAGCAACATTACTATGTTATACTTGTATCTGTCATCCCCTTTACCCTTTCTCTATTCATTTGCCATTCTGCAAATGCTTAATTTTTTCTTTATGGTAAACTCTACCCTCTCTTTTTCCCATTCTGTCTTCTCTTCTTCTTTTATCTAGTTTTTGTTGTTGAGCCTTCCCTTCTCATACAAACACTGGTGAATTGTTCTCCACTGTTCGACCATTGCATTGTATCCTGAGATTATTACTGCAATCCACATACAGTACAGAGATTCAGATGACTACTTTCCCCAGTAATATGTTGCAGGTTTACTTACAGACCTTTTAAAATGCCTTACCTTAACAAAAGCTGGGATTGACTATGCAGCAGGACTATGATCTTGTTGTCAATTTGTCCTATTCATATATGATTCATATTCAGTGTAACAGATCTGCAGACTAATATTGGCCACTTTAAGTGGAGTATGTTTAAAGAAACAGGTGGCATTACAGGCAAAAGTGAGAATTAAAGTATTGGGTTATTATTAAAGAAAATTAAGTATTTAAAAGAAATCTGAGTGATTTTATTTAAAATGGACTCTATGGAAAATGGTTTTCCAGTACTTTGGAGTTTTCTGGATATCAGGTTACAGTACCTACTTCCTCCAATCTTGGCACCCTTTCTGTCCTCTTTTCTAGTGGCATAGTGTGTGTCCCACACATGTTGAGCATCACATTTCTCTCCTCTTACATCCATATCACTGTGTGTGTAGCCATGATATACAACCAGGTTTGCAGATAACTCTTAGTCCAGTAGTGGTTTTAAAAGGGAATACAGCTTATGTTTTATTTGATACAACTCTCACCATCCACATAATATTTAACTACAATTCCCATCATTCATCACAACTTATATTATACTAGAGTCTTTTTGTATGATTATATTTTTTCCCATGTTCTTATTACTCATATTTCAATCTATGTCATGAATTTTCACATTGCACCTTACTAAATACTGTTGAACTACAGTGCTCCATGTAACATGTAATGCCGTTCTTTCCACAGATACCTATGGGCAGATTTATCTAAATGTTCGTTTAGAGCTTAATATATTAAAAACTCACTTTCTATTCATTCCTATGGGATTTTTAGAAAGGTATTTATGGTTGATGGTGAAAGATGCAATGCAGTAATTGCTGATGTATATCTGCCAGATTGTAATGACTTTGCAACTTGTGTTTCTTAACACATATAAATAATCGAAATAGTTACTTAAGATAAGTTAAATTGAAAACATAATTGGAAAGTAAGGAGTACGTGCCCTTGGCTGATGTTGCATGACCCTGACTCCCCTGCCCTCTTGTTTGCTCTCCTATTCCTCTACCCCTCTGGGGGGTAGGAAGAAGGAGGGCTAATTGGGCTGGGCAAAGATCAGTAGTAAGAGTGGTGGCTGAAGAGTCATATAATAGCCTCTAATTCATTTTATGGTCCATGAACAAGGACATGGACCATTAAATTCTGCCACCATATATATTTCCCTGTACTAAGCACAATTCAGCTGAAAAATGTTATGTTTGTATACGAGTTGATATATAATGTTTATAATGTTTATATATAAAAATCAATGTTTCTTATGTTATTTTGGTCTTTCTTTTTATTTTTGTTGACCCTATGAAATGACAAAATCTGGGTAATTTTAAGGTTATATTTCCACTTGGGTGGCTGTCTAAAAAAGGTTTACAAATGGAACCACACATGTTTTAAAGACCCTGCACTATCCATATATTTCTAATATAGAAACTGATATTCCTAATATATATATATATATGTATACTTGACTGCATATAGCTAATTTTGCCTTTAAAACATTCTAATCTAAGCATTTAGTTTTGAGTAAAAAATATTATGTAAACAAATATGAGACTTTATTTCCTTTACTATTAATCAGTCTGACAGGTTATAACATTTCTGAATAGTTATTTGGGCAATGTGTATTAAATGTCTCAAAGCATTTTTCTGTTTCAGGTTATCTTTTTTTCCCCTGTACAGTTTTATATTTTGTTATGTAGCAGAATTACAGGCCACTGTACTGTCCATGCAGATTTTACAAAATGTATAGCTGCTGCTTTCAAAATGAGTGCAGAAACCTGTGCTTCTTTTATCAAACAGGATGGACATTAGTGATTCCCCATGGCTTTCACACACATGGAAATCTGCCTCATGCTCCCGAAACTACAGCAGCACAATCAGTATGAACAGCCAATTACTGTGGTCTGAAACCAAAGACACATCAGATTTCCATAAATCAAGTAAGTTCAAATATCCCAAAGACAAAAATCAGTAATGTTTTTGCACATAGGTCGATGCATAGCCACATAAATACAGTATTATATGTTGTTGTCTGTTTCAGCACAGTAGGCAGCCAATTACAGCTGTTCATTAAATTCTTTGACCATTTCTTAACTACACATGATATATGTGCTATATCTTCATATAAATAGTGACCCTTGTATATACTGGGCATTTTTTCAATCTAGTACAGTAATAGTACAAAGAGGGAGAACAAGCATTGCATGAATGCATACGCAGTTACAAATACTAAAAGCTACATAAAAGGCACAGGAGCAAGTTGGTCTCTATTCTGTAAGGTTTAAACCTTGGATAAATCTACACTATTAAGGAACAATAACATTTTATAAAAATTGTTTTCCCCTATGTATTCGTCCTATATATAACTATTAAGTAAATAACGTATAATGATATTGCTGCTATGAGAGTTTGATTCCATAGCATGTTTATTATTAAAATGTCTGCTTTGAATAATGTGATATTGAAAAAACATGGCCTGAATTTTGAGATATCCAGCCAACTGGGCCATGGGACAATTGGTTGAATTTTGTACCTGCCAGCCATACTATGATGGTGAAATTGCAGGAAAATAATGTTTTCTCTAATAGTTTAGCCTACTTTTCCTTCCAGAAGGCCACTTGCTACTTGTGTTGTTCTGTAATTCTCCGGTGTAGAAACCCCGGGTCCCGCTCCTGGGTTCACAAATGCCTAAAGCAGAATCAAGGGTAATTTACCAGAAGGAACTCACTCGCCCGTTGATGTAGGTGAGTCACGATCAGTAGAAAATATTTGACGAGCACTCCATTCACCCGTAGAATTAAAAGAAGTACATTTTTTTTCAACTTATTAAAAGCATCAATTCTCTTTCGTATCCACCGATATGTAGGGGCAGATTTATAAAGGGTCGAAGTGAATTTGAGGGAATTTTCGAAGTAAAAAACTTTGAAATTCAAAGTAATTTTTTGGATACTTCGACCATCAAATAGGATACTTTGACTTCGACTTCGATTCGATGTAAAATAGTCTGAATATTCGACCATTCGATAATAGAAGTACTGTCTCTTAAAAAAACCTTCAACGGCAAATTAAACCTGCTGAAGTGCTATGTTAGCCTATGGGGACCTTCGAGAGCAGTTTTCTAAGTTTTTTGAAGTCGAAAAAAAATCGTTTGATCGATCGCTGAAATCCTTTCGACCGCAAATGGCCAAATTCAATGAAAAAAAACTTAGACTTCGATATTCGAAGTCGAAGTAATTCAATTCGATGGCCCAATTTCGAAGTATTTTCAACTTCGAAATTTGACCCTTGATAAATCTGCCCCGTAGTCATAGGTATTACATATGACAATACCTATGACTAAGTATCAGTGGATACGAAACGCGTCAGGGAATTGATGCTTTTAATAAGTTGAAAATAAAAATGAACTTCTTTTAATTTTATGGGTGAATGGAGTGCTCGTCAAATATTTTCTACGAAAAGTTATGTGTTAGCTTTAGGAAGGCTACAGGGTGCTGTGTAGCCATGGGGGCAGCCATTTAAGATGAAAAAGGCACAAGTTACTTAGCAGATAACAGATAAACTATGTAATAGAATACAATGGGATTCTACAGAGTGCATCCTGAGCCTTGAATGGCTGCCCCCATGGCTACACAGCATCATGTTTATATAAATTATAGTAGTCTGTCTGAAGCAAACACACCAATGCAGGGGAACAGTACATTATGGGGCAAATTCACTAAGCGCCGAAGCGCCGAATGCTAGCGTTAATTCGCTAGCGTTTGGCATTTTCGTTACTGCGCAAATTCACTAATGAACGTTGGCGTAGTTTCGCTAGTGTTACTTCGCACCCTTACGCCTGTCGAATTTTCACTAGCGACGTAACTACACAAATTCACTAACGCGCGCAGTGTACTGAACGCTACCTTTTACGCTAGACTTCCTTCGCCACCTCAGACCTGGTGAAGCGCAATAGAGTAGATAGGGATTGTTTCAAAAAAAGTAAAAAATTTTTCTAAGTCCCAAAAAATGCTGGCGTGTTTTCTACATTATGGGTGATAGGCTGAAAAAGATCGAAAAATTTTTTGGGGCTCCCCTCCTTCCCCCCTACATTTCCTGACTCATGGCAACTTAACTAGACAGTGGGCACATGTGTAGGGCAAAATAAATTTTTATTTGCTGATTTGAAGGTTTTCTAGGCATTTGTAGTGCTGATACATATTCCTCCATTGAAATTTGAATTTGGCACCGTATGCAAATTAGCCTTCGCTAGCGTAACTTCGCTTTACATAGCGAATCAACGCTAGCGCAACTTCGCAACCTTACGCTACCCCTGAGCGCAACTTCGGATTTTAGTGAATTTGCAGAGCGCTGGCGAAACTACGCCTGGCGAAGTGCGGCGAAGTGCGGCGAAGTTGCGCCTGGCGCAACTTCGAATCTTAGTGAATTTGCCCCTATATCTTAATTATTTTAACACACTCTCATTTTTTTGGTGTTACTGTTTCTTTAAACTTTACCTGCAAAATAAACAAATTCTTAAATACACACATTGTGCTATGTTATAAGGGTTTTTGGTTGTATCTAATACATTTATTATTTGACATATTTAATGGATATTCTGTTAAATAGTGTTTAGCTTCTAAATAAATACTTATTTTGGACCAAGGCAGTGTCCCTTTAAAGAGCTAAGCTTGTCTTGAATTCTGGGCTTTTTTGTCTCTAATGTCTTTCATTGACCATATTAAAACAACCATATAATAGAGGGTATTTTTATATGTTTGTAAAAAAAACAGCAGCTAAAAATGAATCCTCCTATCAGTTAGTACACAGTGTCTCAAGGGATAAGCAATGGAGCTAGTTGGTGAGCTATATTGGGGAATACTGGCAGGCAGGTGTTGCATATCACTTTCATGCCTGGGTTCCCATTTTATCTACTTAATGAACCCTAAAGCATCAGTGTTTAAACATTAATATGCCTAACAGTCTTCAGTCAGTAACCCAAATGTAAATGAACCATAACATTTTAATTGAATTCAAGAAAATAACATTTGATAAACTGAAAAATGTTTTGCTGCTGTGAAGCTTGTAAACAGTTGCATGAGATAAATATGAGATTTTTCATGTAATGGTCAAGCATCACTTAACTTAACATGTGTATACAGATGGCAATTACCATTTACACTGCAGATAATGACTATGAGATGAGATGAGTGACTTGGGTATTTTTCCCCAGTATGATTTCCAGAAATGTCTCAGTGTCACACAATCAACTATAGGGACATGTGGTGCCACATGGTGTACATATCCAGCCAAATTAAATATTTTTGGTGCCTGAAGATCACTCACTGGAAATAGTTTCTGTTAATTGTATGATAATGATGAATTATTTTATGTTTCAGTGAATGCAGAGGAGACCCAAATTATGCATTTCCAAAACTGAAAAATTCTTGATAAATGTAAACAAAGTTGAAAGGTTGAATTAAAATGATCAACCAAAATTAGCAACGTTACAATTAGGGGCAGATTTATCAAGGGTCGAAGTGAATTTGAGGGAATTTTCGAAGTAAAAAAACTCGAAATTCGAAGTAATTTTTTGGATACTTCGACCATCGAATAGGATACTATGACTTCAACTTCGACTCGAAGTAAAATCATTCGAATATTCGACCATTCGATAATCGAAGTACTGTCTCTTTATAAAACCATCGATTTCAATACTTCGCCAAATTAAACCTGCCAAAGTGCTATGTTAGCTTATGGGGACCTTCTAGAGCATTTTTCTACGTTTTTGGAAGTCAAAGTGAAATCATTCGATTGACTGATGAAATCCTTCGATCAAACGATTTTGCTTCAACCGCAGGATACCCAAATTCGCTGAAAAAAACTTCGACTTTGATATTCAAAGTATTTCAATTCGATAGTCGAATTTCTAAGTATTTTTAACTTCGAAATTCGACCCTTGATAAATCTGCCCCTTGGTCTTTGTTATTTATTTTTTATACTTTTTGAATTATTTGCATTTTTTTTTCGGACAGCTTCCAGGTTCACTGACCCCATCTAAAAACAAAAGCTCTGTAAAACTACAAATGTATTAATACTGCTGCTTAGTATTAATCATTTTTCTTTTAAGGTACTCTCCTATTCATATTCCAATGTCTTATTCAAATCAGTACAGGGTTGCTAGGGTAATTTGGACCCTAGCAACCAGATTGCTGAACTAACAATCTGGAGAGCTGCTGAATAAAATATTAAATAACTAATAAACCACAATAATGAAAATCAATTGCAAATTGTGTCAGAATATCACTCCCTGCGTCATACCTAAAGTTAACTCAAAGGTGAACAACCCCTTTAAATGTGACTTTTTCACCACTTTTCTAGTAAGAAGATTTTTAAACAAACTGTATTCACTAGTGAAAACTATAAAATGTGCTTTTGCACAAAAGGGATATTAAATAACCATGTGCTACAGAGAAATGTCTGCATTGTGCACATTTTTCTGTTAAAGGAGTGATACACCCACTTGTTCATCATGAGTCAATTAATAGGGCTTGTGTTGAGCATAATGTTTGCCAATTCTCAGTGCACAGATAATTCCCCTGCAAAATGCACCGCTGCTAACCAAATAGTCAGTATTTATTTAGTTTTGAAATCTGACATGGGGCTAGACATGTTTTTAGTTTCCCAGGTGCCCTCAGTCATGTGCTCTGATAAACTTCAGTCACTCTTTACTGCTGTACTGCAAGTTGGAGTAATATCACCTCCTCCCTACCCCACAGAAGCCAATCAGTAGAACAATGGGAATATAACAAGATAACATTGCTAAAATGCTCTCTACCTTGGTAGATATAAGAATAGCACTCAATAGTAAAAAGTCCCGCCACAACTCCTCCAGTTGTAGGAGAAACAATAGTTTATCTGAAAACAGTTCCATTGTTAAGTGCTGTCTCTTTCTGAAAGCTCGGGATCAGGCACAGTGACCTTAAATACCAATATTACAACTGAATAAATACATTTGTTGGTTCAGAAATAACATTTTATATGGTAGAATGGATGATTTGTGATGGAAATAGTGTAATCTATAAATAAAAACTACACCCTACAAATTGTGACAGAATCCCTTTGATAGGGATTATATTATACCAAATTTATACCTCATCTTTGCAGCCTCATTCAGATGAATATGTCTGGATGCTTTTCAGTGGGAGTCACAGTGCAGAACTTGAGCTATATATATCAGCCCAATGAAAAATAAAGTGATAAGGGTGTATATATAAGTCTCAATATAGATTTCACCAAGTAGTGAGCATATTCAGTAATGCTGATATGTGCCCACTATTTCTTTGCAAGGATAATGGGAGGTGTAGTTCGCAAAAGCTGAAGGGAAGTGGATTGGACATTCCTGCTTTTCAGAATGTCTAGTTGTAAATATGTGCAAAAATAAAAAATAATACCAAAAACACCAAACTACAAATCAGTTTGCAGGACAATCAGCCACCAATGTAAAATGTGACATTGAGAAAAGTGAAAATTGTGATTGTTTTTTTTTTTTCTCAAATATTTTTTTTGCTATAAATTTTCAGAAGAGTTTCAATTTGAAAATTCATAATTCTTACTTCCTATCTTGTGTTATGCATTGGCATCAGGGAATCCAGAAACAATTGTGAAAATACAGGTTTCATAATTTAAACATTTCCATTGATTACAGGATGCTCAGTCTTAAGCATCAGGGAATCAACATATTGTGGCCCCATATTGCTTTATTCATGTAGATTAAAAATGTAAAATAGCATCTGGTTTAATTTCAACAAGCCTAGCTTTTTTGGTACATAGAATAGAACACAAATCTCACACTGTTTCAATGATATGCCATTAATAATATTTGAAGTCTCTGATTGGATATCTTGTTCATAAACAACAAAATTGCTTTACTCATAGAAGCAGCACATAATTATGTGAGCATGGATTTCATGCCAGCTCTGTAATTATGAATTACACATATACCTTTCTATGATGAGACAGGTTTGTTAGTGCCCATGTGCTTAAGTTGCAAAACCTTTAATTGAGGTCAAAAGCTCAAGTCATTCACAAGCCTAGATTTGGAATGTATTCTCTGTTTTAGTTCCAACAAAACTTGAAGTTTACAGCATGGAATATAAATCACTCTCCTTTAATCCCCTTTGCTACTTAGAACTGTTACCAGTTAAAATAATGTATGAGGACACTCAGGGATGCACAACATAATTGTTCTTACCAGTTTAATACACTGCTGACAGTTGCATTCTAGTCAGTAGTGCAGTCATTCGTTGCTGAGAATTTTATAACCTCCCGGTAATCCGTTGTCTAAAATGAATTATTAGGATTTATTGGAAAATGTATAAAAGGGTATCCTATATACTAACCGAAGGCCTATCTATGTCCCGAGTGGAGGGGAGGCAGATGCGCACGCAACTTCGGTTAGGATCTATGAGATGCGCGCGCAACTTCAGCCGAAAGACATAGATGCGGCCTTCGATTAGCAGATGTGCTGGAAGGTTAGGATCAGAACAGGTTAGGATCGGGGAGGCAGATGCGCTGGAAGGTTAGGATCTAGGGAGGCAGATGCGCTCACCGTCTCCTTCTGCCTCCCGCCGCCTCTTCTTTCCTGCTCACTCAGGCGGCGACCGCTGGAAGGTTAGGATCTAGGGAGGCAGATGCGCTCACCGTCACACTAGGGGAACCGGTTGCGTACCTGCACGAAAGTCTGTATAAGCGTCGGCCATCTTGCTACTCCTCTGCGACTTTGTCATCCGCCCACTGCCAAATCCGCCCACTAAAGTCTGTATAAGCGTCGGCCATCTTGCTACTCCTCTGCGAGTTTGTCATCCGCCCACTAAAGTCTGTATAAGCGTCGGCCATCTTGCTACTCCTTTGCAAGTTTGTCTAATGGCGGCGCTAGCGTCACTCTAGGAGGGGAACCGGTTGCGTACCTGCACGAAAGTCTGTATAAGCATCGGCCATCTTGCTACTCCTCTGCGACTTTGTCATCCGCCCACTGCCAAATCCGCCCACTAAAGTCTGTATAAGCGTCGGCCATCTTGCTACTCCTCTGCGAGTTTGTCATCCGCCCACTAAAGTCTGTATAAGCGTCGGCCATCTTGCTACTCCTTTGCAAGTTTGTCTAATGGCGGCGCTAGCGTCACTCTAGGAGGGGAACCGGTTGCGTACCTGCGTGGGTGGCCATTTTTAGCAAAACGGGCTATATTATCTCCAAAAAATATTGATGTTGACATGATAAACAACCAAGTGATTGCATTACTTCCTGGACAAAGCTGTGTCTTTCTGAGTACTGACTGTATTGATTCTGAAGACGAAAGTGAGAAACTTAACTTCCCATTAGAATATTTAAACACTATCAACAATGCTGGATTACCACAACACAATCTTATACTCAAAGTAGGAACAATAGGCATGCTGTTAAGAAACCTTAAGGGTAGGGGCACACGGCGCGATTTCGCCGCGATTCTGCGCTAAGCGATTTGTCGCTGCGTTTTTTAAGCCGAAATAGCTTTGCTAACTTTGGCGCTGGCGTCAATGCAAATCGCGGCGAAATCGCTGCGCTAATTCACACGCGGCGATTCGTTTTCTATTGTCGTCCGAAGTTGCCTCGCTGAGCGTTTCCGGGCGACAGTAGAAAAAGAATCGCCGCGTGTGAATTAGCGCAGCGATTTCGCCGCGATTTGCATTGACGCCAGCGCCAAAGTTAGCAAAGCTATTTCGGCTTAAAAAACGCAGCGACAACTCGCCCAGCGCAGAATCGCGGCGAAATCGCGCCGTGTGCCCCTACCCTAACACTAAGCAAGGTTTATGTAACGGTACACGGTTGGTTGTGAAGAGCATGAGACAAAATGTTATCAAGGCAGAAGTGCTTACAGGATCCCATAGCGGTGATACTGTTTTGATTCCCAGAATTGACCTTACCAGTTCTGACCAGGAATTACCTTTTAAACTTAAACGACGACAATTCCCCATTAAGGCTGCATTTGCCATGACAATCAACAAATCACAAGGACAAACATTGGATAAAGTCGGCATTTACCTATCTGAGCCTGTGTTTGGTCATGGTCAACTTTATGTTGCATTTTCAAGAGTGCAGCGTTCATCTGATGTTAAAGTCAAGATTTTAAGTACAGCTCACCAGGGAGAACTCATTCAAGGACAGGAGAACATTTTCACAAAAAATGTTGTTTATAAAGAAATTTTTCAGTAACACTTTACTACCAATAAACTCAAAATTTAAGAATTCTAATAGCAGATAGGTAATAACAAGCAATAGGCACAGATTCACTCTACATCCCCACAAATTAGCGTCGCCAGTTGCTGCCTGGGGATGCCGAGTGAATCAGCACCCATCGCATTTTGCTGCCTCACTGTTGTTACCATTCTTTCATTAACGATTCTTTAGAGAATCGGGGGTTTACTGGTTGTTGCAGAAAAGAAGGCAAAGGGGGCAGTACAGACAAAAAAAAGCAGAGGTTATATAAATATTTTTTTATTTTCTAAGGCAATATTTTATGGTCCCTTTCTGGAGATTTGGTAAGCAAAAAATGTGTTGTTGGACATCCCTTTTAAATTTTGCACGCTTTGAGAAAAAAATAGCTGTAGGACAGAAGAAGTTAATTCTGTTAAAAGTCCAGGGGTCAAGATATAAGCCCTATTATGTCTATATAATTATGACATTTATTAGTTGGTACCAAGGCAGAATGACTTTGCTGAGTCTCAAGGTTATATTCCCAGTCTTGTAGCTGTAAAACTTCAGATACAGTTGATAGAAAAGGTTTCACAAGTAAAGGGGCTCAGATGATGGTTAAGGAGATACCCCAGCAGAATTACTCCATTCAGGTTTGTTATTCATACTGACATTTAGAAGCTGAAGTCTTTAGGGGCATTTACTTACCAGGTGCAGTTTTTTAAGCAATTCACCATGTTTTTTTCCTACACTTTCCAGAATTCCATCATAATTGCAGGTGTGCAGTAAGTGTTCATTTTTGACAATCAGACACAAATTGTGTTCAAAATTTTCAGTTGTCCAGGTGATGTTAAAATGTCATTAGTGTGTTATTTTATGAAAGCAAGTCTTTTGTGCCTATCATCGTAACCGGTTATGAGAACCTTGTAATTACCGCCTGGCTGCAGGGTGCAGGTGGCTCCAAAGGGTAATTTATGACCACAAATGTAAGTATGGTCCCACTAAAATTAATATAGTGCATGCAAGCATACCCCTTATGCTCCCAGATAGTTGTAATAAGCTCTATTGAGTCCATCCTGTTTCATCTGATGAATCATGTGTGATACAGTACGTGCTCTCATTGTATCCAGTTCTATCAACCCTTTTTTAATTTCCTTTATTGCAAGCAGCAAAAAGTGTTAATAAAGTGGACAAAACAGTGTACATGTTAACTGTATTTTTTAATACACTTAGGGGCACATTTACTTACCTCGAGTGAAGGATTCGAATGCAAAAAAAGTTGAATTTCAAAGTATTTTTTTGGCTACTTTGACCAACGAATTGGCTACTTCGACCTTCGACTTTGAATCGAACGATTCAAACTAAAAATCGTTCGACTATTCGACCATTCGATAGTTGAAGTACTGTATCTTTAAAAAAAACTTTGACCCCCTACTTCGCCACCTAAAACCTACCTAACCTAAATGTTAGCCTATGGGGAAGGTCCCCATAGGCTTTCTAAGCTTTTTTTGGTTGTAGAAAAATCGTTCGATCAATGGATTAAAATCCTTCGAATCGTTCGTTTTGAAGGATTTAATCACTCGATCGAACGATTTTTCGTTCTATCAAACTAATTGCGGTAAATCCTTTGACTTCGATATTCGAAGTCGAAGGATTTAACTTCTACATCGAATATCGAGGGTTAATTAACCCTCGATATTCGACACTATGTAAATCTGCCCCTTACACTGGAATTCTGGGAAAAACAAGCTGTGTCATAATACATTCTGAATTGAGTCTGAAAATTGTACACTAAACTTGCTAAGTAAATGCTTGGTAAGATAGTAAGGGCCTATTATATATTGCATTAGAAGACCTGAAATTCCTATTTAAAAATTGGAATTTCAGCTCTTACTGTAAGTTACCAGGAGTGGATTTTTTTCTGCCCCCCAGTAACTTGCAGTACCACTGATTGCCGGCTTGTGGGGGGGGGGGCTACAAATTGAAATACATGCAACAATCATTTGTGTTCTACTTTTCTCCATCAGCAATGTCGTTTGAACGCAAAAGTGAGGGTAGTCGAAGCCAAATCATCCCACTGGTGCCAGACAGCAACAGCTTATATGGAACCCTTTATGTTGACCTTCCAGGAAAAGACATGACCACATTTCAGCGTCCATCTTCTGGCAAATCCCAAGGCATGGAGCAAAATTTTAAAACTCCTGACCCTCTTGGATTGCTTCATCATAGGCCAATGCCATCGTATTTTAATGATTTCAGTGGCAGCAATGGCATGTATGGAGGCACTAGGAGCAAGGTGCCATGGCAACCAAATATCCACAATTCTCCCGATATATCACTCAAGGAATCATGGAGAAAAAACTGCAAAAAAGGTAATGTTCTGTGCATTTCCACTGCCTCTTTATAAGTCAAACAGCAACTTGCTGTATAAAAGAACATTTTCTTCAGGTGGGTTTATGATCTACTGAACTAGCAACTTCTTATGCTTTTTGTGCTCTGGCAAGAATAATGGAGATAGGGGGGCAATAATGGTTATGAAGCTGCTGCAGTTAGTAAAAACACTGTTAGAGGAGTCACATTATCATACTACTACTCTGGTAGACAAACCCTTAATTCTACATTCACAGTCCTTTAAATACACAATACAGATTTTTATTGTAATGATGATAATTCATAATAATTGCTGAGAAAGAAGAATCTTACAGAGATCACATTAGGCCTCCAGTGAGTTAAGTATTTGTCCTAGTTATTATTTTTAATTAAAGGTACAAAACTCAGAATCCTTCAAGAAAATCCACTTTATAAATAATTTGATTAAACACAGCAGAGTAGAGATGGCAGGTAAAGGTCCAAGGTGCCTCGGAAGATTGATGCTTTTGACTGCAGTATTATAATTACTATTATTGTTTGGATTATAGGGAGTAACTGCTTTACAAATTATTCATAACTGGATGTTTAAGTGTTTCATTAGTAGCATGTATTCTACTGTTCCATTGTGGAGTCCCAGCTGCTTCTTCCCAAATATCAAATTACAGCACTACTGCTGCAGAGAATTTGCAAGGTAGTTGAACATCTAAAGATTTATAGTCATTGCAATTAACACCTCCTACAGAGAGTGGATATTAGAGATTTTGTTTTTCCAGTAAACGTTGCTCTGAACAATATTAATATCCAGAGTGACATTATTTATGTTTCTTCATACACAAGTAACCACATTTCCAACATGTAAACATAATAGTAATAATAATGCTGAACAAAATGCCGATATATTCAAAGAAAACTTTTTCCATAAAATAGAAAATTATGAAACCATTACATAGTTAATTTAATGGGAATGTAAACATTATTGTTCAAGGATTTCTAGTAATAAGGTGATGGGCTGAAAGTGGTAGTCCAGCAACATCAGCAAAGAATTCTTAAAGCAAATCTGCTCAATAAAACATTTTCCCAGCTCTACCGAACACACCGGAACTAGCAGTCTAGAGGCAAATTTACTTACCTCCGTAGATCCGCCAGCGTTGTCTTCGCCACACTTCGCCAGGCAAAGATTCGTCAGGACATTGCAAATTCACCAAGATCCGAAGTTTCACACAAGTCACCGACAGTAGCGTTCCTAGAGGGGGACGGGCCCCGGTGCGTGACGCACTGCCGGGCCCCGCCCCCCTCCGCACGGCCCACATTTTCAATGGCGCGCGGACTGCCGGGGGCCCTGGCCGCTCGCACCCCCTGCTCCCCCGGTAGTTCCGCCACTGGTCACCGATCGTTTCCGAAGTTATGATGAGTGGTCCGAAGTTTTGCTAGCAAAGTCCAATTTGCATACTGTGCCAAATTTGAATTTCAATGGACGTGTATGCAGCTTCGCCTGCTCTAACCTGGCGAAGTAAACTCTGGCAAAGGAGGTCACGTTCAGAAAAAGACCAATGTTAGTAAATTTGCATATTGCAATAGCGTTAGGGTGCGAAGTTGCGCTAGGCTAACATCATTGCTGGCGAATTTTCGCCAGGGTGACTGATAGTAAATTTGCGAAGTTGCGAAATGACTTCACGCTGGCGAATTTAGAATGCTACTGTTCTGTGCATATCTAGCTTCTTGTTCTTTCTGCTGGGATCAGAATAGTTTGGTAGTAGCCAATCTGCTCAAATTGATTTGATTCTAGTAAATGCACAACATTATTTAAGTGGCTAAAGTCATTGGAACCTATAGGCAGGCTGTTCAAGGCATAAAGGGGTCCGTTTATTAAAGTGCGGTAAATCTGACTTTAAGTTTCCGCATGTTATCGCTGAGAATATTTTTACGCCAGAATATTCGCAGCGACTAAGTTTACTAAACAGCGATGCGCTCAGAAGTCATTGCGATCACTTGCGGTAACTACGTTAAGGAACGAGCTTACGTTAGCGGTAATTTTAGCGAGTTGCGAATTTTCTGGCGAAAAATTAAGTTTTTGCGAATATTTATGCTATAGAATAGTCTTGTTTTATGGCGGTTATTATGGCAATTTTTACTGTGACATTTATGGCCAGAAATGCATCTTCAAAACTCATAAACTTTATTGACTGATGATTATACCATCCAACAACATCACCAGAGTAATACCAATCAAACATGTCTGCATCATATAAACCCTTCTGCCAATAGAATCATAGGAACAAGAAATCATACCAGTCAATCTCTTTGCTTCATAGAAATGCACAGTTTAATGTAGCCAATCACAATGAAACCAAAAAAGTGTAGAGGCTGACGAATCCTTGGACTGTGATGCCGCTGCCAATAATACGACTCTGAGCTGAACTGCTGCTGTTGCACCAGATAGAAGCAGAAGCCAAACATCCTGCCAGCAATAGCTACAGATCTCTCTCCTGTCAGCAAAGAATGATGGGTAAAAAAAAAACAGTATTATGGGATATTTCCTGCCCCTTGAGAATTTTCTGGTGAAAAAAATACTTTTACGCCACTACATAGGTGGCGGTAAAAGTTTGCGAATATTCTGGCGTTAATTTTGTCTTTAGCACATTTCGCTGTTTAGTAAACCATGCGTTAATGTGTACGTAGCGTTATTTTCAGCAAATGCGATAACTGGCGAACAATTATTCTAGCGCAAGAATATTCGCAAATTTATATTTACCGCATGTTAGTAAACTGGCGATAACATATTTGGCGAAAATTCTGTCTATATATTGTGCGAATATTTTTAACGCACTTTAGTAAACGGACCCCAAAGAATCTGTTCGGAGTTCCGACACGGAGCACCAGTGGGGAACTAAAAAGATCTCTTTATTGAATAATTATTAAGATCATGGCACACACATACAAACATTATGCTTTGACGCATTTTGTGGCCATAACCACTTCCTCAAAAGCCTGTATAAGTCATCTATGACAGTCTGCCTTCAGTAGAACCATTGACTTAACCTGCATGTGCCAAATGCCAGCAGTTATCTCCTTTATATCTCACCTACACTCACTCATAGGTTTAAATTAGCTGTTGTGAACAAGAGCTGATAGATATAGTATGTCAAGTTATGGCACTGTTCTGGTGCCTCAAGGTATTTACATAATGTTGGTTTGGTTAACAGATTTGAAAAAATAACACTTTTTATAACATTATTTTAAAAAATGTTGCTTTTGCATTTTAGTAGGCTCTATAGTTTTCATTTCCAATATTCAACTGGGCTCTCTATTCTGTATGATGTAATCATTGCTCTCCTATGTAGCATCATATTGACAAGGGTGGCCTAAACTGCTATAATACAGATAACATTGTTAGTCCAAGGTCTTTAGTTATTACATATATTACACTTTAATGTTCCTCTTTGTATCTGCAGAGCTGCAACATGCAAATAGTGCTCCTTTGTCACCTTTTTGTCAAGCAACCAAACAGGGTGACAGTGTCCCAACCATTCAGCAGCATTTAAACATCAACAAAGTAGGAAAGGGTAAGTCAAATATTTTGCTATGGAGCCTTTATATTTGCATGTATATAAAGGAATCTACCTATTTGTGTTGACAAAATAAATGTGAGCATGAATTTAAGCCTGTTAGATTTAACACATGCAGTATTTGTATAGATTCTAGATTCTATCATGTAGGGAAACGCCGTATCTTGCATTTAGTTCAGAATCCGGGCCATATTTTATGCAGGATTTGGATTCGGCTCAATCCAAGAGCCTGGCTGAACCAAATCCGCACCACTAAAAACCACATGACTTTAGAAGCCAGACAGTATTTTCAGTGAGGAACTAGAAAATAAATAGGAGTGAATCGAAAGATAAATAATAAAAAGTAACAGTAGCAGTACAATTGTGTGTGTTGCTTTGCTTAATTTTTTGGTGGTGTAATTAGAGATCTAATTAGAGATCTACATGCCCAGTGGCAGGATGTGCACCCGTGTTCCCCCTCTAAAGAATAGTGCGGCAGTGTGTTATGGTGCATGCGCCAAGAAATTTCCTTCTGCTCTGCTGCCTGTGAGGCCACGCTCACACACCCCCCCCCCACACACACCCCCGGTAGTTAGACCACTGATACTGAGGTCTGTGACCCTCCATTTGAAAATGAAACGTGGAAAGTAGCAGCAGAAAACACATAAAAACGTTTCAAAAGGAAGACCAACTACCTTCTATAATTATAACTAAAAGTTTAAGATTATCTACCCATTTGTGTGACCATGTGATTACAGATTTTTTTATTTTAATTAGCAAGAAATTTATGTCCAAGTGCAGTTGTGGTTGTGGCATACATTTCCCTGCAGTCATTTGCATGTAAAACTTAATCCTTTAAATGTTGTCAATGGGCTCCAGGCACTTCTTATAGTTGCAATTGGTGCTGCTCAGTTCTTCCTGCCTTCTATTCAAAGCTGAGTGTTGCTGAACCTATTGATGCAGGGGAATCCTGAAGCTACTTCCACCTCCTGACCAGGCAGTTCCAGATTTCCCTAAACACCCAGCATCAATAGATGCAGCATACTTGTGCCTAAAGGATCAGGCACAGATGATTCTCACACACAGAACTCCAATATTGGCAGTAGGTGGATTTCTGCGCAATTGTGTCTCATTTGTACTGAAATGCATGTGCAGTTGCATTCATTTTGATGAATCTGATGCAACTGTATCAGGCACAGATCAATTGGAACCCCCCTTGTGACCCAAAGAATTTTGGGAAAAAAACTCTGCATTTTAGGAAAAAATATGATGATTATTCTCTAAAGTACACTTTGCTCACTGCACCTGCAGACTTAAATGAGTCCTAGCATGTTTTGTGTTTAAAAATTCTATGCTGTGAGTTCTATTAGATTTTTATTTCTGTATTACATAGTTGAGTTAAAGAGCCATTCCTTTGCTTTCTACTGTACAGGAGACTATGCTAAAGCAATGAAGACTTTCAGTTCCCCTAAAATCCTCCACTATACTACTTCTCTCCAAGTGATGGATCTTCTACCCTATACACCTTCTCTTCCGCCACCTCCAGTTCCTCCTCCAAATGAAAATCCGATTCATGATGACAAGGATAAAATGTAAGGTGTTTTGTTTTCATATGTTATGAATAATACAATGATATATTCTGTTGCATGATGATATTGCTTTCCACTGAACTATTAATCAAAGGTTGCACAATGTTCCTCATTACTTATCCACTGTAGCTCAATATTTAGCTCTCACTTATGCTACCTCTCCATTACTAAATAAATAGCATCACATAATGTATCACATTATTATCTTTTGTATATAGAGTGACAACATAGTACTGTACATAAAGCTTTACAATCAGTCATTGTGACAGAAGAGGTCAATATTTTCTTTTAGGGGATTGATCTTCATTCACATCAGTCCCTGTCCCGGTGGAGGTCTCTATCACATTCTCTCACACACACACTTTTATCAGGAATCCACAAACCTGCCTGTATGTTTTTGGAGTTTAGGATGAAACTGAAGCACTTCGAATTTGATTATAATACAGGTACGGGATCCGTTATACAGAAAGCTGAGAATTACTAGAAGGCCAGCTCCCACAGACTCCCATTTTCTCGGTAATAATAAAACTGTACATTATACTTGATCCCAGCTAAGATGTAAAAGAGGCAAAACAATCCTATTGATTTAATTGATGTTTAAAATATTTTTTGGTAGACTAAAGATATTGAGATCCAAATTATGGAAAGACCTGTTATCTGGAAAACCACAGGCCCTGAACATTCTGGATAACCTGTAGTAAAACTTAAAGGGGTTGTTGACCTTTGAGTTAACTTTTGGTATGGTGTACAGAGTGATATTCTGAAACAATTTGAAATTGAAAACATTTAATTTTTTATTATCTGTGGTTTTTGCGTTATTTAGCTTTTTATTCAGCAGCTCTCCAGTTTGCAATTTTAGCAATCTTGTTGCTAGAGTCCAAATTTCCCTAGAAACCATGCATTGATTTTGAATAAGAGACTGGAATATCAATAGGAGAAGCCTTGACTAAAAAGATGAGTAATAAAAAGTAGCAATAACCATACATTTGTAGCCATACAGGGGATTTGTTTTTAGATGTTTTGAAAGCTGGAAAGAGTTAGAGAGGCAAATAATTAAAAAATAATAATAATAATAATAATAATGAAGACCAACTGAAAAATTGCTTAGATTTGGCTGTTCAATAACATACCGAAAATTAACTTAAACGCGAACCACCACTTTAAAAATATTAGTTTATGTTTACCTCTTTTTTCATGCACCTAATGTGGAAGAGCAATGAGTTATAAAGTCATAATGAGAAAAACATCTGCATAAATAAAAAACAAACAACTTTGATTTTGCAATGAATGTAATAGTCTTTATCAGGGCATTTTCTGCATTGTGGCCCCCTCAGCGCATACCTTTCCTATGGGGGGGGCATTGCTAGTGCCGCCTGAGCTGAGTTTTTCAAGTTTTCTCAGTGCAGCGTCCCTAGTCTTTATTAGTTATTATATTACACTGCAAATTTTAATTACAAATACATCTTTTAAGACCTGTTTGAAGGCAGCACTTTTTTTTGATGCAAACAAATACATTTTATTGCATACACTGCCTGCTGCAAACTATAAAATTCACAACTATTTCCACTAATGGATGGGGTTGTTAAATTCTTTTGGGTTTGTAAAACATGTAGTATGTGTATTTCTCCAACAACAACTTTATTGCCTTCCCCCCTAAAAATATTTAAGCACTTGCTGTATGCTTCAGTGCAGAATTAGGCGGTTGAATAAAGAGCATTATTGAAACTACTTGAAACGTAACATACTTTTGCCATTAGAATTCAAATGTCTGCTTTATGCCTTGGCCAGCAATATAGCCAAGAGCAGTTCAATGCACTGGCAAACTATGAAAACAGGAAGCTAGCCAAAAGAGCTATTGAAAGAAAATGTCCATTGGCATGCAGAATAGGAGCTTGAGTCTGCAAAACAGCTATGAGATGATGAAAAAGTACCTGTCACATTTAAAAATGACCTGAAACCATTTATAGAATATGGAAACAATTTGGTAGATTAAGAATGTAATTCCAGAGATAACTCATTTATTCTTTTGCAATCAAATCTTTTCTTAAGGGAATTCATTTATCTTGCATCATGTTAAATTAATGAAAAACTACCAGCAGATCTTATAGTTGAAGCTAAAGCCTTTAGACCTGCCTCAGGTTCACCAAAAGAAAAGATGTTGAGGGTTCACTCAAAACAAAAGATGTTGAGGGTTCACTCAAAACAAAAGATGTTGAGGGTTCACTCAAAATATAATCCATAACCAGTGTAAACATTTGATTTGTTTGTACTCCTGCCATTGGGTGTATACACCATAAAAATCCATCCAGTGTGTAATGTTCAGACCAAAATGAAGAAGTATACATTTAAATATAGCGCAATGTTTCGAAAAAGCGCAAAAAACCTGCACAAAGAAGATGGAGAACATTAGTGATCATGTTTGTGTCCTTTTTGACAGATTAAAGATTGCAATGTTTGTGAACAAATAGTTATTGTGAACGTTCGCAGTGGATGTAATAAAATTTTGCAACAGCAAAACCTTTTTTTGCAACTTAATATTAAACAAAACTCCAGAGCTAAAGCTTTGCTTAGTGAAAATACGCAATGTAATATTCGCCAGCTACTGATTTTATATTGCGAGCAGTGCTAATCAAAGGCGACATTTTAAATAACGCTTGCGACTTTTAATTACTGTACATTCCTCCCCCCATAGGGCTGTATCAAATAAATAAGAATGACTCATCTCCTCTTTTAGTTCTAGATGTTTCTATAAACCACAAAAGACATCTCCTGGTTCAATCCATGTATCCATGATAGTCTCTGGGGAAATCACTCTACATCATGTAGAAAGTGATATTCTGAGGAGCAGAGGAGTGAAGGGCTTTGAATGTTAGCAGAAGGGTTTTATATGATATCCTTTGCTTAACAGGCAGCCACGCTAAGGATTTTAGCTGCGGTTGAGCAGGTTCCCTTTAAGGAGAGAGCAGAAGGATCCTGAGGATCCTGATAACAGAATTTAAGATTGATTGGAGGTGGAGAGAGATGGGAGTCAGGACCTGTGAAGAGGAGATTGCAATAGTCTAAATTGGATAAAATAAGGGCATGGATTAGTGTTTTGGCTGTGTTTGGTGAAAGAAACGGGCGTATACAGGTTTTGGCAGTATTATTAATATGATTAGAAAAGGAGAGGGACTGGTGAAAGATGACCCCCAAGCAGCGTGCTGAGTTAACTGCATTAATGTTCATGCCATCAATAGTAATGGTGAAAGGAAGAGAAGGGCTCGATTTGGGTGGAAAGACCATGAGCTCACTCTTGGCCAAGTTGAGCTTGAGGTGGCGTTTGTTCATCCAGGAAGATATAGCAGCTTGATCATGGATACCAACTGAATGGAGAATTTGGATTAGAACAGAATGGTTAACAGTATCAAAAGCAGAAGATAAGTCCAGGAGAATGAGAATAGAGAAATGCCCTTTGGTCTTAGCAGTCTGGAGATCATGTGTAACTCTACATAAGGCAGTCTCAGTGGAATGTGCAGGTCGAAAGCCAGACTGCATAGGGTCAAGTAGATTATTGGTACAGAGAAAGTTAGTAATACTGGAGAAGACGAGACATTCTAGAAGTTTAGAGGCTAGCAGTAAGAGAGAGACAGGACGGTAGTTAAACAAACGGGATAAGTCCAGTGTAGCCTTTTTCAGGATGGGCTTGACACAGGCCTGTTTAAATAACAAGGGGAAAGTAGCAGACGTTAGTGAGGAATTGAATATATGAGTAAGTACTGGAGTAAGGACAGGAGCACACTGTTTTAGTAGAGGTGATGGGATAGGATCAAGTTGTTGATGGAGAGGAAAAGGAGAAGTTTAGAGACTTCAAGCATAAGATTTGCATAAGAGACAAGAATATGAATAGGAGAGGATCTGAATAGAAAGATGAGTAATACAAAGTATTTTTTGGGTCGAATACGTCAGTTTTTGATCAAATAGGTCCGTATTCGGTCGAATTCGAATTGTGTGAATCAAAGGAATATCGCATTTGATCGAATTTGATTCAAAGTTTTTCCCAAAAAAAACTTTGAATTTTCAAAGTCCACCAATTGACTCCAGATAGGTTCTAGGAGGTCCCCCATAGGTTAAAACAGCAATTCGGCAAGTTTTAGGAGGCAAATGGTCGTAGTCGAAATTTTAAAGAGACAGTACATGATAAATTTTGATATTCGAATTTTCAAATCTTTTTCAAATTCGAATAGAATTTGGACTATTCCCTAGTCTAGGTACACAAAAATAGCGTGAAAGTAGAATTTTTTTAATTCGAAAATTCACCTTGACATTTGATAAATCTGCCCCTAAGTGTGTTAAGTAATAAAGAATTCAAAATTCAGGGACATTCTATCTAAAACCTTGTGTTGGCAGGAGGCATTAAAAATATGATAATTTTGCCTTTTCAATTTGTGTCCTTCATATAGATAGATAAAAAAGATAAAAAAACCACAGAAAATGATAAAATATAAAATAACACAGAATTGTTTGCACCTATTTTTACCTTCCAAGCAACTGCCATTAACCATTTTTTCTGCTATTTGCCAGTAACCAATTTTTTCTGATAAACATAATTATATAAATATACAGTACACATGTATGTTTTTCATGTGTTGTAAACTATATGGAGCAGGGACCTCCTTTATCCTGTGTCTTTTTTACTTCTAAATTGATTTTTGCAATGTGTCTAGGCTCTACATATACAGTACATCTAAGCATAATTATTTGAGATTTCTACAAAAAAATAACTCCAAACACTTTCCTTTTTTTTGGTGTTAAGTGTATAAAGAGTCAAACAAAATGTTTGCAGTCTTATAAGAACTCACATTTTGATAAGAGCAGGGCTTTTGTTTTTCTGTGTATGGCAAAAACTGTATTGATAATTCTGGTTAAACAATTTGTTGACATTTGCTGAGAATCACATTTCTGTTGTGGAACAAAGAGAAGATTTAGTTTAAGCTTTATAAAAGAAAACTTTTATGTTTCATTGAAATACTGTACATAAACATGAAAACGTAATTTTATGCTGGAAGAGCCTTTAATGTTTAATGCATGAGCAGCACAGATACAGATACATCTACAGTATGTTTGAAACAAAAAGTTAGTATGTGTGTATATTCTATAACAATACTATTTCTTGAGGGGGAGAGTAGTAACTCAGGGCAACCAACTTGAGATGTTCTTTCCATATTCTAACTGCAGAAAACAAATATAAGCTTATAATTGTATCTTCAGTGCTACAGGTTCCTACACTGGTGCGGAGTTTCCAAGTGTTGGTAATATATTCCCTGTGTGCATTAAATAAATATACTGTCAGATAACTGTCATATAGCCCCTTTGAGCATTCAGCTCAGGATTGTCCTTTATCCAGACTCCAGCAATAATAATAGGCTAGCACCTCTTTACATTTTACTGCTTACAGCCCTAATAGCTGGTATTCCTATGGGTTTCATGATTTATAAGAATTGATATCCCATTACGTTTGATGTCCTTTCTTCCATACTGATTTTATTCGTACAGTTTCAGAAGCATATCTGACTGAGAGTTCTATGACCTGTATAAAAGATATAGTCAGGAAACTCCTCAGTAACTTATAATATCCTTATAATTTACAAGAGGGGGTACTTTATTCAGTATATAAAGGGTGCTTAGTGATGTCATCAGTTATAATCACTGCTTAGTGATATCAATTTCTGTCTCATGACCCACTGACACTTGTGTATTATGATAAAAAAGCCCCAGTTATAAGATATAAGGATATTAAATGTCACTTTAATGGTAAATATTTTACAATAGGGGTACTTTATTCACTATATATAAAATATAATACTACGAATGATAGTTCACTTCTAATGTATGAGTAATGTATGAGTAAAACAAAAAAATCATGCCTCTTATTGCCCAGTTTCCCAGAATTTGCATCTAGGGCATTGCAGAACAATTGCTTAGTGCAACCCCAGCTGTACATGTATGTAAATGGCAGGTTTTATGCCATAGAAACATTTTAAAAATATCTACAAGCATTTCTTACAACAAGAATCTAAAATAAGGACTGGTCCTGTCCTGAAAATGATGGACATTTGGGCATTATGCACATATACACAAAGTCTATTGATTTCAAATTTATATCAGGTTTAGTGATGGGCGAATAAATACGCCAGACACTAATTTGAGGCAAATTTACGTGTTTAGCCACAAGTGAATTTATTTGCGAAACGGCGGCCTCAATTGGGCGGCGGAAAATCTGCTGCATCAAAAAAATTGACATGCATCAAAATTATTTGGACACCCATTGACTTTGATGCATTTGGACCAAATCGTCACCCGTATAAAAATTGACGCTCACTTCAAAATTGACACGTGTCAAAATTATTTTGATGCCCATTACCTTTACCTTAATGCGCTTTTTCAATGTTTTGTGAACTTTGCTGTAAATTTGCTGATTTTTCGACCCATCAGATTGGCCCATCACGAATCAGGTTTAATTAGTTAAAGTTTATTTGTGTTTCAGCAATGGTATCACCTCATATTCTGTGCCCAATCAAGAAAAGCAAATCTATAAAATCAACAGCAAGAAGAAATGTCCCCCTGGCACACTGAACATTAAACCGGCATCAGAGTGCTTCTCCATAAATGATGATGGCGACAATGTGTTGACTCCAGAAGATGTGGCACAGTATCTTGAACTCAGTGATCAAGGCGAAAATACAAGGTACCACTCTACAGCAAGATTACATAGTCTATATTACAGATACAGCAATCGTTTTGGTTTGAAAGCTTATCTCCTAGTTCAATTCCAGATTTTTCCACAGAGCTACAAGCAATTCAATGAGAAAACCTTTTCTCACTGTTTATCACATGAAAACTCTATTGAAGTCTATGGGAAAAACTGGAAGTGAATTTGGAGGAAAGTTTTTTTTCTTCTTCTTTGAATTGAATCTCACCCATAAGTTTTCATGTGATAAACCATAAAATAACGTTCTCTCATTGATTTGAATCTGGCCTTATGTATGAATTTTATCAGGTCTATTACATTGTACAGTACAGGTATGGGACCTGTTATACAGAATGCTCGGGACCTGGAGTTTTTTTTTTTTTTGGATAGATCTTCCCGTAATTTGGATTTTCATACCTTAAATCTACTAGAAAATGATGTAAACATTAGATAAACCAAATAGGCTGGTTTTGCTTTCAATAAGGATTAATTATATCTTAGCTGGGATCATATACAAGGTGATGTTTTATTATTACAAAGAAAAAAATATTTTTTAAAACTTTGGATTATTTGGATAAAATGGAGTGACGGCCTTTCTGTAATTCTGAGGTTTATGGATAACGGGTTTCCAGATAACTGATCCCATACCTGTATTCTAAATAGCAAATATACTTACAGCAAGCAGAATTTTGAGAGAAAATAAAATCAAAACTGTTGCTGTCAAAAAAAAATAACTACTTTACACATTTGCAGGCTTATTTGTCAAAATTCAAAATTTGTGTAATGTTAGAGGGTTTTTTTCCTATATTGAAACACAAGTTTTTAAAATTTTGAATGCTTGCTTATTTATTTAAAAATGCAAGTATAAAAAATGGACAGCAAAAATTTGTGGGGGAAAATTCTAATATCTCCCATTTTTACTCTAGTTATCATTTTCAATGGATTGTTAAACAAACACCTTTAGGGCCCTTACTCACAGGCGTTTGAAGCTGCGCTCTCCTGCGTTCCGGTTTTATGCGTTCAGCCGCAGGGGAGCGCAGGAGAAAACGTGCTGAATTCTTTTCAATGCGGCTGTACTCACACAGACGCATGTAAGCGACAAACGCAGGAAAAATGCAACATGCTGCGTCCCAACCTGCATTCGGCACTTACATGCTTCTGTGTGAGTAGAGCCACATTGAAAAGAATTCAGTGCGCCTACTCCTGTGTTACCTTGTGGCTGAACGCATAAAACCAGAACGCAGGGGAGTGCAGCTTCAAATGCCCGCGAGTAAGGGCCCTAAAATTGTCCTAGATGACTTCCATTGACTTCGACATGAACTCGCTAGCTTTTAGATGAAAAGTTTTTACATTCAAGCTTTTTGAATTTTTAGGATTTTTTTTTGAATTTCCTTAAGAATATTATATATACAAGTTTTTTTAAAGCATAATTCGAATTAGCACAAAAAAGAATTTTACTTGCTGAAAACAATACTTTTATTAAATCTCCCCCTAGTGTAAGATAAGATAAGATTCTTTATTTGTCACATGCATAGTTATACAAGTACAACATACAGTGAAATGCATCCTGATCCACTTTTTTAGAATGTGCAAATTTAAAAAATACTAGTTAATACTAAAACTAAGTACAAAAAATTTTTTACAAAAAAAAAAAACAAATTTTTTAAAATTAAGTATAGCAGCAGAGCATATGTAGTACAAGATGAACCATGTTATTTACATAAGTGACAGTGAATGAAGATAGTATAAAAATATAAATATAAAAACATCAATGCAGTAAAGTACGCCAAATAAACATATTATGGTGATGGTGAAATAAATGTGAATTGTATAGTACTGTGTTGTAGTGAAATAATGTGTCACATAGCTCAAGTAGGTGCAAGTGAAACAAGGGTGTAGGAGATTTGGGTAAGGTGACATAAACCATATTATTTACATAGTGGCAGTGAGTGAAGATTGTATAAAACGTATAAAAATATTAAAAAAACAGCAGTGCAATACTGTATTGTAGTGATGTAGAGTGTCACATAGGTCAAATAGGTCCAAGTGAGAAAAAGAAGGGGCAAGGGATATGGAAAATTATGGGTAAGGTGGCATGTCCTAGTTCAGCAGTCTAATGGCCTGGGGATAGAAACTCCTTTTAAGTCTCTCAGTTTTGGCCAGGATACTGCAAAAACTTTTCCCTGATTTAAGTAGGTGAAACAGTCCATTACTGTCAGTGGGGGCCTGCGGCTCCCACAGGGGGGTGTAGTAAGGATCAAGGAGGAAGTCCTTTAATGTCAGCGGGGGCCTGCGGCACCCACAGGGGGGTGTAGTAAGGATCAAGGAGGAAGTCCTTTTCCAGTGAGTCCAGGCAAAGTACAATTCAAGGGAAATCCAATAGAGAGGTCAAGTCCAGGCAAGGGTTCAAGATGGCAGGCAGCAAGGTTCAAGGTCAGGAAACAGGCAGATGATCAATAACAGATATAACAGGCAAGTAGGGCAACCCAGGAACACAATATAATATTGAGCTATACTCGGGCATTGAACCCGGGTCTCCGGCCTCCTTTTAAGTTTGAATTTGGCGCCACAGCGCGTGACGTCACCGTGCCGGCGCTCCGGCGCCAGCGTCCTTGCGCCCACGTGTAGTCCTGGGCGCCGCCATCTTGGATTCGCCGCCGCACCGGGAGTAAGGTTGGGAGCGCCGAGCGCTCATCTTGACAATTACTGGGATGTGATGAGTCCTTGAGAATCCTGAGGGCTTTGGTCCTGCATCTCTTGGTGTAAATGTTCAGCAAGGATGGAAGAGCTGACCTGCAGCAGCGTTCTGCTGCACATATCACTCTCTGAAGGGCTTTGCGGTCCTGGATACAGCTGTTTCCAAACTAAGATGTAATGTTTTGTGTTAGGACACTTTCCATAGCACCGAAAGAGAAAGTCTTTAGGATCTTCGAAGACACCCCAAACTTCCTCAACTGTCGGAGATGGTACAAACGCTGCTTTTCCCTTTTGGTTTGAACTTGGATATGTTTAGACCATGTCAGTAGGGATGGGCGAATTTGACCCGTTTCATTTCGCCAAAAATTCGCCGCTGGCGAAATGTCGCGACGTCCATTAAAGTCTATGGGCGTCAAAAAAATGTTGTCGCGCGGCGAATTTTTTTGACGCTCATCTATTTATTTTGACGCACAACATACAAGTCTATGGGCGTCAATTTTTTGGCGAAACAAGGCGAAAAAATTCGCCCATCCCTACATGTCAGGTTCTCAGAGATGTGGACTCCGAGGTATTTAAAACTGCTCACCCTCTCGACTAGGTTCCCATTGATGTTAAGGGGTTTGTAATTCCGCTGCTGTCTCCTACTAAAGTCCAACACCAGCTCCTTGGTCTTGCTAACATTCAGCTGACAGTGTCAGGTTATCCACTTCTTCCATGTAGGCTGTCTCATCGTTGTTTGTGATGAAGCCCAACAGTGATTAAAGAAGAACTAAACAAATAAAAAGAGACTAGAACGGCTACACTTTTAAAGGAACAATTCAGTATGAAAATAAAAACTTGGTAAAGAGATAGGCTACGCAAAATAAAACATATTTTTAATATAGTTAGCCAAAAATGTCACGTATAAAGGCTAGAGTGACTGGATGTCTACCATAACGGAACAGAAAACACCAATTTTAACACCTGCGGTGCTCCTGAAGAAAGAAAATATTAATAGGGATCACCGTTTGTTTCAAGAATATTCACTTCCCCGTTCTGCAGCTTTTGGTAATGGAGAACTCCCGCTCCAAATGTATAGAAATCTGTAGTTAAAAATAAAAGCGCAAAGAGACAAGGGATCTTTTCTAAGTGCATGTCAGGTTCTCAGAGATGTGGACTCCGAGGTATTTAAAACTGCTCACCCTCTCGACTAGGTTCCCATTGATGTTAAGGGGTTTGTAATTCCGCTGCTGTCTCCTACTAAAGTCCAACACCAGCTCCTTGGTCTTGCTAACATTCAGCTGACAGTGTCAGGTTATCCACTTCTTCCATGTAGGCCGTCTCATCGTTGTTTGTGATGAAGCCCAACAGTGATTAAAGAAGAACTAAACAAATAAAAAGAGACTAGAACGGCTACACTTTTAAAGGAACAATTCAGTATGAAAATAAAAACTTGGTAAAGAGATAGGCTACGCAAAATAAAACATATTTTTAATATAGTTAGCCAAAAATGTCACGTATAAAGGCTAGAGTGACTGGATGTCTACCATAACGGAACAGAAAACACCAATTTTAACACCTGCGGTGCTCCTGAAGAAAGAAAATATTAATAGGGATCACCGTTTGTTTCAAGAATATTCACTTCCCCGCTCTGCAGCTTTTGGTAATGGAGAACTCCCGCTCCAAATGTATAGAAATCTGTAGTAAAAAATAAAAGCGCAAAGAGACAAGGGATCTTTTCTAAGTGCAGTATTTAGTTATAGATCAACATATCCCTGCATACAAAGTTTGCAGGGATATCTGTCCATATGTCTCACTCTCTATCCCATTCTGTGTGTGTTTGGTGCTCACAACCATTATTCTCTTATTCTGGTCATCATTAACCCTTTCCATCTTAAAATGTGTTTTACTTTATTAGTATTAAACCTTTTAACCCCATAATACATTAAATAAAACTCATTAAGTATAATATTACATTTCATAAAACCTTCTTAAAAAACATATATCAAAATTCATAACGATAATCAATTACTTTAGAACATAAATGCTGCTAGATCTATATCAACATTCAAGCCATTCGGTACCATTGTATTTAACTTATGGGTCCAATGGGTTTCCAGTCTTCTCAACCTATTAACCCTACCACCACCTCTCTTGTCATCCTCTACCATTTCTATACCCATTACTCTTAGCCCCTCTGAAGTTTTTAGCCCTTTTTTTTATATTTCTTAAACAAGGTTTTCCGAAACAAGGTTCTCAGAACTTGCGAGTGCTAAGAATTGTGTGTGTAAGCACTTGCAAGTTGCAGCAAAACATTTCTAGAGTGGGGATTTGCGTGACCGGTGCTTGGTGTTAAAACTGCATTAGCGTGTAATTCTGTTTGAGCAGCAGCAGCAGGAGTAGTAGTAGCAGCAGCTTCAAGGTTACCTAGAATCAATAGGCAAAAGCAAGATGGATGAAATGGGGCTCAACACAACTATATGGAAGTGCAACAAGCGTGTTTAGATTCAAGTACCTTAATGAATAGCATCAATTCAACATTATTTGGGCAGCATGGGGCCTTACTCGACACTTCAAAAAGGACATGTTGTGTGGATTCACTATTTAGAACTACTAGCAGGTATTCTGATTGTTTTCTTGATATTTTTGAGGAGATTACATTGGATACTTGAAAGGGAACATCCAGGGAGTAATAAAATATATTTTGTTTTATTACTTCTAGTTGGGGACTGGACAGAGAATAATATAGTATATACAATTAATACAAATAAAAGCACTTAGATAAACACACTCAATTTGCCAGAATCAATAAAATCTCAGGTTAGGAATTAAAATCGTGCAGCATATTGTTTTTAGAAATGCATATAGGTATAGGATCCCCTATCCAGAAACCCAATATACAGAAAGCTCCGAATTACGGAATGGCTGTCTCCCATAGATTCTATTTTATCCAAATAATCCAAATTTTTAAAAATTATTTCCTTTTTCTCTGTAATAATAAAACAGTAGCTTGTACTTGATCCCAACTAAGATAAAAAAAACAGCCTATTGGGTTTATTTAATGTTTAAATGAATTTCTAGTAAACTTAAGGCATGAAGACCCAAATTATGGAAAGATCCATTATCCAGAAAGCCCCAGGTCCCGAGCATTCTGGATAACAGGACCCATACCTGTATTATTAAAGACCTAGTTGGCATATTTAAAGTCTGATTATTGGTTGTTTGTCACAAATAATTTATGTAATAAACAGTAATTGATAAACTGTCAGTTTGCATGTTTGCATTGATCCTGATTCAGGTTACTTGCTTTGAAAAAAACTCATTTTAATAAGTTTCTATGCCTAGTCTTACTATTGGCAACAAAGCTGATGTCCCACCTCTTCCTCTCACCTAGCTTTCTTTCAACAAACCTTAAGCATAGTAAATATTAGGAATGCACAGAACCCTCTAATTCAGTATTCCGCCTAATCCTACATAATGGATTCAGCCGAATACCAAACCAAATCCAAACCATCGGCAAAATACAGTTTGGATTTGGTTCAGCCAGACTCTTGGATTGAGCCAAATCCTATTAGAAAATGCTCGGATTTGGCCAAAACCTGAACTAAATCTGGGATTAGGACCGAGACACACGCTCAGATTTGTGGATCTCCCCAAACTGCCTTCCCACTGGCTAGAATGTAAATCACTGGCGGGATGGCACTCAGAGCAATTCGTTTTCTGAAGTCGCCCGAAATTGCCTCATGAGGAAACTTTGGGCGATTTAGGAAAACGAAGGGATCCGAGTGCCATCCCTCCGGGATTTACATTCTAGCCGGCGGGAAGGCAGAGGAAGGCAGTTCAGAGAGATTAGTCGCCCTGAAGAAGAGGAGATTTGTCGCTGGGTGACTAATCTCTTCGAACCTGAGCGTGTGTCTCTGCCCTTAAGAATAAGGGCGAAAAAGTTAATTTGTCCCAAAATACAAGTATCTCATGCAAAGGGACATTTTGGACACAATTAACCATGCCTTTTACCTGGAATGCAGTATTTCTTATAAATGCAATGCATGCTGCATTTATAGCCATTATATACAATACGGTATATACATTTTGATGCAAATTTTGACAAAATGTGCTTCTGTCAGTATGGTGTCATTAACAATTCCAATTAGACCGCACTTACTGATTTGGCCAATCTATCATCGGGTGCACGTCATGTGGCCTGTTCACAGGGGCTCCACTGTTGCATAAGATTCTCTCCCAATAGACTGAACTCCAGCTTTGATAAAACCGTCTTTATTATATGTGGGACAGCAGCATGATAATACAACATTTCGAGTGGCACTCCACTCTTTGTCAAGCATAAAAAACACACATCACCACCTGACCTTAAATACCGTGTGGCACAGTGCCCCCTGGTCATTACATGTCTACAAACAATATAATTAAGAATCCTCAAGTTTCCATATGTATCCATATAACTTCGTGAGATACTTATCTTTAAATGTATCCATCAAGTATCAAATCACAAAGTCACTCAAGATTATTGTAGTTACAGCCCGCTCCCAGGAAAGGAATACAAATGTCTATGTAATAACCTATAAACAAATAAGATCAACTTAACATTAAAAAATATTTTAATAAAAATGGGTTCAAATCATACTCAAGATTCAGTCCGTAACTAACCTCCTGATCCATTGTGCCTCTCTGCACAATAGTTCCTTATCCCGATTTCCCCCACGTCTCCTTCTAGGGACTGTATCTAGTACTTGAAAGTGTAACTGACTAATAGCATGACCACTTTCATTAAAATGTTTAGCAACAGGCTGGTTCCTAATTGCTGACTTGTGTCCGGTAAGTCTATCCCTCAGGATGGTGCCATTTACAGTATGTTGTCTAGTGTCAAAAATATATATGAACATGCCAGTCTTCTTTGTATATTGACACTGCCCACTGTGGGAACCTGGGCATTACAACATACCTCTAGTTTAAACGTGGTGTTAGCTATAGTGTTCTCCTGCATCAAAAAGCGCACTTTTGTGCAATTCAGAACAGGAGGTGGAACAGCCACATGGTGCCAAAACCAACTATTATGTATACTTTCATATAGTTGGTTTTGGAGTCAGAGTGGCTGTTCCACCTCCTGTTCTGAATTGCACATACACAAACTGTATGAAAGTGTAAGGTGTGTTATTGTACTCAAGTACTGTATCTTTAATGAATGACATCCTTATGCACAACAACTGCTTACTGAGTTGTAATCAATATGGCTGCCAATAACATCTCAGTCGAGTCTCTACATTTAGTGCATTTCCGTCATCCAATAAGCACCACAAACTTACTAACTTAAAATAAATTTATGTTGAAATAAAATAGTATAACTGCTAGAAATTAAATATGTAAAAAATATGTAAGTTCATTTTACTGTGCCTTTCAGCAGCTCTCTGTGATGTTTAGAGTTAATGTATTGAAGGCATATTCCAGTTAAGCAGGTTGTGAGTTTGCTGTGAATGTTGGTACAGCAGTTTGCTCTAGGATCAATACATCACCAATAAAACTTCCGTAGCCTTCCTGTTTTACTTGATGAAGTACAAGATGTCCCCTAAATCAAGAAAATCATTTGGAAATTGCATAGGCAGCACAGATACTGATAATTGCTAGATGTAATAATTTAACTGGCTACAAATGACTCTTTATGTCTCACAGCAAAAAGATAAATTAAAAAGACTTCCAGATCACCTTGCTTTTTGCAAGTCTTCTGTGAAAGTAATATTAATTTTCCAAATATTCGTTGTTTGGTTCATTATTTAAAAGGGTCACAAAGCACTGACACATAGTGTCAGATGTGGTAGGTAGGGGAAAATAAATATGGATTATGCTCAAGTGTACAAAACTACTAATGCAAAATGATCACCGACTGCAAAATGCTCTAGTCTGATGAACTGAAATAGCTGTTCAAAGATCTTAAGGGAGGTCATTATTGTAGGATTGAGGCAATTTTTTAGTGGTACTCAGTAAATAACTGATTTTCAGTAAATTTAACTCAATGAAGTGCAATGAAATTCTCCTAAATAAGCTACAGTATATACTATCAGTAGACTATTAAAGGGGAAATGCACCTCTAAATTACAGAAGTGAGGCTTATAGAGGAAAGCTTTTGTAAAACTGTCAATACCTTTCTATAATAGGTACCCTAAACTTAATTACAGATGCAAACATATTATCTTTTAATAATTACCCCTGATTTCACTCATGCCATTGTTACGTAACATATTGAGATTACTTGATTGAAAATGTCACACTCTAATCAAAGTTCAGATGAGCTGATATAGTTGCTATAGATGTATCAGAGCTTTAAAGTTAAAAGCCTTCAGCAACAATTAGAGAAAATCAAGAAGAGAGTCAAGTGTAAACAGAGCAGAAATGATTCTTGTTTGTGAAGGCTCTTGCATTAGCTGGGCAGCTGGCCATGGAGAGCTGTAACCCTTTCCATTCCTGGCTCTTTGATCTTGTGTGCCACATGTTGCCTGGAAAACTTAAGACTCATCATAGATCAAAAGAGGAACCATAATTGTATCTCGGTCTTCAGAGTCAACATGATGGTACTTGCAATAGTTTTTACAAAACATGCCATATATAGGGTTGTTAGACTACAGCCTTTATAATACTTTAGAGAATAATCCAATTTTTCACAATACTGAGTAGGGTACACTTGCTTTTGTAGGTTTATGTCCCCTTTAAATGGTATTGTTGCTTTTATTGCTGGTCTTTCTCCTCAGGCCCTCTTATACTCATGCTGCTGTCTGCTTGTTAGGGTCGATTACAAGTTAACAGTTTAAGTTCTAAACCTGAGGGCTTTGGAGCAAAACCACTTTGAATTCTATTGTGCAATCCTGCAGCCATAATAATAGTTAAATTTAAGGTGAACTACCCTCACTTCCTGCAAACAGCTCAGGCCATGCTCCTTTCCTAGGATAACCAACTCATTTTCACCTCAAATAAAATGGGCTCTTGGGAACTAATCTAAAGGCAAATGTTTTACAAGCCAAAGCTTGCTGTTGAATGACCATCCAACCACATTAAGTATGTTTCAGCTTTATGTAGATGAAAAGGTAAGGAAATGAAGAAAAAGTCAATGTCAAGCAAAATATAGTTACGTAAAGCACCAGCTCATTAAGGAGAACATTCCAAACAGCAGTTACCCAACATTCCCCAAAATCCAGGAACTGTTCATCAGAGGAAAGACTCTGATTTACTGAGTCACATGTCTTCCTGGGGAAAAAAGCCATTAAATGAGTTTTTGTGCCACAAAGAAAAGGAATTTTATAGTTGATTCTGTCCCTGTAGGACATTGAACTTGCTGCTTCAGAGTAATTTCATAGAAAAATCATTACATTTGGCAGGCGCATAACAGTATTAAAGCAGAAAAATGAATGTGTTAAGCTGCATTGATTAATCATTTCTGTGCTGGAAGCTGGAAGCCATGACCATCATTGTTGGCAAAGTTCTCATGCTTGGCATTATCCGCCATATCATTCTCAGCAAGGACATTTGAGTGAAGATTTACAACTCATAATTTCTCTCTGTTGGCAAACACTTGTCATTCACAGTTGGATTTTGTTTTTATATATGAGCATTTCATCCTGTGTGTTGGCTCCATCAGTACAAGCATACTGTTTGCCTGTATCCAACAAAATGAAACAAAATGGGCACAGCATGTGTTGGTTTTCATGTTAGGCTTCAACACACAAATTGGATGCATGATCAATAGCCTTCCAGTTATCCAGTATAGTCGTGATGTGGGAAGGAAAGCTTATGTTTTGTACAACTTGCAGTAACAGGAATAAAAGCAATATGAAGGGGAGAGCTAATCTAGAATGGAAATCCATAATTTAAATCATTAAAGAGCGGTCACTTTGCAAGGACCACCATCACTATACACCATTACGCCATCACTCCAAGCAGGTGCTTAGTTTTGAATTCCTGGCTTAAAGGCAAGCTTTAGTTGCATAAAAAACATGTGTACTGCCAAACAGAGCCTCCTTTTGGCTGCAAGTCCACATAGAGGCTACCGATACCCAATCACAGCCTTTATTTGGCACCCCCAGGAACTTTTTGCATGCTTGTGTTGCTCTCCAAAATTATTTTATACTTGAGTGTGGCTCATGGGTATAAAAGGTTGGGGACTCCTGCTGTACACCATCACTATTCACTGTCACACCATCACTATACACCGTCACACCATCACTATACACCATCACAGTGGTTCATTGTCAATGATGGAAAATGTCCTTTGGTTCCTGTCCTCCTGACATTATTGCAGGTGTATGCCACCCACAATAATATGCTTCCAGAGTATATGGGACCTGTTATCCAGAATGCTTGAGACCTGGGGATTTCTGGATAATGGATCTTTCCGTAATTTGGATCTTCATACCTTAGAAAACTCATGGAAACATTTAAAAAACCCAATAGGCTGGTGTTGCCTCCAAAAATGATTAGTTTGAATTAAGTACAAGGTACTGTTTTATACTACAGAGAAAAAGAAAATCATTTTTAAAAATTTGGATAAAATGGAGTCTATGGCAGAGTGACTTTCTGTTATTCCGAGCTTTCGGATAATGGATCCCATAGCTGTACTTTTATGTATCACCAATTGATAGGAACCCACAGTGGAAACTGTATACTGTATAAATGAAAATAAAACCAGATAGCTGGAACATTTCACAGCCTAGGAATTTTATGAAGGCTAATTTTTATATTTTATGAAACTACCAGGAGGCCTCCATTATAAAAAGTATAAGCCATACCTGAGGAGCATGGATGTACAAAGAGTGTTGCTAAACCTTCCTGGTATATGACATTTGTTTCTAGCCTGGTCTATCAGTAAATGTATATGAGTAATGAGCAGAGAGATAGATAAAGTTTCTGTTTTTTTCTGTTATTGATTTATATATTCGACTGTCTTGCTAAAATTGACCAGCACATTACTTGCCTTCTGCAACGTATTTTAATGAATTGTAATATAACCAATTTCCATGAATTTGTACTTGATAGTATGAATATTATGAAAATGTTTAGTTTATTTATTTAATTATTCAGTTATATCAATAACACGCTTCATTCATTTTTAACATCCAATACAATGAATTAGAGTTAACTACATTAAATTATATCAAATTGCTTAAAGGTTATCAGTATATTAAATTGCTTTAGTTGATGAATCAAATTACTTATTATATCAACTTGATGGTTCATTGACTTAAAGGAGAAGGAAAGCTACCAAGGCAGTTTATTGCCAATAGATTAACCACAACAGTGCAAGCTAGAACACCATTTTTATTCTTTAGAATGCTTTTCCATACTTGAGCTCTAGTCTCTGTAGCAGCTGCCATATTGGCTTGCTGTGGCATCACTTCCTGCCTGAATCTCTCCCTGCTTGCTCATAGCTCTGAGCTCAGATTACAGCAGGGAGGGGAGGAGGGAGGGAGAGAGAGAGGAGCAAACTGAGCATGCTCAAGCCCAAGCCCTGGAGGTTTAAGATGAAAACTGGAAGTCTGATACAGAAGCCCATGTATAAAAAATAAAATGACATAAATGTGGTGTTTCTTTTGACAGAGGACTCTGAGCAGCATTACTTTGAGGGTTTACTGGTGTATTTATATAGACCTTTCTGATAAAGCTTACTTTGTTTTAACCTTTCCTTCTCCTTTAATCAATTTATTTATTTATTGAAATTTATCTTTATTTATTTACACATTTACCCATTTATTCTACACATTATTAAATGCATTAATTGTAAGCTACAGCACTATGTGCCTTGTAATCTGGACTTTAAAGGTATAGTTCAGTGTGAAAATAAAAGCTGTGTAAATAGATAGGCTGTGCAAAATAAAAAATGTTTCTAATATAGTTAGTTAGCCAAAAATGTAATATATAACAGCTGGAGTGAACAGATGTCTAATAAAACAGCCAGAATCCAACTTCCTGCTTTTCAGCTCTATAACTCTGAGTTAGTGAGCGACTTGAATGGGGGCTACATGGTACATTTCTGTTCAGTGAGTTTGCAATTGATCCTCAGCATTCAGCTCAGATTCAAAAGCAACAGATATGACCCATGTGGCCCCCCTCAAGTCTCTGAATGGTTACTGCCTGGTAGCCAGTGTAACCAGTCAGTGTAAACCAAGAGAGCTGAAAAGCAGGAAGTTGGGTTCTGACTGACAGGTTATACATCAATCACTCCAGCCTTTATATATAACATTTTTGGCTAACTAACTATATTAGAAACATTTTTTTATTTTGCACAGCCTATCTATTTACCCAGTTTTTATTTTTACACTGAACAATTCCTTTAAAAGCGTAAATGGGAAACTGTGCCATTCCTTTGAAGTGTCACTGTATATCATAAACCTTATGTTGTATACTAACTGTGGCTATATGTATATCTTCCGCTTTTACCATTCCTTATATTTTTTGCTTTCACTATTTCCTATTCCATTTGTAAGACTTTCACATTGTAGATGTTACCCTGATGGTATTTCATATGATAGTTTGTATCTATAGGGTTAAATCCTGAGCAAGGTTTAACCCCATATCATATCCTTTGGAGACGTTTAGATTCTTGTAACCGTTTGCTTGTAAATGTGCCTATGATTACGTCTCTCTAGATACAAAACGTGTTAGGGCGAAGTTGTTTTAATTCCTGGAACAAAATCGAGGTTTATCCACATTGGTGTGTCTCTGAAGTGTGTGCTCATTTCTCCAGTTGTCTGCTTCCTGGTGTTTATCTGCAAATGTATATGAGTAATGAGCAGAGAGATAGTTAACGATATCTTTATTAATGGTGTTAGATATGAATATGGCCTAGAATATTTGTAATGTAAGTTGTGTATTTTACGTCCATTTTAAAATATATGTTGAAATTAGTAACTTTGTTCTCTTTTATTCAAGGCATACATCAGAGTATGATTCTTCCCTTCCAAGGCCCTTTTCGCCTAATCAAACCTATGGCTACATCTGCAGCCCGTTACCTTCAGAAGCTGATGCAGTTGATGAAGATGATGACCTTGATTTAGAGGACATCAGTTCATTAAAGTCTTATCGCAAGTACTGTGAAACTCCAACCTCCAGTATCAGCGAATACGAAAGCTCAATGGCCGGATCTCTTGTTAATGGCTGGGGTTCTGTTTCAGAAGATAATTATACCAGTGCTAGATGCAGCATGGTCAGCTCCTCTGATGGATCCTTTTTAATGGATGCAAACTTTGCCAAGGCTCTTGCAGTTGCAGTTGACAGTTTTTGCTTTGGTGGATCTCAAACTGAGACTGCTGGAAGGGATAAGTTTTATGCAGGTAAGATGTTTTTGTAATAGAAACAATCACAATGCAGGCACAAATAAGAGAGCAAATGTGCACAAAGGTTAGGGTTTGCAGGGTTCAATTTGCCTAGCAACCAGGCAGTGGCTTGAATAAGAGACTGGAAAATAACTAGGAACAGGCCTGAATAAAAAGTTAATTCAAAAGTCACAATACAGTTTTAGCTTTAAAGGCAAGGTTTTTTTTAGCTGCCAGTTTCATTGAAAGCTGGAAAGATTCAGGAAAAGATATATACACAATGTGTGCACATACAGAAAAGAAGCCACTATAAAAAAAAGTTCATTTTCAGACACAAAAACATCAGGTAACTCCTTGAAAGACTGATTTGTACAGAACTTTTTATCTTGTGTACCCCTATTTGGTAATCCACTTCCACTATTGTTCCCACATTACAGTGAGTACAGGTATGGGACCTGTTATTCAGAATGCTCAGGATCTGGGATTTTCTGGAGAAGGGATCTTTCTGTAATTTGAATCTCCATACCTTGTCTATTTAAAAATAACTTAAACATTATACAAACCCAATAGGACTGTTTTGCATCCTATAAGTAGGGATGTAGCGAACGGCGGAAAAAATGTTCGCGAACATATTCGCGAACTTGCGACAAAACATGCGAATAGTTCGCGAACGTCGCGAACCCCATAGACTTCAATGGGAAGGCGAATTTTAAAAGCTAGAAAAGACATTTCTGGCCAGAAAAATGATTTTAAAGTTGTTTAAAGGGTGCAACGACCTGGACAGTGGCATGCCAGAGGGGGATCAAGGGCAAAAATGTATCTGAAAAATCCATTGTTGACACAGCGCTGCGTTTTGTGCTGTAAAGGGCAGAAATCACACTACGTCACTCAGGTGATGTTTCTGGACACGGAATGTGAAAAAGCTCACACAGCTAGGTGGCACTTGGTTAAAGACTGGGCAAATAATGCCTGCAAGGGCAACGTATACACTACAGCCGTTGGATACGGAATATATTATTGCTGCTTGAAAAACGTCACTCGGGTGGTGTTTCTGGAGACGGTATTATTATTGATATTTAGACAGCTAGGTGGCAGTTGTTTGAAGAACAGATGCAGATGAGAGATCAGCAGCAGGACAGACAGCTGCCCACAGCAGCTACATACAGAGCACTGCAGTAGAAGGTAGATTACTAGCCAGCAAAGCTACCTAACCTAAAATGTCCCTCAAATCCCTGCAGAGTTCTGTCCCTACAATACAGAGCAGTATCAAGTAGATTACTAGCCAGCAAAGTTACTATCAACTGTCCCTCAAATCACTAACAGCTCTCTCCCTACACTAGCTCTTCCAAGCACACACAGGCAGAATGAAAAAACGCTGCAGGGCTTCAGTTTATATATGGAAGGGGAGTGGTCCAGGGGGTGTGGGGGTGGTCCAGGAGGGAGAGCTTCCTGATTGGCTGCCATGTATCTGCTGGTCTGGGGTGAGAGGGCAAAAATAAGCGCCAGCTAAGGCGAACCCAAATTGGCGAACGTCGCGCGACGTTCGCGAACATTCGCCGAACGCGAATAGTCGATGTTCGCGCGAATTAGTTCGCGGGCGAACAGTCCGCGACATCCCTACCTATAAGGGCGATGATATGTATCCTAGTTGGGATCAGGTACAATGTATTGTTTTATTATTACAGAGAAAAAGGAAATAGTTTTAACAATTTGATTAGAATAAGCCTATGAGAGATGCTGATCCCTTAATTTGGAGCTTTCTGGATAATGAGTTTAGGGAAAGATCCAATACCTGTGCAGACCATTCCTTTATTGCCTGCCTTATTATTTTCAAGTGTAACTGCTTGAGGGGCAGTCAAAGGGTTGACCAATGAGATTGTTATCCTATTAAATGTACCTTAAAGCAGCCCTTATGACCCACTTGAATGTTTCCAGATGCAACAAGCAGGAAGCTCTGTAAATTAAGGTCAGGACAGGTGTTAGGTGCAGGACTCCCTGTTGTCAGGCTATGCTGTACCATGTACATTATGCACTACAACTTGCCCACTGCACTTTAGGCGCAGGCACATTTTTTTTTAAGAATGACTATTTAATGGCCCCTATTCTTCCTATTTTTTGCCTGGCATTGCGTATAACAATCTTAACTCAGCCCTAACGCCAATCTAATGAAAAATAAAGTTTCATGGAGCTAGTGTCAAGTAGAAGAAAAACAGTTACACTATAATCAGCCCACTGAGCAGAGTAGAGAACAGTGCAGCATTGTCTGCTAAGCGTAAATTAAATGTTTGCATAATTAATTAAGAGTAAAGTGTCAGGCATTTAAATTACCTTCAGTTCCATTTTTGCCGTGCCGGATGAAGGAATTATCTGAATAATGTCCCCAAAGGATTTGCTACAATATATTGCACACAAAGCCAAGCAAGGTGCTTTCTAACATTCTCAGTAATTGGATTAAATATATTACTGTATACAATACAAACAGTAAACTGAACTTGAGCAAGGTGCACAGTCACACTTTTCCGGTAATCTTTGTTTTGAGTGACCAAACCAGTATAGTCTACCTAACTAGTATGGCAAAGGGTCATAGGATCTGAACACTTAACTCAACAGCTGGCCCATGTTTGGTGCCTTTATGCACATGAAGACCAATGAGTGAATTATTTCGCCATCCATGGATTCGTGGCAAAATTTCGTCATCTGCAAAAAAAATTGCGCGGAACCAAGGCAAAAAATTTGCCACAGAAAAATTTGCCGCCCATTGACTTTAATTAATTTGGAACAAAAAGTCACCATAACAAAAAATGGCCTTTGACTTTATTGCATTTGGAGCGAGAAAAAAATTTGAAATTGACTTCAATGCATTTCACAAATTTTTCGTAGTTTTGCACATTCTCTGGCGAAGCAAAACAGGCCAGATTCACTCATCACTACACATGAATTAATTCAGTAACTGGTTCCCCATTTAATACAACAAACAAATTAATGCTTAATATGTTGATCTGTGAGTTAACTCAAAGGTGAACCAACCCTTTTATAAACTGTATCCAAAACGTATGTAGTCAATAAAGCAACTGTTCAATGAGCCAGTGCCTGTAATCTGCACATAATTCAATGCCCTTTTTTATGGCATACAGGCTTGTTTCATTTGCATTTCAAATAAGCAAAAGGGACAATGTGAAAATGTAATTATTGCATGGATTGAAGTTTTTGTTTCCATTTTCTCATTTCATATGGAATGACATGCCTTTACAGACTACTACATTATGCGCTGTCAGATCTCTGATTGATAAAAGGCAGCGAGTAAATTAGTGTAATCTGTGTAAACGCTGCAGGAATTCTCACATCTTTTCCAACAAGTAATCAGAGTCGATCAATAATAGTTGCGTTTTTTTTGTGTAAGAATCACTGGAAATTGCTAAATATTTCATATTTTTGCCAGTGCCCATAGCATATTTTATTTATGCTTTTGCTATTTTACTCGATCACTGTCATAATACATTGAAATATGCAGAAGGGAGCGCAGCAGAATCGATGCCTTTTATTCGTTAAACAAGTGATAGTCAGGTAAGCATGCTGTGTTTTGTTTAAAAACCACTGAGACTGGTAAAACAACTTCCATTCCAATCTGGCCTCTAAACGCTGATTTCAGTCAACGGTAAACAGAGTTAAAATTACTGATGGAGAAATACTACCATGCCAAGGAATCTAGAGGGGCCAGTGACATAATGATAGAAAATATCAGCACAACTAGTGCATTGGCATAGAGTGCATTCTAGATTCTAGCTTGTTGGTTTGAAAGTTTTTAGTATTATTTGTTATATTCATTTTAATTTATCACTCTCTGTCTGAACCTTTCCATTCCTACACTATTTAATGGTAGCTTGTAGGTGTATTACAATTACAATTATAACTGTATCAACGCCCCTGCTACTAAAATGTACCCTTCTTTTACTAGATTCCGTTAATTCCATTAATCTTTATATGGTTGGGTTGCTTGTTTCCATAGCAACAATGGTTTTGGGGAATTTGTCATCCACTAATTGAAAGATATGTAAAATTACAGAGTCCTCTAAAGAATGAGATACTTCTGTATTTTGAAACCCCCTTGAATTATGTGTTATTAATATCAACAAAAGCGCAGAAATTATTACCCTCACTACAACATGATATAAGTAAATGTTACAGAGACATTGCTATTTTATAAATCAATTCAGAATTTCAAAATTCAGTATATAGTACTGTTCTCAACAGAATGGGTGTATTTTTAAAATCTTTCACAGCACACTTTGGATTATCTTTTCTAGGGACAGATAGATAATGGGGTTAATGGAGCTGCAGTGCATTTGAAAGAACTGCCCATTCACATCTGGTGTATAAGGCTCACAGCACATTGGTCATATTAAATACTGGTGTTTTTGTTGTATGCCATGGAGAATAGAAAAAAACTTGCAATAGATAAGCATCTTCATGTATATTATAACTGTTTTACCTACACACCTGTAATAACTACCGCTTACCTTGATGGTCCAGTGTTGTGCCCTCTGGCATGCGGGGATGCCCACCGTATGCGTCCTGTCTCTGGTGCCGGCTCCCCTATGGCGTGCGCCCCCGGCACGCTTCTGGGTTTATGCGCCGGCGTGATGATGTCATCGCGCATTGGCGCGAAATTCAAAAGTATAAAATGGAATTCAGTTTTCAAAGCACTACCCATTGTTAGGTTCTATTAGCAAGTTTCTGGGTGTTTATTCCTTATCCTGATTGATATTCTGTGTTTTACCTTGCCTGCCTTCTTGACTTCTCTGATCTCTCCAATCCTGAACCTTGCCTGCCTGACTACTCTGATATCTTCAATCCTGACCATAGCCTGCTTGTTTAACTCTGAACCCTCCAATCTGACCTTTGCCTGTCCACCGATTATTCTACACTCTACATTTCTGATTCCGGCCTATCTGACTATTCTACTCTGCTTGTGCTGGCCCAGCCTGCCTGTTCCACGCTTTGTTGTCTGGCCTGCCCTCCTGGGGTGTTCTTCCATTCCAGTATCCTGGTGAGACGATCGTGCCCCTTTGCTCGTCCAGAACTGTTAGCTTTGCTCCTCTCTCAAATAAGACCTGGAGGCATCCAATTAGCCGAGGGCTCCTCCCGAGGAGGTTATAGGCGGAAGTGAGAGCCGAGACCAGGGAGCTTAGCTTGGGTTCTGGATTTGGGGTGCCGATTTGTGACAACACATAAAAGACACCCAACAGTGTCACAAAGGCCAGTAATTTATGTAATAATATGGTTTTGTTCAGGCCTATGCAACTTGTTCCTGGGCCTTTTAGTTGCTAAGGCTCCTGGTGCATCGAACATATTCTCAGCTGGAGGAGAAGCGCCTGAATCTGGATGTTGTCAACCATCTTTACCAGTAGTGATGCACACTGAATACAAAAGGGTTCCATAATGTCTATAGACAGGCTCCTCAAACAAATTTTGCTTCTGCTCCACCAACTGAGAATATGTTCCATGTGCCATGAGCCTAAGAATCTGAAAGGCCCAGGAACAAGTTGCATAGGCCCAAACAATCAGCAATGCATGTATTACTCCTGTGGCACCATATCCTTGTAGCACCTGAGCTGCTGCACAGCAGAAGGATTTTTTACAACTTTGGGAAAAACTCAGCAACTTGGGTCTATTTATGATTAACTACAAGAAAACACCACCCTCGTTTTTACCCTTTCATTGCCCTTTAATTTCATTGTGTAACAAGCTAGAGTCCCCTTACAATGGCTCTAAGAGAGTATGTCATCAATCCTATGAAAAGATTGGAGGATTACAGGGCAAACATATTTCTGCTCTAAACCAGAACCAATAGTATAGATTATAATCAAATTAAAAATGTAATGTGACTTAATGATTTTGTGCAATAGGCCCTTTATAATTTTCCACTTTGTGATCATAAGGTTGTCAATCAATCCCTGATATGCTGTATAGCTTTTTGTGTTTAAATCCATGTCTCTGTTTGTTTGTTCCAACATTGAATAAAGGTTATGTCCAGTATAGATTTCATGCGCCCTACAAGTGGTCCCTTTGGTAACAAAAGCATGTATACACTTTATAAATAGGATTCAGCTATTTGAATCCTGCTTCTTTTGTCTGTTGTACAGTGCATTTTTTATGCTTTTTCCTTATTCAGAACACGTTCTGTTTTTTCAGGGTTAAGTAAGGTCATTGAATCAAATCCTTCCTCCATCTGTTCCATTTGGGTAGTATTTACACTTGTGTGTGTTTCTGTTGCATGAAAACTATATCTTATGTTTATTATGATTATTATTCATAGAGGCTGGAATGTAGGCAATCAGCTTGTTTCTACAGAAGAACAGTTGCAGTGAGTTATCATACAGAAGTGATCAGTAATCTCAGTGGAACCAAAAAGCATTTATGACCTTTGCCACACAATATGATTTATAGTAGGAATAGGCAATAAATAGGATACAAGCACACACTTGATAAAAATACATTTTAGGAGATCTATTAACTGATATTGTTTAAGAGGTTTCCGCAGTCCATGTGATTTGGCATGACTGCTTAAGGATGCGCTCCTTCAAAATGACACATTGTTATGTTGCATCTTGGCAGCTTTCTGGGAAATTATTCTTTTTCACATTTTGTCACCTTGCCCAGATAACCACATGCACTAAAGGGCATTTAGTAAAATATTGACATTCCTAGAAATGGCAAGGTTTGTGTTGTGCTGTATATTCACCACTATCTTAATGGCGAAATCCCCAGGGAAAATAGATCCTATGCACTCATACGTTCGCTTTAAAAAAATAAGGATATTGAAATAAATGAAAGCTGGCTCACTAGAAATATCCAAAAACGATCTTTATGTTCACATCCAAATTCCCTCTGTATGTTTATCTGGTTACCATCATAGCAAGTCCATCTCACTTCTAGAGTATAACTGTAATAAAAACTCACCCAGTGGTGCGGCAGAGACGCCCGCCATGTGGTTCCTCTTCCTCCGCCATTGATGGTTCTTAGGGCACGCACGCGCCTGTGTCTCGTTTCTTTTATTGACGCAGACGCGCTGGCGTAATGACGCAGACACGCAAAAGGATGCAACACCAGGGTATAAAAGGGGAATTCAGTCTTGAGCTAACTGCCCGTGATAGGATCTTGTTCCTGGTGCTTTGTGAGCTGTTTTGATTCTGATTCTGGTTTTGACCCCTGCCTGGCTATCGGATTATCCTGACTTCTATATCTGACCCTTGCCTGAATATCGACTATCCTTCTGCTGAACCCTCCTGTCTGATTGATTACCCGGTTTTGACCTTTGCCTGCCTGATTACGATTGACTTCTGCCTGCCTCGACCCTGCCTGTACTGACTACGATTCTGGTTTCCTGTTTTGTACCGTGACCCTCGGCCTAAAGACTCTTGCTAACAGTTGTGCCCCTCTGCCTATCCAGAACCTCTAGCCTTGCACCTCTCATTTAAGTCCTGGTGGCATCCAAGTAGCTGAGGGCTCCTCCCGAGGCCACAGTCGTCACACTACAGGGGAAGCACGAGACCAGGGTGCTTGGCATTGTTCTGGTGTTGGGTGCCGACCTTGACAATAACACTTTCTGCTGTCCACCACCTTCCATTGTTCCTGTTCCAGCTACAAGGTATATCACATTTAGAATTCCACATCTATCATCACACAATTAAAGCTGAGAAAAATGAACCATCACCATTTTATAAATTCACTGTACTGTAGTGAATATTTAATTGTTTCAAAAATTATTTTTTTACAGTAAATTATATATTTTTACATTTTATGAGATCCTCAACCTAGCCTTTTTCTTTGGGCTGCAATTGCATTCGTGCTGTCACAAGAAGATTATCCTGCTATAATTAGACTCTAACTTAATCCAACATGAGCCATGGGCCGAAATCCATACATGTGCGTTTCTGCTCTGAAATGCTCTCCGTGTGGCTGGACCCGGCCCAACACCAGGGCTCCAGGGCAGTCACAGGAGAAGGCTGCTGCCAGAGAAGCAAAAATGAGGATTTTCCTTTCCTCTGTACTACTGTGATATATAGGAACCTCCGTATAAATTTCAGATATACTATAAACAACAAAAAAATCCTTATTCATCCACATTTAGAGCCTCTTTTTAATTTGTATCAAATGTCACTCTGTTTAATTCCAGATCATTTCATTATTATACCATTATTCTGGCTTCAGAATGCCAAAACAGACACTTGAGATCATAGGGCATTGTAGCCACCTATATCATCAGCATGAATGTATCCTACCTAGGGACCAGGAGATGACCATGATCAATAACTGTATGGCATAACAAAAATAAATTGCACTGTTTTCCTCCCATCTGACTCAGCAGCAGGAATCTCCATTAACTCTATTACATTATCACACAAGGTTTGATCGGATTCTGTGTACTTCCATAACTTAATTATATTATATTGTCTGTATGACAACCGATCCATTGATTCCAGAAACCCACCATCCCCCTTGTGAATGTGAAGATATCTGTCAGACCATTTTCAGCTAACAGTTAGTTTGCCTTCTTATTTATAGGTCTGCTCTCCCGGGGTTTCTAACATCAATATATCAATTGCATGCTTAAAGAATAACATATTTGGCTTTAGATCTTTTTCTTTATTGTGCACTAGTTTAACTATGTTGTTTGATAACAATGTGAATTCTGTAGTAGATGTTGGGGAACTGGGAGATACTTAAGGATAGTATTATGGGTGTTAAGTCAGAAGTGAAAGTATATTGCAGTTTAAATCTACTGCAATTTGTGAAAAACTTTTTTTTACTATAAAGTTAATTATAGTTTGACCATAAGGACCAAAATTAACTGTTTGACTTATACTAGGGGCTCGGTTTCAGGTTTACAAACCACGCAAGAGTTCCTTAAATCTTGCATGGTTTCTTCCTTCTTATACCCTGGGAGTGCTGAGTTGTTTTTTTTTCGTTTTTTTTTGTTTTTTATGAAAAACGGAAAAACCGATCTGAGTAAAAAAAAAAAGGTTGGCAAGAAGCCAAAGTATTTGAAGGAAGAAACCATGTGAAACTTTGGGAATGATTGCGTGGCTTTGGGAAAAAAAGGCTTGAGTGTTCTTCACTCAGGTTCCAAGAGTTTAATCGCTGTATAATAATTTGGTAAAATTATTATAATATATTTGCTGTGTATATTATAATATAAGTGTAAGAGCACACTGAATGATTTTGAATGTTTGTTGCACCAGCATTTTGCAGCACATTTGGCGGTGGGCTGAAATACTCAAAACCACCCCTTTATTGAAATCATCTGAAAGTACCTAGTGCATTTTCATGCCAGTTGATTGTTTCAGGCCAGTGATTTTTCAGAGTAGTGATTTTTTTTTATTGTTTTGACCCCCCACCCCCACTTTACAAACTACAAACCATCAGAAAGACAAAAAAAATCAGTATGACCCAGTGTGGCATTGCCCTTAAACTATGTAGCTACAAAGACAATGTATAGTTAATTGTACATTCTGTACTGCTTTCTTATGTCAACAGGTTTTACTTTTTAGCAACTATTTGTGCTTGAATATATAAATATTGGCAACGGAGCTGGTCATATAAAAACAACAAATATTTCATGATACAAACAAAACAAAAATCCTTATTTATCATTTGAAATCTGATTATTTATAAGCCGCTTTTCTTTTAACATCTGTCTTTACCAGATTTACTCTGCTGTGCAGTTTATTGTTGCCAAGGTCATTAAAGATTAGTGTGGAATCAATAATTGCGTAGTGAGCAACCAGTAAAAATAGTAGCCTGGATTAATCTCTTGGATGTGCAGTTTAGTAAAGAAAGAAAAAAAATCTGATATCTTAGAAAAACGGAAGTTTTTGACCTTGGTTTTTACATACTGCTTTTGGTAAGTCAAATAAACAAAAATATCAAATTCTAAAACAAATTTTGTTTAAATGCAGGGCCAGTGACCATAGTAAACTTCCCTAGCAGGCAATTTCCTGACCAAACTTGTTGTAGCACTTCTAGTCTTTTTGCCATTTTGCAAAGGATTGCTGGTGTAGAGAGAATAATTGTTCTGTTTTAAATGAAAAATCTGAATTCTTGCTAAAAAAAAAGCTGCAAATTTTGCTTGTTTAATTTGCCAGGTTAATCAATATGTGCCAGTTCATATATACACATGTGCAACAAAGCATGAAACATGTAAGGCTTTGTTCACTTATATTATGTAAAATCACATGTCAATTTTGGCATCTGCTGGCTATTTATAAGCCTGGTGCTAGGGTAATGGCACATGGGGTACCGAAAGCTCTGTGTCTTTAAGTATCCCAAAAACTTGGGACTATTGCCTGATAAGCGCTGGTGAACGTAATTGTTAGTAGCTCCATTATAAGTCTCTGAAGGAAAAGGGTCTGTGCACACTTTGGTGCCACGATTTTCCACTAGTTAAAAAAGCAGTGCTCAAGGCACTACTTATGCACTACTGTACCAACTATATCAACTTTCCCAATCCCCCCTGATGTTTCTGAAGGATTAATCTGATAGCAGTGTCCCGTTGTGGTTTTGAACAGTCTTGATTTCACATGAATAAAAAGCTGGATTCAGGCAAGCTGCTGCTTTCTCCATTTAACAAGCTTCTATCTAGCTAACACTATAGATCCTAGCCCCTCAGGCAGAAGGATTCCTTCAGTGTGACTGTGCTAGCTAGTTAATTCCATCCAACAATGGATACTGATTGTTCAGGCAAACATGGTTCCAATTTAACACTTTGATAGATAAGCACTTTTATGTTTTTACGTAGTGTAAGCGCACTCTAGAAAATTAATTATGTGACTAACGAGCTCAGAGAAGCAGGGATTTATCATAAAGAACAGCATAATTATCATTTATTCAGGCATACGGGTCTATAGCAAATTAAGTACCATTTTAACTTTTTAAGGCCCAATAAAAACCCTTTGCATATTTAGCACCTAATTATCTGGTTTTGCATAAAGTAACTTTTTTGAGGTCAGCCAGTTGCTAAATGATCCCCAGCTGTTAATGTCCTTTTTAGAAAAGGTTCTGAATCTCCCAGACCAGATTTCATTTAGCTAATCTCTTTGCTGGCAGTTTGCTGTACATTTTCTTTAACAGCTTCATCAGCAGAAGAGAGAACATGTTATAAAGCTTTAAAAGCTCCAAATGCTTTTACTGGCTGGCATGTGTCTACTTTTATTTTAGGGCAAGTGTCTTCTTTAATGTAATGAGTTCTGTGGGAAGTTTCTAAAAAATAAAAGGCACCTTCCCTGTACTTCCACCAAAGGGTGGTTAAATATTATGGAGGCCTACAATGCACACTTAGGGGCAGATTCACTAAGGGTCGAATTTCGAAGTTAAAAATACTTCGAAATTCGACCCTCGAATTGAAATCCTTCGACTTCGAATATCGAAGTCAAAGGATTTAGCGCTAAACGTTCGATCAATCGATCGAAGGATTTTTCGTTCGATCGAACGATTAAATCCTTCGAATCGAACGATTCGAAGGATTTTAATCAAACGATCGAATGAATATCCTTCGATCAAAAAAAGTTTAGCAAGCCTATGGGGACCTTCCCCATAGGCTAACATTGACTTCGGTAGGTTTTATCTGCCGAAGTAGGGGGTCGAAGTTTTTTTTAAAGGGAAAGTACTTCGACTATCGAATGGTCGAATAGTCGAACGATTTTTACTTCGAATCGTTCGATTTCGTTCGAATTCGAACGAATTTAACCAATTCGATGGTCGAAGTACCCAAAAAATACTTCGAAATTCGAATTTTTTTCATTCGAATCCTTCACTCGAAGTTAGTGAATCTGCCCCTTGATCTACAGTAGCTTATATGCCACCAAACAGCTGCTAATAAATCCCCATATGTCTGAAATTGTACTATTACTGAGAAGGGTACACTACAGGATAGAACCTTTAAAAGTACAAAATTATTGTAAATTGTAAAAGTTCTCAGATAAAGGTACAAATAAAGGTTGGGAGCATATCTTGAAGGTCCTTGCTTAGAAGTAATATATGATGTGGATAACCAATCACATCTATTTCTCACAGGGACAGTTTCCTGTACAGTTTTCCTGGTTTCCTACAGTGCTGGAATAGTAGTAGCCATACAACCCATATCTGTGGCTACTGCTCCCATCTTAAGGGGATTTTGTCAGGCAAAATGTGGTTTTAAAAAAAATCCATCACCTAATAGAACTCCTCCTGCATAATCCTGTATTGAAATCTAATTTTCAAAAGAGCAGACATATTTTTTAATATTTAATTTTGAAATCTGACATGGAGCTAGACGTGTTTTTAGTTTCCTAGGTGTCCCAGTCGTGTGACTTCAGTCACTTTTTACTGCTGCACTGCAAGTTGGAGTGATATCAATCCCCATCCCCCAGCAGTCAATCAATTGGAAGGTGACCAGATAACAGCTCCCTGGTACCTGCATTACTAAAAATGTGTCAAGGATTAGGTAGGGGTCGCTGTGGAGACTGATGAGGGAAGAGTGAGTCCTTGAAGCAGGAGCTGTATGTGCCTAGGTAACACGTAAAGGGAAGGCAGGAACAGGTTGAAGAGGACGATGAGTCAGACTGGAACAGGTGCAGAGTGGAACAGGACAGAGTGGGCGAAGATCAAGACTGGACTAGACAGGATGAAGAGGGCGAAGAGTCAGGACAGGAACAGACTGGATGGATCAGAAGTGGAACAGAACCAGACTGGATGAGACAGGAAGGTGCGGGCATTGATCAGATCAAACTGGGGATAGAAGGAAGGAAACTGGAGCTGATGGAGACTGTAGCAGAAGGAGACTAGAGCAGAAGGAGACTAGAGCAGAAGGAGACTAGGAGAGAACGGGAGCAGTATGAGGACGGGAGCAGAAGGACTGGATAGCGAGAGGACGGGAGCAGAGTGACTCAGAAAGCAGGAGAGGGAGGAAAAGGCAGAGCAAGATGCAGAGCGAGACGAGGGAAGATATAGACAGGGTACAAGTCAGAACAGAACAGGAAGCAGGAACTAGGCTTGGGTGAATTTGACCCATTTCATTTCGCCAAAAATTTGCCGCCAGCGAAATGTCGATGACACCCATTAAGGTCTATGGACAAGTGTCATTTTTTTTGATGCGTGCCATTTTTTTTGATGCAAGTCCATGGGCATCATTTCCGTGGCGAAACAAGGCAAAAAAATTGCCCATCCCTAGCAGGAACCAGAAAGGCAAGGTCAGGTCAAGATGAGCAAGGCATGGTTAAAGCAAGGAAAGATCAAGGTTAAAAGCAGGACCAGAGCAGAACTGGAAGGGGAAGGTAAGGCAGATAAAGACAAGACTAGGTTTGAGCCAAGCAGGACAAGACAGGAAAGGGTACAGACAAGACAAGGCAAAGCAAGACAAGATTAGGCAGAATAGGAAGAAGGCCAGAACAAGAACCCTTAGCTCGGGACAATGCTGCACTGCTACGATGGGAACCAATGCACAGGCTAGGAGTGTTTGGAGGGTTGGACTTATATAGGGCAGAGTCAGCCCTGATTGGCTGACTGCAACCAATCAGGCTGCTGCTGGGCTGGGGCTGCAGAGGCCAGTTAACATATAGTGAGCAACCCTACAGGCTGTTCATCTGGCCCAATGGTTAAGGCATTGAGCCAGAAACCCAGCAGAGCCTGACAAAATGCGCCCATGACCCTAGTACCAGGTATAAAAATAGCACACAATAGCAAAAATTCAAGTCTGGTTCACCCAAGCTATGACTCCTCCAGTTACATTGAGTATGCGAAACAATAGCTTATCTGAAAGCAGTTCCATTGTGAAGTGCTGGCTCCTTCTGAAAGCACAGGGTCAGGCACAATTACTTGAGATGGCTGCCTACACCCCAATATCATATTTTAAAAGACATAAAGACATTGCCATAAAAATAATAATACAATTCTGGAGATTTCTGAGGGTTGCAGTACAGGTACATTTGAGTGGAGCAATAATGATTGTTTATGATGATAAGTTCATTGGCTTGACAGTTTTAATTTTAATGATAAAAAGTGTCCAACAGGAATCATATGGGGTCTAGATCTATGTTAGACCTGTGTTCAGGGAAACATTAAAACAAAAGGACATTGAAGGGTTCTGAAATTGTACTGTACAGTATATTGTGGATGTTGTGTTTCATTTGCTTTAGATTTTATATGAATCAGTATGAATGGAAGTTTCAAACAAAACAGCACTCATACAGTAAAAATATCATGGAAATGGTAGTTTGCTAAACTAAACTTCTCCCACACAAGTAATATGGATTTAATCATAAACTGTCTTATTCTGTTGTGATTGTATCAAGATTATATTTATTTTATGGACTTATTTCTAAATACATTTTAGCAATAACTTCTAGCCTTTTTTTGGTAGAGTAATTGTAGGGGATGGCAATGGCACATGGGAGAATTTGAGAGTTTTTCTTACCCAAACATGCGACACACAAAGCACCTGAAATCTGTTCCCTAATTACCAGTTATGCAGCTGATATATTACACTTTAATTCATTTTTTTTTTTACCATAAGAAATGCATGTTGGATTCTTTAGAGAAATACCTTAACACAGCTTTATTATTTTCTTTTTTTTTTTAAATGAAATCATAAAAACGTGCATTTAAGCACGTGCATCTTTTTATACAAAGTTTAGACTAAAATGAACTCTGCAGGATTCACTTTTAAAAACATTATGAACCATAATTTTTAAGACTTTTTTTATTTGCAGTTGTATTAATACTGTAGGCTTACAACCGAGAGTTTCCATGGCAACTACTGTTAGTTACCCTTAGTTGCTCCCCTGGCAGCACTTCACAAGTTTTTGATGATAAATTCTGGTGTTCATTGGCAACAAACATAAACAGATTATAGTTAGTCTAAGGGAAAATTCTATGGAAAAAAAAACAGTTTTGATTAAAAAAGTAATAACACAGACAATAACTTTTTGAAACAAATTAAAACATGTATTGATGGCCTTTACAAAGTGCTGAAATGCTGCTGTGTGTGTCTGCTTTTCCTTTATACTTGCAGCCAGTGTTTTCTTAAGCACAAAGAGAGCACAGCTAGAAATGATCACAAAAAGTATTTCCATTTATTAACATTTTTGTTCCTAAATATTCATCATCACAGAATAATCAAGAAATCATCAGAATATAGAGCTTCTCCCTATCAAAGAATATAGGACTTCTCCCTCTCAGTATATTCCATTTTTAATCCTAATCCTCATGTGCCAATCTACCCACCTCAACCCTCCCAACCTGGAATACCAGTCTGTTCTTTCACCCTTATGCAGCAACTGTATGTTCATACCAGGGGCAACCCATGGCAGTTCACTCACATAAACCCTTCTATAAACATGGCTGCAGTTCTCATCTGGACATCAAGTACAGGAAGGGAGTACTATGTGAGCGTAAACTAGCAACTAGCTGCCATCTAAATCCAGGTGATTTGGCTTAAGTAAGTAAAAAATATAACTTATAAGAGCGACACTTGTCTACACATGGTAAATGTCCACCCTTGCCTTTACCTTTCATTAGCTCCGCAGGCTATCATTGCTGAGATAACACTCATCATATCTGACAAGATAGCAAAAATTGTATGAATGAAAATGCAGAATAAAAAATATACTCTTATACTCTTTAGCAACTTCCAAATAATCAGTAAATTATATTTTCAACACTGAAAAAAATCTCTCATCAGTAAGGACGATATAACTTTCCGTGCCACACTGAAAGTGTCCCTTGTTCCTGACTTATAACAGTAAGGAGGGTCTGGTTGCAATTGTAAAATGTTATGATTCCATTTGAGTTTTCAGAACTGAAGATGTGTATTTTCTCAGTACATATGCATACTTATGTTGCTCTAGATGTAATGGAGGAACTCCACCGACGGTTTGGCACGATCTGACGTGCTGTGCAAAAACGCAGGCGTCAAGTTGGATGCGATGGAAATAAGGTAAACAATAGCAATGTCGGATGGTGTCGCAGCATTCGTCCGACGCGGCACAACTGTCGGATGCAGACGCTGCACGCTGCGACTGCATCCGACAGTCGTGATGCGTCGGGTGAACGCTGCGACTTCATCCGACATTTCCATCTCTTACCTGATTTCCTGATCTGACTTGACACCTTCATTTTTGCGCAGCGCCTCGGATCACGCCGAAATCGCCCGTGGAGTTCCTCCATTAATTATATTTTTTCTGTATAGGCTATTGAGCAAATGCAGGTGGATTTTTTTTTTAATCTAAAATACCTTCTCTGAGCTGCACACCCTCAAGAAGAAGCCACAAAACTGTTGCCCAGGAATTGTAACAGGAGGCTCAACATGCCCATGCATGAAATGATATGACCTACTTGTTTTGGCCTTTTGTGCCTGACATTCTGCACATGACCATCAAGTCTTGGCAACCATACAATAAACCATTATCCCCCAATAAGACATTGTTATGGCTTGTATATATGTCCATGTCCTCCAGAAGCATGGAGTAATGTGCAAACAATTAGAAGCACAAGGGATACTAAGGGGCCGATTCACTAACTTCGAGTGAAGGATTCGAAGTAAAAAAACTTCGAATTTTTGTGCACCTCGACTATCGAATTGGCGTAAATTCGCCTGAGTAGAATGATTCGAATAGATCGAGCGCAAAAAAGCTGCGACTATTCGCCATTCGATAGTCGAAGTACTGGATCAAGCGAAAAAACGCTGCGACTATTCGCCCATTCGATAGTCGAAGTACTGTCTCTTTTAAAAATACTTCGACTGCCTACTTCGCCACCTAAAACCTAACGAATTGCTTTAAAAGCCTATGGGAAAGTCCCATAGGCTTGTTTTCCAAGTTTTTGATCGAATAAAAAGGCATTCGATCGAATGAAAATCCTTCGAGCGAATATTCGATCGAGCGCCTATTCGCCTGGCGAATATTCGCCAAATCGACTATTCGCCAGCGCGTAAATTCGCCCGAATTGCCTATTCCATTCTATTCGATTCTATTCCCCAGTCGAATTCCGAGGGATTTAACCCCTCGAAATTCGACCCTTGATGAATTTGCCCCTAAGTGTTTTTTTTTAATATTAAAAGCATACTGTATATATTAGTGTGTTATACTTCCCTATAGGACCTTACAATGCAGTTTCAGCACCCACGGCATAATCAAGGGTTTAAATTCTAACTTTCTCTCCATACAGATATCCTGAAAAGCAATGTTGCAAATACTAAATCTATATGTAATCTTTATTTATACAGACCTTTCTCCATCAGGATCACCTTTGGACGGAATATTAAGGCAACATAAAGGTGAAAATATAGATGTCACTGAAAAAAAATCCAGAGTTAATCATTTGCCTGTACTAGACTGGAACATTGACTGGATGGATGAGATGGAAGCCAAGTACAGTCGGAAAAATTACATGAAACATAACTTTCCTTTTGATAAAAAGGTAAACTGAATTTGACTATTTCGGTGGTAACATACATGAAAATATGCCAATAGTTACAAGGGGTGTTTATTATTATTTATAAAGCACCATATACAGGTATAGGACCTGTTATTTAGAATGCTCGGGACCTGTTGCATTCCGGATAAGGGATCTTTCCAGAATTTGAATCTTCATACCTTAAGTCTACTAGAAAATCATGTAGACATTAAATAAACACAATTAACTGGTTTTGCTTCCAATAAGGATTAATTATATCTTAGTTTGGATCAAGTACAAGATACTGTTTTATTATTAGTGTGAAAAGGGAAATACATTTTAAAAATTTGGAATATTTAATTATAATGGAGTCTATGGGAGATGGCCTTTCCGTAATTCGGATCTATCTTGATAACGGGTTTCTGGATAACGGATCCAATACCTGTATTCAGAAAACCGTGCAATGTATGGAGAGACAGACATAGACAATTGAGTATGGCAGATAATACAAATTATGGGAGAAGTATAAATCAAGATATAAGAAGGTGTGAGAGCTTACAATCTAGTTAACTTTTTCTTGGAGTTTGTCTTGACATGAAATAGTCTATAGAACTCTTATTTGGTCAGGCAGTTTGCCTGATTTTGCCCATTCTACTCAGACATCTGGGCATGTGTTTCACCCTGTCACTAATATCTCTATGTATGGCCTATTCATCTGTTTAGCCCAAAACCAGCTGGTCAAATTTTGGTCACCGTATGACACCTTTACTTTACAGTATTTAGAACAGGAAAGGGGCAATGCTGTACTGTATGTAACGTGTTGACAAGTAATCATTTTTAGGAGATTATGTGGCAGCTATAGATTACAATCAAGACTCAGTCATCTATTTGGTTAACAAATGTGTATTATTAATTGCTTTTAATATAGAAACAAAACTTTACTGTATTGCTTAGAATTACAATCAATACTCAATTACAGATTAGCGTGAAGGTAATTGCATGTAATTATTGTTATTATTAGATTTCTTTCTAATTTCCATTCCCTTTGGAAAGATCCATTTTCAACAATGATTGAATTTTTAGAAATTGCATCTGCTATGCATATGCCAGTAATGTGCTTACAAATAGACATGTCATCAAATAAAATAGAATCTTTAACGCATTAGATGCAGCTATGTGTAGGAAAGGAAATCCTGACTGAAGACAGTATAGACAAGTGTACAAATTTTTAACAACACCTTTCTAGATGAATGGCTCTATAACATGGCTGAGCTGGTTTAAGGGTAATTAAATCAATCTTTCTTCTGCCTGCCAATATAGATTTAAATCACAAAGCCTTCATCTGACCTCATAGTGAAAACTACTAGACTGTTATCTTGCTCCAACCTACATGCACTGGTTTATAGACTTTATATCACATAACACCTGTGAATTGTTTCTGGTACAAAAATAGCATAATGCATGTCACCTTACACATTGAAGGTAAAATACAAAAAGACAGCAGTACCATCAAAAATTCAGTATCTTTCCAATTTTTGTTCAGGCAACTTTATATTGGAACTATCATTTTATATATATATATATATATATATAAATATATATATATATATATATATATATATATATATATATATATATATATATATATATATATATATATATATATATATATATATATATATATATATATATATATATATATATATATATATATATAGCAGTCTGGAAGCCGGCACAATTCGTTTAATAGTCAAAAATTGCCTGGGTGCAATAAGCCAAAATATTTGGTATAGCAGGAAAAAAGCGTTTCGACAAACACTCAAGCCTTTATCACTTTATCACTTTGATAAAGGTTTGAGTGATTGTCGAAACGTTAGTCGATTTTGTTTTCTAAATAAACACTTTTTCTTACTGCTAAGACCTGAGAGTGCTAGCTTTTTTCCTGCTATATATCTATATCTATAGATATATAGATATATATATTTGAGAAAGGCCTTGGATGGGGCCGAAACGTTAGTCTTCAGTCAATTTATTAATAAAAATATCTTCTACAATTTTAAGACCGGAGAGTGCTGATCCCTTTTGCATTTGATATTTGCGCCAATTTTGCGAATTTTCGCCAAGAATTTGCGCCTGGCAAATAAATGTGGCCATCACTATACATATACAGTATATATATATATATATATATATATATATATATATATATATATATATATATATATATATATATATATATATATACCCAAGCTTTCAGTAACATTTGTGACAAATAATTTGTAAATGTATTTTTCAGATGGATCCTTTCAAGTAACCATATCTGTTGCATCACTATCGCCACTACTGGAAATTCACTTAAGAAAACCTAACTCCTGAAGAGTGTGGGTGACTATGCGCTGCCTTAAATTCCCCATTAAGGACACCAGGCATTACAGCACTGAAGCATTGAGGGAAAAGTTCTTCATAAAGCCATGGGCTCTGAGAAAAGAAATGGGAAAGTAAACTGATTCCAATATATTATGAAAGATCATTTGCTATTTGAAACTCAATGATACTGACAGTTATTGTGTTATTGAATAAAGATGTTGTTGTTTTTAAGGTGCAGTAGGTATAAGAGTACAGAGTACAGTTGGAGTAGTAATGGCACAATAATGGCTTCACTTTTGCCCCCTTACCACACCTAGCGCTTGCACCTACCCTACAGAAATGACCCCTTGGTACCTATATTATCTGTCCGTTCCACAGATTATGCCTTTGTTGAAGGGATATACATTTCCTGTGCATTAAAATACAGGGGAACACTTTTTAGTGGTCCTTTTTATCCAGTAGCCTTCTACTAACATAGTACAGATCACTCTAACATTTCCATTAAATATAGAAAGACTTTTCTTAATACTATGTCCTTGAGGGTCGAATTTTAATAATATTTTACTGCTATGTTAAGTAAATATATTAGACTGTTTATTTTGTTATACCAGGTGATGCGGTCCATCACCTCTAGTAAAATGAAATGTGTTGCCTTTTAACTTTGGATTTATTTTGTAGCTAGAAATATATAAAATATTTTTATATGCCTTTTTTTGTTGAAGCTGGTTTAATTCAAATTGTAACAGTAAAATAATTCTTATCATTGACTAGCATTGAATCTTATATTTTGTCTTTTCATTTTGTAAATAAAAATTTTATAAACACCATGATTCCTTGCCTACGATTGCACTAGTGGGTGTGGGAATTGCAGGTAGAAATGTTGTCCTTACATTTCTTCAGCCATTTAAAGGATAAGTAAACCTTTAAAATAAGTTAATGTAAAATTAATGATTGTGCTCTTTTAAGAAATTTTGCAATGTACATTTATTATGTATTTTGTTTTTATTCCAAGATATTAAGGGATACATGTAAAGTTAATATGAATGAATCGTGTTACAACTTCGCCACTTGCTGGTCAGTTTCCCACCAGTCTGATCACCAAGTAGTCAAGAAAGTTGTCAGGAGAAAGAAAGAGGCTGCTCTTGATGTTCTTCTGCTTAGGAACAAAATTAGAAACCTTTCTCAAATCTTTCCTAAGCCGAAGAACATCAGAGCAGCCAACTTCCTTGACTACTTGGTGTTCAGACTGGTGGGAAACTGACAGCAGGTGGCGCTGTTGTAACAAAATTCTTTCATATTAACAGTACATGTATCCCTCAATATCTTGGAATCAAAAATAAATAAATAATGAATGTAAATTAGTAAAGTAATAAAGTGCATAGAATAGCACCCTCATCAATTTTTTTCTCATTTATTTATTTTAAAAGTTTACTTATCCTTTAAAGAAGCATCAAAAAACATGGAAGGCAATGTTCAGCTTTTTAATAGAGACAGGTTGAAAAAAGTAAGTAATTATGTGACCGCAACAAAAACTGAATAGAATAAGGGAAGTTTTTATTTTTTCTCAATCATCCGTTATCTAAATGTTGCTGTACAATATCTGCCAGCCTTTTTCAACATATTATTGAGGTTAAGTATGCTAGTAATGGTGGTCCAGTAATACTGTATTAGGGTTGCCTTCTAGAAGTAAAATTGTTCATAAAAATCATAACTATAAGTACAACTTGTTTGTTTTCAAAGACCAGTCATATCCATTTAAACTTGCTACCTCTTCAATTTCTCATGCCATCTGAGCTAGCCGCATTAATCACATTTTCTTGTACTGCACCGACCTGATATTTGGTTATAGCAAAATTCTGGCACACTAATCTTAATCTTACACAATAGCAAGGTGATTTATATTTTGTTAATAGGGAACATGCTTACGGCAGCATTATTTTGCATTTGTAATTTGGGTCGTGTAAAGCCTTCCTCACAGGAGAATGACTTTGGTGTATTAAGTAGTAGTTATTTGTGATAGAAATGTTCACTTTTTAAGTGAAATATTTCACTAGTAACTCAGGTGTAGCAGAGCTCATGGGGCCATAACTCTCCACGTACTGTTATGTATATGGAGATGTGTTACCATAATGTATTTATTTAACGTTTACTTGTTTTTGTAGTGCCAAAACATTTCCACAGCACTTTAAAGACATTATACATTATTCACACCAGTCCTGTCCCAGTGGAGCATACATATCTTCAGTCTCTGTCATATTCACGCACAGTAGGGTCATTTTATAGGAACCAACTAATCTGCCTGTATGTTTCTGGAGGGAGGCAGGAAACTAAAGTACCTGGAGAAAACACAGACAAGGGGAGGACATACCAACTCCTTGCAGATACAGACCTGGCTAGGATTAAACTCATGACCTTAACATTGACCTTAGTCGGCCCTTTGCATTTTTGTCACAGAGCATTCACTATTTTCTACCTAACAGGTTCTGATAGTTTCATTTATTCCCAGCAGGGAGAAAGATAGGAAAGCGTTATTTTAGGATTTATGGGATCAAGGAAATTACTAAGGCCAAATTTAGAAATGGACCCGCTTACGCCTAATAAAAAGGTAAGATTAAACCTTTGAGGAACATTTTCAAAAGATATTGGTGTGTATCAGGATTCTCCTTTTAACTACTTCAGCCTTCCATAAACTTTATATAAATAATTCATTATAACAAGAACAGTTTATTTTACTAATGGATAAAATAAAAACTGAGGAATCAACTAATCAGATAAACTCAAAGGTTAAATTAAACAGATGCTAAATCAGATACAAAGGGGATCTGATAGACAGCTTAAGCCTTCATTGTGATATCACCACATTTAAAGAGCAGAGCAGAATCCTTGGCAACACGATAAACAAAGCATTTGAAATACCAGGTTTGGACAGAAATTCAAAATTGTCCCTGACATTTCAAGTACACAAAGGCCCAAACAGCCCCCACAGACCCACTAAAAAGTCTAAATGTGAATTTTGGAACATGCCCCTAATGAAGTATGTTGATGTCCAAAACACATCGGGCTTATATTATTTTGTTTTAAGAGACTGGAAAATAAACGAGTTTTAATTATGTACTCTTCACGACAAACCTTTGTTCTGCTACGTTGACAACTAAAGAACAGGAAGTCGCACAATCTGGTTGGACTGGTGATCTGTGTATTGTGAATATAACATGGGCTCTTGCATGTAATACAACTTGTGCAAATTGCTCAGACAGTAATAAAATATATAAAATATATCAAACATACTTTCATATCAATTAATATTAATATATACAATATAGAACAGCATATATAATATATATTTTTTAGAATATAGAATAAGTCTAAGGCTAATGAGATATTATTATTAAAATTGCTTTTGTATGATTCAAACATTTTTTTAAATTAGAATTAGATTTAATGACACCATGGGGCAGATCACTAAGGGTCGAATTTCGAAGTAAAAAATACTTCGAAATTCGACCCTCGAATTGAAATCCTTCGACTTCGAATATCGAAGTCGAAGGATTTAGCGCTAAACGTTCGTTCGATCGATCGAAGGATTTTAATCCAACGATCGAAGGAAAATCATTCGATCAAAAAAAGTTTAGCAAGCCTATGGGGACCTTCCCCATAGGCTAACATTGACTTCGGTAGGTTTTATCTGCCGAAGTAGGGGGTCGAAGTTTTTTTTAAAGGGAAAGTACTTAGACTATCGAATGGTCGAATAGTCGAACGATTTTTCGTTCGAAACGTTCGAATCGAAGTCGAAGGTCGTAGTCGAAGGTCGAAGTAGCCCATTCGATGGTCGAAGTACCCAAAAAATACTTCGAAATTCGAAGTATTTTTCATTCGAATCCTTCACTCGAGCTTAGTGAATCGGACCCTAAGTCTTCAGAACATTCAAGGTTTACTGTAGTTTGAATGTTTTGTTTTGCTAAAATGGTCTAATTGTTTATTTCCAACAAATATATAACAGTATTTCTAAAAACCTAAAAATCAAATTATGTTTTTCAGTATTACAAGAAGTATTGTGTTTATTTGATATTTTTAAGGTAGGCCTAATTTGGTTACAGTTTCTTTAAATAGTAATTAACCCTTTGTAATCCAAGGCCCTAAATCCCTTTTGCATATGAAAAGTACTGAGAACTGGGATTTACAGTGCAGTGCCTCCACCTAGTGAACACTGAGGAGCACACCTCAGGGGGTTCCACTAGGAAAATAAAACACACAAGTTTGCAATGAAACAATATAACTTTATGAAAAACTGAAATGAAAGAACTTGAGCAATCTAATACACAATGCACCCCGGCACTGGGACCACATGGGACCTGCATAAATCACTATTAGGTATCACTCTGACTGTCTCTCCAACACAGTTCTTTTTTTTATCAAAGTCTCAATCCTCTAGAAGGGGTTAATAACCACACAGTTTAGTTCAAATTGAATGTCCCTTACCAAGAGCTCTTTTGTTCCTAGGTAGCGCTACCTGCCCAAAGGTACCTTTCTCTTTTGAGTTAGTAGCCGCTCCCAAGTGGAAGGTACATGAGCAAAACCTGTCCTCACCCTGGGGAATCACAAAGTGGTCAAAGTATCCACAGGCAGGAGAATGCTCAAAGCTTAAATGTTTCTCAAAGCAGAGCACAACACAGCCCTTTCCAAGCTTTAGGCATTAGATTAGTTGAAAACCAATTTTATTTCCCAGTTGTTACCTTTATAGCTTTTCTGTTTGTATACTTATATCACATAACTAAACCTATTATGGGTGAAAAATAAATGAATATGTTAAAGTGTTTAGACTCATTTTATCTTTCCTTGTGATTTCTCCATTTGATTGTCCATACTTGGGGTGACCTAGCTGGTTAACTATGGTCTTTATTTTATCATTATATGTTTAGGGCTCTCACACACAGACAAATATTCTCCTTGCTGTGGATCCTTCATGCTTCTCTGCAGCAGAGTGAGTACAAAGTCATTGAAAAGAACAGGCTGTTGTGCTTAAAGAATCCTCCGCAGGGAAACACAAGAAAAATACTCCTCTGTAAGAGCCCTAAAGGAGGACTTTAGAAAGATGGAAACCGAACCTTCTGTAGCCCCCTCTCTGCCTAAGCTATATGATCACAAATATTTACATGATCAACATGACAATGAACTAGTCAGTTTGTAGACTTGCATTTCATGACATCTAATTATGAGTCAGTGGGGGAGTATTCAATAAAAAAAATAAATGCATCCAACTGAGAATGGAAGAGTAAAATAGAAAAAGATTTAATATTTTAATATATTTTTCAATAAACCATATACCTGGTCTCTACAAATATATCACACAAACAGCCCATGTTTAAAACACTGTTTAATATAAATAAAGGCATTTTTTGAAAACAAACCTTCTAATACTGAAAGATCCCATAATGAAAAAATGCCATTTTTATAGATATGTCAATCTGTTAAGATTAAGAATATTAGTAGTCTATATCAACATATATTTGTCTAAAAAAAAAGGACAAATACCAATACCAGTATTTGTATCCTGAAAATGAATTGCCATTCCAGAAAAATAAACAGAATGTAGAACAGACATAGATATGCATAGCTCCCTTGTTTTCCAGCCACACTAGTAGAAAGGACCATAGTGCTTTGCTTTAGGTTGGTGAGTTTTAATTGAGCAGTTCAGATTCAATAGTTAATAACATAAATCAAATGTTGACAATGGAACTGGGCACTAACATCCATTATCAAATTATTTCCTTTTAAATCAGTTGTTTATTTATGTGTGCTCTGTATTTTGTTTGTGATTCCTTGGGGAGATAAATAGTGACAGGAATATTAATGTTTGTGGCTTTCAGTCTATATCCTGCCATTAGTCCTTGCAGACTCATCAGCTTTAAACATAGCAGGCACCTGTGTTAGTGTTGCTTTTTCCTGTTACATAGATGCTTCTGTCACTCTCATTAAAAATATTGTCAACAAGTGCATGTTGTTAACTAAATGTTTACATAGAATTAAGCAATGTAACCAAGTAGGACTAGGTTGGAATCTGTTGTATGTTTCATTCTACAAAATATGCCTTGGGGTATTTCTGCACTTTCACAAATGTTGTACTCAGATACCATTACATTACAATTATATGTTTCTGGCTTTACTTCTAGAGCTTCAAGACTTCAAAACCAATATAGCTGAAAGCCGATGATAGTATCTTAACTTCAATTAATAATTGTAATATCAATAAGGAAGTATACAAAATATGAAATATAAGAAATCTGTTAATCTGTTTCCATTTAATCTGTACTCTTGAGCTGCCTTATAATATATCTGGGTTCTCCCTAACTAATGGACCAGAAGACATCTTATCTGGTGCCCCTTGAGCTTGGAGCAACTAATCTAATGTATTAAATGTTTAGGAGTATCTGATATTAGAGATACATATGGGTTTTACTACCACAATGCTTGCTATTGTTGCCATTCTCACTCTGCCTGCCACATGCTCTAGCTGAATTAAAGGGGCACTTACTGTTACATATGATAAATAATATGATGTATACTGAGATATTCTTTATATATTTGTATTTGTTTGCCTCTCTCATATCTGCAGTGTTATGTTATGTGAAAGTATCTAGTAATATTTACAGCATATTGTTATTAATATGTTATTACTTATCTCACTATTCATGCCCTCCTATTTATCTTTCGGTTTGTTGGGTGGTTACTATGGTAACTGGTACCTTAGGAACCAGTTATGAAATCATATTCATATCTAAAACAAACTCAAAAAGTGATATTGTGTAAAAGAAAAAAAATACATAACAGCTTAGTACTGTCTACATGATACTAAAATTTAGTTTTAAGGAGAACTACTTTCTTACTGAAATTATAATATATAGCCATATTTTGGCACAGATTGTACTAATATTCCTAGTGAAGTCGTTCTAAAAATCTCCCAGTTGAGTGGGCCATTCCTTTCGTTATAGATCAGTAGATCATTGCCCCAAGCATGTCAGCAGTGGGATACTGACTAGAAGAGCTCATGATGACAGGGTATGAAAAAATGTGCAGACAGTAATATTTGCTATACAGACATCTAGACAAGTACCCCCCACCATCTTCTTAATTGTGGCAAACATTTCTTATGCAGCATCCATGTGGTGCTTCCCCATTTTTGAGCTATATCAAGTGGAAGTGACATTTCCGCCTGCACATTCAGTGGTCATAAAGGATTTGCAATCACAAATGTCAGATTCAGCTCCTACATTCCCTCTAGTCTCAGGATGGTGCATGATGGTATGATAAAGAATAAAAATTCTGTGTATGCAGAACCCCCATGACTTGGATGGATTCTGTTCTCAAGCTAACCTTGGTCACTAATACCCTGGCCTTGAATGCAGAGCCACCTGTTTGGCTGTAAGAATAGTTTTTTATTTTCCTGTGCAGTGGAGCGATATCACTTTGCTCTTGCACTGGTAACTCTGTCTATAAAAAACTTCGTGGTTCCTTTTTTTCAGGGTTCTGACTCTTTGTGAGTTCAGGATCCACGGAGCTTGCGTTATATAAACTTTATCATTCACCAAGTGCTCTTTGATAACTGTGTTTCCCTAACATCAGCAACTATATACAACAAACATAGAGCACTGTTTCACCATAAAAAGCCTTTGTTCCATACACATGGCTCAGACCTTGGACATTGAGATGACCCAGTGCAGGGTGTAGCAGAACTAGAAGAATTCACACAGAGATGCCAGACTTCTCCTTCCCTTTTCACTTCCCCTTGTGTTGTTACTCTACCCAGTTCTAAGCTGATATTAAAGCTAATGCTTATTAAAATGAACATTCATCATTCTTACAGGAATTGGTGGAACAATATTAAAGAAACCAGCACTATTTTGAGCTGCCATTGGCCTTTTTTCAAGGTGCAGTTTATTCTATATAGCTAATAAAATGTTTCTAAACACAAATGTGTTAACTTTTTCCCCCAGAGCTATAGCTTTATATTAAATGAAAGTTCCAGGCTCTTCTAAATCATTTTTTATGAAACCTTTTCATAATTAAGAGAAACTACTACATGAGTACATCAGTATTTACATATAAATGAAACATAAAATGGTCAAAAGAAGAAGATTTGTCTAGCTGCAGAAACTATAGCAATTACAATTCCCTTTCCTGCTAAAGTTTAAAAAGAACTGGCTTATATTTTCAGAGAGTGGGGCAGGAAAAAAGAGAGCAGCAGGATAAAGAACTAAGAAAAGGAGTTTACAATCAATCACAAAATCATGACAGCTAGATGGGCATTTGTTCTAACACAAACAAACATTAACTGGAAACAAGAGCTGGCGCTTTTCCTGTCTTCATAGCTCCACCAAATGATTGGAAGAGAGGGTAGAACAAACAATGATTTATAGCTGCATTACAAATAACAAATGTGTCAGTGCAAGCAAAATCCTTGAAAAAAGTATAAAGTAAATAAAGTTTTTCCATTTCTCTTCATGGAAGGAATATGTCTGTTACAGTATGTGCATCAGTTGGAACAAAATCATGTTTGTCCGCAGAATCAATAGACAGATTATATTAGATGTGACATTAGTTATTCAAGAAACCGATTAATGATTCTCAGATGACATGACACAGCTTTATAGGCTCTGTGTTATATAATAAGGACAGACATCTTGATTTGATTATATAGGAATAATACACAATTTTGTCACAGCTGCTGACACTTTTTGAGCCTTGTAAGGTTTACGTTGATTATCTGGCCCTCTCAGAGCATATCAGCTGAATGGCTTTCACACAACTGTAATTGGAGTCTGTGGTATAATCATCTTGTATTCATATAATGGTATACAGTAGATTTATTAATAAAGATACATGTTCGGTGGACATTCACTCAGTAGGATAAAGCAGTTAGGGAGGGGTATGACCACTAAAACTACAGCAAATGTTGTACAGGTATGGGACCTGTTATCCAGAATGCTCAGGACCTGGGTTTTCCGGATAACGGATCTTTCCATAATCGGGATCTTCATACCTTAAGTCTACTAGAGAATCATGTAAGCAGTAAATAAACCCAATAGGCTGATTTTGTCTCCAATAAGGATTAATTATATTTTAGTTGTGATCAAGTACAAGCTACTGTTTTATTATTATTACAGAGAAAATTTTAATTATTTGTATAAAATGGGAGTCTATGGGAGATGGCCTTGGCCTTCCCGTAATTCAGAGCTTTCTGGATAACGAGTTTCAGGATAATGGATCCCATACCTGTACATGCTTCCAATAAAAAATAAAAAGCAATCTTAATCTCCAAAATGTGTGTTTGTGCCTGGCACCCAAGGATGCATATGGTAACAATCCTGAAAATGAGTTGTAATACTCCACTTATGCTGTCAGGAGGGCTTTGGGAGGGGATAAGCGTGATTATGCAACAAACAGGAACTCTTGGAACCCTGTAGGCAAAATAATCCGCATGGAAGAAAGGAATATTTCAGTTGAAATTATTCCTGATAATATCAGTTTAATACATTATTCTCTTAATCAATTAATTTATTTGAAATGCAATTTGAAAATTAAATTGTCTAAATTCAATTTAGACAATTACAAAGGGGAACTAATCAAATAGAAGGCTATTAGGCCTTTAATCCTAGTACAACATCTGACCAAATACGTCGCTTATAATGGGGAATGTATCTCTAAACCTACAGCAGATAATAATTGTTATGTGAAGGGCCACATAGCAGCTGCCTCCCAACTTATCTCTGTCTGATATAGCTCTGGTGACAAGCACACTAATCTGTATTGAGTCTGGTTACATTACTCATCTGTGCTTTTATTATGAACCCATGGCAGTACTATAGGCATTCAATGGAACAGCAAAATTTAGCACATTTTTCACATGACTTTATGTTTGGATTTAGACAGGTGCCAAATGTTCACTTGATTTATTTTAGATAATGTCCATATTATAGGAACATGTATACCAAGCTGTAGCAGCTTCAAGGTTGTATTCGTACAGCAATATTGCACAATAAAACCTTTCCAAAACTTTTCCCCAAACCTCCACCAGCGGCTGCATTAAAATGCTAAGAATTCTCCAATCAAAATCACAGCAAATCGGTATAAACCTGCCTCACTGTTCTTTGTTCCTGCAATAGGAGTTGGAAACGTTAAGCATAGTTTTTCCAGCACTGAACAAGTCTGCCCTTTATTCTCTTGTTTGATTCCAGTGTAATCTAATGAAGAAAAAAATCCATAATTATCTCTATATGTAAGATAACAGCAAGATGCCTAACATAGTGCTGGGAATCAGCATTCTCAGTGGTCAATCATTTTGCATTTATAATGATGTTTTTGATCAGTAGAATTCTCTTTGGTGATTTTTTTGCATCTGTAATTACATTTTTCAGCATCCTCTGCAGAAAACTAGGGGGTGCTGTGGGGCAGCATTACAGTTGAATTCACAACCCCTTTAATGATTATACAGGTTTTCTATAAGAATTATTAGTTGAAAACATTTGGCAGACACCTCAAAGCTCTGTTCTTTTGTCTATCAGGGAGTATGAACTCCTGAAAGTTTGTCTTCAGATTTTGGTGGGATATGTCACAGGCTGTCATAGTGGATATATTTTCACCAAATCCACTGAAGACCTCAACAGTAGTATCAGTGCATCTAATTTATTTAGAGATGTTTTAGCCCTGAGACAGCTCCAAATAAATGTGATGTACTTGTGCTACTAATGAGGTTTTCAATGAATTTGGTTGAAATATATTGCAGAAAAGAGAGGTGGTGACTCCTACCATTAATATACGGCAACTTATAAGCCAAAAGGAACTTGTTGATTGAGTAACAGTGAATATGTCATAGTGTCAGGATTCAGTTTTAGGAAGGATAGGGGTTAATATTCCTGCTGGTTTCCTCCAATCAGCTGCAGAAGGAGGCTTTTTATAGATCCCACCCCCTGTAATCTCAATGCCTGAGCAAACAGGTCCTATAGTTTAGAGGAGGGGTGTTCCTGCAATTTAGCTGGAGGTAGTAATTCAGTTTTTGTGTTACAAAATGTTGGCCTGTCTGATATGTTCTAAACTAAATCCTTTGGCACTGTGATTGATCCTGTTCATACAAGTATGATCTGGCTCTTTCCACAGGTTTTTGCTTTCAGCTAAATACGGGGTACTTTGCAAATCTGACCAGGCCCATCTGACTAATATCTCTGCTTTATTATACTGCTGTTACACTGCTGCTAATTAATACACTGAGCAGTCACTGTATACACAGGGCTGTGATTCATTTTGCTCTCAATCCCTCTTTAGTCTGGGTCTGCTTGGATCTGTGCTGCAACACTAAAGTGGTTTTGAGAGTTCCAGTTCCACTGCAGTGTTTTCCGGCTGGGGGTAAATTCCAATCACTTGCACATTACTACCTGCTGTCTAGACTAAAATCCAGCCACTGTTAAATGGGGACTCTGTGATTCAATACATATTCTGATCAGTAACCCTGACACACAGGCTGTGATAGTTGAGGGAATGCATTCAGGGAAGGGATTTAAGAACTTTCTGAAATCATTGTTTGTACATTGGTGCTTGTTAGAATGATTACTGATCAGGGTTCAGTGGGATACCTACTATAGGGTTTCAATGCAAAAAGAAAACAATCATAAAATGTGACCCTTTCAAAATCAAATGGATCATTATAGTGTGTTTAGCAAAATGAAAATTGGAACATTCCCACTTTCCATAAAAAGCAAACTATAAGTTTGCAATTATTTGATTATGGAGTCATGTAATATGTTTAATGAATGCAGTTTTTCTGCAGCTATGCTGTCCCCATGCTTTGGGTAAGTAATGTGCAAAATATAATTCCTCACATGAATTTATAGAAGTGAGGTGTCAGTTTTCCAAAATTGAATTGTCCGTAACACATTAAAGCCTTTTACTTCTATTTCTCAAATATAGATAGATTTCAGATGAAATACGTTGGAGGAACTGTGGATTGGTTTAGGATCTTTTCATCAGAATATTGACCATCAATGGGGCAGTTGCATTAATTTGTGCTTATGTGAATGCTGTCATTTAGGGCTCTTACTGATGACCGGTTGTAGCTGCGCTCCCCTCCGTTTTTCTGCGTTCAGCCGTAGGGGAGCGCAGGAATAGACGCATTACGTTTTTTCCAATGGGGCTGTACTCACACAGGCGCGTGTAGTCGCCGAACGCAGGAAAAATGCAGCATGTTGCGTGTCAACCTGCGTTCGGTGCCTACAAGCGACTGTGTGAGTACAGCCCCATTGGAAAAAACGTAATGCGTCTATTCCTGCGCTCCCCTGCGGCTGAACGCAGAAAAACGGAACGCAGGGGAGCGCAGCTACAACCGCTCGTCAGTAAGAGCCCTTATAATAAAGGCAGATTTCATTTTCAACTGCTAATTAATTGTCATCTAGAGTGACAGTTCTTATTGCAACTGACCAGTGAGCGGCACAATGACACAAGGAAAACTGTCAGTCAAAGCAGGGGACATAACACTGGTAATCAACAAGCTAATTGACTAGTCAGGGGACCATACCATGGAACCATATGGGTATGTTTACTGATAATAAAGTTAATGTAACCATGACTCTATACATAACTGATGCACGGCTGTCCAACTTCTGAAGCAGATTTCACCAGCACAACAGTTCCCTCTCTCCCCCACTGATGGTGGCCCTGCAAATGGGGGTGAAAGTTCTCGAGTAATTTTACCAGTGCTACAGGTGGAAACGCTACAGTCCTAGGGGTACACTTTTTCCCTTGTGGACCAAAACATGAAACATTAGCAACAGTAGCATTGGTAGGAACAAGCTGCATTCTGCACCTTGTGAAAGATTACAAAATTCCAGTGTGTAGCTCACACCAGATCTAGGGAAATATCTGCCTAATGCTTACCATAGGCCTCTTGCACTCGCCAGTTTGAGAATTCTGAATGTTACACTTTCAGGGGGTTGTCCATTTACTCCACCTCCCACATGCAATAAAGTCTTCGCTGCATACAAGGCAATTTGCAAACATTGCTCAATATTTTTTTTTTTTTATTTGAGGCCCACAGTATGAAAACATGAACAATAAATATACAGTTCACAGAAATAGCTACACAATATTAAACAATACAATTTAAGGCTGTTTGCAATTTTACCCATGTATCATATTTGTGATAATGACAATTACAATATGAAAATGAGAATTATTAACTATTTATTATGTCAAAAAATATGAAACGTATATGGATGCATAAATTAGTCATTAAGTCATCAGTAAGGGAACCAACTTATCGCACCCCCTCAAATCAAAGTAAATTATAGATATGATTAAATATACTGTAAACAGGCTCTATAATCTTTAGCCAATATGTCTACATATGTTTTGCTTTAATTCTAATACATATTTACCCTCCAGTCCTATTAGTCTGGTGCTGGGTGTAAAATAACCAGTTTTGTGCTCTCAGGAACCAATGCAAATTAGATTTTCTGCTGTTATGGGCTTTATATATTGGTAAAAAAAACATTTCAATTCATGTTCCAGGCCTTCCTGTGTTTGTGGTAGCATCAGGATTGACATTTGTAAAATTGTTAATGCTTTGTTGAATAAGATTCAAGATCAGAAACGTGTCTCACGCCATCATGGTAGCTCCTTGAAAACATTTATACAACTGCTTCAACAAACTCACAGTCATATTAAAGAGCAACTTATAAGAAAGGTTAAACAAGTCTTTTACTGAATGCTCTACTGCACAATGCATTTGAGGGTAAAATTCTTCTGTAGCTCAGGAGACAATTTAATGGCACTGTGAAATTCTAAAGTTTGGTCCAAGGACAAAGGGCTTCCAGCCATTATTTACTACAAGTCTTTTTAGCAGAGCAGTAACCAAAAGCCTGTATCCCACATCGATACCCAGTGGATACATATCCAGTGACCATGCAGACAGCAAGGTCATCCGAGCTCATATCTGTCTTCTTTCATATAGTGTTTCCAATCCATTTAAGGATATTTTATGCTGCAAGACAAGCATTTATTGGGTCTGAACTTGGCTATTTTTGCTGGGAAAATACAAATAGGGAAACAGGTCATTCTTATCTGCCAGTCTGAAAAGGTCATGAATTAAAGGGAGTTCAAGCGTAAATGTGGATGTTTTGTCAGCTCCTAAGTGGTCCCAGATCACAGTGTAAGAAGGGAAGCAGACTATTATGCCTCTTTTCAATGCCCCCTCCTTTATTTGATTGCTTTAAAACTTGCACTGAAAGTTATAGCTCAAACAGAATGTAGCTCAATGGCAAACCCACATTTTACACAATTCATTAATCAAGGACACAGCAAACTTCCAACATGTTCCCTGAACTTAACTTCACCTTGAAATGCTAGCACTGTTATATGTATTGTTTTATGGGAAAGATTCTATACTCTTTTGTTTTTATTGATACAGTTATTATGTGTTAGATTGTAAAATACTGCCTTCGAAACTTTGTAGGTTCTTCAGGTCAATTTAATATCTCAAAGGCAGACAATAAAAGAAGCATCTTCCCATTTATTTACAGAAAAATATTTTTATTTTGTGGAGACACATTTAGAAATGAATTTTTTTTGAGTCAACAGCAGATATAACAATTAAAGTACAAATTTGCTTGGTTGTAATGGGTTATTAGCCAGATGTAGATTTGCCCGCAGTTGATGCCAAAAGTCCTTTCTCGAGCAGGCAAACTGACTTGTTGTGTCCAAAATATCACTGTGCTCACTCCAAGAGGGAAATGAAGGCAACTTTATAACATTCCATGAAAATGCTGCAATATTTTGTTTGAAACATTTGCAAATTCCTATTGTAGTAGTATCTATAAGTGCTTCTTCTGCGAAACAAGAGTAATTTTTTAGATCAATGAACTTTTCTGCATTTGAGAAATAAGGGACATTTGACTGACTGAGTATTCTATGGAGAGAGAGGATAACATTTGGTGAAAACCCAGATCATCATACCTGAACTAAACTTTGTTGAAATGCTAAAAATTCACTAGCTTATGCGTCATTCCGATGTGCATTTTTGCACTGCGTTAGTGTGCTGGCACTTTTGTCTGGTTAATAATGACCTCATTACTTAGCTATTTAAATTGAAAAATAAATCTCAAAATTTTCTTTGTATCCCACATTTAATTTATACCCTTTGGGTAGAACTACACGGACCTATCAGCGCAATCTGACGCGCTGCGACAAAACGCATGTGACAAATCGCACACCATGGAAATGCAGATGCAGACACTCTTTCTATAAAACCAGAAATGCCATGAAAGTTATTCATAGATTAGAATATTAGAACTAAAAACAAAAAAAGTGCTGAACAAAAAAAATTAATATCTCTCAAACCGCAAAAAATTTTAGTTTTTTGGACAATTACAACCAAAAAAAATCCAAAAAAAAGGCCCAGTAGGATCAGTGCAGCTTTCATTGATTTTTATGGGATGTCAAATGAAAAAGTTTTGAATTTGAGTTTTGGTTTAGTTTTTACACTTAATAGATCTCAAAATTATTAGAGAAATTTAAAAAAAACATGAATTTTTAGATAAAAAATATGATTCATGAAAAAATAAGAAATCATCACAGATAAATAATTTGAGTTGGCAAGAAGCTATATGGGCAAAAACAGCTGAACCACATTTAAAGTGCAAATTCATGGATGACTGGTCTCTTTTTTTCAAACTAATCGATCCTGGTCAAAAAACTAAAGTCTTAGAACTATTACAAATCTAATTATATTGAAATGTAAGGTGGCTTTATCAGTTCATGCATATTTTGGATACTTGATACTGCCATTTTTGTTGATAATTCTTTTTACATTAATTAGTAAATCCACTGAGTGAAGTTTGGTTTATTATTGTTTCTTTACATCATTATTTTATTTACTATGTTAATTATTTTCCTTTGGAATGTGTGCTTTTGAGTATAAATTTATAGATATGTGTTTGTATCTTTGGCATGTTATACAGCATTGTATATTCTTTTCTTTTGTTATCTTGACATACTCAATCTGCGTAATATATTCTATTGTGTTTATGGAAAACTCAATAAAATTATTGAAAAAAAAAAACCAAAAAAATAAATAAATAGGAAATCCGAATGTTAGTAAATAGACCACAGTGTCGTAACTATGGCTGGTACAGACTCTGCAACTTCCCTGAGGCCTTCTCCTAGTAGGGCAATGGGAGGCCCATGGAGTAGCAGTAGGAAACAATGGGAAATCTATGCTTCATGGCTATTTTGCTAAAAAATAAACTGCATGGGACAAATATAATGCATGAAATGAAAACAGTTAGGGGGTTATTTATTAATGGTCGAGTTGTGTTTTCTGGAAAAATTTGAGTTTTTCAAGGCTAGTTTACTATAAAATTTATAATGCTCCAAAGCAGCTAAAAGTCCAGATCTGAAAATATTCCAGCTAATACCTGTCGAATTCATGTAAAAGTCTGGTTTGTGCTCAAAAAATAGAGGGATTCAAGGTTTTTTCGACTATAAACGCAATAAATTATAGCTATTCTAGTTCTTTTCCCTAACTGCATTCAATCGAGTTTGTTACACTCGGTTTTTTCATAAATAAGCAAACATTCAAGTTCGTTTAAATTGTGATTTTATTCAAGGCAGAGAAAAACTCACAAACCCCCTTATATTTGATTAACAATGACATATCTGAATATCAGTCTAAACAACAATGTGCTTTAGTAGTTTACAGCAAACAAAAGATGTAGTAAAGGAGAAGTGTTGTCCCTTCCTTCTGCACACAACAGTCAGAGACAATGACAGAACAAAGTGCTCCCTACATGTGGCAAAAACAAAACATGGCCATAGTCTGTCATAGTCTGTCTTGAATGGGATACATTGCTGGTCATCCTGCACATGTGAATGTTACCAGAAAACACACAATATTTTTGGCCATTCCCCCCGTAACTGCAAATTGAACCAGTAAGAGAAATATAATTTTGCATTTTTCCATTCATTTTTCCATTAGACAAATGCAAAAGAAAAAAAGGAAATTAAAGTATAGAGCCCTTTCACCCAAAAGACTGTAAAAAAAGTTGTTTCAGATGTTAGGTCTATTTCTGGACATATAAGACGCACAGCTAATTTTTAATGTTAATTAAAAGAATAATATCTAACACATGGGGGGAGCCTTTTATGCTTTACAATATACAGGTATGGTATCCGTTATTCAGAAAGCTCTGAATTACTGGAAGGCCATCTTACATAGGCTACATTGTAAGCAAATAATTCTAATTTTTAAAAATGATTTCCCTTTTCTCTGTAATAATAAAACAGAACATTTTACTTGCTTCCAACTAAGGGCAGGACTCCACGGACGATTCCGGCGATGCACAAAAAATTGTTGATGCGACAGTCATGTCTCATCGCATCAATGATGCGGCACAATCTGACAATAGCATTACTTACCTTATTTCCATCACATCCGACGTGACACCTGCATTTTTGCGCATGCGCATTGGATGGTGCCGGAATCGTCCATGGAGTCCGGCCCTAAGAAATAATTAATCCTGACTGGAGGAGGCAAAACAATCCTATGGGGTTTATTTAAAGGAACAATAACATCAAAAAATAAGTGTTTTAAAGTAATAAAAAATATAATGCAGTGCTGCCTTGCACTGGTAAAACTGTTGTGTTTGCTTCAGACACACGACTATTGTTTATATAAATAAGCTGCTGTGTAGCCATGGGGGCAGCCATTCGAAGGAGAAAAGGCTCAGGTTACACAGCAGATAGCAGATAAGCTCTGTAGAACATAATGGTGTTATCTATTATCCACTATTTAACCTGTGCCATATAGCATATATATAAATTACAGAAAGACCCCTTATCCAGAACATCTCAGGTTCCAGGCATTCTTCTGTACAAGTGAATACTCAATCTTGAAATCCTTATCTCTCCATAAATGGGTAACATCTATAAATTGTGCTTTTATCTTAAAATCCAGTCTAATTGTTGTGGTCCTGTCTAGGGTCAGGCAATAATAATGTTAAAAATGTAACTAAAACAACGTGCATACCCAGACCTTCCAGTATTTACCTCCTACTATATATCAGTAATATTTTTGTGTCAGTGAATGCACTTGCAATGTTAATCTGTGAGATGACTTGCCAGATCAATAACAATTACAAAAAAAAAGAAAAAGTTGTACGCATTTGCATAGAAGTGTTCCCAGTACAAGGAGCAGTTTACTGTAACAGCAGGAGCAAAGTCATGTAGTCCATAGCAAACAGTAGATTCTAGCTGCTAATTGCTTGCTGTACTTTACCAGTGCAGTAACAATCTTTGTATTTGTTATTGTTTTTCCCCCATTGTTTATAAAGAACCTTGGACACTCAATTATACACAGGTATTAATGTAGCCATATCCATGGACACTAAATTGTGCAAGGCTTTATACTCTTCGCATTGGTACTTTGCTCCCATGCACACATTCATCTTGCAATGATGAAGTGCAAAGGACAAGACATAAGGGGACCCTGATATTAGCACCTGCTTTGTGGTGCTGATAATTCCAGGGTTCCCCAAGCAGCTTGCACCTAAACTAGGGTTGCCACATCACACCTTTACATTTTAAAAACACATTGTGAACGGCTAATTAGTAACTAATGTAGATGTATGCTGCAGACTGAATTGATTTGCATCAAAATGAATTGCTAATTAGCCATGCATATGTGGCTTCAATATGTGGTTGGTAGGGATGTAGCGAACGTCGGAAAAAAAGTTCGCGAACATATTCGCGAACTTGCGCAAAAACGCGAGCGGTTCGCGAACGGTTCGCGAACCCCATAGACTTCAATGGGAAGGCGAACTTTAACATCTAGAAAAGACATTTCTGGCCAGAAAAATGATTTTAAAGTTGTTTAAAGGGTGCAACGACCTGGACAGTGGCATGCCAGAGGGGGATCAAGGGCAAAAATGTATCTGAAAAATCTGCCTGTGTGTGCTTGGAAGAGATAGTGTAGGGGGAGAGCTGTTAGTGATTTCAGGGACAGATGATAGTAAGTTTGCTGGCTAGTAATCTGCTTGATACTGCTCTGTATTGGAGGGACAGAAGTCTGCAGGGATTTGAGGGACATTTTAGCTTAGGTAGCTTTGCTGGCTAGTAATCTACTGTTCTCTTTAAACAACTGCCATACGTTGACCTTGTAGGCATTGTTTGCCCAGTTTTTTTGGACGCAGCCACTGAAGCACAGTTGCCATAAAAAATATGCCATATAAATGCTGAAAATAGTCATTTTTCGCCATACGTTGACCTTGTAGACATTGTTTGCCCAGTTTTTTTGGTTGCAGCCACTGAAGCACAGTTGCCAGAAAAAATATGCCATATAAATGCTGAAAATAGTCATTTTTTGCCATACGTTGACCTTGTAGGCATTGTTTGCCCAGTTTTTTTGGTCGCAGCCACTGAAGCACAGTTGCCAGAAAAAATATGCCATATAAATGCTGAAAATAGTCATTTTTTGCCATATACGTTGAGTCAACGTATGGCAAAAAATGACTATTTTCAGCATTTATATGGCATATTTTTTCTGGCCTCTGTGCTTCAGTGGCTGCGGCCAAAAAAACTGGGCAAACAATGCCTACAAGGTCAACGTCGTTGACCTTGTAGGCATTGTTTGCCCAGTTTTTTTGGCCGCAGCCACTGAAGCACAGAGGCCAGAAAAAATATGCCATATAAATGCTGAAAATAGTCATTTTTGGTCGCAGCCACTGAAGCACAGTTGCCAGAAAAATTATGCCATATAAATGCTGAAAATATGCATTTTTTTGGTTGCAGCCACTGAAGCACAGAGGCCAGAAAAATTATGCCATATAAATGCTGAAAATATAAATTTTTTTGGTTGCAGCCACTGAAGCACAGAGGCCAGAAAAATTATGCCATATAAATGCAGAAAATATGCATTTTTTTGGTCGCAGCCACTGAAGCACAGTTGCCAGAAAAATTATGCCATATAAATGCTGAAAATATAAATTTTTTTGGTTGCAGCCACTGAAGCACAGAGGCCAGAAAAATTATGCCATATAAATGCTGAAAATATGCATTTTTTTGGTCGCAGCCACTGAAGCACAGTTGCCAGAAAAATTATGCCATATAAATGCTGAAAATATAAATTTTTTTGGTTGCAGCCACTGAAGCACAGAGGCCAGAAAAATTATGCCATATAAATGCTGAAAATATGCATTTTTTTGGTTGCAGCCACTGAAGCACAGAGGCCAGAAAAATTATGCCATATAAATGCAGAAAATATGCATTTTTTTTGGACGCAGCCACTGAAGCACAGTTGCCAGAAAAAATATGCCATATAAATGCTGAAAATAGTCATTTTTTGCCATACGTTGACCTTGTAGGCATTGTTTGCCCAGTTTTTTTGGTCGCAGCCACTGAAGCACAGTTGCCAGAAAAAATATGCCATATAAATGCTGAAAATAGTCATTTTTTGCCATATACGTTGAGTCAACGTATGGCAAAAAATGACTATTTTCAGCATTTATATGGCATATTTTTTCTGGCCTCTGTGCTTCAGTGGCTGCGGCCAAAAAAACTGGGCAAACAATGCCTACAAGGTCAACGTCGTTGACCTTGTAGGCATTGTTTGCCCAGTTTTTTTGGCCGCAGCCACTGAAGCACAGAGGCCAGAAAAAATATGCCATATAAATGCTGAAAATATGCATTTTTTTGGTTGCAGCCACTGAAGCACAGAGGCCAGAAAAATTATGCCATATAAATGCTGAAAATATAAATTTTTTTGGTTGCAGCCACTGAAGCACAGAGGCCAGAAAAATTATGCCATATAAATGCAGAAAATATGCATTTTTTTGGTCGCAGCCACTGAAGCACAGAGGCCAGAAAAATTATGCCATATAAATGCTGAAAATATAAATTTTTTTGGTTGCAGCCACTGAAGCACAGAGGCCAGAAAAATTATGCCATATAAATGCAGAAAATATGCATTTTTTTGGTCGCAGCCACTGAAGCACAGTTGCCAGAAAAATTATGCCATATAAATGCTGAAAATATAAATTTTTTGGTTGCAGCCACTGAAGCACAGAGGCCAGAAAAATTATGCCATATAAATGCTGAAAATATGCATTTTTTTGGTCGCAGCCACTGAAGCACAGTTGCCAGAAAAATTATGCCATATAAATGCTGAAAATATAAATTTTTTTGGTTGCAGCCACTGAAGCACAGAGGCCAGAAAAATTATGCCATATAAATGCTGAAAATATGCATTTTTTTGGTTGCAGCCACTGAAGCACAGAGGCCAGAAAAATTATGCCATATAAATGCAGAAAATATGCATTTTTTTGGACGCAGCCACTGAAGCACAGTTGCCAGAAAAAATATGCCATATAAATGCTGAAAATAGTCATTTTTTGCCATACGTTGACCTTGTAGACATTGTTTGCCCAGTTTTTTTGGTTGCAGCCACTGAAGCACAGAGGCCAGAAAAAATTAAACCAGTAGGGTTTGCACCCTAGTTTGTAACGGTGGCGGAGGGAGGAGGAGGACGCTAAAGGACAGCTGTGTGTGGAGTCATGAGGCTTGAAGAGAAGGACAGCTGCATAGAAGTCAGAACAAGTCTTCCGGCGTGCAGTAACCCTCCGAGATCCACCCCTCATTCATTTTAATAAAGGTCAGGTAATCGACACTTTTGTGACCTAGGCGAGTTCTCTTCTCAGTTACAATCCCTCCTGCTGCACTGAAGGTCCTTTCTGAGAGCACACTTGAGGCTGGGCAAGACAAGAGGTTCATGGCAAATTGTGACAGCTCTGGCCACAGATCAAGCCTGCGCACCCAGTAGTCCAGGGGTTCATCGCTCCTCAGAGTGTCGATATCTGCAGTTAATGCCAGGTAGTCCGCTACCTGCCGGTCGAGGCGTTCTTTGAGGGTGGATCCAGAAGGGTTGTGGCGCTGCCTTGGACAGAAAAACATTTGCATGTCTGACGTTACAGACTGGCCAAAGGGCTTTGTCCTTGCAGGTGTGCTCGTGGCAGGATTACTGGCACCTCTGCCCCTGGAATGTTGATGAGTTCCTGAAGTGACATCACCCTTAAAAGCATTGTACAACATGCTTTGCAGGCTGGTTTGTAAATGCCGCATCTTTTCGGACTTGTGGTATGTTGGTAACATTTCTGACACTTTATGCTTGTACCGAGGGTCTAGTAGCGTTGCGACCCAGTACAGGTCCTTCTCCTTAAGCCTCTTGATACGGGGGTCCTTCAACAGGCATGACAGCATGAAAGACCCCATTCTCACAAGGTTGGATGCAGAGCTATCCATCTCCGCTTCCTCATTATCAAGGACTGCATCATCCACGGTCTCCTCCCCCCAGCCACGTACAAGACCAGGGGTCCCCAAAAGGTCACCACTAGCCCCCTGGGAAGCCTGCTCCTGTTGGTCCTCCTCCTCCTCCTCCACAAAGCCACCTTCCTCCTCTGACTCCACTTCTGGCACCTCTCCCTGCGTTGCAGCAGGTGCCTGGGTTCGTTCTGGTGATTCCGACCAGAAATCGTGCGCTTCCAGCTCCTCGTCACGCTGGTCTACAGCCTCATCTGTCACTCGTCGCACGGCACGCTCCAGGAATAAAGCGAAGGGTATTAGGTCGCTGATGGTGCCTTCGGTGCGACTGACCATATTTGTCACCTCTTCAAAAGGTCGCATGAGCCTGCAGGCATCGCGCATAAGCACCCAGTAACGGGGGAAAAAAATCCCCAGCTGTGCAGATCCAGTCCTACCACCCAGTTCAAAAAGGTACTCGTTGACGGCCCTTTGTTGTTGCAGCAGACGTTCCAACATAAGGAGCGTTGAATTCCAGCGAGTCTGGCTGTCAGAAATCAAACGCCTGACTGGCATGTTGTAGCGCTGCTGAATGTCAGCAAGGCGTGCCATGGCTGTGTAGGAACGTCTGAAATGGGCCGACACCTTTCTGGACTGGGTGAGAACGTCCTGGAATCCTGGGTACTTGGAGACAAAACGTTGGACTATTAAATTTAACACATGTGCCATGCAGGGCACATGTGTTAAATTGCCTAGTCTCAACGCTGCCAACAGATTGCTTCCATTGTCACACACCACTTTTCCGATCTGCAGTTGGTGTGGGGTCAGCCACCGATCGGCCTGTGACTGCAGAGATGACAGGAGTACAGATCCGGTATGGTTTTTGCTTTCCAGGCACGTCATCCCCAAGACAGCGTGACAACGGCGTACCTGGCACGTCGAATAGCCTAGGGGGAGCTGGGGGTGCACAGGTGTGGAGGAGGAGAAGGAGGACCCAGCAGCAGAGTAAGAAGAAGAAGAAGACGAGGTAGAGAGCGATGGAGGAGTAGAGGTGGTGGCAGAACCGCGTGCAATCCGTGGCGGTGACACCAACTCCACTGTTGTTGTTGAGCTACCCATTCCCTGCTTCCCAGCCATTACCAAGTTCACCCAGTGGGCAGTGTAGGTGACATACCTGCCCTGACCATGCTTGGAGGACCATGCGTCAGTAGTCATATGGACCTTTGGCCCAACACTAAGTGACAGAGATGCGGTAACTTGGCTCTGCACATGTTGGTACAGGTGTGGTATTCCCTTTTTAGCAAAAAAATTGCGGCTGGGTACCTTCCACTGCGGTGTCCCAATTGCTACAAATTTGCGGAAGGCCTCAGAGTCCACCAGCTGGTATGGTAAAAGCTGGCGGGCTAAGAGTGCAGACAAGCCAGCTGTCAGACGCCGGGCAAGGGGGTGACAGTCAGACATTGGCTTCTTACGCTCAAACATGGCCTTCACAGAAACTTGGCTGGTGGCAGATGACTGGGAATGGGAACAGGTGGTCAAGGTGGAAGGCGGAGTGGAGGGTGGTTCAGACGGGTCAAGGAGAGCAGAGGTAGAGCAGTAAGATGCTGGACCAGAAGGAGTGTGGCTTTTAGTTTGCCTGTTGCCTTTGAGGTGTTGCTCCCAAAGTGCTTTGTGCTTGCCGCTCATGTGCCTTCGCATAGAAGTTGTACCTATGTGGCTGTTGGGCTTACCAAGGCTCAGTTTCTGACTGCACTCATTGCAAATTACAATGCTTTTGTCAGAGGCACACACATTAAAAAAATCCCACACTGCTGACTTTTTGGAAGTGTGCGATCTGGCGGTAACAGTAGAAGTTGGCGGCATTGGCGGCAATGGCGGGTGGGTGCGTTGGCCGGCTGAACACAGGTGCCGATACATGTTGTTGCCCTACTGATCCCTGCGGGCTGTCCTCCCTGCTTCTTCTAAGTCTTATTCTCCTACTGCCTCTCTGACTCTCCGTCTCTCCATCTGAACTACCCTCCTCTTGCTCTCTTCTACTAGGCACCCACAAAACATCAATCTCCTCATCATCATTCTCCTCAGATGCATCAATTTCTTCTGACACATCACAGAAGGAAGCAGCAGCGGGGACCTCCTCCTCATCACTCATTATGTCCATCTCTGTCGTGTTCTCTGCCAGAATTAAATCTGGTGTAAGGTCCTCATCTCCTTCATCTTCTTCTGGCAATAATGGTTGCGCATTACTCAGTTCAAGAAACTCATGGGAAAATAACTCCTCTGACCCCAGTGAAGAAGGGGCACCGGTGGTGGAGGAAGTGTTACGTGGGGTGGCCATAGCAGTGGAGGATGAGGAGGATGTTGTGGTAAAGTTAGAAACGGTAGAGGATGGGGTGTGCTGTGTAAGCCAGTCAACTACCTCTTCAGCATTTTGGGAGTTCAGGGTCATTGGCTTTTTAAAACTGGGCAATTTGCTAGGGCCACAGGATTGCATAGCAGCACAGCCCCTAGCACGGCCTCTGCGTGGCGGCCTGCCTTTGCCTGGCATTATTTTTAAAAAAACAACAACAACAACAAAAACTCAGTTGGTTTTTCTGGAAACGATAATACACACAGCTAGATGGCGGGTTGAAGAAAACAGTGTGCAAATAATGCCTACAAGGTCAACGTATACACTACTACAGCGGTGGATACGGATTACGTAAAATATATGAATGCTGCTTGAAAAAAAGTAACTCAAGTGGTTTTTCTAGAGACGATAATATTATCAATATTTAGACAAAATGTGAACAAGCTCACACAGCTAGATGGCGGGTTGAAGAAAACAGTGTGCAAATAATGCCTACAAGGTCAACGTATACACTACTACAGCGGTGGATACGGATTACGTAAAATATATTATGGCTGCTTGAAAAAAGTCACTCCGGTGTTTTTTCTGGAGACGGTAATATTATGGATATTTAGACAGAATGTGAACAAGGTCACACAGCTAGATGGCGGGTTGAAGAAAACAGTGTGCAAATAATGCCTACAAGGTCAACGTATACACTACTACAGCGGTGGATACGGATTACGTAAAATATATTATGGCTGCTTGAAAAAAGTCACTCCGGTGTTTTTTCTGGAGACGGTAATATTATGGATATTTAGACAGAATGTGAACAAGGTCACACAGCTAGATGGCGGGTTGAAGAAAACACTGTGCAAATAATGCCTACAAGGTCAACGTATACACTACTACAGCGGTGGATACGGATTACGTAAAATATATGAATGCTGCTTGAAAAAAAGTAACTCAAGTGGTTTTTCTAGAGACGATAATATTATCAATATTTAGACAAAATGTGAACAAGCTCACACAGCTAGATGGCGGGTTGAAGAAAACAGTGTGCAAATAATGCCTACAAGGTCAACGTATACACTACTACAGCGGTGGATACGGATTACGTAAAATATATTATGGCTGCTTGAAAAAAGTCACTCCGGTGTTTTTTTCTGGAGACGGTAATATTATGGATATTTAGACAGAATGTGAACAAGGTCACACAGCTAGATGGCGGGTTGAAGAAAACAGTGTGCAAATAATGCCTACAAGGTCAACGTATACACTACTACAGCGGTGGATACGGATTACGTAAAATATATTATGGCTGCTTGAAAAAAGTCACTCCGGTGTTTTTTCTGGAGACGGTAATATTATGGATATTTAGACAGAATGTGAACAAGGTCACACAGCTAGATGGCGGGTTGAAGAAAACACTGTGCAAATAATGGCTACAAGGTCAACGTATACACTACTACAGCGGTGGATACGGATTACGTAAAATATATTATGGCTGCTTGAAAAAAGTCACTCCGGTGTTTTTTCTGGAGACGGTAATATTATGGATATTTAGACAGAATGTGAACAAGGTCACACAGCTAGATGGCGGGTTGAAGAAAACACTGTGCAAATAATGCCTACAAGGTCAACGTATACACTACTACAGCGGTGGATACGGATTACGTAAAATATATGAATGCTGCTTGAAAAAAAGTAACTCAAGTGGTTTTTCTAGAGACGATAATATTATCAATATTTAGACAAAATGTGAACAAGCTCACACAGCTAGATGGCGGGTTGAAGAAAACAGTGTGCAAATAATGCCTACAAGGTCAACGTATACACTACTACAGCGGTGGATACGGATTACGTAAAATATATTATGGCTGCTTGAAAAAAGTCACTCCGGTGTTTTTTCTGGAGACGGTAATATTATGGATATTTAGACAGAATGTGAACAAGGTCACACAGCTAGATGGCGGGTTGAAGAAAACACTGTGCAAATAATGCCTACAAGGTCAACGTATACACTACTACAGCGGTGGATACGGATTACGTAAAATATATGAATGCTGCTTGAAAAAAAGTAACTCAAGTGGTTTTTCTAGAGACGATAATATTATCAATATTTAGACAAAATGTGAACAAGCTCACACAGCTAGATGGCGGGTTGAAGAAAACAGTGTGCAAATAATGCCTACAAGGTCAACGTATACACTACTACAGCGGTGGATACGGATTACGTAAAATATATTATGGCTGCTTGAAAAAAGTCACTCCGGTGTTTTTTCTGGAGACGGTAATATTATGGATATTTAGACAGAATGTGAACAAGGTCACACAGCTAGATGGCGGGTTGAAGAAAACAGTGTGCAAATAATGCCTACAGGGCAAATAATGCCTAAAAGGTCAACTTATACACTACTACAGCGGTAGTAAAATAAAAAAAAGTAAAATAAAAAAAAAATGAATATTAAAAAAAAAAAATTAAAGTTGGTGCTGCTGAACTACTAGGAGCAGCAGATTAGCACACCAGTCCCACTCCCCAACACTGCTAGACTAATAGCACTGGGCTCTTATAGTAGTAGTAGTAGTAGTAGTAAAACAACAAAAAAATAAATAAAAGCAGTCCTTACAAGGACTACTGTTATTGCAGCAGTCAGCAGATGAGATCAGAAGCAGGACAGCTGCCCACTGCAGCTACATACAGAGCACTGCAGTAGAAGGTAGATTACTAGCCAGCAAAGCTACCTAAGCTAAAATGTCCCTCAAACCCCTGCAGACTTCTGTCCCTCCAATAACAGAGCAGTATCAAAACGATTACTAGCCAGCAAACTTTCAACTGTCCCTGAAATCACTAACAGGCAGCAGCTCTCTCCCTACACTATCTCTTCAGCACACACAGGCAGAGTGAAAAAACGCTGCAGGGCTTCGGTTTTTATAGGGAAGGGGAGTGGTCCAGGGGAGAGCTTCCTGATTGGCTGCCATGTACCTGCTGGTCTGGGGTGAGAGGGCAAAAAAAAGCGCCAACAATGGCGAACCCAAAATGGCGAACGTCGCGCGACGTTCGCGAACTTCCGGCGAGCGCGAACACCCGATGTTCGCGCGAACAAGTTCGCCGGCGAACAGTTCGCGACATCTCTAGTGGTTGGTATTAAATTCCTACATAGACAACTGATTTGCCTTTAGGGAAACAAATACTAATGCTATTATTGATGTCACACCCATCAACATGCCAAATGTGATGCACAAAGAAAAACTTGTATGCAGTTTACTAAAGCACATACCTATCTGCATGAGTAACTTGCAGCAGGCCCTCACAATGACAGTGGAAAATGCTGCAAAGTGTGCAGGCAGTACACAGAGGACCAAACAGCCCCCAATAAATAGTCTCTGGCATCTTACAGTGTGTTATGGCATTTGCCAGAATCCACGTATTGAATGTGGATTCAAACTAAACAAATGTTCTTTGAGTGAGCCACCAACAGGATGGGCCACAAAGGGATGATCCATTCTTATGGCTCTTGTGTCAGCAATCAGATTATAATTGGGTCTACAGCGATTTACTTATGCAATCCTCAACCAATGGCATTTCCTACCTGCCTGATCAATATATTTTGGCCAGATATCAATGGGCACAACATCCTAGGCAGTGGCTTAACGTGGACGCATTGGGCCCAATGCTAAAAAATCTACTTAGGGGTCCCAAAATGAGCAGTCCCTCCACTATTGGCCCTCTCCTGGCCTGCACCAATTTTTTAAAGGTTCAATACATGTTAAGGAGGGGGACTATGATATAGCAGACCCCTTGTAATAGGCCCATTGTAGCATTAGTCCTTTCTATGACATTGATATACATTTTCCTACCAGTTCCACAATAAATAGATCTAACTGTCATATGTAATTTAAGGCACCACGTTTGCCCAGTTGCAGTAACCCATAGCAACCGATAAGATGTTTGCTTTTAAACAGGTGACCAGTAAATCCTACCTGCTGATTGGCTGCTACTGAACCTTATATTACATAACTCCTTAAATGCAGGAATAAGCACATGCTGTAGCTGAAAGTACCTTTTGGAATATAAACTGGGGGCACAATGTCATAACAAGTATTGTATTCCTCACAGCTTGGTTTAAGTGACAGGAAGGTTTATAGTGGGGGATTTATTTAATCACTTTCAGGAATATTACATATGAACCATGAAAGAAGATTAAAGTGAATGATACATTTGCAGATTATGTTGTGGCACTCCAGGGGAAAAAGGCCTTGGCAATAATCCAAAATGAAAAAGGATCCTTAATTTCTTTCTCAGAATGAATACATGTTAAACTATTTCAAAAATCCATTTTATTTAAAAAATAGACCAAATAATTCCCATAGCCCTGGAAAGAAGTGAGTCACTTAAGAAAGAAATATCATTTTGTTTGATCTATTAAAATAATTATCATTCAAAGCTATTATGGAAAAGCAGACGTGAAGGTGTGTGCACGTGGGAGGGAGTTTAGGAGGAATCTTTTGATATATATGATAAAAATTACAATGTTTCATTTAGGATGTATATAATGTTTTTGGTTTACAAGGGTGTCAATCTTCATAAAATGTTGCTGCACAAAAGAGTTTCTCCTCTGTTCTGGGGAATTCTTCATTGAGTTAAGGGCCACAGTACACTTGAATTTTACTGCTGAATTGTGTTTATTACTGTTCAGATTGTCCTAAAAACGATGCAAGGAAAATCTCAAATAATCTGAAAACGGACTGATAGGGTTTTTATATAATTAAAGGGGTTGTAAACATTCTTTAAAACATACTTTTTTGATTCCCTAGATCAGTGCTGTCCAACTGGCGGCCTGCTATGACTGCTTACCTTGTGAGAGGAGAAGGAAAGGCATCCTGCATCCAAATGCTTTGCACCCCCAAGTGAATATATTTACTTATCTGAAACCCCGGGCCAGGGTTATAACAGTGAGCACCACGGAGTGATCCTCTTCCGCCTTCCTCTTTCCTTTGCGTGGCTGTGCATGCACAGTAGAACTTTAACTTAAAAATCAGTTATTTCGTTCAACTGCACATGCGTTTGCCACTGGAAATTTGAAGCAAGAAGAAGCAGGAAGAGGATCGCTCCTTGGTGCTCACTGGTATAACCCCAGGCTGGTTCAGTTTTCTGCTGATAGGAGCACTGGCCTGGGGGTTTCAGGTAAATCAATACAATCACGTTGGGGTGCCTAACATTTGGCACCCCCAAGTACAGGATCCCTTTCCTTCTCCTTTAAAAGGTATTAGGACTGAGAATAACTGGTCCCTGCATTGTTTACACCTCAAATTCAGACAGTAAACTCCTGCATTGTTCACACCTGTAATTCCCCTGAATTGTTCACACCCCTAAAGTCCTGTACTGTTCACACCAGACTGAAAGTGCCCACATTGTTCACCTTTTCACACCTCCTACAAACTACTGGAGAGGCACCAGCGTTGTGTCACTGTATGGAGCACAGTATGAACTGTTCATCTTAGAGTGGTACTGATAGGTTTCCCTGTCTCCTGTTCTTTTCTGCCTGTGTGTCATACTCTGCCTGTCCTATGCTCCCTGTGTGTGCCATACTCTGCCTGCCCTATGCTCCCTGTGTGTGCCATACTCTGCTTCCCTATGCTCCCTGTGTGTACCATATTCTATCTGTCCTATTCCTTGTGTGTGTGTCATACTCTGCCTGCCCTATGCTTCCTGTGTGTGCCATACTCTGCATGCCCTATGCTCATTGTGTGTATGCCATACTCTGCTTGCCCTATGCTACCTGTTCCCTCTGATATTTGATCTCTCGATTTTGACCTCAGCCTGTTAACTGACACCGCAAGTCCTGTCCCAACCTTGGGTCTGTTCCTAGTTATGTTTGTCTGCCACCAGCCCTTGACCCTTGGCCTGCTAAAGGACTTCTGCCTGCCCTCATTTCTGCTTATCTGCAGAGGTTTGTACGTTTTTTCTTTATTAAACTGAATAGTTACTCAGCACATCAGTTCCTGTCAGTTTAATCAGCACTTATTCCGAACGACAACCCCTTTAAGAATTCATCAATGATATTGCAGGACTGCAGCTCCTTCATGCATTATCTCTTTATAATACACAAGAGCCATGAATATCCTGTAAATTATATTCTTATAAATGGTGCTTAGTGATGTCATCGGTTATAATTGGAGTTTAGTGATGTCATTTCTGTCACATTTCTGCCTTATAATGGTGTATTATAAGGCAGTGGCGGAACTACCGGGGGAGCAGGGGGTGCATTGGACCAGGGCCCGCACCCCCTCAGGCCCCCCCGGCAGCTTGCGCACTGCAGATTTCCAGCCGCATAGGCTGATTTCGGGTAAAATAATCAGGTACGGAGGGGGGCCGGGGCCCGGCGGCACGCCCCGCACCAGGGCCCGCCCCCTCCAGTTATGTTAATGCTATAAGGGGTTCCTGTAGGAACCTGGAAATATAGATGTGGCTGGGCGGCATGCCACCCCTAAAAATTTGCAGCCCTAGGCCCGGGCCTTTGTAGCCTTGCCATAAATCTGCGCCTGTAAATAACATGCTGGAGAATGCAGGAAACTGTAGTCCAGCAGCACTTGTATGAAGCAACACTGTTGCTGAAGATACATGTCCCCATCAATATTTGGGGGAAATATTTCCATATGGTTCCTATTGTCAGCTTTTGCCTATATCCCACCAGAACTTTGTATGTAAATCATGAAGGTGTAAATAGGGAACATAGTAGCTATCATATCTATAGAAATACAAATAAGTCAAATCAACTGTACTTGCTGTGTTTTTTCTTGATGTTTCACCAGTCATCCAACTGGCTTTCTCAATTCCATTTGTTTTCAATTGTTTAGACAAAAAACACCTTATGCTTCTTATGTATTACCTTGTAATATTTACTAAGTCTTCTCAGGTTGGCAAAGTTTGAATTCATTTATATTGCATTTTGCAGATAATTAATGGTTGCAAAACAAACTGCTAAAATGTTCAGTAATCCGATGACCCTCTATTTATACTCAGAAGGAAAAAACACAGAACAAGTGGAAAGTTAACAGAGGATTGGTGAGACAGTTTCCAGCTGGACCACTAGACAAATAAGGGAGTTAAGAACAATAAAGATTATACAAGAGTCTTATACCCTACAAATCTTTCACTCCCTGAAAATGGATCTTCCACCGTATTAGCTCTCATTTTACAGATCACAGATGACAGACTTACTGCCTGTTCACTCATTATCCGGTATGTTATTTTTGGACGTGCTAACATCCCAAAGTTGATGAACAATTTATTATCTGCCATGTTTCCACTTTGTGTGAATTTGAATGGTGTCTGATTGCCTCAGTTTGCCTGTGCCCAGGTGTCCCTTTTCAGACTTATTGGAGGATGTACAACAAAATGACACTAAAGCTGTTTAACCCTTCGAAACCTAGCATCCGGCACCATCTGTAAAACAAATAAAGCACGGAATTTTAATTATCTATCTTTTCTTCCCCTCGAAATCCTTTGAGCCTATAATTTCAGAAGTTATAATACAGGCCTGGTTTAAGAAGACTGAACAAAAAGTCTACTATTTTTTTTAGAAGATATCATGATGTTCAACAAGTGGATCATGTCTGACATCTGCCATCCCTAATAGTTTGTACATTCCATTCACAAGCATGTTTGAATTATCATGTGCCATGTCCATGCACTGGATACTCCTATGCTTGGATTGGGGTGGGCTCTTGCTTTAGTCATTCTGCTTCACAGCCTATTTATAGTCTTTTCCTTGATTTCAGTGCTACTTTGTGCAAAACAAGGCCATACAGTTCCAAGATGTGGCTCAACTAAATCATTTTGCTTCTTCAAAACTAGAACATTTCCTGTGACTCTCTGACATACAAATATGTCAGGCAATATTATTGGCAATTTCATTGCAGGAAGCGTGTGAAATAAAAGGGAGCACAGCCCATAGTTACCAACTACTCTGAGGCAGTCGCAGTATTTAGAGCAAGTAAATAAAAAAATAGCAACAGTGGTGCAAAATAGAAATGGTTTTTGTATGACTTTTGTGCTATCTGGGAGAAGGGGGATTCAGCCCATATTGTACCTCAAAAAGCATCATATTAAGGGGGTTATTTATTAAAATCTGAATTTATCTCTAATTTTATTTTTAAAAAACCACGACCAAACTACCATGCTCAATTTGACCATATTTATTAATAAAAATAACCCGAATTAATCTGATTGTGGAAAAAACGCTATAAAATCAAGCAAAATGTTTTTTGCCAAAAAACCCTGAAAAAGTCGGATTTGTGGGCTAAACCGAGCCCATGATAACTTCAAATTTAAATAGGTGCCTTTTCCATTGACTTATACAGGACCTTGACAGGTCTGAGATGGCGGATTTTCGAATTCGGGCCTTTTGCAACATCGGGGTGTGATAAATCACAAAAAATTCAAGGTTTGTCCAACCAGATAAATGTGAGGTTTACTAAATAACCACACACAAATTTTTATATCAAAAGATATATGTCCCAAGGATATTTTCAGTAAAAATAAAATTATTTATTAGCATTCACATTTTAAAAAGGTTTTTGATACATACTGACCCCACATGTCCCACCTTACGCGTTTCGTACCCTCCGGCACTTAGTCATAGGTGTCTCTATAAACAGGATGTTCCACACAAAATTTAAACCCAAATAATCCCTCCCATTTTTGCTTAAAACCAATCAAATATCAAAGCGGGATTGCCCTAAAAACCAATCAAGAGTCAAAGGGGATTAACCCTGCTTGCTCTACATCTAATCACCTAACAGTGTGCTCTATAAATAAATACACATTAAATTGCTTCAAAATCTTAATGAATCAAATGAAAGTGAAGGTATGGTCAAATCAGGAATGGCTGAAACATTGTTGACAAGCTTTAATATAATGCAATATATTTTAAGTGGCTTTTTAAACAGACTGGGTGCGGATGCTAAATGTTGTTGGCCTAGCTTTTAATAATCCTGAAACTGGTTGTTTTCCAAACTTTTATTTTGATTCGCCCTCAAATTATCTAGGATAACCACATGTTAAGCATTCTTGGGGTCACTTCCCATGGTCCTGGTTACCTGAACTGTTGAATACAGGGATATCTACGTTTAACAGTGCTGTATTCATTAGAGGCAGGAGTGGGGAGACATGTAGATGTCCCACCTCATGCACCCTACCTGTCCTCTAACTTGCACATCATTCACATGCAGGAGGTAAATGACCCCAGCTGAGTGGTAGCATCACCTTTTACATCCATAGAAGATGGGATGGATGATTGCTGGAGGCATTCCCTCTTTCAGAAATCGGCATATCTACCCTTATACAAATGGTACCAAGTTTGGTGTCCCTGCTGATATTATGAGGAGCCCTAGAGTTAGTTCCAGTTTTAAGAGCATAATGTAGTTACAGAGACTTGTCTGGGCATATTGAGATGCTTAGCATGCTGTTCTGTAAACCTGCAGCCTAGTATGCACAAAAGGGATGGGAATTCTTCTACGTGCAGGGTAACAAATGAAAGAAACATGGCTGATGGCTCCTGTAATTTTACTCTTCAGGTTGTTACTGACCCCCCTCTTTAGCTACTCATTACAAGTTAGTGTAGAATGCCCCTTTATTATTTATTACCTATTATTAAGTTTAACTTTAAGCCCCATAACAAGGCCTCTGTGCTGCCATAACCAGTAGCTTTATGACACATAATATAGAACATATGTCCAGTGTTCCTCTAGTTTGGGAAACATCCAAGAAATCCAGGATTTTCCTTGGGGCACAGGTGATTAGATATGCATGCACGTCCATATCCTGCACTCTGGAGAAGTGTAGAAATTGTTCCCCCCTAAAAAGCATAGAAAGGCTTCTAAGAGGAAGTTTGGTAATCTGATACTTTTGTCCCCATACACAAGGAAATGAGGTCCAGTATGAGTCAAATTCACACACTATTAAAAGGGATGTTTGGTGTTGCTCAATTAAGATATACCCTTGCATTGTATATAACTCAGCATACTTTATTTGCCTCTGTAACACTAAGCACTAATCATTATTGTATCAGTATTGTATTGTACATAGTATTTATTATAGTACAGTCCCTTTTGATCCATTAATATATCATTCTGCTGTACAGTGCTGAGTACACAAGCAGTTTATGGGCTTATCTATCAAAAATTGAATTTGTGAGGTTTTAGAGCTTTGAAACTTGAATGCTTATTTATTAAAAAATCTGAATAGTATAAACTTGATTGAATACAATCGAATACCTTGAATTTGTGATTTAACAAGCTCAAAAAAACTCAAAACTTTGCTTAGGACAACTCCCATTGGCTTCTGTATGAACTCGCAAGATTTTAGATGCTGAAGTTTTACATTCGAGTTTTTCATGCTTAATAAATAACAAACATTTGAGTTTCTGAAATTATAATTCAAATTTGCGAGTTTTTGTACAAAACAATTTGAATTGTGGCAAAAAACGTATAAATCACCCCCTTCTTGTTCTATATATTCACTCATGAACGTGCACATACAGAAATTTGAGGAAAAAAAACCTTTGGAATGTTTAGCAAAAATCTTTATTTGTAGCATACAAAATAAGTTTCCTAGTTACCATAATGCAATGGTTACATGCTGCCTTAAAAACAGCAGATTGCAACTTACGGTACCTTAAAAGGTTGTGGAGACATCCCTGTCTGTCATACAGCAAGCTCATTGTCATCACCATCTTTCTAAAATGATTACCAATGTCCATGAGTTATTGTCTCTTCTGTCTGCTGTGGTCCTCCCAAAATAGGTTTTTCAGGCGCACCAACTTAAATATAAGTTCATAATAATGCCGAAATTTTGGTTGCAATAGAAAAAATAGCACCCACAGTCCATAGTTTTCCTGTACTGTAATCAAACCACCATAACATTAAGTCAAATATCTTCGATAACCGTAGACCTGGTTCAATTCCACGCACCATAAGTTGATGTTGGCTTTCTCCATAACGCAGTCTTTGAAGGGACAGCATGCAACACACAGCCTTGTGCTTTCATCATTCTTTAAATGCAAGAGTGCAAACATATCCGACTTGTTATAAAACTTGGCACATTTAAAACAGCAACATTTCAATGTACAATTTGCCTTTTTTTTTTTAAGTTTGACTGTTTATAAATATAGTTCATTTCCTGGATTTCAGATCATCTGCGCAGGAAACAGGCATATTTACATGTAAAATAGGGGGGGAAAAGTCCCAAAAAGGTCATAAATAAGCAATGAATGGAAAATATTTTGAACAGTTTTAAAGTGTCTTTAACAAAGAATCTTCTTGTAGATCTTAGCGGGAAACCTTAACCAACATGGTTCCTTAGTAGCCATTATGAGGTTTCTTCATCTCTTTTCCTGTAACAATAAAGAGATATATTGTTTTAATACACAAAAATATTATATTTTCCTAACAATAATCATATGTGAAATAATAAATAAAATAATAATAAAAAATTGCATGGCTTCACTCTGCAGTAGGTCTTGAAATGTTTCTTAGGTGGAGAATACCTGTTGATTACAGGCATCAAAGTACAAAGGCTAATGGTAAGGATTTGGGAAGTCGCTGCACCACAATGGAAATAACTTTATACAAGTTGTTACAGGACAGGTTCCTTTGTAACAATGTCTTTCCATGTCAGTGATGGAAGCAACACATAAAGGCCTATTTAATACTTGTCGAATTTTAGTGGTTTTAGAGCTTTTTGAAACCACGACTAAACTCACTTTCTCTAAAATCATGGATGTCATGACATTGATTAAATGATCCAAATAAAAAAAGTACAAAGGAAAAGAATGCTTAACGATCTAGAAAAGCCCAAATACCTGAAAAATAGAGGTTGTCAGACAATTCCTAGCGGAAAAAAATACAAAACCCTCTAAAACTCCGGACTGATCTCTATAGCAACTCTACAACTGTTACCCAGCAACGTTTTGTATCAGAGTTTTTCATAGTTTTCACACTTCATAAATCTCGATTTTTTGGAACTTTTTAAAAAAATAGGAAAACCACACAACAAATAGAACAAAAAGGACAGTGGTTAAGTGCAACCAGATTAAAGTGTTTAGAAAACCAGTGTCATACTTTTGCTATGAAGAAAGATGCAATCTATAGATGAATTTGTGATAATAACGTATATATTTAGGTTAATGTTCTAATAATTTGATTTTTCTTTTAATAATAACTAGGATTTCTTCCAAACACCAGATTATATTTAGGGCTATTCAAATGGATATAATTGAGCTGTTTCGCTAACTGGATTGATAGCATCTCCATAAATAAACAAAGAGGAGAAGGAACAACTTGAGGGTTGAATGTGTTTGCCCACTAAGGTGCTGATCCATGGAGAACCAGAGCATTCCTGATCCCCTCAGTCACACTGGATGCATTTTGCTCATTACCTTAAGATTTAAGCTATGTGGGTCATTGTCAAAAACTGAAAAGGCACAATAAAGCAAGGTCAAATGCAAGCTATGTTCCTTGAAAACAATCTGTGAATATAACTTCTCTAATAAAATCATGCTTGTCACTACGCAATGACATACACTGATTGATACTGTTAAGGCTATTGAAGTTCAACGAAAACCTGTCACCTAAAGCAAAAAAGTACAAAAAAGTAAATATTTTCTCTAGGGAAAAAGAAATAACTGTTTCATGTCTCATGTCTGCCTTGTGATCGTGTTTCTTAAACTTGATATTTGATTCTTTTCTTTTTCTGCTGCTATGCACAGGCTAGAGGTGCACCTTTCAGGATCTTTGAAGTTGAGTTGTTGAGATTTTAGTGAAGATGTAAAAGGCATATACTGTTGGGAAAACCACTGGGAAACATGAGACGACATAAGATGTCCCCAGGCAAGCTGTGTAAGCCATGTAACCAAATCTGCTATTCAGGGCAACCCTTTCTTTACAAAGAGCCACTAAGAGTAGATCCTTGTTACATGACTGAATAAGAAACCATCTAGACAACAGTTCAAAAAAAAACCCTTATAGATTCTGCCCTTTATGGAGACAGGATATAGAAATCGCTGTATGAATTGATGGCAGTGATAAAACACCCCCTTTGAATTTAAATGTAAAATGAAGAACTATTCAATATACAGCCTGTTAGAAACTATTTTTTCTTTCAAAAGACGAAACAGTAGGAGAAATTAATTTTGGTGTTTCATTTAAAATGCTTATATGTAAAATATTTATCCTGATTTTTCCAAATTTTTACAGTCAGTGACATAGGAAATATGTGGCAAACCCAACCCAAATGAATTACTTTTATTTATGTTTGAATTGCTGTTTATATTTTGCTAATTTGTAAATTACAGTTACAGACGGATACTTTAGCACTTGATTAGAAGTTTTCCGTTGGTAATTGTATTTAGATTATCCATTAGGATGACAGAAGAGATGGCAAAACATGTTTTACAGCTGTTGCAACTCTGTCTCTCTGTGTTAATTTGCACTGTCCAATGTTTATCAAGTGGATAAAAGGAAATATTTTACTGGTATGGGACCTGTTATCCAGAATGCTCGGGACCTGGGCCTTTCCAGAAAACAGATCTTCCTTCCTTAAACACATCAGTTAATAGTGCTGCTCCACCAGAATTCTGCACTGAAATCCATTTCTCAAAAGAGCAACAGATTTTTTTATATTCAGTTTTAAAATCTGACATGGGGATAGCCATATAGTCAGTTTCCCAGCTGCCCCAGTCATGTGACTTGTGCCTGCACTTTAGGATGGAACTACTTTCTGGCAGGCTATTATTTCTCCTACTTAATGTAAATTAATCAGTCTCAGTGGGACTTGGCTTTTACTATTGAGTGCTGTTCTTAGATCTACCAGGCAGCTGTTATCTTGTGTTAGGGAGCTGTTATCTGGTTACCTTCCCATTGTTCTTTTGTTTGGCTGCTGGGGGGGAAAAGGGAGGGGGTGATACTCCAACTTGCAGTACAGCAAGTTGAAAATGTATTTTTCTCCATGACAGTATCCCTTTAACTTAAAGGGGAACCTTGCCTTTAATCTTGACAAGTAATTACTTTGTTATACATAAACTGGGTTATATTAAAGGGATACTGTCATGAAAATTTTTTTTCAAAATGAATCAGTTAATAGTGCTGCTCCAGCAGAATTCTTCACTGAAATCCATTTCTCAAAAGAGCAAACAGATTTTTTTATATTCAATTTTGAAATCTGACATGGGGCTAGACATATTGTCAATTTCCCAGCTGCCCCAAGTCATGTGACTTGTGCTCTGATAAACTTCAATCACTCTTTACTGCTGTACTGCAAGTTGGAGTGATATCACCCCCCCCCAGCAGCTAAACAAAAGAACAATGGGAAGGTAACCAGATAACAGCTCCCTAACACAAGATAACAGCTGCCTGGTAGATCTAAGAACAGCACTCAATAGTAAAAACCCATGTCCCACTGGGACACATTCAGTTACATTGAGAAGGAAAAACAGCAGTCTGCCAGAAAGCATTTCGCTCCTGAAGTGCAGGCACAAGTCACATGATCAGGGGCAGCTGGGAAATTGACAAAATGTCTAACCCCATGTCAGATTTCAAAATTGAATATAAAAAAATCTGTTTGCTCTTTTGAGAAATGCATTTCAGTGCAGAATTCTGCTGGACCAGCACTATTAACTGATTCATTTTGATTTTTTTTTTCTCCCATGACAGTATCCCTTTAAACCCAATAATAAACTAGAAATGCTCTAACAATTAACAAATTCAATCCATAATCCATTTATCTTTAGTTTCCATTAACAGTTTTGTTTATGGAAAAGCAGACAGTGTCTGCACTGTTTTATTTTCTGTCAAATACAGATAAAATTCCTTTGCATAAATGCTGACCACTGCACTCTGAAGCATTTAAAACCCTTTACTGAAAGAGACAATGACAATCTTTTAGATTTGTTTGCCCTTGAAATGATACTGACTTTAAATAGTCTTCTCCCAATCTCTCTTTATGTAAACTATGAAGAAAAGATTGCTTGTGCATTTAGGAAGCTAAATGGGAGCACTTAAATTCTAGCATATAATAAATCTGAATTGTGCCAAGTCCCATACTGTAGAACTGCCTGTCAAGCTGTGTGTGTCCAGATATAGATGCTTGGGAAATGTACACAGTGCAGTGTAGCATTTAAATAAAGATTCATATTAAAATACAGATGCATTGTATTTGTTCCAAAAATAAGCCACAATGGTTGGAAAACTGAACCTAGAAATCTGAATTATGCTCCAGGTGTTGTTCACAAATGTTTTAATAGGAATACTGGGAAAAATAAGAGTTTGATTAATATGAACACAATTGTCACTATATAGTTGAGAGGGATTACCCGGACACCCATTATCCAGAAGCTCAAAAATAAGGGGTACGGCATCTCTCATTTTAAGCAATTCATTTTTTTTTCTTTTAAATGACTGCCTTTTTATCTATTATAATTAAACAGTGTCCTGTAGTTAATAGCAACAAAGTAACTAAACTGCATAAATCCAGTAAAATAATTATTTTGTGTTTTTTAACAGTAAAATATTTTTAGTAGACGGGGGAAAACCCAAGACCCATGCATTCCACATAATTTTGTATAACACATACACACACATATTTACATTTTATTGGCTACAGTTAACGCTTAACAGGTAGGGTAGAAATGTTGCATATTATGCCTTTGTTTCTCTGAATATTCCCCTAGTAGCTCCCCATCGTCAGTTAGATCAGCTTAGGGGCCTTCTCACAAAATATTGTATATATAAACTATAAAAGTTATGATACAAGGATGTTTATTGGATTCATATTACATGGCTTATAACATATTGCAATTTGTGTCAGAATTTAATAAGAATCTCTGTATTAGATAGGGGAATATGGTAACGTCACGTTAACTTGGTATTTCACCTTTCTTTGTTCCCTTCCCTTCCCTCTTCTTTTCTTTTTTTTTTTTTTTTTGCTTTGTTTTGTTTTGTAAGATTAATTCAAGTATTATTCTGTAACCTACAGTATCGTGTCTTGTCCTGTTATTTGTGACTTAAAATAATAAAGAGATTGAAAGACAAGAATCTCTGTAGCATCAGCTTCTATGACAGACAAACCTCATTCTGCCTAATGATTAGCAATGACTGCTAAATTTAGCTTCTCCACAGTTGCCAAGAGTACACTAAGATGGTGAGCTCCTGTGTAAATTTGAAGGCCTGGATCATTACTATTATAGGGCTGCTGAACCTTTAGGCTGGTACAGCGAGTTCACTATATAAAGCCATTACTTTGTAGGGTTTAGCTCATCTATAGAATAAAAAATCAAGAAGTTACTGTTTCAATGAAGCACATCTCACCAGCTGGGCTATCCTTGATTTAATACATCAAGATGTGTTTATTCTTTCCAGTATAATTGCAGGTAAAGTGTTAACCAGTAAAAATGTTACAGGGCAACCCTTTTGAAATAAAAAAAAATAACAAAAGTGGTTATAACTTATTGGCTAACTAATATAATTATAGCAAGCTTTCAGAACATTTTAGTTCCTTTTTCAAGCTGATTCAACTCTTGCTAAAGAGTAGCAAAGAGAACTGGAAAGGAATTTATTAGCCCAATATAAGCATGGCTGTTTTTTTTTTAATCAGAGTTTTGGGAACCCTACCTCTTTCCGGTCTCCTGTTTTGCTCCTTCCAGATGCCTGACCTCTCGATCCAGCTGACCCTCTGGAGGAGCTGCTTCCTGTTGTGGAACAATTACTTGACATCTGACTCCGGGATAGGAAGTTAGGTTTACTGTAAGGAATTATTTCTTCATCTGTAATGTAAGTCACAGAAAAACAAGAATCATTTAATGCAATTCATTCAAAAAAAAAAAAAAAAGGCTACACATGCATATTTTGAATATTTTGTCAAAATGATTTAGCAATGTTGCCTCTGACTTGTTTATACCAATATTTGCATATTCCTGAATAAGCTTTATATACTGTATATAGCACATGTCATATTAAGGAACATTACATATATCTCACTGACAGACTGCTTTATCTGAACCCTCATTGGGCACATAACCCTTAAGTGTGCTAACCGGCTGATTCAGACGATATAAGCATTTCAGTAGGTGCTGATCTGTCTTGATGAAACACTCCATTTCCTATGATAAATATCCATAGGAAATGAAATGTTGCTTATCTATGTATATTGGTCTATTATTAGCCCTCTTCTTGTCGTAACATTAAATAAAGATTTTGTCTTACCATCTCTCTGATGGAATTGAGGACCCGCTGCTCCTCGGTGTTGTATTGCCCCATTTCTCCTCTCTACTGAAGAAGTACTTGTATCTCTTTCCAAGGATGAGGCTAGACATTCCATACGTGGTCCATTTGTGTGGGGAGAACATGGTTCCTCATCAGCGGGAGGAGGCTCAGGTGGTGGAGGAAGATCTGCAAAGATTTATATAAAAAAAAAGATTATGTCTATGGAAACGGTTTGGTAGCAGTGAAAGCAGCTTTAAAGAATGCATTCAAACTAATAGACATTAATCTAACGGGTTACTTATCTTCTTCTCTTTATGCTAAAACTCAAACAATGGTTTAATATACTATATATATATATATATATATATATATATATATATATATATATATATATATATATATATATATATATATATATATATATATATTGCATAGAAAAGCCGGCACTCTCGAAAATCAAGATTAGTTTGCATGGGTGCAGCATCATATATTTGTGTCACAGTCCAACAGAAGAGATCCGCACTCTCAGGTCTTATAAAATCTTAAATTTGTATATTAATAAAAAGGATCAGTTGGACTATATATATATATATATATATATATATATATATATATATATATATTATTCTAATATATGAACAATTTCAATGAAGTCACAAAAACCCTTATAATATAATAAAAACATATATACACAAGATATTTTACACATATATATCTCCTCAGTGCAATTGCAAGTGCAATGCAATTTATCTAAGATCACCATCAGTAAACTTGCATTACCAGATCCCCCACTGGCAGGAAATCTAATCCCCATAGACAATAAATCCATAAAATCAGAACTGTCCAAGCAAGCTAATTACTTTTTAGACATAACAGATATCTCAGATTCAATTTCAAGTGATTTTAATTATATTTCTATCCTTCTCGGGGACCTAAAACACTGTTAATGTTTTGAATTATTTAAATCTAGCAAATTACCTGTTCTGCAGGCATATTTTATCACAGATATTACATAAAAAAGTTATAACTGTAAAATAAATCCTGAATTGCAGGAATGCAATGCAATTGTGTAGTGTAGATTTTTTTTAACTTTTTTGCTACTTAGGGGCTGATTCACTAACTTCGAGTGAAGGATTCGAAGTAAAAAAACTTCGAATTTCGAAGGTTTTTTTGGGCTACTACGACCATCGAATTGGCTACTTCGACCATCGACTACGACTTCGAATCAAAGGATTCGAAGTAAAAATCATTCGACTATTCGACCATTCGATAGTCGAAGTACTGTCTCTTTAAAAAAAAACTTCGACCCCCTAGTTCGGCAGCTAAAAGCTACCGAAGTCAATGTTAGCCTATGGGGAAGGTCCCCATAGGCTTGCCTAACTTTTTTTGATCGAAGGATATTCCTTCGATCGTTGGATTAAAATCATTCGAATCGATCGAATTTTCTGCGCTAAATCCATCGACTTCGATATTCGAAGTCGAAGGATTTCAATTCCTAGTCGAATATCGAGGGTTAATTAACCCTCGATATTCGACCCATAGTGAATCAGCCCCTAAGTATGGTACTTAGATATAGACTGCCATTCTAAAGAAGGCCCTTCCCTTCAGTGGCTCTGATTGGATGTACATTTTGTTTCATGAAAATGAGAAACTTTCTAAATATACTCAATTAAAAATTCTGTTCCTTTTTTCCATTTCCATTTTTTTCAAACTTTTTTGCTAGTTGCTCGATTTTTAGGGTTTCTGCCCGAAAAACGCAGAATTTTTTGGATTTTCAGCTAAACCCAGCGCAAACCATGATAACTTTAAATTAATATAGGTGCCTCTCCCATTGACTTATACATGACCTTGACAGGTCTGAGATACCGCATTTTCGGATTCGAGCTTTTTGCAGAATCGGGGTATAATAAATCAAGAAAAAAAATTATTTCTCCACAAAAAATTCCAGTTTTTGCCCTAAAAAGCCAGGCCAGATAAATTTGAGGTTTAGTAAATAACCACCTAAATGTGCATGACCTGTAAACACTAGGCTTGTAGGCCCATGCCTTTATAGGTGTGACCTTTAGCATCAATATATCTTATAACAGGAGGGAACTTTTGGCCAAAAATGTAAAATCGTTATTCATTTGAAAACGAATGCCCTGTCTGTAGTAACGTGTTGGTTTCAGCAGAATGGTCACTTGCATATAAGTGATTCAAGTGATATTCAGTTTCCTGCTTTAGCCCAGTAAAGTGTGATACAGTATATAGGGACACTGATAGCTTTTTATAGTAAATGAAGCCCCAAATATAATTTTAAGCAACTACTGTTTACTATTGGGAGCTGATATAGGGCAAGCATTTCATTGTAAGTTTTAAAGTTATGACCTGCATTCACCTAATACTGAGAACATTTCCTTCCAAGGAAACTTTGTGAATGCCTGAAAACCACTTTGTTTAGTAATTATATGGTTAAACCTATCCAAACCATATCCACTGGTGAATATGTATGGGATTTATACATTTGTACTTAAGCATTAAGCTTATACCTTATTAAACTTTAAAATAAGCATAATAATAATATAGACTCCCAATGGATATGGTTACATTTGAGGAATAATGTTTATTCTATAAAGAAATTAATATTTAGATATGGTCTGTAAAATTAGTTAGGTTCAATATATGCATGACAATGCCAGAAAACAATTAAATTCTCATTATATTTATAATACTATCCTGCTCCATAACTTCCAAGGCTACAGTACACAGCTTATAACTAAACTTTAAACATTTTAAACTTGAACCAATATAATGAAATATTGAGATAATAATCCTTGGCAGTTGTTTGTAATTATATGATTAGATTCAGAATCACATGCACTTTTTCAAGTCATAAACATAACTAAACTGGTTAGAGGGATGGAAGACTTAAATTATGAGGGTAGACTGTCAAGGTTGGGGTTGTTTTCTCTGGAAAAAAGGCGCTTGCGAGGGGACATGATTTCACTTTACAAGTACATTAGAGGACATTATAGACAAATAGCAGGGGACCTTTTTACCCATAAAGTGGATCACCGTACCAGAGGCCACCCCTTTAGACTAGAAGAAAAGAACTTTCATTTGAAGCAACGTAGAGGGTTCTTCACAGTCAGGACAGTGAGGTTGTGGAATGCACTGCCGGCTGATGTTGTGATGGCTGATTCAGTTAATGCCTTTAAGAATGGCTTGGATGATTTTATGGACAGACATAATATCAAAGGCTATTGTGATACTAAGCTCTATAGTTAGTATAGGTATGGGTATCTATAATTTATCTGAGAGTAGGGAGGAGTTGGGTTTTCATTCGGAAGGGTTGAACTTGACCGACTTTGTTTTGTTTCACCCTGATTTTCTTTGTAACTACTATATGTTCATAGTGTAGGGTAACTGGGCTAGAGCAAAATGTGTCTATGTTTATGCATAGCTTATTAAATCCCCATCCTTGATATGCAGGCACTTAGGGGTTAACAAAACTGAAAGATTATGGTATCAACTGACCATTCGCTACTATGGTACTAACCTCCTTGTTTTGCTTCCCTGCGATAGAGACCTGATTTTGACTTCTTCTTTGCTCGAGATTTCTGTCCTGGAGGTGTGCTTATATTTTCTGATAGTTGTGACTTTCCTGAAAGAATTTGGATTAAACAACATTAAAACAACAGAAAAAAAAGTTTAAAAATGAATAACTATGCAAGAAATATGTACAGTAGTTTGACAACTAGACTGACACAATGCACATGTAACAAAGTGCATTACCACACAACTTGTTCTGGAAAGCAAAAGTGATAACAGCCCAGACATGATAAAGAAGGCAGACATGAGAGTAGGTGGGGGTGGGGTGGGGAAGACACTAGTGCATATCTGAAACAAAGCACCAGACAGTTAAATATTTCAAGGAATTACAAGAAAATCCACAACGATCCACTAATATTATCAAAAAAAAATTAACACACTCATTACTGAAGTATGTAACAACAGGATAATCTTACTAAAAGCCAAACAAATCCTGATCACAAAATTCCCAAGGAAACCTGCCTTAGAGAATAATAAGGGCAAACAATAGCCTCCAAATTTCCCTCAGTATTAGAACTACTGGCCAAAGCAATTGATAGCTATCTTTAACCAATGGTTCGAAAATAGCTACCTATATAAAAAAACACTACAGGGCTCACTTACAAATGAAAGGGCAAAATATGTCATGTCACCATACCCTCCATGAACGCCCACAGATGCAGGTCCATACACTCCACAATAAAGTACAAGGGCAGATCATTTTTTAAAGAAAAACATCCATCTAATTTCTAAGGAGTCACTTTTTATGACACATTAAGGACATAATTGTACTTTGACAAGAGAATTAGACGGTTGCTGATTGGGAACCATGGGCTATTTTGGTGCGCTGGTTTCTGGACTCATTCTCTACAATATATACACACCCATATATTTTATATGTTAATTAATTATGATATACATTTATGTCAGTACTGACCACTATTTGGCATGTTGACATTTTCAGCACTTAGATTAGGATTTTGACTTAAATTCCGCCTGTGTCCTTGCCGTTGTGCTTCAGTACCTTCCACCACTGTATGAAGACTAGGATTAGATTGTGTCAGAGGAGGACTTGGAGCTCTTGGGATTGGTACTGATCCAGCTGGCATTCTCCTAATAATTTGAACAAATACGTGAAACAATATTAGCTGTATTTATAAACATTATAGCTTTATCATAAAAAGTTACACTTCCAGTTTTATCCCTTAAATAAGCATTAAGATATGAGAGAATAACTGACTGTGGAAAGAACAGTCACTCCGTGCATACTTTATATCAATATGTATGGCATAACCCTCTTGTATTTGATAACTGGAGGTATTCCCAGATTAATTGGAAGCACTCCAACCGGCACAACTGCCAAAAGTGTTTTCCTAGCATGTAAAATTGTATGTATTTCTCATATTGTATGTACAGTTTTGAAATATAGTATTGCTATATATATAATATTGCTAGCATAGCACCAGTTGATTTCTATTTGGTTCAGTAAATAAATCTATGATTCTGGGATGTCAAATGTTGCAAAGCTAAGGTGGCATAGTCAAGAACTAGACAAAGCATCAAAACAGTGCACAGTACAATGCATCTGTGATGCAAAAGCAAAATGTTTTCTTGTTGTCTATATATATACTGTAAAATCATCCTAGGATATCTAACCTGGGATGAGGGGGTATCTCAAACTGATGTAGCCTTGGAATATCTTCAGTGGCATGTATCTCATCCCGGGGAGATGGTGTTAGAGTGGCTGTTGACTGCTGACCATAAGAATGAGCAGGAGATGAAGCTTCACCCCGAGGTGGAGGAGGTGGGCAGCCTTCTTGAATGTTCTCCATAAGGTAAGTTCTTTCAGGCAATGGTGGGCACCATTCCTCTGTGTCAGAGCTATAATATGAAAATGATGGTTTAATAATAGTTTGAATGCACTGGAAACCAGTAGTAATTATGCAAAAAGATAAGGTGGTATTTTCATTAACTTCATATATACACCAAGCATATAGCAGAACTGCTTTTCAGAAATGTGTAGACAAGAGAATAAAAACTGGGATAGGAGAAATTTAGCAGGGTGGGTAAATTAAACCAATTAAATTAGTCTTATATTGTCCACCCTCCAATGGTAAGTCATATAGCTATCCCTGCACAAACACATTTCCCTTTTGATGTCTCACATGAAAACAGAAATTATGAACAAGCAAAATTCACAAAACAGCTGTCCACTGGCAAATTTATAGGAAGGATCCAGGTAAAGGATCTAACTGCCCATCAATGTGCTTGTAGGAGAATGTATCTATAAAGTAGGGCTTTACCCTGCCTCTGTCAGTATCATTAGCCACATGGAAAAGACTGCTTAGAAACTTCAAGTGAAATTTGACTGTTAAAATATGCAGTTTAGCACCAATTCTAAATAGGTTTATGTAATGTTTAAGGTGAGTAATGGTTATTAATGAGAAGGTCATTGGGGCAAATTCACTAAATCACAAAGTGCCTAACGCTAGCGCAAATTGGCCAGCATGACGTCATTTCGTAACTTCGCCGATTTACTAACGGGCGCTGGCATAAATTCGCTAGCGAGGTGGACCATGCCAGGCGAGGTTGTGCTATGGCGAAGGGACGACGTAACTACTCTAATTCACTAACTTGTGTACTTTACTTAACGTGACCTCTTGCGCCAGACTTGCCTTCGCCACCTCAGACCAGACAAAGTGCAATAGAGTAGATAGGGATTGCTTCAAAAAAAAGTCCCTTTTCCTTTTTTAAGGGTGATAGGCTGAAAAAGATCGTAAATTTTTTTGGGGGCACCCTCCTTCCCCCTACATTTCCTAACATATGGCACCTAAACTATACAATCGGCACATGTATAGGGCAAAATAACAACTCTATTTTATTTAATGAAGCTTTCTCAGGCTTGTGTAGTGTAATGTATTTGCTGCTACATATACGTCCATTCAACTTTAACTTGGTGCCATATGCAAATTAGGCATCGCTAGCGTAAATTCGCTTTGCTTGACGAATTAACGGTAGCGCAACTTTGCTACCGTCCTCGCTACAACTTTGGATTTTAGTGAATTAGTGGCGCCCTGGCGAAGTGTGGTGAAGGTGTCGCTATCGCATTTTCGCTTTTAGTGAATTTGCCCCATGTGTTTGTGTTGTATATACCATAGAGCATGTCAACACAAAGTAAGATATGCATGGCAACAGTTCAGATATCCAGATACTAACTGGATTACTTATGGTCATCCATACCTCATCTCTACATCTGTATCTCCTTGTTGGTAATGATTCAGCTCATTGGCAGGCGGGGGTGGTGGAAGGATCTCTGTCCAATTTAGCGATGGTGTTTTTACTGGCTTTCCCATGGCCTTCTGTTTTCCAGATTTGCAGACTGGAAAAGCCAACATGTATACTGATATGATGAAACATTATGGTGGGCCTGATGCTAGCTAAATATCTAACACATTTCCATAATTTAAAATGAAACAACATAATATAGTCATGCATTCATAACATAAAGGTATTTGTATTTTATTTCATAGTAATAACTTGGCTTAAAAGGAGAAGGAAAGTCTTCTTCCGCTTGGGGGTGCCATATTTTAGGCACCCCCAAGTGATTGTATGTACTTACCTGAAACCCTGGGCCGGTGCTCCTATCAGCAGAAAACTGCACCGGCTCAGGGTTATTCCAGCGAGCACCACAGCACGATCCTCTTCCGGCTTCTTCTTTCTTCTGCACAGCAAAGCGAAAAGCCGAACCTTAACTAAAAAGTCGGCTGTTTCGTTCCACTTCGCATTTGTTTGCCCCGGGAAATTTGTAGAAAGAAGAAGCCAGGAAGAGGATCAATCCGTGGTGCTCGCTGGAAGATCCCCGGGCTGGTGCAGTTTTCTGCTGATAGGAAAACCGGCCCAGGGTTTCAGGTAAGTACATACAATTACATACAAGTGGAAGAAGACTTTCCTACTCCTTTAATGAGATGAGTTGGCTTTAATGAGATGCAATTTACATTCCTCTGGAAAATGAATAATTTTTTAAAACAATTTTGTCTAATGGTTTACAAATAAAAAATAAGTACCATTCTCTGCGTTAGTTCGATCTGGTTGTGCATAAAGAACACCAGAAGTCCCAGCTTGTACATTCCACTGGTTCTCTTCTAATTCAGGAGAATGCAGGTTTTGGCCTCCATATGGTACAACAGGTGTTGTTGCGTAAGGTGTAGTATGCTGAGAGAAAGCACCATTAAAAGTCCGCATGTCATCGTTGGTTGGATCAATGGTACTGTAGATAGGCCCATCTGAAACAGCTGTTCCGAACTTCTCCGTCTGAGCAATATAGTTTGAAATACCAGCATCTATTCAAGTTGACAATAAAATCATTAATGTGGCCAACTAGTAACAAACAGATTTTAAAATACTTAAAATTTTAAATATTTGAATACTTTCATATAAAAAAAATAGATTTTTGTTTTTTCATTTTAGGGTTATCCCAAGCACCAAATTTGGTGCTAGCATAAGATGAGCCCCAAATGACTTTACCCAGTTAAAACTGACCATACTCTGCAGACCAACTGATATTAAAGAATTATTTAAAAAATAAGGTGAAATATTGACAATAATGTATTTAACTTTAGACTTGCTGCATGTCTAAACTCTGTAACTGAAAACAATTGTTCCTATCAGGAATTAATGAGGTATGTGAAAATATATGGCTTTACCATTATAATATCTCTCTGAAGGATTGTGATTTCCTGGACAACAGTTCACTGCAGGTTCTTTTGGTTTTCCATTTCGCAGTAAATTGGTTGCTGGCCATGAATCTGCTAGCCAAGGGTAGTTGGATGCACTTGTCGCTAGCATTCCTGGTCTGTATGGGAAATGAAACAAGTCACTAAAAAGCCGGGAACCTAATTGTTAACTGAGATTACCATTTTTTTATTTCAAGCTATTGCAAACCTTTCTTTAAAAATGTCATTTGGAAACTGGCAAAACAGTATGTGCTGGAAAAGAAGCTGACATTCCAGGTGGAATGACCATCATTTGTTACAACATCACATACTGAAATAAGCGACAATATTTTCTGCATGTGAACATTTATAACATTTCTACATGCCATCTAGTGTGTCAAAAATCTTTTTAAGCAGGAGCACCCGTGAATATTATTATTGTTCCTCTTACCTTGCAGTTATATGCCCTGAGCTTTCTGGAAAGGATACTGAAAAAAAGGAAAAGAATAAAAAATTTGTTTTGTAACAATATTAAAAATGAACTCCCATTTAATGCCAATGCAATTTTAGTAATTGAAATTGAAATATTACCTGCCGGTGTGTATGCAAAGGAAGCTAAAATTTAAAAAACAAAAATAAATGTTAGTTATAAAACCATGTTTTTAAAATGTTTACGCCATTAGATAGATATCTACCAAAGAAGATCCATTCTCTGCATATTTAAATAAAGAGTTATCGTCTTGGGCTTCAGTATTGCCTCTCCATAGAAAAGTAACATGGCAGCTCTCATTCATAATTAAAAATCCAACAAATAGTGTATTTTATTCATACATTAAGTTGGGAGGAGAAGAGAGCATATTGTGTACAGAAATTTGTTGCTATGTGTACTGTCTCCACCCTGGTTTTGTCACCCACCAAAATGTCCCTCAAGTTATTGATAAATATAAGGTAAATTCTAATAAAAAGATATATGTTCCATTTAAGTTTTACCTTTATTTTGATGTAAATCATGTGCCATAAAATGTTGTCTGATGATAATATAGCATTAAAAGACCTTTCCAAATAAGCTTTCCGAAGGACGAAGTGTTCTAGGAATTTGTTACTCACCAGTATAATGGCTTAGTTCTTTCCTCTTCTTCCTTCGACAGTAGATCCAGACACTAAAGCACATCAGAATTACCCAGCATGCTCCACCAATGCCAGCTATGAATGCTGGTTGTTTAACGACATCTGTGATTTGTTCAGTCAAGCTGACATTTTCTCCACTGGCCTCTGGAATGTGATCTGAAGAAGGCTCTGAAATGGAGAGAAAATTTCTGCTAAACGTACTTGCAAAAAGACTCTGCAATATTAATTACACATTTCTATATTTATCTAGTTAGCACATTTGTAATGCATATATATTTTTTTTTTTTTAAAAGTGTTTATTTTATTTTCAACTTAAGGGGTACAGAAGAGAGAAAGGGGCGGGGTGTTATCAGGTTCATTTTAGTCATCAACAGTTTTCAACATTAACTAACAATCAAGTTTCAACTCACACAGGTACATTAGAAGTGGGGATAGGTTTATCTAGTGTTACCCTGGTGTGCCGTTAACACTCACTAGGAATTGGCCTCTGTCCACTCGTCCCAGATTTGCCGTATTTATTCGGGCAACCTCTAGCTAGATATGTTAGTTGTATGAGTGGAAGATTTTTATTTATTAAGTCCAGCCAGAACCGAAGGGAAGGTGGTTTTGGGTTCATCCATTTCATGAGTAGTGCTTTTCTGGCATAGAACAGTAAGGATCGCCACAGGTCCCTCTTTGCATTAAGTGGGACAATATCATCTATCACCCCTAGTATACATACTTGTGGAGACATTATCTTAGGAAAGGTAGTTTTATCCTGGATATGGGACATTACTCTATCCCATTATCTACTGATTTTGGGGCAGTCCCACATCATATGAATGTACTAAACCGCCTGTTGCTGACATTTTGGGCAGGGAGCTTTGTTTACCTAGCCCATTTGGCTGAGATGTAATGGTGTAATGTGGAGTCGGTGTAGCACCTTAAACTGGATGAGCCTATCTCTAGTAGCAATGAGGTGTTGGTATGCTTTGCCTTTGCTTTCCTCCCATTCTTCTGCTTTTAAAGTGGGGATGTCTGCGTGTTATGCATATTTTCATTTGTATTTAATCACTCCAAATCTCTTTGATAACTCACCATTAAGTGAAATAACATTTCAATAAAAAAATATAAATACTTATAATAATAATGTGATATTATTGCTGATTTAACCTTAAGATACTACACATGAATTCAAGCTCAGAAAATCTTTTTTCTCACTTACTTATCTGGATGGTGATTGGCTGACTTTTTACACCAAAACCAGCACTTGTCGCAGCAGCCACTTCCACACGGTAAAGCACTCCAGGAGTGAGGCCTATTATTACTGTTGAGTGGACAGTACCATCTACTGTTCTGTTGATATGGTAGCGTGTTTCATTTCCCAAGACCCAAATCTGAAGATGAAAAAGACGTATTGGTTAATATTAGTTACAATTGCAGTTTAACATTTTTGCTCTCATTTTTAATATGCACAATATATTAAAATTAGCATATTAAGTATAAGCAACTTTCTAATGGTACAAAAAAGTCAATTTCTAGCAGCAGGCATTTAATATTGTGCCTATGTTCGTGTTTTCTGGACGCACAATTAAACAATTACACTTATGGCTGACATAATCCTCTCATTTTCTTTCTGCTGCCATTATTTGTGCTATTAGCTCACTGTAGGAAACACAGAAGTGTGTAGGTAGCACACTAATGAGAGATCTTTCATTTTAATGAACGTTTTGGAAAAGAGTGCCAAAAAACAACGTCAGTTAAAAACAAGAACAAAATGAGTATAAGTTAAAGCTACATAGAAAACATATGCTTATTGAACCCTAAAATAAGCAAAAAGCTAAAACCAACAATCTTTCAATAAAGATGAAATAAAGACTGGGCAGAAAGTCTGGCAAGTGTGTCAAACAATTTTAAAATTACTAAAATTCACTAGCTATACATCAAGCAATTAAAGCAATGCAGGCTATTTCATTTTGTATTTCTTTTCCACTTGCAAAATAATGAATTCTTCTACAATGAAAACACTCAAAGCATTTGATTAATGTCTTATACTTAGAACTTGTAGAAAACTAAAGATATCTTACCCGATAATCTTGAATAATGCCATTTTGATGTTCTACTAGAGGAGGTTCCCAGGATATACTAATATTTGTGCTGTTATTCGTTCCTAATGTAACAACTGATACTGCTTGAGGCGGAGCACTTGGCACTGTTGAGAAACAACAAAGCATGTTAATTAATAAAGGATGAAGTAATATACAGATACTTTGTAATATTTACATCTAAAAACCCTGATATGTTCATACAAAGCATATATATATATATATATATATATATATATATATATATATATATATATATATATATATATATATATATATATATATATATATATACATACAATTACATACACAGACACAGTCCATTCTTTTTGAGTTAGTACTTTCATATGTAATTGCAAAGGTATATGGCACAAGATATAGTTAAGCAAGTGTAAGTCATGGAGAAAGTGTCATATCATATCTGAATATAATGCAGAGCTCTAAATTTCAATCATCAAGGGACATTTAAGCAAGTCACTTTGCTTCACTGATTGAGCTTAGAAATCCTTCTCACCCAAACCTGTCAAACTGGAAGCAATTACCATAGATTTTCCATTACAACAGCGCGTATATAGTGTTTTTTCATTGACAATTGCAGCAGAAGGACCCCATTAAGTGAATCCAAAAAATATATTCATAGGAAGACTGATGGCACTAACCACATATCTCTGAACAGAAATGTAAATTAACATCATAAGCCACAGATTGTTATTTATTAAGCCTGTTCTTTCAACTTTGTATGTTGCACTAAAAATACACAGTGCAAATCCAACTAGATAAAACGCCTTTTAGGCCTGTTTTGTTATATTTATATGCTCACTGAATACACTTTTTTTTTTTTTATAAGAAATAGTGTAAACATTAAGAAACATTTAAACTTTGGTGCTACAAAAACAGGTGTTTAAAACTCAATTATGGCTCTCCCAAATGTTCCTGGACTCCAATCCAAGCATTCTTCACCATATTATCCAAGTAGTTGCAGACCAGCAAAATCTGGGATGGATTCTTAATGCAATATTGTTAAATATCACTTTCCCTAGCTTTTAAAAGAAGCCTGATAGATGCAAATATTCTCCAATAATTGTGCTGACTGCTTTGTGTCAGCCTGGCTTCTAGTTCTGGTTGGAGTTAGGAGCACCTTTTTATGCCCACCTTACTGAGGTTTGATTTGTAATACTGGCCAGATAAAGCTGCATTTATCAGATTTTTGATAAGGTGATGGCTGACATAGTGTTAGTAAGAAAAACAGAAAGAAATCTCTTCCACATAATCAATCTATCGTACAAAATGGGAAGTATAGCAAGAGAAAAAACAAAATCAGGTAAATCTGTGTTTCGATGTGCAATGTGACATCCTCAGGCTTTTATATTGAAAAGCTGCAGAAATCCAAAAAATATTTTAGTAATAACATCCTTTGTTTTGTGGACAGAGAAGGAAGAACTGACATTATTCTGGCTCATAATTAGAACAAGTGACTCAAAATCTTGAAAATACACAAACAGTGTCTAAGAAGTAAATTTTGTGAAGGCTCGGAGAATTTAATATCTGATTAAGAGTAAACGCTATAAATTTGAGATATTGCAGTGACATTCTACTCCTATAGGTAAAATGTTTTATCTTGCTTTCTTCCTTCATTCTCTCAGCGGCATAATTCTTCCAACCATCAAGTCTTTTCATTGTAATCTTTGACACATTTGTCAGGCTGCTTGTTACTTAAGAATGTATTATACAGACTACATCCTCTCCTGCATTCTTTGTGGCTTTATAAAACTGCATGCCTCATGAATAACGGTACCTTAATAAAAGCCAGCCCTTTGTAATATTCCACAACATTTAGTTTAATTGCTAAAAGCATATATATGCAAACACAAAATTCCAGTAACAGAATGCCTACCATACACTAATTTGCCAGCATTTTAACTTGAAGGCCCCTTGCCATAGTTAGCAGGTAAAGTAGTAGATTTCTTATGTGTAAAACAAGTGTTTTCACAGTTCCAAGGCTTTTAGATTCCAATTAAACCCTTTATTATTGATCTTTTATTTATTATTATTGAAGGAAGAAGAGTTGGGGAGGAATTGTATATTCATTGTACTTCTATATGTTATGTTAGTATACAGTGAATTTGTCATTTCTTCTCAAAGCTTATTTAGAAGACGAAATGGCCTTTTCCAGCAATGGGACACTTTATTGAAAGTTTGCTAGCCACTTTACCTTCTTCAGGTGTACGAATCAAAAGCACATCACTGTCCATGCCTTGGAATTCATCAAAATAAGGACGGATCTTAATTTCATATTCTGTGCCTTTTTTAAGATCCACAAGGATAGTATTCCGTTCAGAGGGAGATTTCACATCCTGTACAAGCCAAACACTGGATTTTGGACGATACATCACCCTGTAACCCTGTATGAACTGAGCTTGCCGATCCACCTGAAAGAGAAGACCACATGTACAATAACTGCATATATTTTACAGATATACTTTTCTATCATTTTGTTTTTTAAAGTTTTATTATTTACGTTAACAATAAAATAGTGTTTCTCTATGCTCTGGCCTAGACCATACTGTGTGTTGTTAATGAACACTGATTAGCCTAGACGATGCAGAAAAGTAAAGAAATAGGGGGACTCCTTTAGAGAACACAATAAACTAATAACAAACTAATAAATAAGCTGCAATACTACCAAACATGTTGTGTTACCAACCCAGAAATCAATAAACTCAACTCAGATAGGGCCCCTCTCTATTATTTCTTGGAGGGATTTAAATGAACTGTTCCCCTGTGACAGACAACAATAATTTCAATGCAAGAGTAATATAAATGCAACCAATTTCCTAGTTAATCTAATTTTCTTATCTGATACTGATAAACATGAATCATTTCAAGGCGAAAGGTCAGAATTAGATTAGTGGAGCAATTAATTAACTAGAATTTGGCTAATTTCAGTTACAAAAATGTAAATGGTTACAGACCATTGTTAATTAAAGCATTATAACCAATGATCTCTAAATTGGGCGTCAAATGTTAAAAGATTATTCTGACAACCAAAATGAGAAGTCATTAAATGGCAGAGTGGATAAAGATTTTATGGGTTTATAATTCGTTTATACTGCAAAATAGGAGCTACGCATTATGATTCCCTATATACATGGACAGCAAAGTGAGTTATATTACCTGGAATTAATTACAGTGTACTATATACTTTTGGGGGTATTTGTGCCCAGAAGCCATATGTGTGTTTAAGTGGGTCAGGAAACAGTAACAAGTGATGCCCACTAAATGAGAGGGGGTTGTTAAACTATTAGTATGGCATTTGCTCTCTGATTGGTTGCCAAAAGCAACAAGGTGAGTGTTTCCAACAGCAACCAATATCTGTCTACAATATTAATGTAAAATATCCTATTAAAATGTCTTTAGTTAGAATTCTTTATTAACAGAGTGACATATACAATCAAGTAACATCTTGAGTGTGGTATTAAAATTAGGGAAACAAATGACAAAAAAATACCCCCCCAGAATTTTTTAAAGGAAAACTATACCCCTAAAACGAACACTTAAGCAACAGATAGTTCATATCATATTAAGTGGCATATTAAAGAATCTTACCAAACTGGAATATATATTTAAGTAAATATTGCCCTTTTACATCTCTTGCCTTGAGCCACCATTTCGTAATGGTCTCTGTGCTGCCTCAGAGATCACCTGACCAGAAATACTACAACTCTAACTGTAACAGGAAGAAGTGTGGAAGCAAAAGACACAACTCTGTCTGTTAATTGGCTCATGTGACCTAACATATGGTATGGTTTGTTGGTATGTTTGTGTGTACAGTGAATCGTATGATCCCAGGGGGCGGCCCTTATTTTTTAAAATGGCAATTTTCTATTTATGATTACCCAATGGCACATACTACTAGAAAAGTATATTATTATGAAAATGTTTATTTACATGAAGCAGGATTTTACATATGAGCTGTTTTATGCAATATCTTTTTATAGAGACCTACATTGTTTGGGTAATGGAGTTGGTAATGGAGTTGGTAATGGAGAGAAGGCTGTGATGACATAATAGTAAATGGCATTGTCACTAATGACAACAGTAGCAACCCATACAATTTTTTTTAACACAAAAAAAAAACACTGCTTCTCTACTATAATACAGCATCAATTGATGATAAGTAATATGACATATTGAGATAAAACTCATCCTAATACATTTGAAGCTAAAAACCTAGCTGGATATAATTTTATATGGACTTATCCCTCCTGGCTGTTCAATATGCATAGTAATCCAAGGTAATCTATAAAAAGAACCTTCTAGAACCTAGATGTTTCTAGATGTGCATGAGTAATGGAAATTAAATCCAGCTTAAATTTTAAAGTATAACTTACTGTCCATGTAACTTGCACTGTAGCGGATGTAAGAATAATCGGCTGCTGAAGTTGAACCACCACTTCCCCTAGTTGGCGCTGGACTTGCCTATGATCGACACCTTGCCTTGTTGGACTGACATCTGAAATCACAGACATAATAGATTTTATTAGGAAGAAATATTCAACACAAATTTATGTTTCATTTTGTACTTTAGGGTGTTTATTAATTGTGGGTGCATAATTGTGTTATAGACACTACTGCATACAACAATATAAATGCTTTACTGCATCAAATATGCACAATTTTGTCATGCAGAACCCACCTTGTGTTCTCACTGGTTCTGAAATTGGGCTGGGGTCACTGACTCCATATGAGTTCACTGCTCGTATGATGAAAAGATATACAGTATTTGGGTTTAACCCAACTACTGTGTGCTTCTCTACCTTCACGTTGTCTGCGACCGTTTGCCAGGTGCTTCCTGATGATTGGCTGAATTAAAAAAAAAAGATTTATTGATTATTGATTAGGAATAAAATAAAACGACTGTAGAGGTGTATACCCACAATGCAGTACAGTGCATTCTACTGTTTAGTTCCTCACTAAGATGTATTTTTCAAAGGAGGATGAACTTTCACAGGATCATCTATAACCTCCATGAACAGTTACATTAGAGGTAAAGGGATGCTTTGGACATGCCTGTTATACACTTATAAAACTACAAAATAGCCCTGCAATATCAGTATTGTATTATTTGCCTAGAAACAAAGAAGCGCCACATGTAAGCACAAAATATAATCCAGTATAACCTTCTTTTATTGAGAAAGAGCAGGAGCGGTTGTCAGGCAGTTTGCAAGTTATAATGGCATCATGGTGAGCATGCCGATTCTTCTGCTGGAGAACAAGTAACTGTCAGATCATACTCCTTGATAGTTTGTGTGAATAATACTAATATGTGCCTTCAGTGACAGAGAAATCCATACAGATTGCTCTCACTGTCTCTATCGCAGCACATTTTCATTGCTTTCTTTATGGCTCATCCCACCAGTTTGTTGAAATTTACAAATTAACAAATTTAGAGACACTGCACGATTATCTTTTCAATATGGCATAGTTTATTCTGTTAAAGTACTAAAAATCATGTTTTGAAATACACTGAATCTTTTACACAAGAATGAAACCTAAATTGAATAACAGGATCAAAATCACACAAAATCTATTATCAGAGCCAGGTTTAACTGAACAATGATGGTACATACTTCACAATAAAAAAAAACACACTCTAGGCCTCATGTTTATGGAGAACTGACTTGAAGGCTTAAAAGAATCACAAGCATTGGGCTTTGGGCTGAAGCCATTATGAATGTAACTAGCTGAAAGGAGCCAAACCTGACAAAGACTAGGAAGCAGCCAGTAAATACTATAATACCCATGTTTCATCATGCCTCAAACAGACAATTACTATAAAATAAAGAATGTTAGTTACCCTATACTAAACACAGTTAAGCACACAGCAAAGGCCTAGTAAAGGAGAAGAAAGAAGAACCCTTAGTTTGGTCACATCATTGGTTGGGATACACCGTAAATCTACAGTATGTTTAGTAAACATACAAACCCCTACCAAGCAATATTACACTAACATTTTTCAGTCTGGCTGGCTAAAATGTTGGAAACCCTTGCTCCTGTCCCTAACACAAAGGCCAGATATTGTTCTATTGATCAGCAGAAGCACTATAGAGGTCTTAAATGTGATGGAGGGAATGGTTAATTAAAGTGCATAATTTATTATCTAGCCATTAGGATAATGATCCACTTACAATAACTATGGCAACTATTATATACAGTACATATATAACAACATATTTGCATACAATTATTTGTAATTGTAATATTAGAATACAGATATCTCTGTGTTTCTAGTTCTGATTCACTGTGGGACACCTTTTCCGATAAAAGGAAAGGAACCGTGTAATACATACTATGTAGGCCTTTGTAAAAAATTGTGCTTTAAATTAAACAATGTAAGCCTTCCTTATGAAGAGTGAAAAATACTCGAGGCTCAGTTTTATGATATATTTAGAAGGTTGGGTGAATATAAATCCTGCATATTTGTTCCCTAACCTCTCTATGATCCAGTCAGGGTTTCTGATTTATGATTTGGCTTCCCTTGCCTCAATGTTTGCAAAGAAATTTTCATTGCTTGCTAAACTATTCACCACCTGAGCACTCTATAAATCTCTGAAAAACTCCTAAAGAGAGGGCTTTAGATTGCTTTGTGATATATATATATATATATATATATATATATATATATACTGTATATATATACACCAGCTCCCTAAGAAAATGTGTAAAATGAAGTCAGATTTTTTTTTTTTTTTTTTTTTAAAAAAGGGTAGATTTGAGTGTGTAAAAGAAAAGCATGTAACTGCTTAAAATCAGCATCACCATGTTATAACGCAGTTTATCATTTCCCAAGTGTGCAGTGTCGGTTCAACAATTTTATGACTTATGCTTTGAACTTATTTACACGTGAATGTAAAAAAAAGTCTGCCAACAGGTGTGTTTTGACAGTAACAGGTTAAGTAGCAGATATAACAGGCTAGTAGTGCAAATAGAAACACACCATAAAGCACAAAGGAGGCATATTTGATCTAAATAAAGTTATGGCAAATATTCCCTTCTGCTGCAATGCTTTTTTCTTATGACTATGAAAGTCTTTTCTGCATCAGGAGATGCTATGCACCTAATATATATTCTTATATATGCCTCCAAATGTGCATTATAATTGCTAATGCGTTCTGCCAACATGGCAATTTTTTGTGTCAGAGCTGTCAATTTCCCCTCAGTGATTTATCACTGCAAGAATTCCACTTTAAAGGTGTTCTCCAAATTGGCCTGCTATTTGTGAGGCACGTGAGAAAGACATAATGGAGACTAGCAGCTATCAGTTATCCTGCAGTGGCTATTTCATTTTCTATCATTCAAGACTGATAGCTGCCAGTGTAACAAGGATACCTGAGTTAAAATGTAAGGGTGAAATATACTTGACTGTATTTTTAAATAGAATATGCAGAATGTATTCTAAAGATAATGTGCAGAGCATGCAGGGCTGCCAATATTCTAACTCTAAATACTGAAAGATAACTTATGCAGGAGGAAAGTCAAATAATTACCTGAATGCTTCAATGATATAGGAGTTAACCTGTGTGTTTCCGGCTTGTGGATTGGGTTGCCATGTTAGAGTGACACTGTTTTTGGTGACATCGGTGACAAGGGGTTTGGAAGGAGATCCAGGAACAAGGCTGGGCTCAGAAAGCTGCACGTGTATCGGAGATCCCGTTTCTGAAAACATATAGAAGCATTCATTAATATGAATATACTATTATGTCTGCATTTTGCATTTGTCTAATGGAATGATTAAGAGGTAAATATATTCTTATTTTCTTTATTTTCCTATTTTATCTTAATCTTTTTTACTAGAGCGTTATTGCTATTGATTTGCCTTGCAGGTTCTCACTGACATTTTTTGTCATTCCTTAGCTGTAGATAATCTATTTATAAGAATTCAGAAAGGGGTGTAGCCTAGTGTTCCATACACATGTACAGGTACGGGATCCATTATCTGCAAACCCGTTATCCAGAAAGCTCCAAATTACGGGAAGGCCATCTCCCATAGATTGCATTATTATTATAATTCATATTTCAAAAGATGATTTCTCTTTTCTCTGTAATAATAAAACAGTACCTTGTACATATCTAAACTACAATATATCTAATCCTTATTTTAAACAAAACCAGCCTATTGGGCTATTATCGTTTCAATGTTTTTAAGTAGACTTACGAAAGATCCCTTACCTGGAAAACTACAATACCTGTATTATAATATGCAAAATCTGCCAACATAGCACCAAGATGCCTTACCTTGAACTTCAACAAATCCACTCCATGTAGTCTCTCCAGTTGAACTTGTAGCCACACATGTATATACGCCTGAATCCGTCACCTAATATTTCAACAGATTTAGTATATGCAAATTATTTGAAAATACAGAAAACAAGTAGCAGATAATAACATACTGGCACTTTTGGTTTATCAGCTCCAAAACCGCCCAAAAATATCAGGCTATCATAAAAAAATATACGCTTTACAGCTTAACTTTTTTAATAGTGTTTTATTTAATTTTTTGAAAAAAACTTTTGTTGTTTTATTCTTTTATACTTTTGTATAAGGCCAGTGATTCCCATCAACTATAGGGAGGACTGCTGTTAGGGTCTCTGATCTAACTGTCTTCAGATTGACTGATTTGGATAAGAAAGCTAAGCACAGGGGGAAATAATATTTTTCTCAAGCAGACGTAACACATAAAACTACTGTAACATTATTTTCTCTAGTACAGCAAGTACACATCACCATTTTTATCTTCCTCTGGATTTTGTGACTCATATTTCCAATAAAGAAGGTATAAAATTGGTGCTATGGAATGTTGTTCATGTAAATGAAGCTCACTAGCTTGTATTTGTTATGTAAAATATCTATTGGGAATGCTTGTTGTATAAGTTGGTTATAAAAATAAAGCTTACTTAAACAAAAGATTTTATGTTTTAGCATAAAATACCAGTAAAGTAAGGGGCATACTGCAGTTTACTGAAAAATGATCTGCATATTTATAAGTGTATATGAGCTAACATAATGCTTGCTACAGCTGAAGCATTTCCTATAAAGAGCCACGCTCACTATAAGCACTTGATATGAGTTCAGGCTATTCATAAAATAGCTCAGAAAAAAATCATTCAATGATAGTTGAGATCATAAATTTTTTTACTTTCTTTATTTAAACATAGAAAAAAACACTTAAGTAAGAAAAAGAAGAGTTAACAATGCAGCTCTATGATTGAGTACAGTCATAATAAATCAGTTCTCAAGCTCCATTTTGGTGCCTTAGGCACAGGGTGATTAGTGACTTGACCACAAAGCATCCAGGAAGAGGATGAATCAGTTTTGGTCTTTAAAAAGAATCTCTGCTCCACACCGAGATACTATTGTACATTACAATGAGTCATTGTAAAAAATGCATTGATTTAATATCCAAACTCGTTAAGTCATAAAGTGCTTATTGCATACTTACTGATTAACTATAATTTATTTGTCCATATGAATCGAGCATGAAAAATTCCTACATTAAAAATGCCTCGGCTGCTTGGGTCCATTGCCAGGCTGAATCTAATCTTAGAAGCTACATACAACTGCCTGGTCTGAGTGGGTGCCACATGGTTCTCTACACTCCTTCCCATGAATCATAGCAACCTGATGAGGAATCTTTCCTTAGGGACCATTAACTCATAGTAGTCCTTGAATCCACATGACAACTCTAATTTTTTCTGGGCAAAGAGCCACGGCTGCTATAAAATGATGCTATTAGCTGCACAGGGACACGGGAGTTGCATTAACCTTCTGACTCTTACACAATGAAGGAGCAAAAATAACGTGAAATATTTCACTCCCCGCTGACTTCCTGCATCAATTTTTAAGCAAATATTTAGCATGAACGCCATGTTGTATAAGAAATTTATGAGTAACCTCCACTTTACCTCACAACACCATTCCAAAGCAGTGCAGAGAAGCAAAATCTACATAAGTTTGTGTAAATTAAACAATGCAAGGGCATGCATATAATGTATATATATATTGTTCTTTTTTTTAACTGCAGTGCTATATATTTCTTTTTATATTCTACTGTGCAATTGAAAATGTGGCAAGAAAAAACATACAGAGCTTAATTTTAAAGAATATTCCTCTATATGTCAGAAAGCTGCTAATTGTTATATATTACAGTCCAATGAAGAACTATTTCGATTCATAGTAGGATGGAACCTCATGTCACTATATCATTCTGTGACATGTCCCTGGAGTATCTTTGACATGATTTAGCTTTCATGCGTGACTTGGACCATTATAATGTGGAGGTCAGGGCAACTTTCTCTTCAAACTGCAATCAGAGGTGTAGATATATAAACATAAAATACACCTGTCATTGTGTATACAGTTCCACTGTGTTGCAATCCATCATAAACCACCATAAATGAAGTGTGGCGCCTCCCGGGAACACACTAACTCTTTCCCTTTTGGTATTATCCTTTTTGATGCTTGTAACCCATGTATGTGCTAGACTGCATTTTTAACGGTTTCTAACAGTGTGAAATGTTTCATGGCCTGGTGATGATACACATGTCCACAGATACAAGGAAGTTCATTCATTAAAACCAAAGATGTTTGTTCATGACCTTATGGCTATTATACCATGTGGTGGTTTTTAAAGTAAAGTACAGGTCCAACATAACATATTATTCCAACATATAAAATGTTAGTTTAATGATAGTGATGGAATATGCATGAGGCAAGTGCTCTTTGCAATGTTAGTTTACTTACAATAAGTAGTAAATACTTCAAGTATATTTGCTAATAAAATACTGAACTATGGTTACACAAAGATTCACTCTAGTACGATAGTCAAATTACACTGATACAATTGTCCAGAAAATATGAAGACATGCAATTATACAATAAATATGAAGACATGAAACCCTGCCACATTTAGTCATCCTGGGGCTACATCATTTGTCAATGGAGATCATAATCCAACAAACCCAAGCAGATGAGATCTAAAAAAATGCTCAAGAGAGGCCTCGCATGGATTGATGATCAATGTGTTAAAAAAAAATAAATCACAGAAATAGCTGACTATATTGCATGTTTTAGCATAGCTTATTTTATAGTGACTGTCATTATTTTTGTGCTGTTTTTTCCATTTGCCATGTCAGTAGACAATGTTCATACAGAAGAAATACCCTATCCTAACAGAATTAAGCCTAACATTTTTTGCAATGCATTTTTTTTTTCAAACTGCTTTTACCATGTTATGATGAAAAAAAAGTATATTGACTTGAAAGCTATTGAGTCTCACTGCAAATGGGTTTATCATGGTATATTTCACCTTTAAAATAGGAATAAACAGGCTGAGGTTTTTCTAACTTGTTGTTTCAAGTTATTCAGAATTTCACTGGACCAACATAAATATGTTCTTTGAGGCTCTTGTTTAAACATAGTCTTTGAAGGTTGTGAAAGGTTTGTGATCAGATGAGTCACACATCAAACAATCCTAAAACGTGACAGAACATTTCTAATTCAAGGTCTTTATGGTTCGTGGGAGTTTATACATCTGAAGGCATTTTAGGGGGGTGGAAAATGTATTTACACAGAAATTTTGTGAAAAGGGCCAATATTTACTGAATATTTACATTTAAAAGGTGCTTTCCTTAAAGGGATACTGTCATGGGAAAAAATATCTTTTTTTCAAAATGAATCGGTTAATAGTTCTGCTCCAGCAGAATTTTGCACTGAAATCCATTTCTCAAAAGAGCAAACAGATTTTGTTATATTCAATTTTGAAATCTGACATGGGGCTAGACATATTGTCAATTTCCCAGCTGCCCCAAGTCATGTGACTTATGCTCTGATAAACTTCAATCACTCTTTACTGCTGTACTCCAAGTTGGAGTGATATCACCCCCTCCCTTTTCCCCTCCAGCAGCCAAACAAAAGAACAATGGGAAGGTACCGTAACCAGATAACAGCTCCCTAACACAAGATAACAGCTGCCTGGTAGATCTAAGAACAACACTCAATGGTTAAAATCCATGTCCCACTGAGATACATTCAGTTACATTGAGAAGGAAAAACAGCAGCCTGACAGAAAGCATTTCTCTCCTAAAGTGCAGGCACAAGTCACATGACCAGGGGCAGCTGGGAATTTGACAATATGTCTAGCCCCATGTCAGATTTCAAAATTGAATATAAAAAAAATCTGTTTGCTCTTTTGAGAAATGGATTTCAGCGCAAAATTCTGCTGGAGCAGCACTATTAACCGATTAATTCTGAAAAAAAAACATGTTTTCCGATGACAGGGTCCCTTTAAACTTAAATACCCTAAGATAAACATATGTAAAATAAGTTTTATTTCCCTCATCTTCTCTATCTCCAGCAAATGATGTTTTGATTCGTTTTAAAATTTTTATAAAGTTCCCATCAGATCAAGCACAGCAACACTGAAACCAGTTGCAAGTACAGAATTAAATATGTATGCGAGCAACTGTGATAAAAAAAGACCCTGAAAGTGCACGCAGAGTTCAGACTTCCCCTACTTATGATGAAAAAGTAGGTCCACATGCAAATATATATGTTTGATTTTATTATAGTGTGTTCAAGTGAGTGTTTAAGAATGTTGCAGCCACCTTGGGAATTTTCCAGCTGGAGGCCCCCAGTTTGCTCAAGGGCACCAAGGAATTAATATGGCATAATTTAAGTATAACCTCTCAACACAGTATGACCCTATTGTTTCTCCTATGGGAGGCAGCAGAGCCTGCAAATAAACAGGATTTTCATTTAAAAAAACAGTTGGTGCAATGGGTTCTATTCAGGGATGGTTATTTGGTCCTTGTAATTTACTGGAATTATGTGCAATTATCAGCCCTATGAATTGTCGTGCCACATAGCACTTAGGGTCACTGCATTGGTTGCTGTAATCTTATTCATAGCCAAGCTCTTATCTGCAACACATAAACATGTGCATTATTTTCTGTATCTCACCATGATACTTTTTCATAATTGTATATGGTGATTTGCCTCTTAAATGCATTGTAACCAATTGAAAAACAATTGATTAATATGAAGACTATATGATGCTTTTGATCCTAGAATGGTCTATTTCTTCACTTTACAAATGTCATGACTTGCCTAGTTAATAGCACAATAAAAACAAAATTGCATAGCTGAGTGTCAGCAAAATATATTGGCTAATTACCTGTTAATTATTGGCTGTCTACATCTTTTAAGGTCTGTGAAGTGGACAGACCTGGTGATTATGATAAGATCTTTCTGCATTCCCTTTTCTGCACGTACAAGCTATTGACATTTATTGTAATGGTAGGAAATTGCCTGTATATTGCAAGGTTATACACTGATCATATATCATTTTGAATTAGCAGATAAAGTGCAATCTTCACTTGGTAAGAACATACCTGTAAATGGGTGATCTGTAAATTTCCACTGTCCAACACTCCAATTCGAGGGTCACTTCCCACAATCCTTTGACCATCTTTGAGCCAATGTATACTTGGCACAGGATTACCAGATACCTGGCAATGCATCTGCACTGTAGAGTCAACAGCAAGAGTTTGATTGGCTGGTCCTCTGCGAATTATTGGAGGAATTCGATCTGATGTTGCTAAAGAGAAAGAAAAACAATATTTATATAATTTTTGGTAGAAGATTTCGAAAAATAGACTTTGTCTAATCCTCATACATAACTCAAATATGGCCATGGACAACAACTTACTGATGTCAAAATGTTTAGGGATAGCTACAGTGTGTATGTTTTAAATAGACTTTATCAAAAAGTGTCTGAAGTAATATAGCTTACAAGTAATAATGCACTGGCAAATTGTTGTTTGATAAGTGTTTATTGTAGTATTTATTAAAAAATTTTACAGACTCGAAAAAGCTAATCTAATTCGAATCGAATTAGACTAAATGCCCTTAGGGGCATATTTATCAAGGATCGAATTTCGAAGTAAAAAACTTCGATAGTCAAAGTATTTTTTCCAGCAAAAACGGCCTTATTCGATCAAAGTAAAATCGTACTATTTAATCCTTCGAAACAAACGATTCGAAGGATTAAAAAAAAAAACTTTGACTTCTCAAAACTTGCCCAAAAGCCTCAGGTTCTAGGAGGTCCCCCATAGGCTAAACAGCAATTCGGCAGGTTTAAGGTGGGGAAGTTGAAGTTTTTTAAAGAGACAGTACTTAGATTTTCAGGTTTTTTCCATTCAAATCGAAGTCGAATTTGGCCTATTCGATGGTCAAAGTACCCAAAAATGTCTGGGAAATTCACTTCGACCTTTGACAAATCTGCCCCTTAGGGGCATATTTATCAAAGGTCGAAGTTCGAAGTTAAAAAAACTTTGAATTCAAAAATACCAACCGAATGGTCGATGTAAAGTTTTAAAGAGACAGACCTTGCCTATTTCCCCAGGTCTGACACTGAAGCAGGTATGAGAACAATCCCTTTCCCTTCACCAGAGCAAGAGTTATATCAGGCAAAATCATTAAATGTTATAGTACTCAAAACTGAAAATGCTCTTATTGAATCATTAGTCGTCATTTAAGTCTGCAATGTACAGCTAGAAATCCTTTTTCACTGGGGAAAACCAAAATGTCCAATTCACATAAATATCTAGTTGAATTAAAAACTGTTTCTGTCTACCAAAAATATAAAAAAACACAACATACTAAAGAGAGATGCTGAACTCTAACTCCAACAATTAATTTTTCTGTTATTTTAAACACTTCTGAACAGTGTAGTGCAGTGTAAATTAACATAATGTTAATATTGCTTATAATTTCACGTTAGCTATGTGAAAAGGTGCAACGTTTGATTCTTGCTGCCCAGTAAATGCAGCTTGCTGATTGGATGCCATGGGTTACTAGACCTGCAGCAAACTTCTATTACCTGCCTCCTTAGTTTAATATAAAAAGAACAATAACATAATTAAAATAGGGTTTAAGTAAAGGGTAAAGTGTCAATTTGTTGTTGAAAAAATGTGATTACAACTACGGTTTCCTTTTATTGTAGAGACTAATATTTACTTCTATTCAATGTCTGGCTTGCAGCTACAATTGTATTTAAAATCACCCTGTTTCATACAGTGAGCCTGTTGGCAGTGGCTGGTTTTATTGCAGATCAATACATTTGACTTTGCCTGTTGCTGGAAGGTTTGTTCTGACACTAAAAGATGATTCAGAATAATAGCCTTATTGAGCGAACAGAAAACAAAGATAAGAGACTTTGTGGCGTTGACAGAATAAAAGGACATCTTTTTGCTGGACCTATTTTTTAAATTAGGCATGCAATGTCAGGCTGAAAACAACCAGGCATCATATAACTGGAGAAGCACCTAGGAGCATTATATTTTAGAGAATACAAAATACAATTTTATCAGCACTCACAGGATGTCAGATTAAAAAAGATCCAATTTTACTGTATAAATTATGCATTTTAGTTCTAATGTTTATCCTGTGAGAACCATTATTTGTACACATTATTTGCTTTTTATCTTGAGGCGCCTATGATATTTTGCACCTTATGAATATATGATTTTAATTGAATTAAAAATAGAATTTAAAAAAATAATAGCAGTTATGACTCAGCCAACCCACCATCCTCATATCTTGCTAACAAAGGATCAGAGCTCACCAAACCTTGGGTGAATGTCATGTCAGAGATAACCTTGTGCCTTTCCCAGACATTCCTGGATTCCAGTGCTCTAATAGCACATAGCGCTTCTGAAAAGAATTACCACCCATTCTGTAAACAATGAGTATTTTCTAATGCTACTCATAAAATGTTCATCCAGTAATAGCCTGAGCTCTTCACTGAACCCTATATACACTTTACTTAAATAGTTGTAAAAGTTTCGATCATATTTCAATTATCAAGACATAACTTAAAAGCAAGAAAACTCAACTCACGTTAGTTATTTTTGTGTGCTTAAAATATAACTTTGTTCTATTTCTAATATATATATTAAGTCCTGAAATTTACTATTTTACAAAGCTACTGTACATTATAGCGAAGACTGCTTAAGCTTACAGTAAAATAGTTTTTATTTCTACATTTCAGTTCAACATGCAGAACTCTGAAGAATTCACAGCTGTTATTTTGTTTTGAGCAAATATTTAATTTTTTTTGATCATAGGAAAATGTTAGTCTCAGTAGAATACATTTTTTTGTAAATGCTGTTTGCAAAGTTCTTTCAGTTTAATTTCTAATGTTTGATGTGGTGCCGTTGGGACCAAATCGAAATATTATAAAACAAAATGCAAGCATCAAACAACATTTTAAAGATGCTGACTGCATGTTGTCATGTTTTCTCACCATTCAAAGTCTCAAAGAATGCTCCAGACATTTACTCTAATTTCTCCTAATAAAAATATCTTGTGGTTTCAGTATCTGGTGTTTGGATCTGTCATTATAGGACCAAACACTGACACATTGGTATAAGTGTCATAGACACTATAATCTTAAAGGGGAGCCAACCACATATGACAAAAAGCAAGATGTATTTGCAAATCTATTTTAAGAAAAACAACACAATGATCATCTGTTTGACTTTAACAAACAACAACACACATTCTGTTAAGTGTTAGAATAAATATATTTTTAGCAATTTATGTGGGTTGTGGTAAAAATGCCTGACTAGATGTCCTTGTTTAAATGCATGGTTGTCATGACAATAAGTGAGATGTGGATGTTCCTATATTTCTATATTTAACATGTGATTATTTTAACACTACTGCAAACCTGAAACTGTTTTTACCCGATGAGCAATACTAAACTGAACTAAATAAAGGAAATTGTTAATTATCTCAAAAGATTTCAATTCATAAAAATAAAGGTTCACAGAGCTATTGTCAATAAAACTTTTTTCCAATTAAAATTCTGAAAATATTATACACAGTATCACAGGCTGCTTTCATACATTTCTGTGATGTTGTCAAGACGCATATATTGTAATAAAATAACAATGTGCCTTATTGTGTCTTACCGTCTTCCACTTCCAGTAGAGCCTTGGCTAAGATACTTCCAGCCACACTTATGGCTTGACACATGTAGTACCCCGAATCTCCTGTCTGAACATCGATAATGGTCAGTTCTCCACTTGGAGAGACAGAAAAACGTCCCACTGTTTGGGGGGGCTGGCTTGGGAAAAGGAGAATCTGTTGGGATAAATGATGACATATACATTTAATTACACATTTTCAATTAAAATATAAAAAAACAGATTTGGTCTGTACAACAAATAATATATAAGTGGCCATATTATCAACTAATAAAAAGATATCTGCGTTTCGGGATGTAACCCTGCAAGTGTGTGCAGTAAGCACAATTCCTCTTGATATAAAAGGGAACCATTTCACAGTAAATCATGGTGTTATACTGCCTGCATTGTTCCCAAAAAGAATGGAAAGATAAAAGCTCTAAATTCAGTGTAAGATAGCAGACAATAGCATTCATAACACAGCTATTTACAATCCACAGTCTGTTATCACTTCTGAATGTTTTCACTATTGAACCTTTAGCTAAATATAATACATATCCAATAATCATTATTATTTGAAATGCTTTATAATTCCATACTTTTGTTTGGCATTATGTTTACAAACACTGAGCTGGGCTTGCACCTTTATAAATGCACACACACCCCCACAAAAAGGCTGAGGTTGCTTATCAGACAGAAAATACTCCCTACAAACATCAAGTTTAAAAAAAAAAAAAGTGTGCCGTTCAAATGGGATTCATTAAGCGAGCAGACCCAACACTAATTTATAAATTCATCAGGTCACACAACTATTTGTACTTTATTGTTGGATACACAAGGATTGGTTTACTTAAGAGTGCTAGAGTTAGGCTGGCTGTTTACTTAAGTGTATCTCATTGTAAAAGGTGCATACCAGACTTGATTAAAAGCGCATGCTGAGCATGGTTCTTTACCCATGGCTTTTAGGTTATTTTTTATGTAGACTTACTTAATGATAAGGTAAATAATCAGGATTCAAGCCAGGGCTTCACGAAATAAACTTTTCATCTTCATAAAACGAAATCTAAGGCATCACTTAGGTTAATTGGTAAAATAGTGCATGTACAAGAAAATTATATGAGTTGTTTGAAGCTGAAGCTGTGTATATGACCTTTATTAAATAAAAGGAACACCTAAGGTCACAACCCTTCTATAAACATAGGCCCAAGAATCATAGCTTCTTCTTGGGTGGTTAATCTCTGATGTGACCTAGGAACAACCTCTAGCTTATTGGTCACTAAGCTAAGCACGGATAGCGCTTCAATTGGGAGTATTTTTCTTAGAAAATGAATGCATAAACATTCTTTTCTAATGCTAAGAGAGTTAAATGTGTGACCTTCAACTGATATAATACAGGCATTCCCCATCTGCTGAGTGTGCTTGCCTCCGATGAGCCCACCTTCTTATTACTTCCACACAATAAAACAGTGAGAATTCAAGCACAATAATTCCATATATGACAAAAAAAAAGGTTTTCTGGGTTAGATTTCATTATAAACATGTTTTTGCACACTCCTCATGCAATCCCTGAATGCAGAAATGTTCAAAATGTATATTTATTTTGCAAAACTTGGTCAAAATTAAAAAAAATTAAAAATTTAAAATAAATATATATATATAGTGAGCTTACCAAAAAGAACCACACTCTCAGGACTTTTTAGTGCCAAACAAACAAATATATTATTTCAACACTACGGCTAACAGCTTAAGCCGTTATCACTTCCTGGTGACGGCTTAAATTGTTAGCCGAAACGTTGAAACCTATTCATTTAACCAGCACCCAGGCATTGCATTTTGGATTTTTGTGAGCACCAGCTTTTGGTTGGACTAAATATATACATATATACAGTATATATATCTCATTTACATTAAAAGTCGGTCCATTCATAGAACCCTTAGAATAGGGATACCAAAGGCAGCTACATATAAGTTTACATTGCTTTGGAATTCCATTTAATGTAAGAAGGCTGTTCAGTAATCAGCTAGGGGACACAGAAGTGGGGCACAGATTCTGCTACAAAGCCAACACACAATACAACACAATGTTTCTAATATTGAAGCAATGGCTCATGTAGGTTCTTTAAGTTGCCCCCATTAGCATTTTTACTGGTCTCTTTTATTAATCTCTCTCTCTTTTCATACATAAATGTATCATTGCAACATAAATAAAGGATAATGATATTTCTGATGTATGCTGGAGCTTGACAACTTTCAGAACACTAAATACTTCTGGATTAAAACTCCCAGCAACCCACAACATGTCATCAGGGGGAGACAGAAGATGTAGTTAATAAACAATGAATGTGATGCATCCTGCTCCTGATATGCGACACCTTTACAGTTACTGATCTTCTAGGGAGTTAAAGTGGTAAATCAATGGGGCATTATAAAGAACAAAGACAAAATTGAATCATTTTGCATAATAAATCAAACGATTCTTGTTTTCAAAGAAAACGTGGATGTCAGGGTAAAGGTTTCCTCAGGTGCTCTGACCTGCCATTTTAATCAGCTAACCTGTACTCCCCCAGTGCTCATTAATCAAATTGCCAGAAAAGCTATTTACTGAAGCTGTTTATTGATCGTCACCTCCTACATACAGATGGCACTAAGTGGACAGCCTGATATGGTTAAGAAAGTCAAATTTTTATTTTACTGATTCAGATCTCAATAAAACCCTTGTTACCTGTATAGTTTTAAAAGGTTTCATTTTAATATACACTGGCATTCATTAATGCATTGGAACTGCCTCTAATTTCCTGCACCGGAGCACTTGTTGTATTATAAATCATGGAAGATTTTCTAATTTAGACACATTATTTTTTACAATGCCAACATTTTTATAAATAGGGCATTTTCTTTTTATCACAAAGCAAACTTTTCACCAATTAATGCAATTATGTTTGTTTTTATTTTCAAAATCATCAACAATTACCTGACTTCCTTCTTTTTGCCAAAACACAGCTGGTGGTGGATTCCCCTTGGTTTCACACTGGAACGTCACAGTACGTCCTTGAACTACTATTTGGTCTCGTGGTCGGGTGACCAGTTGTGGAGGCACTGGAAATTATTGATCATAGAAAACAAACATTAGGCAAAATGCATAAAGAAAGTAGTATTTGCAGATGATTATGCTATCTGTTTTTATCAACTTAGCATCAGCTAAGGCAAATAATGACATAGTACCCACACACACAACACACCATATATATATATATATATATATATATATATATATATATATATATATATATATATATATATATATATATATATATATATATATATATATATATAAAAGAATTATGCAAGTATATTATGCGTGAAGAGAGAGATCTGCATGGGGGTAAGAAAGGGAAGAGCTATAAAAACACTGCATTATGAGGACTATTAAAGCAGCAGAATTGCTTATCATACTGCACATACTCCCTCTCTCTTTGAGTTATCCAGATACTAACAATAAGATTTTTTTAATAAGGCCTTTAAAGTATTTTTGTGAAGGGATATACTAATTGAGTGATTCAGATCTGCTATTTCCAATGCTGATGATAGCAGATTCCTCTTTAATGAACATATGGATTAATCCATACATGAATTGATGAATGCTCAGTGAGCCAACTGGAAACCAGAGTGGAAAGGATGGACCGATGTTTAATTGTTATTGAATTCCATAGTGTACTGCAGCAAGTCGTTAGCTTTTACTAGAATTGCTTTTTTAAGATAACAGAAGATTAGCCTTAAAATTATGTGCAGCTTTATTTGAAGGGTTTTATTAAGACTGCAAAAACCATCAGACATGTTACAAAGGTGCCCATGCATTTACAGTCTGACAATATTTCAGTGTACATTACAGTGTACGGTATATGTATTTAATACAAACAGAGAAGACTTTTTTTAAATTATGAGATGTTTTTGACTGAATATGAATTCTACATGTGAGTTGGATAAATTGATGATTTTATTTTACATGGTTATGAAAAGTAATAAAATAAATAAGTGGCACCACAATATTCTCTTCACTTGGAAAACAGAAATTATGAACTGACAGTCTACACCGTGGGCAGTCCTAAATATATATATATATATATGTGTGTGTGTACCTTGTCACTTGTACACAAACACTCAAACAGATGGAAGGTTCTGTGCAGCTAGTATGCTGTTCCTTCATGATTTATGGTCAATTTAAGGCAAAAACAACAGAAGAAATTAACTACTTTGAATCCCTGTTCCTATCTCTTACAACTGGAATATTTGCCTCATAAATATAGGTTTAAGGTTGTATTTTTAACTGTATCCTTATACTACACTGATTGATATAAAGCCTGCTCTTTGTAGCCCACATGCACCTTGCTTGTTGCTTCAAAGAGCATTAAAAAGCCATAATGTATAAGTATGACAAGTCAGATAGCCAGATTAAGGATACTCAGGTATCAGGAAACTTGCTTGAGGGTATAAACCTTTCAGGCTTCCACCACTTCAAACAAAACAGCTGAGAAGATGTGAATGTGACCCAAGACATAAGATCAGGCCAGTTTTTATTATTGAACAGAAGCAGCTGATAAGAAATGCTGGTTGCACAGAGGCAGGAAATTGACTTGTATTAGCCGTCTGGTTAAAGTATGACAAAATAGACAGTGGGGGAATATGATCTTACTACAGATGCAGAGCTGTTAGAATTTCCCACTGAGATAAAAGTATTACTGTTTAACCCTTTCATTCCTTTTACCTTTTTCTCTATTTATCACTAATTGCTACATAACATCACAGAGCTGCAGCAAACAGATCGGTGCAAATATCTGCAATACTACAACTGCTAAAATAATAACTGCTTACATAAAACATTTTAATGTAAGCCTGAATTAACAGGCTGGAACTATTTTTGAATAAATTGACAGCAGATAAGAAAAAGTACAAGAAAGTTAAATCTACTGTAGGAGACAATTCTTTGATACACTTTTAGACATGTATGTCCCTGAAACCGATGCTTCTGGTCTGTATATTGTTAGCGCGAGATGTGCCTCTGGGTTCTAGATTTAAGACTTTTCTAAGAATTTTGGTGGTAACATTCAGGAACAGCTATAGATCACATAATCCATTATTAATTAGATTCAGATTTTATTTAGCACCCAGCTGAGCATGGGTGTTCCAGTCTTAGAAAAAAGGTGAAATGTATAAGTATTGTCTCCCACCTTAGAATTAAAGCTTTAGAAGGAACTAAACAACATTGGTGCAATTCCCACTGAAATTGTAATACATTATATTGTTAAACTGGAAATAAACAATAAAACACAATTTTAGGATGTGCTGCATTATTTACATATGTACAGGCACTATATAGTAGTGATAGCACATACATAAGCAAGAATTATTAATGCATCTTTGAAAATTTATTAAGCTTCATAATGCTATATTAATTTTTCATGAAGCTCAAACAGGCTGCATTACTCAGAATTTGTCCACATGATATGAACAATTGGTATATAAATAAACCTCTTAATTTGGTCAAAAGTATGCCCCACTTCAACAAATAACCAAAAATAAAGTCATTGAATATCCCTGCCTTGGCCTAGCACTTGAGTGATGTTCTTGCTTAGAAAATCCAAGAAAGCAGACTATTACTAGCTCTGGATAACTTTACCGTAATCTATAATCTCTGGGGGTACTTCTTACAGTTAGAAAGCAAGCTGAACACAGCACAACTTCATGCTTCAAGCCGACAAATAGGCTCTACCCATATCTCACCAGGGCAGGTAGGAGGGAGCTTGCACAGAGCCTGGGGGGACTTGATGACTCTCAATGAACCACAGAGTTCAGTAAAATTATTATAAAGAGGAATCAGAGAATCCTGCCTGAGTTTAAGTGCCAGTATCTCTGACAGCCTAGTATTATCATTATTATTTATTTAGATATAACCTTTAATTTTACTTTATAGTCACATGTACAGAGAATTTTAAATGATAGTACCATAATTTTTATTAAACATAATTGTTCTTGAAAGTAAATATATCTTGTTTTATTAAATGTAAATCAATAAAATGTAAAGAAAACGTCTTTTAAGGCCAGCTGACTTGGGATCCTGCCTCATATACACATTTTCAGGGGAATGGCACCATCAAAAGAACATGCACCAGACAATGCTTCCTGAAGCCTGCATCCCTAGCAGCCAACATGCATGTAATGAGATGAAATGGATACTTACAAAATGGGCCAACTGGAACAACGAGAAAAATAAATATAAAAAAAGAATAAGCATGAAATGAATCTGACTGAATGAAAATTTGCTGTTAATGCATTCAATGACAATATGACAACAAACACTAAACAATTAAGTGAATATTGGTTTGTGGTTCAAGTTACATCTGCTTAAACGCTATGACAACAATGAGGATGCCAGTTAGATGAGAAATGAATGAATGACTCCTTCTGTGGTATCTATTACATTCATTTTTCTTTAAAACAAATCTTGCCTTGTAAGATACAACGCTAAAAATCCTGCATGAATATAACTGTAGCAGCACTTAGTATGACCACTAGGGGTGCTGTACAACTGTAAAGCTTTCCACAGCAGACACAAGTAATTTATCAACCTCCAAGCATACAGTATATATGTTTATATATGAAAACTGTAGATATGGAAAGGCATGTCCTCTGAATTGCTCTGCCCTCACACTTAACTGTCAATTTAAAGGAAAATAAATGGAGCACTTCCAACCATATCTTTCACGATAATAGGACACCTTTGCAAACGGAACTAACACAGTCTGAATCATAGCAGTTCTTATAATGCATTCAATAAAATATTTATGTAAAACTATCATTATTCAAGGCAAAGTGCATATAAATGAGTCAAATGTAGTTACAATCACTCAAAGATCTGTATCGTAAAAAAAAATCACAAATAAAAAAGCGAGTTCTTAAAAGAAAAGAGGCTGAAAATGAACAATTTCAAGATGGTGCACCCCACTACAAATCTTTATATGACATAAGTAGTGCAATGCATAGTCAACCCTTACTTCTGCATTGCTGGTTAGGAAACCAGGCTCTACAAATAAACATGTCAATCAAAAATCACAGAGATGCTTAGAAATAATGACTTGCAATGTTTAGTAAGCAGACCCCTTTAGGCACCTGTGCCCTCTACATAGCTCTGTCATAGACTGTTGTACTATAAGATCCCCCTTAACTCCAATAGTACATTAGAATGACATAAATGATCTCTTCATTTATACTGGAAAGGAGTGACTCATTGGTAAAGCTTTTAAGTACTGCTTCCTCTGTGACTTAATCTTTCTAATGCTCCAGGCATAAAACTTATATTTAAAGCTCTACGGGAAAGGGATTTAGCAAGCCAGAAAAAATCCCTGCATATAATTAGTAGACCTGTGTGCAGTATAAGAAAACTGATAATACAGTATAGTTATGGCGAAACACTTTACCACCTTACCATCACCCCCCCCCCACCCTGAAAAATAGATATAAAATATACACAATGTTGATTTTGCAAGGGTGTTATATTTAGTAGGAAATATATCCTTATTGATAAATGGCAACATTTTTATTCTTCAAATCAATAAGGAATAAATGCAAGCTACACTAAGGAAAGTAAAATCTTACCATGAACTCCAAGGGATCCTGAAGCCTCTGATTTGCCAACACTATTTTCAGTGATACAAGTGTATGTTCCTTCATCCTCAGCATTCACCCGGGAGATCCGCAATGTATTGTCATTAAGGATTTCATACCTTATGATACAGAATTTAGGTTAGTTGTTACTGCACCCCAAGCTTGTTGCATAGTGCTGATATTGGATAGAACTGACTACATGTGAAAGATGTGTGTCTGCTACACACTGGTGCCTTACCTTCCCCGTGGTAGTTCTCCTTCTTCCTTACGCCAGCGAGCAGTAGGTACGGGATCACCCTGAACTTCACAGTTAAAATCCACCATATCATCTGCTAGAACTACTTGGTTTATGGGCCTTCTAATAAACGTGGGGCGTTCTGTCAATGGGTATCAAAGGAAATGATAGCAATTTATAAAAGCTACTACTAGAGATAGTAGATATAATTATTTTGCCAGAGAGGTTTTCACTTAAACATACCAAAGACCACAAGCTGAGCAGGTTCGCTATCTCGTTCTCCCACCATGTTTGTAGCCACACAGATATACATGCCTGCATCGCTTTTTCTCGTATTGGAAATCATTAGTTTCCCACCTCGAATCTAACAGATGGTACAAGAAATAAGTTGAGAAAAATTTCTCAAACACATTTAGAAAGATTTCAATAACATAGTAGCACATAACAAGCTGCAAATTCACTTGCCATTACAAATATGGTAGTGTCAAAAACAAAATAAGGTAAAGTGGCAAATGGTTTATTAAATATGGTTATTCCATATATTTAGGACATCTGTTCAGGTTTGCATCTGTAATTGTTTTTATGCCACTTTCTTATGCACAAGACTAAAGATCAATATATATCTTCCTCTCATTTTTTTCACAAGTGACTCTCAGACAAATGTAGTAAATGAGGTGAAACTTAGGAACTGGAAATGTACAGGACCAGCTTTCTTGTTTTTTCAGTGTCTCATCCAGGGAAAATTCTCAAGCAAATCAACAGGATTTCTTTGATAAACATCTTTAAGAATCTCCGTGGTTGTGGTACATTCAGTGATTATGCAGGCATCCTTATTTAAATTAATAACTTCCTGTGTTTACCATAATCACAGTAATTGTCCTTATTTTGCTCAGAGGCGAACAATGGACAGTGTTTCCTAGCTAGACTGATCCTGTGAAATCATGCTCTAATTGCAGAAAAGCGAATATTTTAGAGTGGGCCCCACCTTCATCAAGCAAATATTTTAAACATAAATAATACTTGAGTATCTAGTTCACAATTATTGGTGAAGAAAAGCTCAGCATAATATGAGGACACTTGAAGGGGTGAGTGCTACTTTAGCACATATAAAGTATATACAGGTAGGGGACTTGTTATCCAGAATGCTTGGGACCTAGGGTTTTCCGGAGTTTTCCGGAGAATAGATCTTTTTGTAATTTGGATCTGTAATTTGGAAACTGGATATTGTAAGTCTAATAGAAAATCATATAAACATTAAATAAACCAAATAGGATTGTTTTGCCTCCAATAAGGATTAATTCTATTTTAGCTTGGATTAAGTACAATGTACTGTTTTATTATTACAGGAAAAAGGAAATCATTTGGATTATTTGAATAAAATGGAGTCCATGGGAGATGGGAGATGGCCTTTCCGTAGTTCAGAACTATATGGATAACAGGCTTCCGGATAACTGATCCCATACCTCTGAAAAACAGTACATCTATCCATATCTATGTGATTCTGATATAGGGATGCACCTAATCCAGGATTCGATTCGGTATTCAGTCAGGATTCTGCCCTTTTCAGCAGGATTCATACTTCCTGCTTCTCAGCTCTATAACTCTGAGTTAGTCAGCCACATGGGACATATCTGTTTAGTGAGTTTGCAATCGATCCTCAGCATTCAGCTCAGATTTAAAAGCAACAGATAACACCCATGTGGCCCACCCTCAAGTCTCTGATTGGTAACCAGTCAGTGTAAACCAAGAGAGCTGAAAAGCAGGAAGTAGTGTTCTGGATATTATGTGAGAAATCCAGTCAGTCCAGCCTTTATACATTACATTTTTGGCTAACTAACTATATTAGAAACATTTTTTATTTTGCACCGGCTATCTATTTAGCCAGTTTTTGTTTTTACACTGAACAATTCCTTTAAGAATAATTAGGCTGTGACATTAATTCTTATTCACTTACCGTGATACGTTCATCTTTGTCACTTATGCGCGTATTATCCTTTTTCCAGGAAATAGTGGGTTCAGGATGACCTCTGGGTGGAATGCATTCCATAACTGCTGGTTCTCCCGCTGCTACTACCACATCATTGGGCGCCTGACGAAAATCATCTCTTAATACTGAAAGAGACAGCAAGTTCAATAAATTATTATGGAGTTATCATTTACTGCTTTGCTTACAGGTCACCTTCATACTTTAATACATTCGATGTGTCAACTAACTATGAAGCCTGGGCTCATTTCATCAGCAGCTCATTTCTATTTTAGATAAGATTATTCTAGACAGATTATTTTAATTTAAGCGTTTGACAGCTTTGGAAAACAGAAACTCTGAAGGCAGCAAGGAACCATCAAATATAGCTATTCTCATGTCTGCTGAACATTCAATCATCAGCCTAGTTTTACAGCCAAGATAGCTTTGTGTTGCTAATGGCCATTGTTGGAGTCACATGGTAGCAGAGACTTTTTAAGGAAGAGACAATCCCTGAAACATTTTGTAACCTTGAACAATGGTGGAAGCTTTATCTGTTAATAACAGGCCCCAGTTGAAAGGGGAGACCTCAAAAATGGTTTTGAAAGTTGTTGGAATAGTTCTTAATGGAGATAAAGGGAAATAATTTGTAATAACAGTAAAAGTAATGCCCTGCACTAGTAAAACTGATGTTTGCTTCAGAAACACTACTATAGTTCATATAAACAAGCTGCTGTGTAGCAATGGCGGTAATTGAAAAACAGCTATATGGCACAGGATAAATAATGGATAACAGATAGCATTATGTTCTACAGAGCTTATTTGCTATCTGCTGTGTAACTTGAGCCTTTTCTCCTTTGAATAGCTGTCCCCATGGCTACACAGCAGCTTATTTATATAAACAATAGTAGTGTTTCTGAAGCAAACACATCAGTTTTACTAGTGCAGGGCAACACTGCATTATATTTTTATTACTTTAAAACAATTTAATTTTTTGATGTTACTGGTCCTTTAACGAATTTAGGCTTAAGGATATTCCCCTGGTAAGTAGGAGTTAAATGTACCCTACTTTGGCATGTGCGATTAAGAAGAAACAGTTGAACAGTTAAGTCAATAAAAAAGAGAATATTAAATTGTGACATGTTGTTTGTTTTATAAAGGAGTATAATAATGTAACTACTGCTCTGAGAGCAATTATGCCATTTTACTAAACTAGAGTTCAAACTCCTGGATCACTGTCAGGTAGTAATCTGAGCCACATGGTCTGACAGGCTTTTACACAATAATCTTTAAGTACATAACTTGTGAGATTCTATTCCAGTAGATCATTCATCAAAAACATTGGATGAAATAAAGATAAGTCACAGTAATATCTAAAGCCATAAAGATGATAAATGATCTGTATTAGCCTGAAGTGTAAAAAGTCAGAGGCAAGAACAGTTTAATTATAGATACATTTCTGTCAGTTAAAATAAATTAAATACTACATTTACAAAAACAATCATATATATGTATACACTCAATCTTGCTTTTTTATTTTGAATAAATAGGGCTTATATATAGATAGGGAACAAGGTTTAAAGAGTAAATAATTGGCGCAAATTGCCATATTTTTGGCCACCTTGCTTCATACCACCTATCAATTCAATAAGTTAGGTAGCAAACTGTGCATGGCAGGCTCAACTGGCACCTGCCATTTGGGGCCAAGCACGTGGTTGCAAGGGACTATAGCTTCATGCTATAAGAAGGCACAATTAGTTAGATTATGGACTAAAGTTGCATCTGCCAGGCCAAAACCCGGGGGACCCATGGGTCAGACAGGTTTGGGCCAGCACAGCTCTTTTCATAGTGGGTCGTGGGCAGGTGTGAGCCAAACTTTGTCCTTGGTGTCACTCCACCCACAACAGCAACCTTCGCCGATTCCTCTAATACTGTTTTTTGTAAAAGAAAAATGATTGTTTTTTACTGAAATAATAAATAGGGTGAAGGAGCACAACCCTTTTTTTTTACAATCAGATCCAAAAATACTATTGCTTTTATATGTATTATATGTGAAATCTTCCTTTGGATTTGATCATTTGGCTGCTAAAAACATCTTTCAAAAATATCTGAATTATATCACAACAGTTAAAACTAGTTTTCTTTTAAAAATATCGGTATTTTTCTGAAACAATACAATCATTGTCATTAGTTAAGATGTTATAGTGTTTTACAACAGCATATGTGAAGTAGTCATTATGCATGTCCACTGGCCAAGGGACATCTGGCACGCTGCAGGTCAATCCTATTCTGAGTCAGATACAAAGCACACCAACGCAGCCTCAAGATAATGGTGGACATTGCACATCTGTCCAGCTAAAGTATTATGACCCTTTCGGCTAATGAAGACAGCCAATTTATGAAATTGCCTAATTGAAATTACATGGAAAAAAGGAATGATAACTCAAAGTCTGTCATAGGCCTGATGTTATAATTGCCATTGTGCCATTGATGATGCTACAGGCAGAGCAAAACAGACTGGATTACATCTATCTGTGCTTTTTAGCTGGCTGGCTCATAGGCATATTTTAGCTTAGCTTAAATACATTTCCGCTACAAAAGAACATTTTTATCCGTATCTTGAGCTCAGGTTTACAGTAAATAGTTCATCTTTAATCCTTGTGGAGTTGTTTTAGAAATATGACACACATAAAGAGTTTTATTTTTTTATTCATTGATTGACTGCAGTCTCCCAATGTGGTCTATAAGACAAGGCAGGATTTATGGTTTTACTTGTATAACCTATTTAGAGTATTCCATGAAAATGTTCATTTTACTTTTAGAAGACTATGGGGCAGATTTATCAAAGTGTGAAATTAGAGCTTACCATGGAAAAATGCACTCACTCTCTATTTATTCCTATGAGATCTTAAAAGCATCTTTATAAATGAGAGAAAGTTAGAGTTCACATTTGATAAATACCCTGCTAAAAATCCCATAGGAATAAATAGATAGCGAGTGAATTTTACTGCGGTGAGTTTAATTTCACACAGCTATTTATCACAGTTTCTAGGAGCTGAAATTAAGGCAACAGGATAACCTGTTTTAACCAAAAACAAAAATAAAGAAACTGCCGCTTACTGTTGCCTCTATACTCCTGGGCCTTAGGCCTTTTGCTGAATTGATTCTTCCCAGCTTGTGTTTTCATTTACTATATGCTGATATACAGTATGTATGTGTCCACTAAAGGACCTACAGATTTCTTCAGTGCACATGGATATAACAACATAATAACAACAGCTAAAGCACCCTAGCTAATAAATACCCAGCTGAAGCCAAGGGCATCAATAGATCAACTAAGAATTTTGAAAAGTTTGTTATAAATATCATGAATTATTTATAACCTGCAAATAAAATAAATAGAAGCTAAAAGAGGACATTCATTGTTTCGTATAAATAATAAATACATTACCACAGTATTCATACGGTAGTGGGAATAGCTAAATTATCTATAGTAACATATTATACTTTCATAATATTTGTCCATAGCTGTAGCTCAAGCATACAATAGCATATATGGTAAACAGTTATAGTTCAAAGGAACAGCTTGTCTAGGGTACAGCAATGAGTTTTAACAAACACTCAATGTCATAATTATGCATTACAAAAATACAGAAACAATGTGCTAACAGATTATAATTTGTTCTGCTCTCATTGCCATGCATTATGGGCATCTCTCATTCAGGAACTATTGATTTTGAACAGTCAATAGTTGCAATAGTTTCAGCATAAAGTGAGACAAATACATTTTCCTACATTTCAATATAATCAGCACTCAGCAGAGGTAGAAATGTAATTACACTTTCAATCCTAACTCTGTAAAGTATCCATAATAATTATGAGTTCTAATTTTTCTGTGCCAAGATGCATTCTGTTAAATTTAGTACAGATGGTACCTTAATAGCAAGTGGGTTATCGGTCCCTAATGAGCATTAAGGAGAGTTTCATAAAGTGTTACTGACATTGAGCATATTTTAAGCCATAAAAGCAGTGTATTTAGTAACCATAAACAGAACGCTGTAATTTGAGCAAAGAAATAGAAAAATGTTAGTATTTCTCTCAAATTAGCTTTGTAGCTATTAAAGTTCTGATGAATATACTTGCATAAAGTATATAGTCATACAAGGAAAAAATCCATTTTAAAAATTGATACAAAAAAAATCCATAAACCGCTTGTAATTTGTGTGCTTTACACAGTCCATATCTCTGAGTTATTTTAATCTCCAATGTAAATTAATCAATTTATGGGGTATTTGAGGATCACTAACACCCTTTACTAACCATTTACTAACATTAGATTGTATGTATAAATCATTTATACATTTTCTATTTGTATATTCGATCTGTCCATCTTATGAGAACAATGGTATCTTTATAATTATGGGATGTTTATCAATAGAGTTCATCATTTGATAAATACACCGCTATTCACAGGAATAGAAAGTGGTTGGATTTTACTGTGGTGAGCTATAATTTCACATTTTGATAAATCTGCCCCAAAATGTGTGAATACTTGAAGGCCAAAGTATGCACAGTCCAGCATTTTGGCCATTGGGTTATATAATTAGGTCCCATGGGTACCAGACAATGAATTCCCAGCTCCAGAAATGTAAGTAATCACAAGCAACATGCTCATAACTTTCTACACTGAAATAGCTAATTTACTGCTGTCTAACAAGAAAAACTGCTTTAAAATTCCATGTACTACTTGAATAAACAAAATTTTAAATATTCTCATTAAAGAAATGAGTACCACATGTTTTATAATTTTACCTGAAGGGGATCCCCAAAACAAACAAGTCAGATCTCACAAAGATGCACATTTCACACACTGATACATAATATATATGTTCTTATCTACAATATCTATCGATCGATCGATCGATCTATCGATCTATCTATCTATCTATCTATCTATATATCTATCATATAGTATATTGATGCTCATCTATCTATCTATCTATCTATCTATCTATCATATAGTATATTGATGCTCATCCAAGGCCACTTTATTACAAAATGTAGGGCAAAATAAATATGTAAGTACTATCTAAACTTCCAAAGGAACTTTGCAATGGAAAAAGGTAATGGAGGGGTTGAATTACAATATATAATACAAGTATGGGACCTGTTATTCAGAATGCTTGGGACCTGGGGTTTTCCGGATAACGGATCTTTCCGTAATTTGGGTCTTCATGCCTTAAGTGTACTAGAAATTAATTTAAACATTAAATAAACCCAATAGGCTGGTTTTGCTTCCAATAAGGATTAATTATATCTTAGTTGGGATCAAGTACAAGCTACTGTTTTATTATTACAGAGAAAAAGGAAATATTTTTTAAAAATTTGGATTATTTGGATGGAGTCTATGGGAGACAAACATTCCCTAATTCGGAGCTTTCTGGATATCAGGTTTCCGGATAAGGAATCCTATATCTGTAATGTAATAAAAGCAATTATGCCATTTTACTAATCTGGATCACTGTCCAACACATTGGATGACATAAAGACAAGTCATAGTAATATCTAAAGCCATAAAGATGATACATGATCTGTATTAGCCTGAACAGTTTTATTACAGATACATTTCTGTAAATGTTTACACACACACACACACACACATATTGATGCTCATCCAAGGCCACTTTATTACAAAATATAGGGCAAGATACATAAGCAATATCTAAACTTCAAATGGAACTTTGCAATGGAATAAGGTAATGGAGGGGTTGAGTTATAATATGAGCCTAAATGGGTTTAGAAATGGTTCGGAAGATCAGATAGTGTTAATGCACCTTTTCTGCATAAGGAGTTAAGATGGAGCCTGACCACAAGCTAGGTTACACAGAGGGACTCTACCATCATCAGTTGCCATAACAACATCTTCTATAGGACTACGATATCACTTTTCATTAATATATTGAATTATTCTAATTCAGCTGTGTCACTTTGGAGTAGATAAGCTGCATATAGCTGTTCATTTAAATAATAGCAGTGTCTACAGCATGCTGCACCATCTCAGTAGTGCATCCATAAAGTCATTTATTACCGCTCTGCCTTCCTAATCAGTCTTAACACCAATACACATTTTTTAACATGATAAAGAAATTAGATACCAGAGCATACTGGAGAGTATAAATTATGCATGATAAAGAAATCACCAAGCAGCATTGCAGATTTAATAATATAAGTTTCCTTTAGCAAGCCAAAATACAAAAGCTACAAAAATACAACTCATTGATGGGGCTCATGGTTTTATTCAATTGGCATTATTAAAGATATCATGACTATAGTGTTTGATTCCCATTTTCTGTGTAAATACTATAAAGCTGGCAAGCATCAGTTCTAATAGCAGTGACCTTTTATTGTTCCCAAAGATACATTTCCCTTCTTTCTTATGTCAATTTATTTTACTTACAATTAATTTCTATAATAAAATACAGCAAATAGGATTTACGGCAACTCTACCCTGTATAGAAAATAAAAATGGCTAATTCTATTCAGAAACAATAACACTCCTGTATCCACGGCAACTGCCAATGCTTCTAAATAAATAGTTGCAGAAGAAGAACTCGTGGAATTTTTAGCGAATTATTATATTTATTTTTGAGTGTGCAGTAACAGCATGGTACCTAATCATATTACTGAAGGCAACAGATTCTTGTAGAGCAATATACCAATGTATTGCAGTTTTACAAGTCACTTTCTCGTTACCTTTGCCTCTTTTATTTCAGCAGGAAACATTCAATTCATATTACCTTGACAACAGCCACTAAGGGTCAAACAGTCAAAGAGGAAAAATAATCATAAAATTGTGTTTTTTAACAAGACAGCACGTTAGACTGAAATCATACTGCTTAACATTCAAGAATTTAAAAAGGAGATATTATTACCATTGAAATGTCACTCACACACAGTCATCCTGTTCCTTTCAGGTAGCCAAAATTTGAAAATGTCCCACAGAAAACAATATGGACTTCCAAAAGACCCGTGCACTGTGCCTCCACTTTCTAACTGACTGGTTCCTCAGTTCCTGGTAGTCTTCTCCAACAATGCATCCTCACCTTGATCCATGCTGAACTTATTCATTTGGGGACTGAAAGTTCCTCTGCTTTCCATGATGGGCCGAGTACAGGTTCTTTGGAAAGCAAAAGTCCTTCAAGTCCCAGAATCATTCACTTCAACATGGAACAAGGTGAGCATGGGGCTGATTTGCTGTAACAGCCCATGGTAGGATGGGAAATGGTACATTTGAGTCAGAGATATCATGGTTTCCTCTAACTAAAATGATCATCTATATCTGTGTACACAGATAGTCAGAGTATAGATAGTCAAAACTTAAGATAAAAAACTGTTTTCAACAGTTGCTTAAGCAAAGGAGGTTAATAATCTCAGTTAACAAACTCAATGAACTTCAGAAGAAAAACCTCTATATTAAAATGTTTTTTGTTTGTTTTTTTTTTTTTTTTAAATCGCCAGGCATTTCCAATGTCTGGTATGCAGAAAAGTGCTTATCCATAAATAAGGTCCCAGTTGGGCATCAGTTGGTGTTATTTGGTATTTGACGTTTCTGCAAACTAGAAGACAGTAGTTACTTATTTACAGATAAATGACATATTCCCACAAATATTTTGCATTTGTGCAAAGAATCAATTCATGCCCTAGGAAAAAAGCATCATCTCTCTGGAAACGAATATTGTGTCAGCATGTCACTTGTCTGGTTTTATGTCAGCGTGCTTAATTGAATTTCAGAGATGTTGACTTGACCTTTATAGCATTTTTTTTTTCCGTATTTTGAGCTAACAATTTTCTTAATAGTGAGTCGACACAATTGAAAAAACGTTATCACTTTTTTAGTAATTTTAAACATTTGATCATATATTCCACTCCTGTTAGGTGATATAAGCTAAACCACAACTTGCAAGACAGGGAATGGCAACTTGCAACTGATATTTATACATTTCTGACACATTGGAGCAGATTGAGTTAAGTAAGAAAAATGTATCCCTCTAGTCCGTTCTTTTTTCCCATAGACAACAAATCTGTAACTGAATCTAAAGAGAAGTTCTTTGTCATCCAATATGATTTGGCTTAATAAATGATCATTATACTATGGAAAAAGTCATTTTTCTTGTTCCACTTCTTCCCCAGTTAGGCCTTATCATCTATAAAACCTGAGAGCGAATTTACTAATAATAATGACATTTTCATATATCATAAACAAACTACTAGATTATATATATCTAATAAATGGATTTATAGCTACAAATATATAGAACATACTTGTTAATTCATTGAAAAATGTTTAAATTCATAGTAAATTCTTAGGAAAACACATCTATTTCAAAAATAAATGTCTTCCTATTAAACATGCTCCATAAATCTTATCTTGTCACATTGGTTGATGTATCAAAAAAGTCAAAGGCTTGAATTTTAAGCAAAGTAACACTATAAATTCTATAATGCATTTTTCATCACTATTTGTTTTTAAGAGTTGATGTGGCTCCCCACACACAGCAGAATAGCAAGTGAACAACAATTAGTGGTTCAAATCAATAGCATTTTGGCCTCTACGGACACACAACCCCCTTTAGGGATAAAGCCTTAGCATAATATTACAGAATTGTGACTCTCAGACATATACTAACTAGGGACTTTCTACAAGTATGAGTTACTCTGGTTTTGCTTATCGTAAATGAGTTAAAATGAATACATGTTTATATCAAAACTACATAACAGTAAAACACACCTGAAGGTGTCCTGTGAGCATATGCTTGATACCAATGCAATTATAATGGAAGCACAGTGTGGACCTGATTATCCCAGTACTTTACTATGTGTTCTAAAGAATTCCCATATTTGTTTAAATATTAATACTTCTTTATGCCATGGGCTTATTTATTCTTGATGCTACTGCTTTTATGTTGTAACAAATAAACTGCAGTTTGTCTATACAGAATATGTTCATTAAATCAGTCAACATTTGATGTAGTATGAAGGTTTCTAGCCTCATTTAATTTCATATGATGTTTTCCTTATATGTAAGAAAGCAATACAATAATTAAAAAAGAAATAGTATGCTTTATTCATTTATAATAAAAATTCTGAGGCACTGCTTCAGTTTTACTAGCGAGCATCCTAATTGGGATTTCTGGCACACACAAAGCCCTGAAGTTATTCACAGATTATGATTCTGACCTTTGCCATTCACAGATTTAATACCCGACTACAATAGTCACACAAGATCAATAAAGGCAGCTTGCTGACTCTTTCCCTTTCTGAATTCCCCGTTTATGCATACATATGGCTCACAAAAAGGGAAGTACGGCCTTGCTTCTAACATTATAATGCTATTAGATGGTTGATCAGAAAGAACTGAATAAGTAGCAATGTAATGAAAACCTATGGCACTGTGTGATTTGATGTACTTAATTTTTTACAATTAAATTTTATTATTAGTTTTATCTCTTGTACTACGTCTTATATGTAGCTAAATAGGACAAGAGCCCAGGATATGGGGAAAATACAGAGTTTTTGTAGCAGTACTGATTCAGTAACCAATTTTAACCAATCAGCATCTTAGTTGCTCTTGGTTACTAAATAGAGAAAAACTTTGTGACTGATACTATATAACCCACTTCCTGGGTATGTTTAATAGCATTTACTTCGGTGTACTTACTTCACCATACAAACAACCCAAGAATGCTACAGGTGTTCCTACACATATAAATTTATCATGGTGCATTTATCATGGCAGCAGACAGATCGACAAAAATAGGCACAAGGAGCCTAATTGTGAGGGACTTCCTGTCTCCCTATCAAATGAACATATGGTGTAAAGCCAGCAAATGCTTCACTTATTGGAAAATTGCCCACATTTGTATGTGTCCTTTATTTCCCTGCAGACAGCATTCAGTGTGATAATAAGATTCAATTACCTTCCAACTTAGCTAACATTTAAAAAATATACTGAAAATATTGCTTTAAGCCATTTACACCTTCTGTGAATCTTAAAATAAGGTATTCTCTCTCTCTCTCTCTCTCTCTCTCTCTCCCTCTCCTGGTTTTGAGCAGGCTAGATAACTTTGTGATGTGATTGTTATTTTCTTGGAAGCAGGAGGTGGCAGCCATGGAAAGGTCATCAGATGTGTGAATATTACATTTGGATCAATATGTTACATTGTTAAAGAAAGGGACCATCATTAGTGTGCAGCTTCAACAGATGGATCCACTTGCCCTTAGGTGGCTCAACATGTTGCTTCTTACAAAAAATATCTTTTCTAGGAAATGGTGTTTTTTTTTTTTTTGAAAATACCACCCATGGCATTCCTTCAGTTAGCAAGAAAATCAAAACAAACGCTATAATGCTGTATGGAATAATGAAATCAACAACATGATCAGAGTAAAGTAAATGATGTGTCCTTATTAAGGCAAATTCAAATTTACAAAGGCAACACCTTATTCCTTTCAAATATATATTATATATATTTAAGTAGGAAGCAAAAATTATTTATTTTAGCTAAACTTTGATTCTTTCGATTTCATCCTATTAATAGAATATCCCAGACAGTTAAGGGAGGCATGCAGAATTGGCTGACCTCTGACCCTCCAATTGCTGTTTTGCTGAAATGGCCATCACCCTTGCTAAAGCAAACAGAACGTTGCAATTCTAACATATCAGCTAATACAACAAATTATTTTCCCCTTGCATAGTATATTTTCTAAAAGATCTTTCCTAATAAAATTGTTTGGAATACATTTCTGTATACGTATTTCATATATGGCACACAAATATAATGCATTACAAATCAAAATTTCTTTTAAATTTCAGCAAAAATATAGGGTAGTTAAGGTTATTGCTTGCTGACCATGTATACTATGGTTAATGTTTTGATAGGCCAAAAAGAGACCTTTTTTACAAGCACATCTCTTCACATTAATCACTGAAGTGTTCTTATGACAGAAGTCAGCAATATCTCTAAAATCGAAGGTTTGGTCCCCTTAAGGGCTGGTATTGCATAACCCAATGTGACAGATACAGAAAAAGGAAGTGAAATGTGAGCATGCAGCAGTTCTCCCATATCCCCAAGGCTGGATGTCCTACTGAGCATTGCTATCTACTATAGCATGTTCCTCTGCACAATCAGCATGTTTCAATTTTCTTTTTTATCAACTTTTTGATATACTCTCCCTGTTATCCTAGTATTTCACACTTGGGAAATCTGCAGTCATGTTCCTTAGCCTGACCTGGTGGTTTACCCAGTACCTGCCACTATAGTCTAGATTACTAACCACTGGAGCAACCGCCAGTTAATGGTCTGAGTCAGGCTATTTAGTATGACCTAAATCCAAAACAATTATAAACAATTATAACCTTTACCTGCATCTGTCCTTTACCTGTTACCCGTTACTTATTTGGATCCAAAAGGCCTTATATACAGTAAAAAGCATGTCAATAATGAGAAAATGTACACATGCTGTCAGGGAATATGGGACATTGAAAATATAAATGATCCAGTTTTAATGTAGATGCTAGCTTTTATTTCAGTAGCTACCATACATTACTGGCTAGTAGAAAAATTTGTAGCAGCCATATTGAATTTCTGCTGGTTTGCAATAATGCCAAAAAAAATCTTTAAAGAAGCTCACTTAATATACTCACTAGAGAGGAATAGATTTACCACTAAATAAATTTGTTGTGCTGCCTTGTTTCTTAAAACCTAAGCTAAGTCCTAATAATCACACTTGAAACAGGATATAAAACTCACACCCTGATTTGTGACTTTGTTGATTTGATATAAGCCCATTAATGTAATGGAAAGCAGATTTCAGATTTATTTAAGTTATCTTTACAACTTCACATATGGAAGAATAAATCTGCTTTATAGGCTTGGCTTGAACCTTGAACTTGTGGTGTATTTCACCAAATCATTTTCTCAATGCGGATCTAAATGGCGCACAAAGTAAGAGTCTGACTTGTATTTTTAACGTTTCTGAATTTTAAAAAATGTCATATTAATGGGGCTTTTCTACCAGACTTGTAAGCAGAAATCAAAACCCACAATTAAACACAGGACTGTTTGAGTCAGCTGCTGTCTACAGAGCAACAGAGTCAGAATTTATGACATGACAGGTGAGAGCTCACGGAGGCTATTCATTATATTGTGCTGGTTAATGGACATAACTGTCAGGCATAGCTGCTTATCACTAAAGCTACTGCTTAATTAAGGAAAATAGTATTCAAGACCGATGGATGCAAAAACCATTTACTTCTGTTGAAACATGAAATAAATGAATTAAAAACTTAAAAAACATTTTCTACATTACAATCTTAGCTATTAAATGCTTAATAAATACAAGAAAAAGGACCATTACACTGACACTACATCCAGTTCTTGCATTATTTGTACTGCACCACCTCAGCACATACAATTCGCTTATGATAAACAAAGAAACAAATGCTGATCATAAACATCATAAATTTGGAAATACTTTTGAGATGTAATATCACACATCCAGTCTAATAAAGACAGAGGCCACTGCCCCACAGAGCTTACATTATTACCAGTAGATTATTAGACAAATGGCTTTAAGTAGGAATTAGGTGTATGGGTACCTACTGCATGGGTGACATGTAGTGGGACTCTTTGGGCTTTTTAGTGTGTATGTATTTGATGCAATGTAAGTGAAGATCTATGCTCTGGGTAAGGTACTGGAAAACATAGGTACCTGGTACAATGGCAAATTTATCAAGGTGTGTTTTATTTTATGCCATGTGAACAACAGACTTTCGACCATTATTTCCATTGCTTCAGACCTTTGTAAGCAAGTTTTGGCAGAAGCAACTCAAAGAAAAAACACGTAAAAATATTATGCCATTTTTTACGCCACTATTTACATGCCAAAGCCTTGTGTGCCGAATTGTCCAGCCGTTTTTTACGCCACATAATAAATCACATAATAAAGCATTTCCTGCTTTGTTAGGAGAACCATAAGCCCCAGGTTTTACAAATCAATGAAGAAATTACAGAAAAACAGTGGGCAGCTCTAAATTCTAAAAGTTACTAAATCTTTTGATACTTTACCTGCTGATACAAGTGTGTGATCCATTATCCGTAAACTCGTTATACAAAAAGCTCCAAACTGCGGGAAGGCCATCTCTCATAGACTCCATTATAATAAAATTAAAATTTTTAACAATTTTAAAACAGATTTCATTTTTCTCTGAAATAATAAAACAGTACCTTGTGCATGATCACAACTTAGATATAATTAATCCTTATTGGAGGCAAAATAACCCTACTGGGCTTAGTGGATCCAATTTACAGAAAGATCCCTTATCTGGAAAACCCAAGGTCCAAAGCATTCTGGATAACGTGTCCCATACCTGTAATTGTGAGTTTCACAGACTGAATAAAAAATCGTAAACCTAAGATCTGATTTTACCATAGCATTATGAACTACAGTCATTGGCCACCATGAGGATTATTTTGGATTTATGTAAGGTCACCTATAAATGTGTTCCATAAATGCAGTAAACATAAAAAAGCCATACATACACAAAATATTATGATCAAACAAATTATAGTATGTATTCTGCTATCCATTTAACAGATAAAAAAAAAACCTTAGCATTTAGTAGAGTGCATTTCTGCTAGATTGACACCTGATACATTAACACTTTCTGGATCTATTGCTTTTGTTCAAATAGCTAATTAAACTGATTGACCGTGTGAACGGAACTCAGATGCACCCAAGGAGCGGGTGCACTCATGAGGATTATTTCTGACGATGAGAAGAAGCAGACGCGTGCTTGCTCCGCTTCTTCTTTGCCTCCATTTCCATTCACGCCAACATTTATTGTCAGATACTCCTCTCTTGTGAAAACAATACCTTAGCCAACATCAAAAGAGATTTTTCTTTCAGAATGAGGCCCTAAAGAAAGAAAGATAGGAGAGCAAGAGGGGTCTTGTCTACTGAGTATAGGGTAGCAAGGCTGGAAGTATCCCAAATTAAAGCACTGTGCCTCGGAGGCATTCAGAGAACTTAATCCCACTACAATAGTACACAATATCAGCTAAAAACTGACTTCTTGGACTTTAACCCCTTGGTTCCCAAGAGGCTGTCTGTCAATCATGACATATCTGTAGGGAAAGTATGTATGTAGATGTTCACATTAATTTTTCAAATATTAACAAAACCTACAGAGACTATTTATCACATCTCTAAATATATTATATTTCCTTTACACTATTTATGTAGCTTTACACTTGGGTCTAAATTACACTTTAGACCCAAGTTTTCATTTTACCCCCTTAAAATAAAGCCAGTTTATGTGAGCTCTGACCAAAATAATTATGAAATCAGAGTAGGGTTGTGACTATGCCCTGTGATGTCACAAATTAGTATTTTTCATGCCTGGTTTGATCAATATTATCACATGGAATAATTATTGGGTTAGGAGTGAGGCCCCATAATATCACAGAATGGGTTTGCCATTAATAATGCAATGCAATGGGTGAGCTGTTTGTGTGGAATTTCAGCAGAAAATGAGGCCAAATTGAATTCCTCTACCATGTTGCTAAGAAAAAACATTACATGCAGTACCACCTGTAATTGTAGCTTTAGTACAAAACGTTGATACACAGTATATACACAGTATGTATAGGTGATAGTACAGCATGCTCTTTTATACACAATATGTATTTCAGTGAAACTGTGACTTCCAGTGACATATTCCAGATTCATTAGTGGATTGAGGGCTCCTGGAAGACTCAATCAGGATTGAAGCCAATTTTTCTCTTGCTCTTGGAAAGTCACCACTATGCCAGTAAGTCATTTCCATAAACTACTTACAGCATAACTGCAAGAACAAAAATAGTACAGTTAAGGTCACTGAAAAGTGCTAAGACTGGTGGATTCAATTAAAGCAGTGAAATCCCCCAGGAACAGAGGTGACTTTGTCTAGTGTAGGAAGCAATCAGATATCTTTCCATTTGACATGGGATGATGGTATGTTGCTGGTATAATAGAGTTACTGAGAAAATAAAAAAACAACCAGAAGGTCACCCTGTATAATTTCAGAGACTGTACACCCAAAACATTTCCCATCAAATTTCAGTATAAACATGTAAGGGGACAATAGGACAAGGGCATAAAACACATAAAGGAGAATGAAATTAAAAGTTATTTAAAATGGCGTGCAAATGTGTAGCACTGCTCACAATGTAAAATCAGTGGCTGGTGAGTATTACATTGCGCATTTTCGCTAAACAAAGGTTTTGCGTTTAAACCTGCTCTGAAGTTTCATTACAAAATATAATTACATGCGCTGCGAATGTTCGCAAAAGCCATTTGTTTGCAAGCTTTGTGATGAAGTCGCAGAGGTCTTTAATCAGTCAAAGGACGCAAACATGGTGGCTAAGGTTTGCAAGCATCTTTGCACAGTTTTTTTGCGCTAGCGAAAAATAATACATTCCCCCAATAAAATGTTAATATAGGGTTTTTTATTTACTTTTAATCAAAATAATGCTGACCATTTAGTCATGTAAAAAATATGTTGTATGGTTTTACTCTGTAAAACAAGAGCATTGTTATGTCTAAGACATCGATTGCTTGACCAAACCAAATGTCATAGCCTGCTCAAGTCATTACTATTTTGCCAACAGCGAAAATGATTTATTAAATATTATAAACATAATTTCATTCTACTTTTGCAGAGGTGTTTAATAATGCCATTTGTGTCACATGACTAAATCACTTGTAGTTTATACCATGAAACATAAGAATATTGGAGTCTGACACATTTTTTACAGAAATTAACTCATGCCCATGTTTTATAGAACACGTATTGATAAACTGAAAGCACGTCCACCACAAACCCTACTTAGAACAGGCCATATCTCCCCTTTAACCCCACGAATGCTCTGACACATGGGATTCTTAGTGATAGTACTTTGTTGATACTTTTGCAGGAAAGGGGGCAATGCTTTTCTAAAGTGTGAGTTTAGAATAGGAAACACTTTTGTAGTTACTGAAATGCTTTGTATAACTTTTTTTTTTAAAAATCTCTTTTGTGAATATTCCCACATTTTCCCTGTTCCAGTTCAAACAGACCCAAATGTTGTTTCTATGACAAGGTTGAATGAATAATAGGGTTTTCTGATGTGGTTTCTCCAAAATCAAATTCCACAATTAGGACATGATGACAAGCAAGAATGAAAGTATTCAGAAGTACAGTATCCATTTCAGATTTACTCACTGATGAACAAAAGTCGTAGCAATACATACTTGATTCTACTGATCTCATCTGCATGCAGGTGCTTGTCAGTGATGCAGAAGATTCATTATGAATCACTTTTACAATAAAAGCTGTTAAACCATAAAGCCAAGCGCAAATAAAGATCTTTTCTGCCTGCAGGGTAAAAGACAACAATGCAAATTCTAAAATATGTCTTTGATGTTTAATGGTCTCTATTAGTGATGCATGTATAGATGAATTCCCCCTCAAAACCTATATTTCACTGAGACACAGCTTGTTAATTAAACATAACAAAACCAAAAATATCATAAAGATGCATTTTAATATATTGACAGACACTATTCACTGGAAAGGAATTCGGCAGGCAGGTATTCGGCTTTAGGGTTGGGCAGTCATAGCTATTTGCAGCATCTGGCTGAGTATCCTAATGGTACCTTATAACTGCAACTATGGGGGTCTTTACTACAGTGGCCTTTTAAGCTCACTGTTTCAATATGCATTATCCCCAGAGACCTTCAGTCTAAAAATGTTGGTGACATGACAAGGAAGTGATAAGCAGCAACGAGTGTCAATTCATCTGAAGAAACTGCATTATTGATACAATTTTATACACCAAATAAATCAATTAAAGGAAAAGGAAAGCTACCAAGGCAGTTTATTGCCAATAGATTACCCACAACAGTACACGCTAGAACCTAATTTTTATTCTTTAGAATGCTTTTCCATTCCATAAACAGCTGTAGACACTGTATCTGTTTGTTTAGGATAGCAGCTGGCATATTAGCTTGCTGTGACATTGCTTCCTGCCTGAGTCTCTCAATGCTCGCTCATAGCTCTGAACTCATATTGCAGCAGGGAGGGGAGGAGGGAGGGGGAGAGGAGCAAACTGAGCATGCTCAAGCCCAAGCCCTGGCAGTTTAAGCTAACAACAGGAAGTCTGATACAGAAGCCCATGTGCACACAATAGCAGGAAAGAAATGTGGTGTTTCTTTTAACAGTGGACTGAGAAGCATTACTTTGAGAGTTTACTAGTGTATTCATATAGACCTTTAGTTTTAACCTTTCCTTCTCTTTTAAAGAGTGTTTTTCCAACAATCATATTGTGTTCTCCTAGTATATAATATGCTCTTTTCAGTTTGTGTTTGCTTGATTGCAGGAATAATTTATAAACTACTGGTAGTTCTTTCTGATTGGTACAAATCTGAAAAATGTCCCCTGACAGTCAGGAAAGGTTTGATACATTTAAAAATACAGTGGGCTGTATGTAGGGTTGCCACCTGGTCAGTATTTTCCCGGCCTGGCCTGTAAAAATGATGGTTGATCCCAATGTAATTTTTTTCCAGAAAAAGGTGGCAACCCTAGCTGTAGGTAATCCACTAGAATTCCAATCAATTGCTAAATTAGCCCTTGTTTCTTTTAGACAGAGAAATAAAATTACAGTCCCAGTAGCCTTTACTGGTGACAACACCTGGAGCAAAAAATGGCAAAAAATGGTAGTTTCTGCTGAGATATAATTATTATTAGGTTGTATTATTAAAATGCCAGCATATTCAGCAGCTGGAACTATAACAAAAAACTGAGGCTGTATTTTAAGAAAAGCTGTAAAAATGGCAGACCAATGCCATTGTAGTTGTATTCCCATGTCATTATAAATGGTCACTTCCTGCCTCCAAATACAACTACTTTGGGATATCATTATATGTGATTAGGCAAGAAGGACTTTACAGTTGAATATATCCCTTAATAAAGCCTATCCCTTTTGTGGTAAATCTGCTGTCAAATGTTGTTAATCCTACTACAAGGTACATTTTCACAAGAGAATCATCAAAAACAGAGAAAGTGTAAAGGTAAAATAAACTGAACCACACAGAAGCTCATCTTTTATCTTTATCCTCAAATAACAATACAGCTGACCTTTGCACTTGAAATTGTTTAACAGCTTGACCGTAAAGTCTTAAACCCATTACTGCATGACTTGTAATCTACGTGTGGTTTAATGATAAAGGAAGCATTGCAGAAGCTGTTAAGCAAAGAGGATTACTCTAATCTAATAAAAACTAAAACCATTTCAGAAACATTACAGGGGTTCACTGGGCATATTAATATCCTTTTGATTGAGATATGAATACTATTAAATTCAAGACACCAGAAGTGGGTGGTGTTGCTGTGCAGCCAAAGGCTTTGTGAGTTTTGTAAATATTATACACATGCTATTTAAATAAACACAGGTAATACCTTTGCTGGTAGATGCAGTGCCACAAAGCAAATAATCAATAATAAAAGATGTAAACCAATGTCAAACAAAATTTTATTTCCAAATAAACAGATTTAATCTTACATTTTCTTAATATTTTCACATTATCTAAACAGTCCTAATTTTATGCAGCACTGTGCAGTAGATATGAATATCTATTTCAGCACCATAGATTACAAGGCAGATGGATAGTCCTGCAACTTCCATGTGGGATATACCACATATGTTAAAACATGGAAAACATTTTCCCATGCCAGTAATCCAGAACAACCAGTCATATTAAAATGAAAACAAACATTTCAATGGACAACCTTTGCCCAATTTAATATACACTCAGAAGACCAATCAGGTCCCCACATATAAAGAAATTGTATCTTAGAAGACATTGTTCTGACATCTTACATACACTGTACAGCTGCACCAATAAGCCCTTCTGTTAAACAACTTAATTGCTATTAGCCCAATTTCCCTTTAACAACAATGGAAAACAATAGAGGATTGATAGTGTGGAAGCTAAACTTCCTTATTCCTCCAACCCTTAATCAAAAGAGATATTAAGGTGGGAGATAGAAGTAGAATTACTTGTTAATCAAGTTTCCTATTACAGCTCTCAAAACAAAACACAAAAAGAGTTTTGTGGGGGAGAGAATAAGTCAGCCTTTGGCACTAAGATACTAACATATTAAAGATTGTTAACATCCACATTAATGAGAAGAGAATGCAAGACAAAGACACCCATATAGACTGCAAATCATTTATAATTTCAAAACCCTTCCAGTTCAAAGGCAATCTGGGAATCACCTTAGAAGTGGTGAAGCCTGAGGACAGCTACACACCCCTAGTGCTTATGTGCTTCTCTCCTGTACTTTGTTTATAGTGACAACACCAAGATCTTTGAGACAGGACTGAAACAGAATGGTGATTTCAAACATAGGGTAGGTTAAGATTATATTTCAACAGAATAACCTTAGCCCTTACATTGTGATTTGGGGGTTGTATCTTGGCAACTAAAGAGAATGTGATTGAACATAAAGTCCAAATTACTAAACATAGCCTTGAAAAAGTCTCACTTACAGTAAACTGTTGATGCAAAATCCCATGGTAACCCATATTTATAATTATGTAGAGATGAACACAACGTGTTACTACACTACCCTACCCATAAAGCATGCTGTATATTACATTTTTTTTCCTGCGAAGCAATTTTAAAGCATAGAAAACAAAAAACAAAACTTAGATAGTGATGACACACTGTTGAAATATCCCACAAGGGCTTAGAAGCTTCAGATGAGAATGCATTAGTAATGTATTGAGGTTACTGCTCATGCTAAGTAGCACTGGTCAAAGGTGCTCAAGCAGTCACGGGTCAAAATATTGTCTCTAGAGGCAACAGTGAAGTTCTGGTGCTCCCACCATGTCAATCAACAGTAGGAGCAGTAAGTCATAATATGATTTTTTTTTTGTTTGAATTTAAAAAAATTGTATAGTTTCCCTTTAAGGTTAGATTTGGAATTACTGTGAAATGCAATGCAGACTGCTTTGTTCTTTGCCTTTATGTATTATACATGCATGGCAGTCTCTGATCTTCACTCAGCCCAGCAGGAAATCCAGTTTATTCAGGAGTGCTGAGAACAGCTGGTGGGAGCAAATAATTTTTGTGTTTGTTTTGTTTCCAGTTACTATCCACAAATGCCTTCATACTTTTGCCAGTTGATTTTGAGTTCTGGTCAAATGCCTGATAAAAGAAAAATGATTCTCTTAGGAAATGGGCTACATATCGATACTGTGATAGTCGGTATAGACTGACCTTGCAGTAAAGCATACTGCTAAGAATGCATTTTCTATTGAAATAGTATTTATATTTGCTACTTAATATGCTACTTTTCCTACAACACATTTAAATACCCACATGCAGAGATTTAGGGGCAGATTTAAGAAGGGTCGAATATCGAGGGTTAATTAACCCTCGATATTCGACCAGGAACTAAAATCGTTCGACTTCGAATATCGAAGTCGAACGATTTAGCGCAAATCCTGCGATCGACCGATCGAAGGATTATTCGTTCGATCGAACGATTAAATCCTTCGAATCGAACGATTCGAAGGATTTTAATACAACGATCGAAGGAATATCCTTCGATCAAAAAATCACAGGCAAGCCTATGGGGACCTTCCCCATAGGCTAACATTGACTTCGGTAGCTTTTAGCTGCCGAAGTAGGGGGTCGAAGTTTTTCTTAAAGAGACAGTACTTCGACTATCGAATGGTCGAATAGTCGAACGATTTTTAGTTCGAATCGTTCGATTCGAAGTCGAAGTAGTAGTCGAAGGTCGAAGTAGCCCATTCGATGGTCGAAGTAGCCCAAAAAACACTTCGAAATTCGAAGTTTTTTTAATTCGAATCCTTCACTCGAGCTTAGTAAATCTGCCCCTTAGTGTCAGTATTGAAAATATGTACTATGCTGCCACCTATGCATGTATGCCAGGTTGAGGTGGGTTTTAACAAACCATCTTGTGATCCTGTTGGATCATAGATTATCTTTACTTTTTAAAAATGTTACCTGCTGATGCAATATGGGTGTATGGTGCCTCGGTTACTGAGGACTCCGTATTGTTCCAGTTGTCTAAGCTGTTGAATCAATGGATCATATACATTTATGGCCACTTGTATGGTAGGCTTCCATTCTACCCATTCCAAACAGATATTTGTGTGTATGCCCACCTTAAAAGTAAGGCAGTATAATATGAACTGCAGTCACAACGCAAGCCACACTATGACAAGGACCAGTTAACCACAAGTGACATCTGAGTACCTCAACAACTAGCTTGTCCTCTACCTGCCCTAAAAACCCACTGACCATTATACAGTCCAATAAGATGACACCACTACTGAACAGTCTCTGACTTTTATTTCTCATGCAAAGTGGAAAAGGGATGTAACCATTTTTGTTTTTGTTTTTTAGGACAGGCAATGCTGGAAATGCATTTAGCAGGCTAAATTTAACTATGTCTGATAAATTATCAGAATGCAAATCAAGCTGAAAATATCATATTCAATGTGTATCTTGGACAAACTTATAAGGATGGTACATTTAGAGTGGTGTTCCACTTTTTATGCTGACAGATATATATTGTCTCTGCCACGAGAAAAGGTAAAATAACCTAAATATAAAAACGCTTTCTAGCATCTGCATGTAGGATAATTGAGATTCCTAAACTGATTTAGCTGATCTCCCTGAATAAATGACTTGGCCCAGTTCCCTCATATGCTTGGCATCAGGGAGCCTGCTGTTTGACACGTGTGTCTTTTTGGCAAAACTATGCAAAGCCAGCATAGAGAAACAAAACGTGATATTGAAATTAATCACCCTGAAAATGTGCTTCAAAAAGAGAGCATGCATGTGTCTCAGCATCCTTACTTTAATATGGCAAGCATGGCTGGACACAGTTTTCCCCCTACTATTCCTACCATTATCATTCATTTTGCAGGTCCCTAAGCAATAGGGGGTTGGAACAGAATAATATATATATATATATATATATATATATATATATATATATATATATATATATATATATATATATATATATATATATATATATATATATATATATATATATATTGCATAGCAATATGCAATTTTGTACTTTCAAGTTTCCCATTGGGTGTCCTGGTGAACCCACTGCACAGAAATACAGATAATCAGCAACTCACTTGTTATGCTCCTCTACTGTCCGACTCATCAAAACCTCACTCATTACTTCTTCACATACTTGCATTCAAGACTTTTTAAGGGCTGCACCCCATCTCTAGAATTCCCTACAACATGCCAAAAGACTTTCTCCCAATTTCTCTGCCTTTAAACAATCTTCACTAAAGTTGCTTTTCCTGAGTTGTGCTCAATCCCACTACTCCTGTCTCGCTACTTCTTTCCCACTACTTCCGTCCCACTTGGTCTTGCAAACTGTGTGCAGTGGGGTAATTGATGATACTGCCACTCTCAAAGGTAGTGCCCACAGCAGTTTATGTAGATGCAGTAAACTTTCAATTAAAGAAGCCTGCACAGATGTCATTTTGACACAAAATGCCTGAAACAAGAACTTCAGAATACCACAGATTATCTGTGATCGAGTCCAATTCAGATCTAAATGCATGCACAACTGTGCTTATTTTAATGCATTGCTTGCAATTGCTTCAGGAGCATTGCCTACTGGAATTATGGGAAAAAAAATCTGAATTGTGTGTAAAAATCATGGTGACATACTTGTTGCAATTCTAAATTATATATATATATATATATATATATATATATATATATATATATATATATATATATATATATATTTATTTACCTTACCTTACTACCATGGTTTTTTTTAAATAACATGCCCATCCCTTGTCTTCTTGCTCTTATGAAAATACCATTTTTACATGTAAGTGTAACAAATAATCTTTTATAATAATTCTATTAGTATATTGCACTGACTTGTCACTATCCTTTTAGTGACAGAGCCCTGTTAGTTTAGGAACGTGATTTACACTGTACAGGTGGTGATTTACAGCAGCCATAAACCTTATTACACTTTGTTATTCTTACATTTTTATGACTTAGCTGGACAGCCCGAAGGCAATATGACAAAGGCAGATTACTTACAAAAATTCTAATCAGACTTAGTCCTTCAATATACACTTAAAACCCCATGACTTTGTTAGATAATAAAAAGTAAAGCATCATTTGTGTGTGTGTGTCATGTCTGGAGGAGAAGCACATTTCGAATGCATACTTTAAAAGATAAACAAAGGGATTTTGCTTTAAGACATACATACAGTGGCTGCTGACTTGGTTCTCTCTTGACAGTCCTAACAGCCTACTGGTCTTTGTACTGGTTCATAATAATATTCTCACAGATGGGTTTGACCGTTCGATATGTGATTTGGATAAAGAAAAATCTAAAGGGATGAGCATCTCAAAAGGCTACAGATTCAGTTCTGCATATGTTCCATGACCCCAATGTTTCCCAATGGCCGAAGACTGATTAGTCCCATAATTTTTCATGCTAGAACTGGCAAAGATCCAGATAAAGAATAATGTAAGTGAGGAAGTTTAGGTGCATATATAGATTAATATTGCTAAATAATGCACCTACATTTTTGCCTTTGTTAGGGTTTTGATTCTACCACTTCTGCTGGTGCCTCCAGTCTATCGCAGTTTTACGGCACCCAGGAGACCTACGTCCAACAGGAACTGTATGACCCCCATGCCAGAACCAAGCAGAAACAGATGAACTAAGGCAGCGGTTGTGGGAATAGGGAGATTTTTTAAAATTAAAATTGACAGCACTGCTTATTTTTTTAACTACCCAGAGTCAGCCAGTCACTTTAAATAAATAATACCCTTTTACAGAATCTCACTACAGTTTAGCCTTTGGTCCCCCTGCTTACAATTCGATTTTAATGTTGGTTAAAAAAAAAAAACTTGTTATTAAGAGCAAATACATTAGCAGATCAGATGCTCTTGAACAGTTATAAAAAAAACTGTAGCATACTTCTGCATTAATAAGCAAATACAACAGCAGAAGTTAAAGAGAAGCAGACTTGGAATCAAAGTACAGTTTAATGACCGATATTGTGAAAGATCAGAAGAAATGCCCTGCTAGCCAGAAAGATAAGATGAGGTGATTTCTACATACACTTCAATATACTTCAAAGGCAGTTAAAAAAATTGTTGACTTTCAACAATTTTTCTGTGATGATAATATCTTGAGATAGAACTATGGCACAGCCTGTAAAAAAGGCATTGTTTTGTGCGGCGCACATTATAAATCATGGAAATTCTCATTTTCATATGGCGGGAAAGGACAGGGCTCTATAAAACATTTTTTTTTTAAAAAACCAAGTATTGATGGAAAGGCAATTAGTAAACATTGATGATATGCTATCCCAATAACCCCGAAACAAGCTATGCATTTTTTTTCACATTGGCTTACATTAATATCACATATAAATGTATATTTGATGAGGTAATCTAGTTTTAAGATTAAATGTTCTGTTGAGAAGTCTTTTTATTTTTTTTTCAGATTTTCATTTTAAATTACATTCTTTCTTTGCTTATTTCCATTTAATAAGCATCTGATGCCCTACTTGTGTTGGTGGAAACATTAAACAGACAACAAAGCCCTACATAGTATAGATACATACTGTAAAAAACTTTGACAAGAGTCATATATTTATTTAATAAAACATTAAATAACAAGATTTTTAGGGAACCAAAAAAAGGTTTAAGTGGTATTGTATGGGATCCGTTATCCGGAAAAGCCTTATCCAGTAGGCTCTGAATTATGCAGAGAGAGAAGTACAATTTTCTGGAATGGCCGTCACAGTCCCCCGACTTGAATATCGAAAACTGAACTGGAGAGATTTTGTATAAATGGTCAAAAAGTATTAATGTAATATCTCTGTTGATGCATATTGCATATTTTCTGTTAATCTTATAAAATTTATGTCTTGGCTGAAATACTACTGTTTCCATAAGGCATGTTATATATTAAAAAGGCAGTTGCTACTTTGAAAGCTCAGGCAATGATAAACAAAACTTCAAAGATTTAAGAGGGTTCCCAAACTTTTTCATATGACTGTAAATATGCTTGTGTATGGCCACCTTTAACCAAGCAGAGGAAAAGAAACAGGGGGCATATATAAGATGTACATACAATTATCACTGTCCTTATAAGCACCAGATTGAGGTGAGTTACTGTATGCAGACACAGATTGAGAAAGAGTGACTCGAGTCCAGGACAGACTGGAGAGAGGAAGCGACAAAACAAAGCAAGAAAAAGGGAAAGGCCCCAGGGGCCAGGCAGAAAGAATAAAGTCATAGGGACTATTACCAAAGCAGCCCAAAGGAACACACAGGCAGAGTGGGGGAGGAGAGCTCTGCTTATTTTCTAGTCTTATCCATTATCATTAATGCACCCAGTCTTGCAAACATTTAGCCTTTTTCACGGTTGATTCATTTACTTTACTACTTTACAAAATAAAAACATATTTTAGACACAAAACCTCAAATGTCAAGTACATCCTACACCTTAGTAACAATATGTGAAGGTTGTTACCCATGGTATTACAGTTAAGTGGTAGAAATATTATTCGGTTATGCTTTTCAATGTATGTACTCTTCGAACTTCATAGCCAGATTTGGCTTCCTTCATAAAGATCGAATTGTGTGTTTTTACACTGACATGTTTACTCGTAACAAAAATGAGATATATGCTGGACTTGAACCAGTTATTAGTATTGTCAACCACACCACTGCATAATTGCCTCTGGCCAGACAATATATTTTTTATTAGAAGCCTTTCTCTTGAGACTAATCTCAAGAGCAGCCTGCAATTTAATACCACTGGAGGAGCCAACCTCCTGTTGCCATTTTCCGATAGCAAATGTAGTCTTTCTCTTGGACACTTACACTTCTTCAGCTATATATCTTTCAAATGGCTAGGCAAATCTACACAAATGTTTAAATGGCATAACCAAGACCATGCTAACAATCATAGCTATCTTTGACACCACTACCTAAAGAAAGGTAGCATTTACCCCATAAAGCAATGGCGGAAGCAGTTTTAAGGTGGCCATACACGGACCGATAAAAGCTGCCGACCAAGTCGGCAGCTTATTGGCCCGTGTATGGGGCCCCCCGACGGGCTTCCATGATTGAGATCTGTTAGTTGATGCGGTCCCGCGATCCAACCGGCCATTCCCATTCGTTAGGATATTTCCCACCTCAAGGTAGCAATTTAATTCAATTGTTATCTAAATTTTTATTGAAAAATTATGGTGTAGTATAATACTTTTTTCCTGAACTCCTGTTATCCCATAACGTTCTTCCAAACAAAACATGGTAGTTTGCCTTGATTATTAATTTATTTGTTTCAAAGTGGGATAATTGTTTTGTCCGTCCGCCGTCTGGAAGTGAATCTGTAAAGTTAACAGCAATATACATGTTTGTATGACTAGCTTGCTTCAAATACAAACATCTGTTTGATTACCACACTTCAGCAAATACACATCTGCTTGTCTTCCTTGTGCAAAAAACAAAACATTTGCACATTCCGAAGAGTTTTTCCAAAATATATAAACCTGTTTCTAAAGTTTGTATATAGAAAGATAATCACAGTAGAGAGAGCTCTGTTCCAGGAAACAACAGTGGTAAATCCTTTTTCATCTTAGGGAAATGATACGAATTAAACAGGAAAGACAGATCATGCGTGTGGGTGGGTGTATGCACACAAATATGCATCCTGAGTAAAGCAAAATGTTGGTTAACATTTTACACTATTTACTATATGGTTAAGCTATTTGTACAAGTCCCATTTGACTAATTCAACATATCAAAACAATGATGCAATGCTTTTTATATAGGGCATTAGTGGTACCCAAAACATGCATCACAAGAGGTGACTATACTTGTGTTGATCTTAGTGTGGACAGTGGACCAGAGGCTTAATGATTGGATATTGTCTATTGAGCACTGATGCGTTAATTCGCCGCTATGTGAATGGAAGTAACAGGGAGTGGTGGCCCTTCTCGCTATTAAGTATCATGCCCACACATTCATGTTCTGAATCGGCTGCCTGACCAAATCTGGATACTTTACATTTAGACACACACTGCTATTTCGGGAGATTAGTCGCCCATCGACAAATCGTCTCTTCTTTGGGCGACTAATCTCCACAAACTGCCTTTCCTCATGAGGCAATTTCGGGCAACTTCAGAAAATGAAGCGTTCCAAGTGCCATCCCGCCAGCGTTTTACATGTTAGCCTGCGGGAAGGCAGTTCGTGGAGATTAGTCGCCTGAAGAAAAAGTGATTTGTCGCTGGAAGACTTATCTCCCAAAATAGCAGCGTGTGTCTCTGCCATTAAAAGGTGTCAAAATTACAAAAATACTCTATTCATGTGCAAATCTGCAAGGAGCAGGACATTTATTGTAAATAAACCCAGTTTTTAATAATAATTTATAATAATAATTTTAATGAAGTAAAAAGTAAATTCCCTTTTGTCCTTTACTCTGCACCTGCCCCTTCCCCTGGCTTCTTGATGCCAGCTGTAATGGATTTGCTTATTCTCTATCCTCCTGACATTCCAGTCATAAAAAGCCTGGGAACAGTTTTGTCTGCTTACATTATAATTATCAAAGGAAGCTGCTAATTTCTCAGGTATGCACAGTAACCCTCAGCAATCACCGGAGCTCCAGATTGCCTAAAAGCCCCCAATTAGCTGGACGCATCCAGATTACAGAGTGCAGTGGCACATATAGAGCAGATAAGTATGATGAATCTGTTTAATTTTTTTCCCATGTGTTGTCACCATATTGCATGTCAATTCACAAAAGCTTTTATTGGAGTATTACAATCTACCCCACATCAACGCGTTTCGGTTCTCTCTGAACCGTCGACAGGACGGGTCAGAGAGAACCGAAGTGCGTTGATGTGGGGTAGATTGTAATACTCCAATAAAAGCTTTTTGTCACAATACCCGTGAGTGCTCTTAACCATTCTATATGCTTTTTCTTGAAGAAGCACCCGGGATATGACTAGTTAATGGTGAGTGCCGGTTCAACAATATATATATATATATATATATATATATATATATATATATATATATATATATATATATATATATATATATATATATATATATATATATAGAAAAACATTGGTTATCCGCACTCCACTGTATTCAGCAAGCAACCCAGGTGCTACTCAGAATCCGCATAATCAATATCTTCCAAAATAAATGAGTGCACACTGGGAACCTATCGGCAGTTTAGTTTAAAAACAACAGGCCTGTTTTTTAATTATTTAAATAAAATTATGTTTTTAAACTAAACTGCCAATAGGTTCCCAGTGTGCACTCATTTACTTTGGAAGATATATATATATATATATATATATTCTATAAAGCTATATAGTGATTTTCTGGAGTGAAGTATATATATATATATATATATATATATATATATATATATATATATATATATATATATATATATATATATATGTAAATTTAATTCTTTATGTGTCACTCTTACAATCAGTTGTTTGAGTTTCATTCTATGAAATAACTGAAAATGGAACAATTGTGACGTTTAAGGTAAACTTAGGAAATTAGTATTAGTAAGGAATGCACACCCAAATCTTAGTGTAAGTTATTTATACGTTTCCTGTATATGAATTGAGGGAAGTGCTCAGTATAGCACATGACTATACAAAGCACAAGAAAGCACTGAGGAAAAAAGCCTAATATACAATCAAATGATTCTATTGCCTGTGCCAAATGGCAACCTATAGCAATCCACTGCATGTTGGCTCATTTATAAACACTGGGCAAATTTGCACATGGGCAGTAACCCACAGCAACCAATAAGTCATTGTTTTTTTTCAGCTGGGTGCAGGTTTAACAATGAAGCAAAAATCTGATTGTTTTCCATAGGTTACTGCCCAGGTGCACATTTGCCAAGAGTTTAAAACCGAGCCCCAAAACTATCTCAGCTTGAATCACACTTAATACAGTACATTGCATGCATTTACTTTCAATATAACAGAATTGTTTCTTGATTTTAATCCAGGCATTATAAGTATCTTTTATTATATTTATAAATGACATGAAACTAGTGGTAGCTTAGGTTTGAAACAGGAAACAGTCAAAATAAACTAACCAACCAAACCATTAGAAAACAGACAAATGGTACTAAACAGTAGATGAAAAGATGTTTATACCTTAAAATTGTTTTGGTTTTGGTATTACTTTGAAGGGGACATTTACCACTTATTGTTTCTCAATAGAAGTGTCTGGTTCAGTCTATTAGGCCTGTGGCCAGTTTTTTGCATGAATTCCAATTATACACACAAACGGCACAATTCCTTCATGTTCTACAGGAACGAGGAAAATAACTTAAATCAGGTACATATCCTAATATATATATATATATATACATATAGTTGGTCCTTTTCATCCATCTCCGGTGACTTGAGGGACAGTAAAAAAATGGTTGTGTGCCAGGATTTCTAAGTGAAATTACACCTTATGAATATTAGTGATACTTCTGCACCTCTTCTTTAATAAAGAACATATTCTGCAGTGCAGAACATCTATGAGCTAGTGATTACGGTCACTGGGGTACCTAACAAATCGGCATCCCCCGTTGATTTTACCTTTAATACCCCTTTAAATATTATTCTAGCTTTAAAGAAAATGAAAGCAATCTAAATATCAGGGAGCATGCTTGAGAATAATTATACAGAATGGCAGTTATTTCACAAAGCTCTATTAAAGATATATTCAAAATACTCATTGGTGCTTTAGGATGTCAACTGCAATATGTTATCACACACTAGACTTAAATGCAGTGAATAATTGATTGCGTGGTCAATAGTTTGGCCGATTTATGTGACCTCTGCACATTGGATAGTTGGCACTTGGGCCATTTAGTAAATAATTTATCTCTCTACTGAAATATCACTACAGTTTCTACTTCAATGAAGAACTAGAGCACTGACATAGGTCTCCACATTAACATACTGCCCTCAGTTTCATTTTTAGTTTTGTTGAATGCTGCAACGTCTGTAAAAAATACCATTTAGTTGGTATGTAAAGAAATATAAATAAATATACCCCAAGAGTCTGATAAGAAGTTTTCCCTAAAAGAATTATCCATAGACATAGAACTTCCTGCAGAGAAAGCCTTTATGGCGACTGATCGTTGCTGTGGTTTATGGAAGAAGTCTGTTCTCTTTTGAAACTTGAAAAGGAAAGAACCTCAGGGATGTTTACAAGATTCTAGGGCAGTTCTATGTGTAATATAGCTTGTAAAATAGCTTTGAAAATCTATGCTAGAGAGATTTGGTAGCTCAGAGAGAGATTAGCAGGCAGCAGTCATATTTTTTGATATTTTGTTCTTTATCAATACCAGAAGATGCTGAATTCCTAAAGTATTTCATAAAAGACCTGCAATTAGAAAGGCTAGTTGGGGCAATACTTATATCATCCAGATGAAATATAACTTCAGCTGATTCAAAATTCCATACAAGAAATTCTTAATTATGATGCAAAATAATTTGATTTACCCCCAAACCGGCTGATCTGTGAGTTGTAAATTACTGTACATCTCTACAATGGGTCTGAAAGGTGACCGTATGGATTTGAAAAAAAGTGAATGAGAGTTTACCAAACCAAGTTATAGTATGCCCACTTAAAAATACATGAAAAGTGAAAATACTTACATAGCTTAACCACACAATACTAATAAAGAAGGCATAACCCAGACACAGGAGAAGCTTTGATTTAATCAATAAGAACAGACATACAGTCTTTGATGTTTTTCTATTCATAATTTATCACTGAAACTCTTATAAGCCACCAGGTGTCAAGTATAAACACACTGTTGATTATATATGCACAGTTATTTGCAAGGGAAATCTATTTTCATCTGACGTTAATGCAGAGTGAGTTTTGTTTCGTGAAAACAAGTTCTTCACATGCAAATCAAGCCTTATAATTTCTAAACATCAGTGAAGCTTCTTTATGCCTTGTCCAAACATTGCATTCTTGGCTGGTAGATGCACAGAGGATTTCAAGAGTGTAGAAAGCAACCCAATAAAGATTACTTGTGACAGCAAAAATGATGTCTTGTTTCTGAAACAACAATTTATTAGAGGAAAGTCCCTTTCTTTTTTAAACATATGAGCACTATGTTTATAGCATGTTGGTGTTTTCTGGTCTGTACTGAATGTTCTAGGAATAATAACTGTTATTATCACTGCTGCACACTGATGCATTTGAAGCATATCTCACCATCATCTGTCTCTATACATATACATCTGCCAGACTGCTCTGCTCATTATGTGGAAAATGAATATTTTATCAGAACAGCCACAATAGTGCCCTATATGCTAAGCAAACCAACAAGACACCAGACCCAAGTACAGGAAGTATTGGGTCAACACAAGGTGCTATATTTATAGAAAATCCGTAACTTCAAATTAAAATGTAATGTAAAAACAAAGACGCCCCACTTGAGTAACCATGTCTAAAAGATTTAGGGTCAAACATGTCAGAATAAAATGTATGCTTATTGTATGCTTGTTTGCATATTTGTATTTTTTTTATGCTATAGACCTCTATCCCACAGCAACTGGTCAGCAATTAGCTTTCACTTGTAGAATAGTTACAATAACAACAGAAAATAATTGATTGGTGGTTTGTAATTATTACAGGATTGATTCTGGCTAGGCCATAGAAGTACCAGCCAGATGGCAACCCTACCCCTACCCCTTCCTTTTCAACTCCAGAGTTGTTTTTCTCTACCCCCTTATTTTTCAAAAGAAAATTCTGTAGTATGATAGTTAAATTACCAAAGGTAGCAAAGGTTATGGCATAAGGTAAACACTCAAAGAGGAAGAACACACAAATTCAGCCTTTGATTAAAATAACCTTGCATTGCAACATGTTTTTGTTCATGATTTGTATAGAACAATACGTTAAAGCTCTTTAGATACTATCACCCCTCCAAGTTACAGCAGAGACATCAACCACTCAGAGGTGCTTTCTGGGTGGTACTCCCCAGGAATAACCCAACCACATCTAGTTAAGCACAACTAAACCCTGTTGCACCGCAACCATGACCAGTTATGACCCGTTAAGCCCCCAGTTGTGCCCTTCATTTGCCCAAACTAACTTCAGTTCTCAATACAGATGTGAGGCTTTCATGATCATCATCATCATTTATCATGATCATTTAAATAAGAAACGCAAATCTTATTTAATCACATTTTAACATATGTGTTCAGTTGTACATGAGGGACAGGCACATATTGCATTCCCTCTGCACTGAACAGAGTCACGTAACACCACTCACTTTGTGGATCCAATTTGCATAGCTTAATCCCCTACTTTGGGATGCACAGCAGCAATTTGATGGTGCCAAGCAGTGATTGATTCTATGTAAAATAGGATGAAAAATCCACTGATAATTATTCAAGGGTAAAGTAATCAATCTTCTAATGCTTTTGTACTTTGTATTACAGATTGAAAATTAAAAAAATTAAACATGAATCCAACAATTAAATGCCCTGAAAAGTGTGTAATTACTAAAAATTACCTCAGGATTAGCGTAAATGTCTTCAGCCTTGAAATGTGGGGGGAAACAACTCTTCAGCCAAAAAAAAATGTATTAGAATTACTTCATTGTATCTACTTTCCCTTAGAAAATTCCATATGCTACAGATGTCATTATACATTATGCATACACATTATACATATATATACATATTTGTGTGTGTACATTTTTAAACAACACTCTTCAGCCAAAAAAAATGTATTAGAATTACTTCATTGTATCTACTTTCCCTTAGAAAATTCCATATGCTACAGATGTCATTATACATTATGCATACACATTATACATATATATACATATTTGTGTACCTTTTTTCTAACAGTACCTTTTTTCTAACAAAGAATTGATTGCGTTTAAAACTGGTATAGTAATTTTCACATGCCTGTCAGCCAATGTAACAAAGATCTTTGTTCCCACCATGCTGTACCACGAGGGAATGAAATGGGGACACAAATGAAAGTTCCTAATAATAATTTAACTTGGAGTTTAAGTATACATACCACCACATATGATATGTTTGAGTTATACACCTTACATTTTCACTGCATTGTTTCATGTATAAACCCTAATAATAATAACCCTAATAATATTAATAATAAATGTGAACTGCTAGAGAACTGTCAATTTTCCTGTATGTAACCATAGTAAAATATCTGATGGCAAAAAAAGCTCTAAAAAGGTATCATTTTTTTTCTAAATCTCACTACATGACTTGAATTCTGTCAGTGCTGCAAATTTAACATTTATTTTTCCTAAATTACTTTTTAATTAATCACAAATTTCAGTGGTGGATGAAATTGCTGAGCTACCCTCTTGCATTCTCATTTGACTTAAGTAAAGCAGAGTCTTATTCAGCTGCAGTGAATACTAACAAATAAGATTTTTTTTTAGTATTCAGCCTACCCTTTTTGCAGTTGAATGAGACTGCAAGTGGGTAGCTCAGCAATTTCACCCACCACTGAAACTTGTGATTAATTATATTTAAATTGCTAAAGAAGTAGCACACTGATTTTTTTTCTAAAAATACCATATTTAAATTCAGATTACCTTCACAATTAAACATATAAAATGTAAAGATTACTACAGTGTTCTAAAATTACCTGTTTAAAAAAAAATATTGATGGAATTACTGCAGTACATTTTAAGCAATCACAAATTGTTATAAGGATTACCAATAAACCATCTTCGGCTACATCTAAAGTGCAGGTCAAGCGCCATTTCTGCACATAGTCCAAAAAAACCAGGAGCACCTTGGTTACATAGGTAGACTGTGAAATTGCATTGATCTAGTTAATATATCCCACTGGTTACAACACTACAGTTCAGCTTTGGCCTACCTATACCTCAGTTTGATCTAACATCTCTCTCCTAAGCCATACAAACACACAAACCAACTAGCATACTGACTTGACTGAAATGACCTATTTCTATGAAATACTGGAGTTTATGTGAAAGGCTAAAGGTAGCCACAAAATAAATTATTTTACAGGAATTTGTTGCAAAATTGTTGCACTAAGTCTATGATTATGTTGTACCACTAATGGGTGTAAAGTTAGCTAAACTGTCTATTTCACACTTCTACCTTTGTCCTTTTGTTCTATCAGTGAACACTATTGATAAAATTGCACATTTAACAAACATTTATGTAAAAATCTAACTAAATATGGAATTTCCAAAGTTTAAGCACCAATGGAATTATCTTTTCCAGACAGCCAGGAGATCAAATTGTCATACAGCAGTATGAAGGAAAAGCTAGTATTTCTAAAGCACAAACATATTCCACTGTGCAGTACAAATGACCATTGACCTTACATGAACATGTCACTTTCCCATTTGTGTGCATTGCTGTGGCATTAGGAGGACACCAAATACCTTTTCCAAGTGATACATGAAAAAGCCTGCAATTGCTAATATTAGAAGCCTTAAGTGGCTGAACAGTTGCATAAGACACAATGCTGCAACAGAGGCAAAATATTGAGTGTAGATGCATTCAGGAAGGGGTGATCCATAAATACTTTGTAAGGCCCCGTCAGCCAACAGCCACCAGATGGCTTGGTAATAGAGGCAATCGTAAGTGCAACATGTCCGTGTGTGCGCAAGAACATATTTCATTGGCAGAAGGGGCTGACTACAACACACAGCACATGACATCTCTTTATAAAGTTGTCTGTATGAATGTACCTCTTTGTGTGCCATATGGATTAGCTTGCAACATCTGTAATGCTTGCCATTAATTTCCGAACAACCAGCAATAATTTACTGGTCTAGAATATGAAAACACACCACCTGACTGGGGCACAGTGACTTCATATAATATTTTTTCTCCTTGTGGTTTTGGATTGGTTCAAAAGGTTCACAGTTTCAGCTATTTTTAAAATATTTTTCATGTCATATAACAATGAGATCACATGTAAAACATGACATAATACAAATGTGAAATATACAATTTAGCTTCCTGGTACATCTCCTCCCTACAAATGAGACAATTTAAGATCATCTTGTGACATTCTTAACTCAGAGAAAAGCACTTTATCACTGGGTGGTCTAGTCTGCCTGAGGATGTCAGACTAAAAAAGACAGAGCAGATACTAAGCTAAAACTAGGGTTTTATTATAAGCCGTAAAAACTGTCTATAACTACATTAATTCCTTCAAATATGTGCATGGTTATGCTCAAAAAGGTGTTCTGCTCAGGATCAAGATTGCTATCTCCAGTGTGAAGCAAGAGCAAAAAGAATCTTATACACAAGTTGGGCTGACAAGATGGGAGATTTGGTACCAAGTAGTGCTCAATTAATCTTGCTTTAAAAAGCTTGCCTTAAATGAAAATACCTGCTAGAAAAACATTTTTTTTGTTTCTAGCCTTGCAGCTGCATCTTTACCAAGAATGCCAACCAAATTACATAAATGCATCTTGTCTGTGTAATGGACTGAAAGTGACAGTAAATCAATAAATAATTCCTATTTAAAAATGGCTGAATTGTGATTTGAGCCTTTACCTTGACTCCTTCCCTGCTGTATCTCCTGCAGAGCTGTCTTTCATTCCAGAAATAAAAAAAAAGTCTGAAAATTCTCAACCTGGAAAAGCTTTTCCAGTGCATCCAATGCTGACATCTCCACTCAGCATAAAAAGCTGACAACTACGTGCATGATTCCTGACAAGATTTTTTTATGACTCATATCCCCTCGCGAGAAGAGGAATACATGAAAGAAAAGGATTCTTGCATTTGTCAGGATTTTCCATGGGGTATAAGAAAGGAAATGTTTTTAAAAAAGGCATGGTTAAGTGACGGGTACTTTCTACAGCAAAATAAAATTCACCCCACTGCATATAGAGAAAAAAATCCCACTTTTTTGTAGTTAATAGAATTATAGGCATTAACACCATGAGCTATATATACAGTATATAGAATTTATCTATATCATTGCTCCTAATTTATTTCAGTGCTTTTGATTGCTTGTATGTTTTTTTCCAAAACATTTCAGGGGCCCACTGGCCAATGCTTGACAAAGAGGCATGCCCCGAAACGTTGCACTTCCGGTAATAAAATTTTGCAAGGTTTTCACCTGCATTCACATCTTGTGTGCCAGTGTGCCTTTTCTCAGTCAATGGTTGAAAACCCCTGATCCATGCTACTGACTTTCTTATGAAAAGGCCCTGTAGACATAAGCATTTAGAATGCACACATCTATACATTTTAATCTTTCAGCCTTCCACACTGTCAGATTAATGTGCCTAAAAAAAAAAGATAATAACTTTGTGTTTATAGCAGTAACAATTGGAGTGTGCAGTTTAGGCCATTTATAATTTTACTTCTAATGTATGCAGTTTATCACAGCCTATAAAGTAATTTTGTAGAGGTAAATGATTAGCTGCAATTTGAGAAAGGTTCAATGTTTACTCTATGGCTGTTTGGCTGTTTGGCTGTTTATTTGTCTGCTAAACCTATCAATCTCTGCACCTAAAACCAATAGCAGGATGGAGAAACTGAGAGACACCTGGGCTGGAGAGTTACTACTTGAGTCTTGGAAAGAGACATTTTTAGCTTTTGTATGTCACAGACACAAACAGAATGTGGGCGTCTTACCAAAGATCCATAAAACAAGATAATAAGTGTCTTTGGGAAAAGAAAAAGAAGTGCAGTTACTGAATTTCTCATGCATGGCATCAGAGCACATACTTTACTTTAAAAAAAACTAAAAAAAAAACTGCTATGTACACAGATTACTGCATATATACATGGTTAGCACATTCACAGATATCTGTACAGAACATACAAATTGGATAGTATCTATATTTGTTTTGTCATTCTTGGTTGTTAAGGCAAATGCAGAACCAAGTTGTCAGGTGAGAAATGGAACTAAAAATAAAGGTTCTATCTCTATTCTGTATGTCAGGCCTACTTAATGCCTTAATATTTCCACACCCACCTGGCTCACAAGCTTCAGTAATTGTTGCACCCATACACATTATGGACAAAATGTCATGAAAAATGTCATGAAAAGACTGGGGAAATGGGTACTTGGATACATTCATGGCATATGTCCCGCAGTTGGGGAACACCTATTTATCCGTGATTTTGGAGGTGATTAAAATTAGTACAGAGCCAATAAACTGCAGCAATATTTATAGCAGACCAACTGGTGATCTCCATCCATCAGTAATTCCTTACTTATATTAGCACAATCAGACACTTTGCTGCCAAACCAGTGACCAGGATCAACCAGGTGACACACAGATTAAAAAGAACACATAATTATTTATAATAGATCAAGGTATTTGTACACAGAATATTTATCTATCCATTTTAAGCAATTGTCTTGAAAGAGAGAATTTTTTTTTTTTGTAAAAACATATTGTGCATTAGTCTAAACTCTTCCAAGGGTTTGTGACAGCAAAGTAATCATTCTGCAATATTTTAGTGCACTGTTTGTTGACAGAAAGAGTTGGTTGTCATTTTCTTTAGTCTAGTGCTTGGAAGAAATGCCATTTTATTTCCCCAGTTTCTGTCTTTGTTCTAATGGCTTTCTAGTAGAAGGCCACTCTCTCTCTCTCTCTCTCTCTCTGGCCTTGTCGGGGAATGCCATCATTTATCTTGGTTTATATAAGACACTTGGGTCTTTTCCTTCTCCACTAAATGTTTGTTTGTAGATCTTTGTCTCAATGAAGCCATTAGCGAAGACAAAAGAGTCACTGCTACTTTAAGGCCATTGAGGTTACCAGTTTAAGAGGTCAAAGAAGATAAATATATTCCCGAAATATTTTGGACAAGGAACGGGCAAACATAGAAAGGCATAATCAAATAACTTCCAAATTGTAAGATTAAAAGTAATGCAACAGTGATACCTGAAAAGATATAGATAAGAAAAATACAAATAGGAAGAAAGAATATACGAAGAGTGTATCATAAAACAGCTACAGAAAGCTTCAGTTACAATAATAAAATATTGAAACCACATGATAAAGGCAAGAGCAATAAAAAAGTCAGCTACTTTTTCTTCACCACAGACAGCAATAGATAGAGTCTGTGAAAATTGTATCTCTAACTGAAATATGTACATGAAAATAGGACCTAGGATACATTCAAACAGATATACTATGCGATACTATATCTAGTAAAGGATATAAGTAAAATATAAAACTAAACTGGATGTATTTTCCAATTATAACTTTTTATATATTTTAAACTGTTTAAAAATGATTCCACATAATCTATCACAAATGTAATAACAGGGAACAGTTGACAAAAAAAAAAACAAGTGGATATGGAAATGTAGAATTGTCTTTAGAATAGATCATCAACCCATTCTTAAAATAATTTGTTGGTTATATTTTTATGTGAATATTTATAGTTTTTCCATAGTAAACCTGAACATCTTTATTTTAATTTAATCAGAGTTATTGCTTTCATTTTTTGTAGTGTTTTCCCAAAGGCTGAAACCTCATTCAATAGATTTTGCTAAGCGCCCAGAGGTCACAAGCAGTCAAAAGGCAGGGCGAGCACAATAGAAATCTCTGACACCAGACACCGTCTATCAGACTGAAGATAGATAGATAGATATAAAACAGTTATATTTCTTGTTTCCTTTTTCAAAGCAAAATAATGCAAGGCGGTATATAATGCTGCTAACTTAGATATGGGTAAAAAAAAAAAACCCAAAAAGAATAACAATTATTTACTGCAACAATTGTTGGTATGATATATGCATCTGCTGGCCAGATACATATGGTACATCATTCCAACCTAAAACTTAATCATTACATAGCTGATGGCCCCACCTAAGCTATATGGCACATAAAGTTGTTTCTGGAATTTTGCCTTGGTATCTTTTACTAGGGACATGTCAAGATTAAATACTAGAATTTTCTCAAAATGCCTCAAAAAGCTAATACCCAAATTTGAAGCAATAGTCACTTCTCTCAGAGATAATATCAACACCAGAATGTTTTCTATGTGTTATTAGCTCATTAAACAACATTGATCTGTTGACGAGCCAAAAGAATAAAGCCTAAAACTGCCCATATGCTAATCTATTTGAGTGATTGGTCCACGGATCATCTGGTTAGATGAGTGTAATCCTGACATCGAAGGGTGACGAAACATTGTGGAGTAAAAACTGACGTGCCCCCTGGGTATCTCAAAATTTACCTTCAAATACCATGTAGGGACCTGTTATCCAGAAAGCTCGAGACCTGGGGTTTTCCAGATAATGGATCTTTCCGTAATTTGGATCTTCATATCTTAAGTCTACTAGAAAATCATGCAACCCAATAGGCTGGTTTTGCCTTTAATAAGGATTCATTATATCTTAGTTTGGTTCAAGTACAAGGTATTGTTTTATTATTATTACAGAGAAAAAGGAAATCATTTTTAAAAATTTCGATTGATTGGATAAAATGGAGTCTATGGGAGACAAGCTTTCTGGAATTCGGAACTTTCTTTATAACGGGTTTCCGGATAACAGATCCCATACCTGTACTGTAAGTATCCCAATAAATCTATTACTGTGGCAGATTTGTGTTTCATCAACTATACTATCCTTATGCCACTTTATAAAAGGGTGGTAGTACCCTCTCAGTACAAACATAATAACTAATCAAGCTCTATAGCACAAACCTTATATTGTTTACATAAATGAATTCTCCTGTAGAAACTTGTGGGGAAATTCACTAAAGGGTAAATTTTCACCTCGGTAAAGGGTTCGCCACACTTCGTCAGACGTTAATTCGCAGCTCATTTACGTCTTCTGTTACGATTTTGTGGAGTAACATTCGTTCGCCTGAGCGATAATGCGCCTGGCGAAAGGGCGTGAAAACTTTGCTCTTTAGTAAATGTGCCCCTTGGTTCTTTGCACTAGATTGCTGGTAATCTGGTATAGTTTTCACTTGAATTTTTTCCTCCAATGATCCAGCCAGTGAAGAAGGGTAGATCAAATGTGGGTATACTATAAAGCATACAGTGCCTAGGCTGGTATGTGAAACCCCACAGCTATTAATTTAAATTAACTAATAGCTTTGGAAATTACATTGAATACTCTAGTAAACAAGGTTAGTGACCGGAAAAAAATGAGTAATTAAACATGTAAATGTTAGCTGCATTCTCTTAGCCATTAAACATTAACAGCCTCTAAGAGGTTTCAGACAGGAAGCAAACACTCAGAGTTTCCACCAAAGTACAGGTAAGCCCAAGTGTAATGCTTTGTGTTGCTGCTTTTAGTGGCGACTTAATGAGTGACACCATCTGCAGGCTATTTTACAGCTCTCACAACGTGCACTGACAAACAAGAGTGCATTGTGCTTGTAAGCCTTGGCAGGAGAATGGTATACAACCAGCACGAAAGCCCTGAGGGGACTCATGCCCCTGACATGCAACTGGATCAAGCACACATTTAAATTCACACTGGGACCGACCAAAGCCACATCAAGAAAATAAAAAGCAAATGAGGACATCTAATTGATGTATTTGAGAAGAAGTATGGGCTAGTAAAAATGCTAAACGTCTTAGTTATTTTAACTAATGGCATATTTTATAGGTAATGCTTAACCACTTTTGGAAATATGATATAAAAACAGCAGAACACTGAGGCTTGCACATTATGAAAAGTTCTATCTTAAACAATCTTGAATAAGCATAGTATGCCTTGCATTGACTTCCTTCTTATAAGTGCTTGGCAAACCATTCCCACTCTGTATTTTTTCACTTTATTTGTGAGAACAATCTAAAGGACCAACTACTTTGCTCTCTTTTATATTCATTCATCTCTAATATGACTGGGTCACGTGTCTAGGGCCAGAGACACTGATGTAAAATTATCATTAAACACCAGCCTTCATCCTCACTATTTAAGTCACACAGAATAGAATGTCTCAGTAAATAAATATTTACCCCGACCTTTATTATTGTGGTGGAGTGGTGAGTGCCGATGTGTGCTGAATATATATATAGAACTCATGTATGGGGCAGAAAGTACAGCAGCTCTACATGGCAGTAAAATTAATAATACTGCCATTTTTTTTATCTTTGTGCTCTTGACCCTGTTATATTCCCAGTGGGTTGAATTTTTACATGTGCACTGGACACTGTCCCTAGACAGGATTATATTAGCAGGTCTATTTAGACAACCACTGATAATATACAAGCATGTCAAAAACGTTGGGGTTTATTCAACCCTTGTACAGAGCACCTATATACTGAAAATTAAAATTGAAATGTTAGTGTCATTCACCAGTGACACTATCCTGTTGCTGGGAAAATAAATCCTTTCAGGTTAGAGTTATAGAAGCTTAAAGTTTGATACAGGTTTCTGTACTTTGGCAGCACAATTAACATGCATGTACAAAGGAATTAAAAGAACAGTAAATACTAGAAAACCTACGTGCTACTTCCAGGGATGCATTTCGACTGGCGGACTCTCCAAGGTAATTTCTTGCAACGCAAATATATACCCCTTCATCAGGTTTACTCCGCCGGCCATGAACAATTCGTAGAAAGAAGAGTGAGCCGCTGGGTAACAGCATACGATGTGACCGAGGATCGTCTTTGTCTGTCTCAACCCTTTCCCCATCCTTGTACCACTCAATAATAGGTGTTGGTCGTCCTTCTGCTTTACAGTTCAAAGTTGCTGGTTCCCCCTTTGAGACAATGTGATCAGAAGGATGCTCAACTATTCGAGGTGGAAAATCTTCCAGTCGGGGTCTAGAACCTACAAGAGATAATTATAAAAAACGTTTAATATTACAATACAGTTGGTCACTTATTTTTTTAGCTCTAGTTCCCAGAGCAGCTTTTTATTAATTAAAAAAATTATTTATGTATACTCCCACACAAGTACTGTATGTCTATAGAAGACGGCACAGGCATTGGTACATTTTCACCCATATAATCATAATCATGCTGCCAGGCTCTAGCTTATTACTGTTGGGGAAGACAATTGTTTCATACATGCTGCATGGCCTTAAATGATCTACAAGTCTACAAGAAACAATCGTAGAATTCCCATGCAGGAAGCATTACCCTCAAAAAGCTAGTCTACTGAACCCGTACACCCCATGGAGTATTACTCTAGAAGTGGGAAGTCAACAACATCTTTTGATATTTGTTCAGAACCATTGTGTGCCAAAGGAAGCAACAACACAAATAGCTAATGAGCATGGATTTTCACTATTGATATCTCTGCTAGACTCACAATAACATTCATAATCCAAACAGCCTACTACTCTCGCCCCATCTCGAAGACCTAGGCAATTGTAAGATATGGAATCTGGGAAGCAAAGCTACTACCAAAGTGAAACGTTGCAAAACAGGTCTGGAGACTTGTTATATCCCTGACAAACTCTGCTGTCTGACTGATTCTATTACACATAAATGGAGTACTTATTGTAAGGAAAGGGATTCATACAAAGCATTGTAAAGACACAAATGCAAGACAAGAGTAGTTCTCTATAGCATACAAATAGGTTCAGAATTCAGGAAACTGATGCGCCTACTTCAAAGAGAAAGTTATGGAAACTTACTAATTACACAGCAGCATCCAAACAATTGCATCTCAAAACCAGCCAAGTGATTTATTGTGTTGTTGAGATAACATTCCTTTGATCCTTTCCCCCCTAGACGTCTACAGTATGAATCAAGATGGTTGCATCCAGACAGGAACACTATCACCTTTTTACATTTTAAATAAATGGCTATGAAACATACTTTTAAGTATCTTTTTAGTTTCTGTCTATTTTTATTTTGGTCACTTGTTATGGTGGATGACATTTTTATTAGCACTGGATTTTCTGAGCAGCCCAGTCAACTTACTTATTATGACTTACAAAACCTGTTTTTAAACACTGGGAAAAATCTGGATTTTGCATGAGAACATTCAGACAGCAATGGTCAGTGTTACCTGGAAAATCTCTTTATTTGTAATGCTGCTGGATATTACTGCTTTAACATGACTGAATAATTTAGATAAGAGAACTACAGAACCTGAATTACCTTTCTATTCCCCTAGGCCCATCTTCTACCCTGCCCCAAAGTACTACACCCCTATCATATCTTTGCTATACTCCTGTATCCCTTGGCAACATAGGCCTTACCCAGGCCTAAAAATTCCTAAGGCAGGCAGTTGTAATCTGTAATATGATTTACTAATTATTGCAGTATACAATGCATACCTCCCAACATTTTGGAAATAGAAAGAGGAACAAAAAGATTTGCCGCAATTAGTCAAAAGACAATTTTGATCATGCCCATTCTGTAGCAACACCCCCTAATACCATGTTCATTTTACAAAATTTGGCAGGGTATGGAAGTTTGAAGGTGGTTTTTATGTGTTATAACAGTTTTGCTAATGAAGGTGAATTGCCCTTTAAGGTTTAAGGTTGAGCTGTCAAAATCGGGATTGTCCCTCGAAAAACGGCCCAATTGGGAGGTATGTACAATGCAAACCATGTGTTGCTTAATGTTTGCTAAAAAAACAACAACAAAACAATGCTACCACTCCATATAGGTAAAAAAGCTTCTTTCACGTTAATACATTGCCAATTTGTGATTTTATTTGCATTATATACGTATAATAATACACACCTAAAATACCTGTGACATTCTGTTCATTCCCCCTTATACAAATATAATTTAAATAAAACGTGAATAAAATGTATAGTTTACGAATTCTAATAAGAGTACATTTGTCTCACTTGACTAATCAAAATATTGAGAAAAAGTGTAATTGGTTTTCAAACACTACTATGTGTCCAAATTATTATTTTTATAAAACAATGTTTTATAATAATTTCCAAATCATATTTCAGCACCTTAGACAGAGCTCACAGCACAGTAATAATCAGCAGGGGAATGTCATCTGGTAACTCTATTAATAGATGATAGATGTGTTTAAAATGTAAGAAGATATTTCACTGAATCACTAGCTTCAGTGAAAAACGAAAAAGACCAATATTCTGGCTATTACAATGTCCATTAACAACTTGTCATTGTGGGTTTTTTCATGCTAATAATAAAAAAATATTGGGGTAGATTCCCAAATTCTAGGTATGCACTCACAAACAAATCACTAGACTAACAGAGCAGTACCTACATTAGTAATAGTGACTACACAATACAGACTATGGGTTACTCCTGAATACCAGCTCCAAATCAAATGAGAATCTTCAATTCATTTTATCTCTGCTGTTTTTGTGAAACACAAAGATAAGTATCATGTACCCCATGCCCAAGTTCAGATCCTTCCTCTAGAATTAGATAATAGCTTTGAAGCTCCCAGGTTCCTCTCACAGAAATTTCAATCTAAAAACTGACTCAGTAAAATCTAAAACCTATTTGGCAGCCAAGACTTTCTGACCCTAATTCAAAGACTAGTAGGGTGATGCCTTATGATCCTGACCACTCAGATATATTGTGAAACGGAAATCATATACTTTGTTCAGTGATGCACATAACAATTACAAGAAATGTTATTTCCTTTTGCTTTCCATACTATGTGGAACAGATCCATCCAATATCCAATGAATAAAATCTCAAACAAATGTCATTGCTATATTTTAATATATACCCTGTCATTGTATCTATTTTAGTTAAGTTGACTTTACTTACTTGTACATACATAAACACATATCCCTCACACTCAAAATCTTTACTCTCAATGTACAGTATACATCTTAAAATACAACAAGATCTAAATTTGAGTAGTAAACATCTATATCCTGCTTGCAACACTGCTTTAATAAGTCTGTTAGCTCTGGCCTCTTAGGTACTTTGATTGCAATCTTTTTTTTGTGTGTGTGATGAAACATCACAGATATGTGGATCAATTACCAATATTTTGAGGAAGAATGTCCACAACTAGGGCACACCCATGCAAAATACCTACCATCTGTGATGTTGGACCATAAGTCCCCAATATGTTAATTGCACTATACTGATAATGATTTTACCCTAGTTTTGTTCAATATAATATGGCCTGTGCATTAGATGCTCTTGAATGCTATTCTGTCTAGCTATTTGAATAATGGGGAAGCAAAACAAAATGGTGAAATGGTGTCTGCATGCAGCTGTCAGGGTATTTTAATGGACCACTAACTGAAAATTCACTAGAATAAACTGTTTTAAACATGTTGCGCATCTGCTCTTTAATTTTTTGCCTGTGAATCTTTAAAACCATCCAACTATTTAAGTAAAATTACTGGGTGTGTGAATAGGATTATTTTTAGTATTTGCCACGTTTTCATATATAAGGCATCATACATTTCAGAAAAGCTTTCCAAACACAATTTACTTGTATGGGCAAATTTTACAAATAGCAATATCAAGAATTCTAAATAGACATGTGTATGCCATGTATGCCAAAGATATGAGCATTTTTTTTGACAAAAAAGTGGTGGCAGAAATATATTTCTATTTCAGCTTCCTTGACCAACGCAGATGTAATATATATGTATGTCGTATTAGAAGCAAACCAAATTAAGGATGAGACTGGCTCACAGAGCCGAGATACTAATATATTGAAGAACGGACATGTTTGATCAATGTGACAGTACTCTGTAACTTTAGGGAATTCATCTTGCAACCCAGTGCCTCTGGCACCATGGATAGGAGTATAAATTCTATGAGCAGGGAATAGTCTGAAGCAGAACATTCTTTTAAGCTCAGCCAAAAGGCACAATATATGAATTAAAGTGCTTTATTAGGATGAAATTACAAGAGACTTCATAACATGCCCTGTACGCACAAGAGCAAGTTTATAGAACATATAAAGTGAAAACTAGAAGCGTCATTTACAGCCTGACATTGTTTCAACGAGAATATTCTCAGACCACTAGCTGTGATGGGAAAATGAGCCCTATAAGAATTGCTCATACTCAACGGAAATAGGAAACAGAGGAAGCCCTAAATTAGTAACCCTGCAGAGACAGTGAAAACAAAGCTAAGGTTCCCAAACGATACAAGGCCTTTTTCATATTGCTAAGATTCACACATCTTTGTCTGTTCTTCACTTTGTGTGCATGTCACCAACACACTCCCATATAAGACACTTTGTGCAGTTTTACTTTTCTAACAATTATCTCATAAATGCTGAGGTGCAGCGAGGGGACAAAAGGTAAAATCAAGCTATGAATGCAAATTAACATTTAACCTGACATATTTCACTGACTTTACACAGCAGTCTGCCTGCAACAAACCTCCTCAGCTGTCCATATGTAATCTAATAACAGCTCCTCAATGCCCTCCACACTCTATTTACCACCCTCTGAGTCAGATGTCAGACAGAGATATCCATCTGGCAATACTGAGAAAATAAATGAGCAAATTTTGTTTTAAACTTATGAACGCCCCAACAAAGTCAGTTCTGTTCAGTTTTAGCAGTTGGTGGATGGATAACTTAGTAATAGAGAACTCCAAATTCCATGCTGATAAGACAAATCATTCACAGGTCTCTACATAAATATTAAAATTCCGGCACCAAATCCCTCAAGAATTCACAGGCCTTTATCACCAAGTTAGTGGTGTGAAGAGCTTCAGATCACTCCTGAACCTTTTCCATTCAACACAAGATGTTGTCGAAAATGCCTATCCCTGAGGACGGAGGATTCTGGCTGCTGAATGGACTCTTGACCTGAACTCTGAGCCATGGGTGGGCAAGCCTTTCTCAGAGGAGCCACTTCACAAATTTCATCAAGTTGTCATGAACTACACATTTCTACTCCACACATGATAGTCCTCTAGTATATATTTACTATTATATAAACAGCCCAATCCTGTTGATGATACAGCAAACAATGATATTTCATATGAAATGTAATAAATAATTAGAAATAAGGCATTGAAGGCAAGACAAATGAGGTCATTGTGTAGCATCATATCAAAAAGGACTTTTGGACACACAATTGTAGGAAAAATGAATCAGTTTAATTGTTGTGAAAACAAATTAAAAAAATATATATCAACAATCAACATCAAGGCACAGAACAAGAGCTGACAAACTGGAATTCTTTATACCATCACAGAAGACCCCTTTAATTGAAAAGCTGACATTAGCAAGGTCCCACCATAATTCACTATACATTCTTCTGTATAGCTGTACTACTGTTTAGGCACTATTCTAATCTAATGTAGCTCCAGCAAAATGTCAAAGTGCTTTAAAGAATAACTTACAATAATAAAAACAATAATATATATATATATACCACTAACTACAAACAGCTTTAACTTACAGCATTTTTAAAAGGCTCTGCTAAAGCCGTGCCAACTTTTAGGAATATAACCATAAGTCATTTTGTTGACGGAAGGAATTAATTCATCTTTCCACAAGGAAAAAAAATTACATAAACAGATCTTAAAATGCAATTAAGACAACCCCATTCATCACAACAACTCCTGACATATTTCAAACTATAATTAATGTCACACACAGATCATTTTATTATTAGGTTACTAGCAAATAATCCAAGCTCACAGCCCATGAAATGCCGAGTGTGACAGCTGCTGCTGTAAAAACACGGCTTTGGTGGCATTGTTTGGTAGAAAATAGCTCCAGCTCTTCACCAGCAAAATTCTTTGAGGTCTTTATTCATGTTAAGAATATAAAAAGAATGCTAAATTCGCAACATATTCTTTGTAATAAGTAAAAATTAAAATATAGCTTCAACATAAACTTTTAATCCGACTTCTCTATTTATCCATCCATTCATCCCCCAGTATATCAGTGTGCCTATCTACCTGACACCAGATGTTGCATTCTCCATTGTAAAACTTCTGGACCCCCATACCCTTTTTGGTTTACACAGAATCCTGGCTGTTAAATTTCATCTGAATGTCCCTCAAAAATGGAACAATAGAAAGGCTTAGTCCATCCCAGTCATTGCTTTAGGCCCCATACTAAAAAAATAATAATGTTTTCGAGACATCCATTTACATACCTCCCAACATTTTGGTAGTAAAAAGAGGGACAAATTTTTTTTCAGCACATATTGCAGCGAAATGTTTTGACCACGCCCCTTTCTGTGGCCACACCCCCTAATTACCATGTTCATTTTACAAAATTTGGCAGCTTATTAAAGTTTGAAAATATTTCTCCTTATCAAAACTGTTTTTTTGTGCCTCAAAATTGTTACAAAGTATCTTATTTGCACCTGTTAGTTGTTCTGTGCTCTCTGCTAAAAGCCAATTAAGTTAGAAGCGTTGTTTCTTTTTCTGGCTGTTCAGAGAAAATGCTGAGAAAATATGGACTTTCCAGTACAAATGAGGGACTGCAGGTTGAGCTGTCAAAAGAGGGACTGTCACCCCGAAAAAGGGACAATTGGGAGGTGTGCATTTAAAGTTTAGGGTTAGCTAGGGAAGCTGGTAGCCTTAGTTCTCATCAGCTATAGGGCCACAAGTTTAATGTACTATACATAATCTAGATTGTAATGGCTCTACAGCTTGATCACTGATATTACACTGAATCAGCTCATGCATCCAACCCAACATATTTACTACTATATTTGTGGTACATCTTTGTAAGAGAGATTTTGGAAATAATAAATTCTGTCCCCAAGATATTAGTATAATTTCTGCTTCTGTGTTTTGTGTATGAGCATCCACCAATTCCCTATATTTCCAAGGTATGATTTATTTATACAGCAGCATAATATTCTTCACTGGTTTTAGAAAGCAAGCAACAAAGTGATGATTGCTGACTGAACCCATAGGAGGTAAGGTCACTGCCTGTGAACTTAAACAAGGTATAAAACCTTTTCACACAGCGGCTTGTGCCTTTTATGTTCAGTATGCCTTCTATTCTATGCACATCTCATTTATCGTCGCTATACACATGTAATGTTATTCTTCATATAAAAGAAAATCCATCACTGTGGATCAATATATACCCACATATAGGCATTAAACATTATATTACCCAAATACAGACATTAAAGTCAGAACACATATCAATTTGAACCTCTCTAAATTCTGAACAGCATTCTAAGGGGAATTCTTGTGTATCTTTTTTGCATATGAAGTCGTGCTCTCTTTATGTTGTTTCGAGCCACAAAGCAGCTGAGCGGCAAGCAACAATTTGCATTGCTGTAAAAGAAACCCCGGGGTGGTGGGCAGAACACAAGAATGGAAATCATGAAGTCCAATTAGACAAAAGAGGATTGTGGAAGTTACCTGCCTGACTTAGCAGCAGTTAAAAACAGGATGCCTAATTGAGCGCTTCAATAATCCAGCTATTTTACTTAGAGGCTTTGAAAGAATATATAAAATATGGAAATGTGCCATAGGCATGATAATCCTCTGGCTTTTAAACCAGAATGTAATTATGTAAAATGCATAAATAAATACACACTATGTTCCTATAATTTTTTCCCCAAAAGCAAATAAAACCATAAAACTAAGAGGCATCATATATTTTATTTGAAATATGCTTTTGTTTAAAATATAAACAACTTGAATCTCTATCAGTTTTGCCCAGGGGAATCAAGGCATTGCATCGTATTACTCAAAAAGGCAGCACAGCTAATCAATGTACTACTATAATGAATCTAAAATTCAATCACAAGGTCAGAGCCCATATGCCTATAACAGGCAAATAAACAGAAGAAGCCTTTTCTATGTCTCAGAGGGAACAGAAGGAAGGATTTGGGGGTATCTTCATTTCCATTTAGAATTTTCATTTCTATGTAAATATTTATTTTTCACCTTCGGGTAGCAGAGACAATTAAAATAAATGTAATGGTTCAGAGATAATGCCACAAGGCTCTCAAATAAGCACAAATCACTAATTGCTAATATTCCATTTGTGGATTCTCCCATATAACCTGTTAGCAAGTAATACTACTGAAGACTAGTTTGATCTGTGTATGGTCTATGCAGCAACTGGAGTCCCCAATGTGAATAGATTACATGTTTTTCAAATACCCCAAAACACAGTTTTTTCATAGTAATGTATATAGCACAATATTGTTCCACCTCAATGGTGCCTTAGAAATTTATTGCCAATACATCCTTTTGTTTCTCTCTGTTTCTTAGTTTAAGCAGTGTCTTATACCTGCGGTAAAATGTATGAGGCCTGGGGCATATGATTGACCTCAGGCATGTAAAGCCTGTGGCCCTCTAGGTGTTGCTGAACTGCAACTCTCAATCCTCCTCCGAAGGCTGCTAGTACGTGGCAGGAAGGACATCCTAGAGTTACATTAAATGTATCCTTTCAGGCCCTAACCTTACAACAATGCCCAAGGCCTTTTTAACTCTAACTGTTGCCCTGCACTTGTGAATTGCAGTAAAAAAAACAGTAAAATAGGCAAAAACAAAGGCCCAAAGGCCCAAGCATTTTTCCCACAGCGACAAAAACAAGGGATTACAACTCAAAATATCACCTCTTTTGTACATTTTTAAGTCACCTGTCCTGGCAACTTTACAAGTTTCAAATCAGCAAAATCCGATGGCACACAGGACTACAGGAATTCTTGATGCTTGACAAAGGGGATTTGTATTCCCCGAAACGTTGCATTTGCAATCCGTTTTATAATAAAAATTTGGAAGAATTCATGTAGTCCTGTATGCCATCGGATTTTGCTGATTTGTATCCTGTTGTGAGGTGACCGAGCCTCTACCTTTGTGCACCAGGAGTCTCTTATCTTCTACAGGGTGTGCGTGGTCCTGCACTGCTTTGAACTTTACAAGTTTCTCATATGCACTGTTTTTACATTTAGCAGTGATTCTTCTATGGTATTGTAATGGCTTTGTTTTTAAAACACCTATTAACATTGACTCTTTCATATGGATCCTAAAGTGTAGGTCTTGCTTGTTAACAATTACGTTTCACAAGCCACTAAGCATTCAACTAGATGTTCCCTTCTCTAAAATAGTTCAGATTTTAATGTACAAAAGAGAATTAGAAATGCTACAATCACACAGTAATACAACATATAATTAAAAGCCAAGCAAAAAATAGAAAACCTAGTGGGAGGTCAAAACAACATTTAGTTGAACATGAAAATACATTTATAATACAGTATCTTCTAGTGAGTCATACAAAATAAGAGTCCCCAAAGACCATTTTTCTTTTTTCGCATACCACGAGTTTGGTAATTAGCTGACCCTCATTGTTGTTCTGCCATGTAAATTTCAATTTGTTTGGCACTTGTGCATTCACTGTCCTAGTGCCTTTTTCACATTCTGATCCTGCCTCCAACAGTTGCTATAGATCTCTTCTTAAAAGAACACCTTAAGCAGCTAATCTGTCTTGATCCCACTCTCAAAAGAAAAGGCAAGTCCTTACAATAATGGCTTTTTTGCCATTTTCTTCTAAAACACTAACTCAACTTTTGAGAATCTACTGGAGAGGGCCTGGGAATTCAGTTGCAAATGTCCATGCAGATTAGAGTGGAAGAGGGTGTTTTTTGTGAACTACAACATTCTTTTTGAAATACAATGGAAAGACAAAGCAAAATACCTACATAACACTGGAGAAAATTGCCCAAACCAGCATGTCCATGTAATTGTTTTCTTTCCTCCCTTCTTTTTAAGATCTTATTGTTTGAAAGGCAATATACTATGGTGGGTGCAGAATTATCCAGTCCATACCAAAGAGGTTGTTTAGACAATGCACAGCCACAAAATGATTAATGATCAACGGGATTTATATCTTCCTCTCAAAATTCTCTACCGTCAAGCATTCTTGACCTCAGAAAATAATCATTTTCTATAAAACATAGCAGGACTAAAAAGTGTCACTGTGATTTAAATCCTGTGAAAAGAGACATCTCTTCTTTAAAAGTTTGAGTTTTTCAATTCAGAATTCTAACTGAGTAAAGAAGGGTGACCAGTGTGCCCCTATCTTTGCTTTGTGTGAAAACCACTCCTCTTTTTGATATACAGACTTAATAGAAGCATATGGCACACCCAGACATCCCCATTTAACTCACTGAGATGGTGTGTGATGTATATTGTGTGCACCAGATGCAACAATAATGTATTTTACAACCATATCAAATTCAAACTCCATATATCAAACATATTATTAGGGCCTCTTCATGTGTTTGCAATAAATCAGGTAGGATTTACAAAGTGCCGCTTGGGAATTTGTGGCAGCAAAAAGTGAATTACTGATTCCTCTTGCAACAATCGGATCTCCGCTACTAGGTAGGTTAAAGGTAAGTAGCATTTATGGAATCTTTATATAATTTGCTATTCATCAGTTATACTTGTGGTATAAATGAAATGTCTCCACTGACTATTGACATTTTCAAGTCATTAACTTAAAGTAGAACTCTTGAATAAAACAACTGTGTATTATGATATATAAAAGACAAACATGCAGCTACATACGGATATAGTATAATAACTGCATATTTCATATGTCACAATACTTTTCAACTGTATTTAATAACATTGTAGAACTGTTGTTGAAATTGGGTTCAGTAATGTTACAAACTTACTTCTAGACTCTGACTTCTTATATGTGTGCATTTATGTGTCTGGATGTATAGGTCAAGGGCAAAACACACTGAAGGGTAAGGCATTATACAAAGGAAAAATTTATGAGGCCTTAAGGGCTGTCTTGTAGAATAACAGCACACATGGAGATTGATACCTTAAATTTAAAGGGATACTGTCATTTTTTCAAAATGAATCAGTTAATAGTGCTGCTCCAGCAGAATTCTGCACTGAAATTCATTTCACAAAATGAATTATATTCAATTTTGAAATCTGACAAGGGGCTAGACATATTGTTAATTTCCCAGCTGCCCCAAGTCATGTGACTTGTGCTCAATCACTCTTTACTGCTGTACTGCAAGTTGGAGTGATATCACCCCCTCTCTTCCCCCCCCCCAGCAGCCAAACAAAAGAACAATGGGAAGGTAACCAGATAACAGCTCCCTAGCACAAGATAACAGCTGCCTGGCAGATCTAAGAACAGCACTCAATAGTAAAAACCCATGTCCCACTGAGACACATTCAGTTACATTGAGAAGGAAAAACAGCAGCCTGCCAGAAAGCATTTCTCTCCTAAAGTGCAGGCACAAGTCACATGACCAGGGGCAGCTGGGAAATTGACAAATGTCTAGCCCCATGTCAGATTTCAAAATTGAATATTAAAAAAATCTGTTTGCTCTTTTGAGAAATGGATTTCAGTGCTTAATTAACTGATTCATTTTGAAAAAAAAATTTTTTTCCCATGACAGTATCCCTTTAACATACACTAAGTAATACGGTTGTCATTTTTAGTCAGATGTGAACAAACTTGTGGGTCATTGGTCTGTGTGTAAGTCTCCTCATAAGAGTTTTTAAATCACTTTAACATTATTGCATCATATATCACAATGGGAAACTTGCATGGCCAAAGATCATTGCTGATGCATAAGGATAGCTGGAACAACAATAGGTTTAGTATGAAAAACTTTGATTTTACAGATGTCAACTTACAAGGTAGAGATTTGTGATTTCTATAAAAGCGCAACTTTACACTTTAGTTTTTGTAAGTGTAATACATTTTTAATTTATATGTTGTGGTTCGAAGGAAGCCAGGGAGAAGGAGAATAGTGTTCATATTTAACTTAGTCACACTTTGTCAAAAGACTGGCAGATTGATCAGTTACGGTGGATTCCAGTCAAATATTTAGCAGCTTTAAGTTAACATGATACTAATGTTATACTAAAACAGGAAATCCCCTGCTCTTGATGTCATGGCCAGAGTGAGTGGTGACTGAACACAAGCAGTTGCAGGTCTGTAAAAAAAGAGAGACACAGACATTCCAGGCCTTATATTTATTCCTTTGCTCTATTGTGTCTCATGTCAGTCTGCCGGTCTAATATAGGAAACTAGGGAAGTGGGCAGTAAACATGTAAAATCCAGAGTTTACTATTTGCTGTGTTATGTAAACAGCATGTGTTTTTTAATTCAGAAAATAAGGTAACGAGCAGGGTAGTTCTGTTTATCTTTAGGTGGTATTACATGGTAGCAAATATTTTGAAACTGATCCCTTGGTTCCTTATATCCTTTTCAGAAATGCCATAGTAGTATGGTTAGGGGTGGCCAGCGAACACCTGTGACTGCAAGTCTGTATTTCCCATTACTAGAATTTGCTGTAGCTGTCTCTATTTTGGTAATAAACACTGACCCAGGGGAGGGTAAAGGATGAGAGCGTGTTTTAGCGTATACACTTTTCTTTCCATTTTAACAATTTCAGGATTTTGCTCAGCACTAAAACTGGAACTGGGTTGTTCTTTATTTTTTTTTAATTTGTCCACTTGATTTCTTTAAATTATGCAGTACAACAAACACATCAGCAATTCATCACTGATACCTTTCAAATCTGTATTCTGGGCTTAGATCAAAAAAGTGAACCTATAGGTCTCCTTAGGCCTATGTCACACAAAGCTTGCACTCAAGCTGAAGTTGTGACTGTCATTGATACTACATGACAGGGCTGATTTACCAAAATACAAATTTATCTAATTATTTTCTGAAAACAAAGTTGATCTAACTCCCTTCCATGAATTGAACTATAAATAACAGTTCTCCAAACAATCAGACTGACAAAAAGTCACTAAAAAAATCAAACGTCAATTCGTATAAAACGATTGCCACTCCAACTCGAACAAAAACCTGGACTTTTTCGGTTTATCCAGAGCAAATCACAATGTCAAGAAATAACTTTAGGGACATCTGCCATTGACTACTACATGATCTTGACAGGTTTGAGATGGCGTATTTTCAGAATTTGGATTTTTAGCAAGTTTGGGGTATGATAAATCTCTAAAATATCAGGGTTTTTTGTTCCATGATAAATTTGAGTTGTACCCCTTAAAACCTTTACCAGAAAAAATTGAGGTTTAATAAATGGGCCCCAAAGCATAGCCAGCACTGAGGGGAACATTTACTATGGGTCGAATATCGAGGGTTAAATAACCCTGGATATTCAACCATTGAAGTTAAATCCTTCGACTTCAAATATTGAAGTCTAAGGATTTACCGCAATTCGCTAGATCGAAGGAAAAATCGTTCGATCGAAGGATTTTAATCCATCGATCGAACGATTTTCCTTCAATCAGAAATTGCTAGGAAAGCCTATGCTAACATTGGTGCTCGGTAGGTTTTAGGTGGCGAAGTAGGTGGTCAAAGTTTTTTTTAAAGAGACAGTACTTCGACTACCGAATGGTCGAATAGTAGAACGATTTTTAGTTCGAATCGTTCGATTCGAAGTCATAGTCGAAGGTCGAAGTAGCCAATTTGATGGTCGTAGTAGCCAAAAAAATACTTCGAAATTTGAAGTATTTTTCATTCTAATCCTTCACTCGAGCTAAGTAAATGTGCCCCTTACTGTGACTATGACCTAATTCACAGAAACAGCACTACTGACTAGTCCTTATTAACATATGACTTGCCAGACGAGGAGCACTTTCCAAATGTTAGTAAATGCCCTGCCTAACTTATGCCAAACCAATATGTGTATTCAAGTGACCAGGCTCTCTTTATGCAGGACATGTGGTGAAGGGCTCAGTTGTTTCTTATGTACCACTGCAAACAGCCTGCATTAAAATGAATGTCTGGTCACCTAATGTATAAGCAATGAGGAAAAATCAATGCTTGTGGGGCATACTGTTTGACTTCTTGAGCCCAGATGTTAAGGACATTTCCATAAACCATTTTATTTGGCTGCTGGAATAGTTTCCTTAATCCTGTGTCAGGTTTGATTTTTCTTTTCTTTTGCAGAAGTCAGGTCACAAAGAAAATGTATTTGTATTCTCAAGTCACCTTGTCAAGATTTATTCTTTTCTGAAAGAACTAATTTTTCCTCCCCCCTTCAAATCATCTAATAGTCACCTTGAGCATCTTCCTTTGACCTCGTTAAGTAAATGCCCGCTGTCTCTTTTCTTATTCTAATTACCTGAAGGACCACTGACTTCAGCACTGCATGTTATTACTCTGTTATTGAAGCCATAACAACATAGATTAGTATTGGACACTAGATAGCAATTATTGCTGAATTATCAACATAGTACCCAGCAATATCCAGAAATAAATTAAAGAAAGCTCTGTGCAAATCTGCTTACAAAAGAAACTGTTTTCAGCAAAAAAAAGCCAATGCTACAACCCTCTTTTCCTTTTTTTCATCTGTTACTCAAGGTGCTTATGCATAGTGAGGTGTTGTACTGCTCTTACCAAATGCACTTCTGAAGAATAATTTTATTCATGGCAACTATTAATTTAAAGGAAAGGCTGGCCACCTTACATTTAGCTAGATGTGGATGTTTTATTCAAGCAATAAATGTAATTGTCCCATTACCTTCTTAATGATATTCAAGCTAAACACAGTTTATCTCAGGACTTCCAGTTTACAAATTTTATCTTAAGATGCCAAGATATGACATGCTTTCCTGAGTAAAGGTAACTAGTGATTTGATTATATTGGCCCACTTGTTCTTTACTATAACTAAACATAATACAGTACATGACTTGCTAAGACTTGATGTTGCATGGCCATGTATTAGAAGTTGAGGTTTTAAAGTCAACTGGAAAAAATATTTCATAGCATAGTAACCCACAACAACCACTATCATTACTTTCACTGAGCAGTAATAGCAGAATTGCTGAAATGCTTTCAGGACAGGGAGCATGGTTCTGCATAACTCCCTAATGCATGATAGTTATAAAGACAATCTTTATGCAATCACTTGAATATCATGAATGGAAAAAATCTTTTCAAAGGTTCTTTATTGCCTATTTGAGAAAACATTTTTTTAGTATGTGTATGCTGTTTGTTTCCATCAGCTGTTTATAGTTATTACTCATAACACATACTGAATATCTGTCCATAGACTTTTATTTTGAGTACTATTTATTGTATTTTTTCACTAGTGGTCATAGGTCCTTAATGGCACAATGCCATAATGTCATTAGTGCTGCAGAAAAAAACAACAGCATTATAAACACAGAGGACATAGTTATATATACAGTATGCTACTATTTGTAGGCACAGACCTATTACATGTTGAGTATCAAGAGTAATCTGTGAATGGGAAAGCTCATAGGATTTTGTGGTGCTGTAAAACACAGCGTTATTTTAGGATGCATACAGTTTCTTAGAGACGTTACATTCCAGACTCGTTATGGTTGTATTTACTACTGCCCCTAAACTGCAGGATTTATTTGCTACTTAGCAACCCACTACAGAAATATGCCCTGCAGCCATATACATGTGCTTTTTTTAACATATGCATGTTTTCCCCAACATCCATGACTGGAAAGGCAGAGAATTACAGGCCATCCCTGTTCACCTGCTCTCTTGATTGTACTGTGGAGGAAGGGCCAACACCATATGTGAAATGTTTTTACAGGCCCATCCCAGCTGTCGTACTGCTCCATGGACTTGCCATCTTTTCTAGTGCATTCAGAGGGGTTGACTGATGTCAAAGAAGAGGACAAACATACAATCCTATAGGTGCTAGACTAGACGACCATGTAGTAAAGCTGCTGACAAGATGTTATTAGTATTGTCTAGAATTTTACAGAGGATACATCAGTAACATCAGATCCTGTCCCAGTGAAGATTCCAATCTAAGGTCCATAACACATGTGTACTATGGTCAATATTATCAGGAGGAACTTATGGAGTGTGGAAGTCAATACACTCACCTTATAATCTGTGCTATAATATTTCAGACTGCTTTGATGAACTGCACTCAAGGTGCAAAGAAAAGAAGTTCATGTATACAAGAAATCCTTTGTGTTAACACATGCCTTGATGAGATGTCCTGCCTAAATAGAACTACTTGCACTTAATGAATAATATGCTCTTGCAGTTTCTGGTACCCCGCACCTCAGCTCACTAGTAATAACAAAATTTGCACCCATATTCACTAATTAGTGGAAACCTGCTATTATGCAGGGAGGCTGGGGAAACAATGCACTGTGGATATATAACGTGACAATTTGCACACGTTCTAGCAATTTGCACTTGCGTTTGTAAACAATCACTAGAATGTTAATATGATCTCCACACCTGCTAACATTCTAAAATATGTGTATATCTCCATAGTCACTATTACAATTGTGGTAGCAAATGTACTTATTTAGAACAGATTCTAAATAAAAACCAGCATTTTACTAGATAATGCATTCTATGCGAGCAATAATATAAGTTTATTTTGAGACAAAGACAACACAAAGACATTTTGACACAGGAAGTGCCTGAGAATCAAACTGTCGAGTGTTTTCCTTTATCACAAAACTGTTAAAGAATAAGAGAAGGCTTGAAGGAAGTGAATGGACATTTAATTATACAAACATGTTATATTATAACACATTTTTACAGCAGGGGGTGAGAGGATATTGCTGTTTACTAAATTAGTAGTTCTCCAATGCTAGTCCTCAGGACAGTGCATTAGAATACTTTTAATTGATGCTTATGACACTATCATTCTTTTAGTACAGCCTTCTATATCTCCCCCCCCCCCACAGCACTCCTGAATAATCTAGTTCCCTTACAAGCAGTACAGGAATGTGTCAAGTCAAGAACATTTGATAATGGACCTTGTTTACCATGAGAAGCAATACCTATAGCCTGTAACGCCTATGGCCTTGTCTAGCAAAAACATTACTATATTAAGTTATATTAAAGAGAATGCTCTTTAAAGTAGAAAACAATAAGTACTGTAGCATAATACACTGTTTGTGTTACTGATGTGGCCCCTTAAATTCAAATTGGGACAATCCAATTTCCGGCCCCTGCAGACCCATCAGGATAGGACAACATCCAGGGCCAGCATGTTTTGATACTGAGAGGATCTGAGACAGGTATGTCAAGAAAAATGGGCTTCAGGTAATGGAAGAAAGCACAATTTGGAAAGAGAGCAAATAGCACCAGCAGTGGTCTAACTTCTAACATACAATGACACAATAGCAAAAGAATGTGTCAGTATCACTGCAAGGGCCCATCCCCACAGGTGTTCTGAAGTGCACCCTGGCAGTCTGCCACATGTTTAAAAGCACTGCAAAATGCTGTTGCAGAACATATTAAACAACAAAGCAGCTGTTGGTGGGCTGCTTGCACCAAGGGATGATCTAAATCCACTATTTTAGGATTCAGACAAATCCTTTGTGAAAGATTCAGCCAGAGCCGGGCCAACCCAGCCAGGCGCCCTAAGCAACCTGTCGGGCCATGGCGCCGGCTCAGTACTGCGCATGCGTGAAACTTGCGTCCAGCGAACATGTGCGAAACTTGCCTCCAGCGCGCATGCGCAGAAGCGCATTTACGCGAGAGATGACACCGACCGTCGGGGAGAGACGGGACCGGACACGGGGTAGGCGACAGAGCAGGTACGTGCCTGGCGCCCCCCCAGCTTTGCGCTCTAGGCACGTGCCTACTCTGCCTACCCCTAGTTCCGGCCCTGGATTCAGCCAAATACCGAACTGAATCAGAACCCTAATTTGCATTTGTTAATTAGGGAAACGAGGGGGGGCATGAAAACTGTGCACAGCATGCATGGTTAAAAATTGTTTGACTACCTTGTCTGTGTGATGAAGAGTCACATGATTTTTTGTATTCGGTTCAGCCAGGCATTTGGATTTGGCCAAATCCTGCTGAAAAAGGCCAAATCTTGGCAGACTGAATCCTGGATTCAGTGCATTCCTACTTGCACCAGAAGCAAAAATTCTATAATCTTAAAGATGTCCCTTAGGATGGATTCTCCAGAGGGAAAGTTTTAAAAGAGTTCTGCAAATCTAAACAGCTTATGACAATGTATATCAATTCAGGTCAAATCAAATTGGAGATTAGCAGTGGCGACTAGATATTTACTGGGCCCCAAAGCGATTCATTTTTCAGGTTCCCAAAATGTCTAGTAGTTGACCTGTTTTACCAATATTTCTTCAAATTGCATACCTCATTGGGCCCCCCCTGCAGCCACAGAGTCTGCTTTCTCTATAGTTACACAGTATGTCCCTGCAGATTAGTGTAATATTTTGCATATAACCAGTTTCCATGATTCAAACCAAATGAACCAGTTCACTCATTGCACCATACTGTCAAGTGCAGCATACGTAAATGGCCATTAGGCTAGCTATAGTATATAGTATCTAACCAAGGCCTAACGCGTTTCATGTCTACCAGGGACACTTAACCAGCCTATGACTAAGTGTCCCTGGTAGACACGAAACACGTCAGGCCTTGGTTCTTAGTTATAGAGAATAAAATGTAAGCTTTTTAACCTTTTACAATCTGACTCTGATCTTACTACTGTGTGGGTCCAGGCTTGTGCCAGCCTCCTTTTATGTCTCCTTATGATATACTGTAGTACTATGAAAAGCTATGATTGGGTGGCGTACAGTCAGTCTATCATGACTTCTCACTGCCCCAAGCCCGGTATGAAAGGGAACTATACATTCCTGGCAAAAGTATTAGTGCATGTTGATACCATTCCTATATCAGACAGAAACTTGTTTGCATCACTTTTTATTATAGCATTCAAACTTGACTAACTCCTTTCTGTAAAAGCTATAATAAACAGTATTCTTGGCACATTAGACAAAGAACTGATTATGCATGAATCTATTTTACGTTGTCACTTGAGCTTTGACCTAACGTTTAACAAAAATGAGATGTTCTGAAACAAAGTTCCCAGCTCAGTTACTCCAGTCAGTGATCTTGAAGCCACAATGTGGTTTGTGCTCTGAATAGCACAGAGAAGATCTCCCTGAAGCCATTATTTCTCACCAGACTAACTAGTAGGAATTACTAATGGGGATCAATGTCTATGCCAATTAGGTTGCTAGTTTGGGCACTTAATGGAAAATTTATTAAGGTAAAAGCGATTAATTCTATACATATTCATGAAGGAAATATGGGCAGTATCCCCAATGGACAGAATCAGTATGCCAATAAAGGAAATCTGTGCTGATAACATGGGACACGTCACCCAAGAAAACATGTTTAACTGAATTCTTAAATTAAACACCGGACCTAATTTGCAAATCTTGAATTATTATTATATTAGGATAAACCTGGTCAATTGTGAAAAGACTGCCTCTTGGATACTGCAGAATTTTACCAGACAATAAAAAAAAAAAAACATTTGAAAGGGTTATGCTGGCAAATTAGAACACTGTGTAATATATTTAATGAAATGTAATGAAGACATATGGCACTAAACGTGCCAATGTTTCTGCTAACGTATGTTATAGTGCATTAGCTAAATGACAAAATGAAGGCTAAAAGTGTCTGATTAGCATACGGTTAAGAGAACTGGGTAATTTAATTCATACTTGAAACCTGTTTTGCAAGTAACTGCTCATTCCTAAATCTATGGGGTACGAGTTGCTACCCTTTGTGGAACCGAAATGGTTAACACCGTTCCTGAAAGAGAAAACCTTTATTTGTTGTTACTTTCCAGAACTTGATTCTTTAACACACTCTCATAGCACCCAACTGACTTTGTAGAAACTTAAAACCGTTGCTTTTGTCACTAAGAGAAAAAAAAATCTGTCAAGGTGTCAAAGTCTATAGAAGGCTATAAAACATTATGTGGCTTGAATTACTAAAGAATTTCAACTTCAGGGCCATAAAACACAGATTGAATGCTCCATAAGCCCCTCAGGGGAGAAGCTCCTAATGTATGACCCCTGCAACCAATTACATACAGGTCCCTCCACTTTAGGGCAACTTCAGTGTCTCCACAATGCCTCTGACCAATTCTCCAGGCTGTCATATACAGTTCAAAGAAAAAGATCCACAGACAAACAATGTTTCTGGGGAATATTCTGCATTGCTGATCAAATGGTTCAGGCTCTGTTCCGCCCGTCTGTACAACCCAATAAAAAGGTCAGTCCCGGAGTGTGCCATGAAACTGTAACATAAACAAGTTGCACGGAGTGCTATCTGATTTGGAATTTCTTTACACTATTGCCTATAAAAGTAGACCTTTGAATGAATTTGACTCAAATGAATACAATTTCTCTTGATCTGCCTGATGGTGAGTAGGGGATATCAAATAACTGTGGAATTTCACGGTTCACAGATCTGTATTGTTAATTCTGTCCCTTTTAACATTGAGGCTGATACAAAGCCTTTATATCCTGGCATTTAACTCTGTATGGGCCACAGCAGCTTCACAAGCACCACTATATATAGAGAGAGAGAGAGAGAGAGAGAGAGAGAGAGCTTGATATGCACAGGCAGGCAACACTGAGTACGTACTGACAGTTAACCTCTTGAAGGCCAGAAGGTTCTTCAATCTCCCCAACACAAGTCTTATTAAGTGCAGAACAAAGTGATCTTGATGGACAACATTTGACCAATAAGAAAATTCTGGGGCATCCTAAAACTCTAGGACAAAGTTATTGCACACTGTCATTCAATTACACAGCAAGCTGCCATTAGCACATTAGCATATTGCCCAGTAGCTTGCAATGAGAATAACATCTATGACCTAAGATAATGCAGTCACTACAGAAGTGTCATATAAAGAGTAGATCTTAAGCTGTAAGTTCACGGAAACAATCCTACTGTCTCCTTCTGTAACGCTTATTTATTAATGAACTAAATGTAATAAATAAATATAAATAAATAATGATGATTGAAAAAAAAACATTAGGTATCTGTGCTAAGCAAAGGAGCCCTGCCTCTTCAACCAGCTCAGCTCCCCAGGCAACTAACTGCCTTCCAAGCAAGGAAAAGAGGGTAGTGAGTTTGCCTGTCCATTCATTGAGCGAACCTACACATGACTTGATGCCCAGGGGGGGCTGCTAGTACACAGTATTCTCAGAATATCTCTCACACACAAACGGGTTCAAGTGCCATAAGTATACCTAAACAGTGTACAGATATATCCATAAACAGTCTAAAGACATATACACATCCAGTGTACAGAGATATCAGTCTAAAGAAATATACGCAACCAGTTTAAATAAATATCCACAAATTTCAGTCTACAGAAATATACACAACCAGTCTAAACAGGGGTACTTAGCCAATGAGGCAAGTTGAGGATGTCGCCTCAGGCGGCAGCACCCCACTAGGTACCAGGGGCAGCAAAAATGCTGCTCCTGGTACTTTAAGAGCGAATTTCCGGGGGAGGGGGGGGGCAGCAGCAACTGCTGCGGATGGGCCAGGATCGCCCGAGTCTAAAGAAACATCCACAACCAGTGTACAGAAATATCCACAACTTATGTATAGAAATATACATAATCAGTCTAAAGAAATATACAGAAGCAGTCTAAAGACATATACACATCCAGTGTACAGAAATATACAGAACCAGTCCTAAGAAATATCCATAAACATCATATAGAAAGATACAGAACCAGTCCTAAGAAATATCCATAACCATCATATAGAAAGATACAGAACCAGTCAAGGGATATACAGAAGTATATGGGAGCAGTACAAAGGTAAGAGACTTCAGTACACTGATCTTCTTCTAACCAAGTATCAAGTTTTCCTCTTACTAAGAAAAAGCTGAAGTTTAATATTTACCCTTTAAAATCCTGAAAAAAGTGACCTACAAGTAATTCCCCAGTAGGAGTCTATTGGGCATCAGACATTCTTACCTAGGACGGGACATACGGACACAAACAAAATCCAGGTGAAGGTTTTGCCTATAAAGCACATCTTCTGCCTTTCCATGTAAAGCCTCTAATTCCTCTATCAGGTCCAGATCGGACGGGCCGTGGTTCCGTGTGCGACAGGCACAAATGAATGATGAGTGTGCGCATATAGAGACAATCCTGCAGACAGTCGGCTAGTCACTTGCTAAAGGAGGAATCAGTATCCCCATGCAGTCAGCACAAACATCCCAACAAGCGCCAAATCGCTCACTGTATTCCTATTGCTGCCACTAGCTTCACTAGCTTCATGCAGGCAGGATTGGAGCAAAGCAGAACAGGAGTCCCGTGTGTAAATGGCACTTTTGCTGGCAGATCAGTTTTCCATGAGAACTAGAACCCCCTCTGCCCTGGGTAATAATCCACATTTAGGTACAAAGTGTTTTCTCCTTGTAGACATATGAATTCATTTAGTTATAGAGTCAGAGCAGCAGCATAGCCGTCAGTCCCATGTAGTGATGCACTTTCTTCGCAGGCACAACACACTCACACACACATACACACACTGGCTCCTCGCTTTCCTAGGCATAGTGCAGCGTGTGGAGAGTGCAATCCCTACACCATTGTGTCATCGACCCCGCCCCCAGCCATTTAAAGGGACAGGCACCTGCACGCACAGCAGAAAGTGCTCTCCAGGAGCTTTATTGTACTCCACTAGCTTGAAAAAGACGCCCTGCAATGAACTGCACGTCCCCAAATGCAACAAAATCTAATATTTTTATACTACTACTATTATGATTATTAGATATAACAGTGTGTGGGAAAGAGATTATTTAGCACAGTGTGACCTGCCTCTTCAATAAGGGGTCAGGTTGTTCATCCCTATGTTGTAGAGCTAAAGTTCCAGCTCTCTGTTACTCATACTGAGATTTGGGAGTCTGCCTATAAAACAGTTCAAATGAGATAGTGTTAATTCATTTTATCATTTTATTACAATTAATGTAAAGATTTCCCACAGCCCTGTTTTGATATAGACATGTTTCTGTGTTTGTATGTTTCTACAGGATTTTCTTGCACTTCCTGTTGTGATTGAAAAGCACAGATTTACAACTATAGTTCTGGCTTGGGGAGGGGGGCTGTGTTGTTCAGTGGATTGGAAATGAGGATCATCTTGAAAGCAAAAAGGAGACTAGTGTTGTCTCTGCTTATTTTCTGCTTTGGATGTTACTGCAAATATAGCACCATGACTGTTCCCATAGTGTCTGTGAACAGTGTCGGACTAGGACACCAGAGGCCCACCCAAAAATCTTTGACTAGGGGCCCATCAATTAATCTTAGACCAGGGGCCCACTCTTAAGGTGGCCATAGACACACAGATAATATCGTACGAAACGAATTTTCGTCCGATATTCGTTGCGTGTATGGTGGAAAAAGAGCCGACCGATATCGGCAGAAGACTTGGATATCGGTCGGCTCATCGATCGGGCTGGACGGAAAATTTTGATCGGGTGCCTTAGAAGGGACCCAAACATCGCCCATTGTTAGTGCTGAATCGTCAGATACAGGTAGAATTCTATTGTTTCTTCCCGTATATCTACCTGTATATCTGCCGATTCAGTTCTACACGTGTGTATTGAAACGACCGATCTTTCTTGGAAAGATCTTTTCCAAGAAAGATCGTAATTGTTATGTCTATGGCCACCTTTAGTACTAATATTCTTCCTCCTCACTCAACCTCTATTCTCCTAGTCTCTTTTCTTTATATACTATAATCAGTTATTCCATCTATTTAGCCACTTTGTTTTTATAAAAATAGGGAATGGCCATGAAATAGGCCAAATGTTTAGCAGCACTTGGGCCCACCGGGACTTTTCCTGGTATCCCGGTGGGCCAGTCCGACACTGTCTGTAAAAATAAGGGACAATAATATGGAGGCAATCTTGTTTATTTTGAGAATGTATAGCCAGATATTGCACAGAAATATATTTTATAGATTATAGGTCCTTTTCTGACAAAATACAGTCTTCCTATATCTTTCATGTGCATTTCCTATTAAAACAATGGGCATACAAATTGTCTGTGGGGCTCTTGAGCAGGCTGGGAGCCATTAAAATAGTCTGGAGGGTCACATCTGGCCACAGGCCTCCCATTGGATAGTCATGGGTTAGGTAATTGATTAACAGGAAATATGAAGAATAAATCACATTTCTTTACTGTAATATTCCTTGGAATGACAAAATGGGTTCACATATGTAAAGATCTTTCCAGTTTGATTCATGTCTTATACAGTATTTAAAATATTTTCTTATTTTCTGCAAAGTGAATTTTGGATAAGCACTATGGTGTTGGGGTAATTCTTAAGCTAAATGATTCATGTACATATTTGGATACTATGTCTAAACACTAGGGCAAAAGAGTGGATACAGTAATGGGTGTACAATCCACTCTCCTTATTGAGAGGAAGAGGAAGTGAAAACTGCAGATATGACTGATTGTGCACTGGCAAGGGTGGAACTAAGAACCCTTTGTTTGGGATTTATATTACGTTGCAATGGTTACTCATGCGGGAAAAATGGAAGATTGCAATCCTATTTTAAATATGAGATTTTGATTCATTTTTTTAACATTACAAAATGATATATAAAAACAAATCTGTAGAGTATTTTTCAGAATGATCAAGCTACTGCTAAAGGGTCACAATATACTTCATCAATCACATACTGCTGTATTTCCTATGCAAAATATGTGTCTGTTTTGTTGCTGCCTTTTCCCTCCTTTATGGCCTATAGCACCAAGGCCACATTTTAGCCACCTGTACAGGCTGCTATTAATTAAACAGAAGCCACCTGTCAGTCATACAGAAATTCCCCTATGCGCATTTTGTCACTGAAACCGCCTTACCTATGAAAGTGACAGGCATATTCAGTTTAATTAAAGGACACGTTGAAAGGTTGCCGGCAGAGTGTGCCTTAAGTGTGCCTTAAGTATAAAAGACCAGTAAAACCATAAAATGACAATAGCTCAATTTACATTTAAGGGTTATTTCGGTAGAATGACTGCATATACAATATTTCTTGGCAGTAACAATCTTTATTAACCCAATAGTTGTTTAGAAAACCCTGAATTACATCTGATGATCCCAATTTATCTCATCTCAAATGCTAAGTCTATTGTACTCTAAATGGTTTAGCAGTTATCCACCATGCAAATGTGGGTCCTACAGTGCTGAAGGAAAAAAAACACCATTGCATTGCTTTTGATTTCATATAAAATACGTTCATTTGTTGTTCTTACCGCTGGTCCTTTAATTAGCAAGAAAAAATCATCTTCTCCATGTTGTGTAGGCGTAAATTGGCCTAATCATTATCACTGTGAGATACTTCCACTTCAGCAACTCAGACCCTCAGTCTGCTTGAGCTCATCTCTTGGGTCTATCCCTGCCTCATCACTTTGCTGAGCTAAGGACATTTCTAGCTGTTAACCTCATAGTCAAAGGAGTTATTTAAGCTCCATCTAATGTCAGATGTTCCGCGGAATTGTGTCCGTATACACCTTGGTACTAATTGACATGCCTACAGCACCCCTGTGTCTGTGTACCGTAGCCTGGATTTAGTTAATGTGTACCATCTGTGCTCTAGAGATTTCTATACAGATATCCCTTGTCTGCTAAATGGATGTACTCATTTTACAGACGTTAATGGCTAATCTGTAGAAGACTGCAAAAGGGAGTTATATTGCATGAAAATTATGCACCCGGGTTGACTTGCTTTGTGTTTTGATGCACAGCAGGAGTGTGTATTTATCTTGGAAAACCCACTACTTTAATATTATATTTCAGGAAAGGAAAGGAAATCTTTCCTATACAATAAACACTGTATGTATGTCAGCACTGCCATCTACTGCTCTTAGTTCTTTTCAATTGTAATTCATTCCTATGCTGTGCCCCATTCATAAATGTTATTTCTCTAGCGTAGCACTCTATTCCTGTGTACCCCACACTAAAGGTCACCCAGAGTGTTAAGGCAACAATGTAGCTTTATAACCAATTGCTTGGAGAGGTTTTTTGAGATGAAACTAAATTTTACTTCTTTTAAAGCTGGGGAGCTACAGGCATTACCCACAATGTATTGCTTCCTTTAAACCATACACACATTAAAGTCATTTTCTAAAGCAAAATAAAATTCCAAAGATCCTACACACATAGTTCAAGCAAATAGTGATACATTTTTGTACCTGTAAATTACAGATTATATTTGTGGGTTTAAATCATTTGAATTAATATTGAACAAAATATGTTGGCAAATGTTATTCTGCATACATAGCTTTCATTATTAGCATTTGACAGGGGAGCAACCATAATTCCTCTTAACGAGATACCCTCTTGCATAATAAGCACCCTCTGGTGGCCAGATTATCATGGGAAATGGTAGAATATTTGCTTTAAAGTATCAACAATTTTTAAGCGGAGAGAGTAGCCTTCAGCTACAGATCTATGATCTTTTAAGGGTCAACTCACATCAGGCAGTGGGGGCTTAGTTACCAACACTGAAGAAATGTGCACCTGGGCACGTGCTTACCTTTTTTTCTGCCAACTGCAGGCAGAACAATGAAAGTAAAAGATTGATTGGTTACCATGGGTTATTGCCCAGGTGCAAATTACCCTAGTATTGATAAATGACCCCCACTTTCTTTCAAACCAATTTTATATTTTAAGAACCAAATAAAAGGGGGGAATATAATACTGAGTTAATAGGCACCCATTCCAGGGCATTGTATTCAAATATAAGCATAATAAATTCCATCAATCAGTTGGGGGAAAGGTCCAAATGCTGACATTTACAAACAGTTTAACAGTGATAAAACAGGTGGGACTCCCTTGGGGCTCCATCTTTGTGAGGGATGTTGACATTCTACATGCACATGAGTCCTTCTCAGCCATCATAAACCAGTGCTCCTGGGCTAAATAAAGCACAGACATTCCCTGCCATATCTCATACTACCCAGTGCTAGAACAACTGGCACACCTGTTCTTGCAAGCAGAGTTTTCAGATACAATCCCAAATACTATCTGAAGTAGTATAGATTACCTTACTATGTAAGGGTATATGCAGGAGCCTTCTTTTTGCCTTTTTTTGTGCTTGTTGCCCCTAACTAAAGGGGCCCCAGCTATATATACAATGAATACAATTATTTGAGCCTTTGTAAAATAAACATTTTACTGATCCTGTAAGCACTATTTGTCTTATGTTAGGGTTTCCAGTACAAATGGATTAAGAAAACAAGCTACTAGTATAGAGAGCAACAGAACTCATAAAAGGACTGTGCCACAAGCCAGTGTGTGACTTGCTTTACTGCTACACTTTGTCCTGAGTTGGTTGTTTTCTTGTACTTCGAAACAGGCTGTTGCTGTTGTTTGATCAGCCCACCAGGGGTTTAACATTTATTAGTGTGTTTATGTTTGCTTTTTGTTTTTTGCCTATCCCACCTTCACAAAGGGGTACTACAATCAAAACAAGACATAAGCATCTGTGCTTTACAATGAAAACAGGTTTTATGTTGAATAAGGTAATGCTGGGGAAAATTATTAATCCTGGAAAAAAAACCAGCTTACAAGGAGAAGTAATTCTTGGCAGTAATGTCATAGTACATATTTCCTTACTCTTCATCCTAAAAGACCAAGGTTTACTATTGTTTATAACATTGCAGAAAGATGTAGAAAAGTCAAAGAAGAAAAGGAACTTCAAAAACAATATTTACTGAATAATAATCATTCAGTTCTTATCAACCAAGCAGTGTTTTTTTCTATAAACCAGGGGCCCGCCAACCTTTTTTATCTGTGAGCCACATTCAAATGTAAAAAAAAGTTGGAGATCAACACAAGCATGCAAAAAGTTCCTGGGGTTGCTAATTATGGGCTGTGATTTACTATTGCTAGTACCTATGTGGTCTGGTGTCATACAGGAGGCTCTGTGTAGCCATAAACCTGTTTTTTATGCAACCAAAACATGAATTCAAAAATAAGCACCTGATTTGAGGCCACTGGGAGCAACATCCAAGGGATGGCAGACTATGACAAATTTCCAAAACTATTGCCCCCATTTATTTGTTTTTATAAAAATTCAGACTGTTCATGAATGCGACCCATGCCTACATATCCTATACTAGCAAAGCATTTAGCAATGGGAGGAAGATTTTTATATTGCACCATGCTTCAATTGGTTTTTATAACACCCAGGTTTAATTCCCCTTGGAAGCTCAGAAATCACTAGCATGATTTTTTACACAGCATACAGTTTAAACACCTTTTACAACATTTGAAAAAAAACTGGAAGCAGTATTATATTTCAGAGGCAGGCTGTTATGACCTATTTTTTAAAGTTGCTGGTTAGTAATTTAATGCAAACATCCTCTTCTATTTCAACAAACTGTACATTTTAGATCATTAGCACAATTTATAGTGTAAAATTGTAGCCAACAAGATACATTTCCTTAGCAATTACAGTCACTGCAAACTCAAGCCAACATGTGCTATTATTGTTGTTGTGTCTATCCTTTTTACATTACCGTTAACTGTGTTATAACATACTTCAAATAAACAAGGGCACAAATTGGTATAACTGTAGTATCAAATCTTACTGCAGTTCCCCCATAAGAAAAATATCAGGGGGCTGTTATTTGCACATACAGAATGGTTCCACGTTGCTTGTGGAAACTGATTCTTGGAAATCTAAGATTGTTTATTTATTTGTCAAAGTTTATCATCTGCCAACAGCAGCCATATGAGTTTTTGTGGGATAATATTGTATATTATTGGGTTATAAGTTCTACAATAGTGAATCCCAACCAACCCAAAAGTGAAAAATTTACAGTCTGTCTGGAGATTAACCTTGGCAAGCTGATGGAAATGGAGTGATTAATGTTCACCTTCAGAGTTCTCTCAACTAATCCACGTATTTGGTTTGTTTTTCAATTTTTAATAGTCCTTCATAATGAGTTGGTGGTAAGAAATAATGATTCGGGAAAATCTTGCGGTCAAAATCAGAAAAATGGGTATTATTGATTAAATAAAGGAATTCTTATCTCACAAAATAATTAAATGGTGTGGCGGTGCGTACAGTGAGACCCATTCTTCAGTGACACAATGCAAAAGGGAAGAGGTATTTCCTAAAGGAGATTTGTGATAGAGGCTTCTTGATTTCCCCTTCCTTTGAATTTTAGAGAGCAAAAGTTAATTGATCACAGGAAGCAGTGAACCGTGAAAATTCAGCAGCATTGAGGCAACAGAAAGAGTTTTTATTTTAGACAGGGGTGTGATGGGATCTGCGACCATTGTTGCTGTGACCAAGGGGGTCTTTGCAGAGACGCTGAAGGGTTATTAAAGGGTTTAGAGGCAAATACAGATTGTTACTGGTGTGTGTGGAATGCATAACATCATAAGGAAATATAGCAAAATACTATATACAAAAGGGATTTATGCTCTTTGAACCGGATAGCATTATTTAGATTTAAGTGTTTTTATATGTACTGTGATTTATTGTCACGGTAGTTAATAAACATTGCCTTTTTATTTATATACATACTGATTCAAATATTTGATCATCACCTAGCCGGTTCAAAGAGCATAAATCCCTTTTGTATATAGTCTTTTGCGTAACATGCCTGTGTGCCTGTGGAGGTACTCTTTTGATAATTTCCATCTTATAGATCATTGAATTATTGCTCAGTTTACTAATTGAATTTTCATAAGGAAATATACTTACATGATTAAAGTGTAATGCTACTGAACTATAATCATGCAATTATATATATTTATAATATAATAATACTTATATTTATAATATCCCTATCACTCCAGCAGAAAGCACTCACAGCAGGATATTCAGTAGCAAAAAACAGGTTGCAATTCTTTATTGCTTCACACTCATAGCTACGCGTGCTTAAAGGAGACATATAGGATATAGGAAAAATGGAAAAACCATAATTTTTTAGGCAATTATAAGTAATATATGGTGTTGGTTTTACATGGTGCTAAAAATTAATATTATCTTTAAAAATAACCCCTTTATTGGAGCTCTCTAATGATGTTCTCTGGTCCCTGTCTGTGTTTCAAATGAAGGGTTGGTGTGTCCGAACAGTCCCTGCCAGAAGCATAGTAGGGGGACAGCCAATCACAGCCCTGCAGTCACACAAGCACAGACAGGCTTCAGTTCCCTATCAGGTCCTGCTAGCTGCTGATTGGTTCCTATCCTACCGTGCAGTGAGCTGAGAGCTGTCAGCTCCCCAGCACAGCCTGGGAATTCAGGGAGCAGGAAGTGGAAGAGAAGGGAGGGATTATTAGGGTTTTTGTAAAAATGTTCAATAAATCAGCCTGATACACTACTTTTTTAAGCACAATTCTTCTATATCTAAATGAGTATAATGCACTGGTACATTCTAATTTTTTTTACACAGAGGGGCCCATTTACTTAGTTCGAGTGAAGGAATAGAGGAAAAATAGTTAGAATTTTGAATGTTTTTTTTGGCTACTTCGACCATCAAATGGGCTACTTTGACCTTCGACTTTGACTCGAACTAAAAATCGACTATTCGACCATTCAATAGTCGAAGTACCGTCTCTTTAAAAAATTCTTCGACCCCCTAGTTCGCCACCTAAAACCTACCGAGGCCAATGTTAGCCTATGGGGAAAGTCCCCATAGGCTTCCTAACAATTTTCTGATCGAAAGAATATCCTTCGATCGATGGGTTAAAATCCTTTGAATCATTCGATTCGAAGGATTTAATCATTCGATCGAACGATTATTCCTTAGATCGTTCGATAGTTCGAATAGCGCAAAATCCTTCAACTTCGATATTAGAAGTCAAAGGATTTTACTTTGACGGTCGAATATCGAGGGTTAATTAACCCTAAATATTCGACCCTAGGTAAATCTGCTCCAAAATGTCTCCTTTAAATCCTCTTCATGTGCCTGAACCTGGGCTGACATAATGGATCAGGGTGCAGGCACAGGAAAGGCTGATTCCAGCGTACGGGCTGATTCTCAGCCTGTGTTTATCAGCAGGGTGAGATAAACCACATCTGGTATTTGGGCAAGGGCCTGCATTTTTTCTGCAGGTGGAGAAAAGCAGATTTGCTCCCTCTGCTTCTCTGAGCCTACAGAAAATATTCTCCTTTGTGCGAGGGGGGATGGGGGGGGGTTGTGTCAAAAAAGCCACCTTTTGCAATGTGTAATGATTAATAATAACTGTCTGCTTAAGAACATTACATTGAGAAATACAATTTTTTTCTTATTTATCCAATTAGCATTTAATTGAAAGCAGAATAATGAAAGTCACATTGCACAGACTGAATCATTATCTTACTAATGACATGTCTCTTAGGTACAGTAGTCCTGGAGAGACAAAGAAGTACAGCACCTGTGGCTGAATTTCACAGCTCCGGATACAACAGAACATTACTATGAAACGGTGAAGTCGGCACTATAGCTTTGACCCAATGTGGCTATATGTGTCTTACTGTTGTTTCTGGGGCAAGCATGGGAGGCAAACTTTCCCCTGATTCCAGCTTTGACTGTCTCATCTATCATCATCATCTCATCATCTGTCTCATCTATTTAAAGGGATTGTTCACCTTGAAACAAATGTTTAGTATGATGTAGACAGTGATATTCTAAGACAATTTGCAATTGGTTTTCATTTTTTATTATTTGTAAATAACCCCCATTTGAAATCTGGATAGAGTCAGAAGAAAAGGTACATCAAAAACTATAAATAATGAAGGCCAATTTAAAAGTTCCCCAGAATAGGACATTCTATAACATACTAAATGTTAACTTAAAAGTGAAGCATCCCTTTAATTTGCATTTATGAATAAGTACATTCTAAAGTCCCATTCAACAACAGCAACAAAGAAAGTGGGACTTTGTTTAAACATCAGATAAAAGATGATTGGATGTAGCAGAGCTGATCACAAACATACCAGAATAAAAAACTGATTCTGCTTTTTTATTTGTACGGGATAAAACATTTTACATTCTTCTACAAGATACATACAGTTCAATTTAAAGGGATACTGTCATCGGAAAACATGTTTGTTTCAAAACGCATCAGTTAATAGTGCTACTCCAGCAGAATTATGGACTGAAATCCATTTCTCAAAAGAGCAAACAGATTTTTTTATATTCAATTTTGAAATCTGACATGGGGCTAGACATTTTGTCAATTTCCCAGCTGTCCCTGGTCATGTGACTTGTGCCTGCACTTTAGGAAAGAAATGCTTTCTGGCAGGCTGCTGTTTTTCCTTCTCAATGTAACTGAATGTGTCTCAGCGAGACATGGGTTTTTACTATTGAGTGTTGGTCTTAGATCTACCAGGGAGCTGTTATCTTATGTTAGGGAGCTGCTATCTGGTTACCTTCCCATTGTTCTTTTGTTTGGCTGCTGGGGGGGGGAAGGGAGGGGGGTGATATCACTACAACTTGCAGTACAGCAGTAAAGAGTGATTGAAGTTTATCAGAGCACAAGTCACATGACTTGGGGCAGCTGGGAAATTGACAATATGTCTAGCCCCATCTCAAAGATTTCAAAATTGAATATAAAAAAATCTGTTTGCTCTTTTGAAAAATGGATTTCAGTGCAGAATTCTGCTGGAGCAGCACTATTAACTGATTCATTTTGAAAAAAATTTTTTTTCCCATGACAGTATCCCTTTAAGTTATCTTTTAATAACAAAGTAAGCATCTAAAGCAAATCAGCAAATCAGCAAATGTGTAAGTTATTCACGGAGTTAAGCTGTTTTACATTTACTACTAATTCTGAGGATATTAAAAGCATGTGTATTTTGAAACAACACATGAAGAACCATATGGGAATCTGTGAGCGGAACTGCATGTGGACTGCAGGAAAGCTAATCAGATGGGAAAAGGCCAGCTTAAAGGATTTTAAAGTAAATGAATATGGAATCAATGTGTTTACTGTAATGATCAAAAGGCGTCCGTGCTCTTTGCTACGAGTTAGGGTTTTAATTTCCATAGTTGCAATGTAATCTCCTCAGCATTTGGACACCAATGGAAAGATGATAGTATGACAATTAGCCTGGTGCTTGCTACTAACATAATGAAAAATGTTATGTTAACATATTCAAATTACATCTAACACTAAAATAAAATTAACACATGCACATGCACATCAACAGGCTCTGTATACAGAATAAAATATGTGATGTACCATTGTTTTGATTGGCACACTATTTGAGGAACTGAATGGCACTTATTTCTTCATAAAGTGATACAAATAAAATTCAAATTCCCTGTTTATGGTGCAGCACTAACACCTGTGGCCATTCAGGAAGGGATTATAAAACTTTGAGGCACAGATTCTTATCCCGATTGACCTTTTTACATGAAATGTTTTATTGCCATCAGACCCTTAGCCAAGGTATCTTTTGTAACATCTGCCTGTGCTGTAAACAATGCAGATTTTGCCAAGTGTTAATATACTACTGCAGATTGTTCTCTCTTTACAGTGTTCTGTGTGAATAAAATCACCCTCAGATATAGGGCCAGATTCAAATTTATGAGAAAATGTTATTCTATGGTTTTTCAAGCAAATACTTTTAGGCGAGATTCAGTTTGAGGAGAAAAAAACGTTTTTCATAATTAGGTTTTTTTCCATAGAATTCAACAGTGGGTTACATGTTTCTCTTTGAATTGCATCTGAAGCTATGGTAAAATGTGGAATTGAATCAGGAGATAAGCTTTTTTCATCATATTGGATCTGGCCCATAATAAAAAAATTTTTTTTACAAAAGCTCTGCTAAATACAGTATATGTAGGGGCCTATTTACTAACATTCGGATTTCTGTTTTTTTCACTGATCAAATTATTTTCTCTAAAATTTAATGTTTCTCTTATTTCTGTAAAACTCTAAAAATTTGAGATTTAAAAAATGTAAAAACCACAAAAAAAAGCTCTAATACAAAACTTTGCAGAGTAAAAGTAAAGTCCTTTATAAGTTAATGGGAATTGCATTGATCCTATCGGACATTTTTTTTTTTTTTTTTGCATTTTTAGCGCATCATTCAAAATTGTTGTTTTTCATTCGTGCTTTTTTATATTTGGATCTTTTCATAAATGACATGGCATGTGTGGTTTTAGAGAAAATTAGTTTATTCATGTTAAAAACCTCTAAACCCACTAAATTGAAAATGTTGATAAATGGGCCTAGTAGTGTATAGGCAACAACTCCTACCACACTCTATACTCTTCCACTGCTCAGCCCAGCAGCCCTAAGCAACTTAAAATAATGGCCTCATCCCCCATTGAATCCTTTCCAATATACCTTCAGGGTTCTGCTCATCTGCCCCTCCTTCTGTCCTGTACCCCAGGTGAAGTGCAGCCTCCAGGGATGCAGGCAATCAGTGCCCCTGCTTCAAAGCTTTAGTTACACTCAATGCAAAATCCTTTCTGCTATAGATAATCATATTATTATCATACAATTACTAAGGTGGGTGTTGGGGAATTTAATCTTGTTTTATCTGGGTCCCCATAAATTCTAAGTTTACAACTGTAAAGGCTGAACTGAAATGCAATGAAAGCAATCTGACTAGTACACAAACCCCCATGGCATTTTGGTCAACAGAAATAGCTCTACACATATTGTAGATATGCTGCGTAATATAATATAATGCGTAGAGTTTGCTGAGTTCAGTTCTACAGAGCAGCAGCATTCAGCACTTTATTGAGTATGTATCATACTGGGATTAAACAATGATGCAAAGAGAAGAGGTAATCTAACCAAGGTTATTATTATTATTATTCTGTAGTCATTTTTTGCTGTGCTGTTATATAAAGAAAAATAGAAAGAAAAAGCAACAGACATGCTGAACGGTCCGAGGGCCATGCACATGATCCACAGACATCATTCATATTTGTGATAAAACCGTATATATAAGATGCAGCCACACAGCATCCTCTTATTTCACGAAGCAGTTAGTGCCTCATTTTATATACAGCATTTATCCTGTCTTTATTGTCCACAATCTAAAGAGGAAAATTAAGTGCCCAGAGCATTTCTTCTCTGAACATTTACATTTATGCATGAGAGCGGTTTCCATATTGTCAACATCAGCAGAAATATTCTTCTTACACATTAAGAGAACAGTACAAAAGATTTGTGACCACAGCGGTGGTGGGGGTTGTTGTACAGATGTATAGAAAGAATGCCTCTGTTAAGGCCTTTGAAAAGTGGATCCATCTTGTGTGCGTAAATGCAGAGAAGAAGTGCTCCAAGCACATATGCTATATTTTTATAATTTATTGTTGATATAATAGTGTAATATATTAGAAAAATTTTAATATATTAGAAAAAGGCATTAAATAAACTGCAGTTATTTTCCAGATAAAGAAGCACAGAAAAAATATGGTGGAGTCATTTGAGGTGAAAATACCCCACTTATTCTCACTGGAGCGAGTTCTTTGTGTGTTACTGAATTATATACACTTGAAAAGAAATGGATAATTTTGTTAAAATGTATCAGCAATATACTCTTTATCTATGATCCAGGCTGTCATTTATTCATTAGCAGCTCCATGCAGACTTTAATTAAAATAAAACAGCAGGTTTTACCATATGTTGTTAGAAATGTACTGTATAATGGTGGGAGAAGAGAAATAACTATGTATGCATTAATTATCACTTGCCAGATTTCTCCAGTACAATGACTTTAGCATGGATGCCATGGTACTGCACTTTAACTTTTAGTATGTTTTAGAATGACCAATTATAAGCAACTTTGTAATTAGTCTTCATTCTCTATTTGTTATAGTATTTATTAATTATTTGCATTCTTCTTCTGACTCTTTCCAGTTTTCAAATGGGGGTCACTGACCCCATCTAAAAACAAATGCTCTGTGAGGAAAATCGTCTCAGAATATCGCTCTCTACATCATACTAACAGTTAACTCAAGGTGAACAACTTCTTTAAATACCAGATTCGATTACACAAGAAAATATTATTTTAGGGTTCATCACTTGAAAACTTATGGGCAAGATACAGTTTGAGGAGAAAAAAAGCTTCCATAGACTTCAATAGAGTTTTCATGTGATAAACTGTGTTTTTGTCGCTGAATTGCATCTGGCATTATGGGAAAATCTGGACTTGAATTAAGAGATAAGATTGTATCATTAAATTGAATCTGGGCCTATGTTAGTTATAAAAAAGAAATGCACAGATAATGCATGCATGCATCACATACCAATGCAAATGCAGAGAATGAAATGCATAGCTTTATTTTCACATATAAATTCTTCATTTTAGTACACTGACAGATTGTGATATAAAAATATAGTTTGTGTAAATACTGGGCTGATTAACACAATTGCAATGCAGCAATGTAATAGCAGGTTCAATAATTGCTCCATGTCTAGTAACCCATAGCAACTGCAGCTTTTCCTTTTCATACTGTTTGGAAGCAAACACCTGATTGGTTGCTATGGGATACTACATCCACAGCATGCTTTGAAATACACATTAAAAATGCTATTAGTGTGGGGTACATGTCTGTGTACAAAATGGCATACTTTAGAATCAAACCTTACATTCATTTCATCCTGACACATACAAATCATTATATTCCTTAAAATTTAGATACAAGGGTCATTTTATTTCAGCTTAAAATCTTCTGAATTTGAGAATTTCTTAATGAAACGGATTCAAATACATCTTAGTGTAATTCCTTTTGTGAAGCCACACAAATTTTAAAACAGACCTGTCCTATTTATGTATCTATCTCAAATATATTCTAAAGCAACAACAGACTGTCCTTTAGGTTTCCTAGAGATGAGATTTCACTTTCAATACCAGGTAAATAAAGCAATCTGCTCGATATACATAATGACATCTCAAATATTTGGAAAAGGTAATTATGTCACCTCTTACTCATATAATCTGTAGTGCAAACAGTTCCAGCTGCTCCAGTCTCGGCCGCTATACAGAGGATAATGTCATCGTTTCTGAGGCAGCACATTAGTCTTCTAGCTGTTATATTCCTTTTTCATCTTCAGCAAACCCTTGACTGTCCTGACATTGTGCTTATATTTTAAATTATCTCACTTTTAGCAATAGATGCCTGGAAAAATCATTTGAATGAGCAAATGGGGAAGCAGGTGGGGCCTGTTGAGTATGACATGCTTTCTTAAGCCAATGTCAAATGTATTTTATTATTCAAACACAATTTTTAACAGTGCAATTATGCTTTCAATGTATATTCATGTAGAACTTCTGGATGGTTCTTCAACAGGTTCTGGTTCTGGATCTTAGATTTACTTTAAATTACAGTGAAATAGATTTTACAGTAAACTCTTAATTTTTTTGAGCTCACAACCAACAATCTCAAGTATAAGATTATACAAAATAAAATCCAGTCTAGAAGATTAAATTAGGAAGCAACAGTGAAAAGAGCAAACATTCTACATTTTGCATAGTCTGGGCAAGTAAATTGCAAGTAGTTTACTTCTTTGTATCTATAGTTAGTATAAAATGATTAACTGTAGAGTTTTAAAACAGAAACGATTACAGTTTAACAATGGATCAAAAAACGATGGTTGAAAACTAGTCTACTGAAATACTCACAGTATTGTATAAATAGCAAACTTAACCAATAATGCTTGGATAAATGTATGTTTACATTTATGGATGCAATTTTCAGGCTCAGTGGTCAGTGATTACACCTAACAGCAGAAATAAAGACCCTTAATTGGTTGTCTCAAAGTGCTGGAAGTTGTAGTTTGTAGCAGGTTACAAGTTTGACATGTTAAATACTAGTTATGCTTCATTCATAACAATAAATTTAAAAAATGCACATGGAAAACATCACCCATTTATCAAGGTTCGAATTTCGAATTTGTGAGTTTTTTTAAACTCCCATAAATTCAAATGAATTCAAAATTTGACTAAGCGAAATTTATTACATAGAATCAAATGATTAAAACTCGGACGAATTTAAACAACCTGAAAACTCAAACTCAATTTGAGTTTTTTTGCTGAAAAAAACTTAAATGTCAGGAAGGCTGCAAAAATCTCCAAATTGATCCCTGGACCTCTGCCATTGAGTTAAACAGTAATTTGGCAGGTTTTAGGTGGCGAATAGTAGAACTCGAGTATGATGAATCTCGAAAATCGAATTAAATTATTTTTTTAAAAACTCGAAAGTTTTGACCATAAAAAATTTCAAAAATTAGAATTTTGAATTTGACCCTTAATAAATCAGCCCCCTAAAGTCCATCCCTAAAAATAAATGGAATACAGGACCCACATGCCATTGTGTACACAGAATATTGGGTAATCCATTATCAAAACAATGGGCAAGTACTGGAGCTTCATTGTTCATGAAATTCATTAGCACAAAACCTTTGTGTTTCTTCTTCAGTGTGCCTTCTGCTGTGATGAGCAAGTGTTGTCTTTAAAACATAAGCAGATGCACTATGGGTATTCTGGCTGGCCCATCCATAGGGGAAGTCACGAGTAGTACAGCATCTGCAGTCATGGAGAAATTGTGAAGCAGCAAAAACACAATTTATTTCTTAGGCCATCGCCATATTTGTACCATTTTGGACACCTTCCATTGTTTTTCAATTAAACTTCAGTTTTAAAAATGTGCTGGGTTATTTTCCATTTAAACACATATGCTAGTCTTAAAGGGGTTTCTTCTTTCATTACAATGTTTTAGTGCTAATGCTCCACTTTCATCAAGGCAGTGTTAGCATTGTGGTCATGCATCTATCTAATATGTTTAAGCAAAACATTTTTAACATGATTTAACTCGTTTTGACATGCCAATTCCCATGAACTGTAATGCAATTTTTTGCCTGGTTTATTGTGGTTTCGTTTTTGTACTAGAGGGGATTTTGTGATGAATGTCCCATGTGCCATTGCGCTTATGGGTTTTTTTGTGGGGTTATGTGCCATTGGCTGCAGTCACAGGCAGATATAGTACAAGAATAGTGAAATACTACAATTGCAGGTAGCTTTTGTAGTGCAGGTGTTTTGTACAATCTTGTGGTAGTTCTTTTTGAAGACGTAGTAATGAAATCATAATTGGTTATCCTTAAAAAGAAAAGATTGTATGCACTACTCTCAGTCACTAAAAGCTGATTTAGATCTCGCCATTCAAGATTTCACAGATAATATTAAGAGGAACTACAGCAGAGCATATTTATCAGGAACAACAGGAATAATGTGAAATAAGTGGGTTTTTGACAAACGTATTTCTATGGAAATGTTTCTGAATCCCATGACTATACCATGCAGGTACAAAACGCATATGGAGAGCATTTATATTTTTAATTATGATTCAACTTGGTGAGCTTTTTAAATTTTATTCTGGAGCACCACTCATTTTTTGTGGCATTCTGAATTAAACCTGACACTTATCAATGCCCAATAACGTTGTGCTCAGTGCTACTTTCTAAAATCTCACTTCATGAGCATTGGGGCTATTTATTAATTTCACACTGGCTGGTAATTCTCTTCACATTTGAGGGAAAGTCTTAAAATGATGGCGTATTTAGGCTTATGGTTTCTATGTTCAATTCTTAAAGACACCTTTATTTACTAAGCTCTTGCTTTTAGTTAAATTATTACATTCCATATGCTTATATATTATAGGCAGTGCTTGTCAGTATGAATCAATAATTGTATTATTCCATGCTTGGAATCCACAATACTATCTTTAGTAACAGGAACAGGTCAAACAGCTCATAGTATGTTGCATACAAATTCACAATAGCCAGATCAGAAGCAATAATGACAAAATGTTTCAGGCATAATTTTAAATTGAATGTACCAAGAGAACAATGCATGTCAATACAAGTATGTTGACCGAGAGATTTATTTATCAAGCTGAATCGAATATATGAAGCATTAGGGAAGATTAATACAGTAGGACTGTTTATAGTGCTATAAAAAAGTGCCCTAAGAAATCATTATTTATGCCCAACAAAAACCTCACCCAGAGAAAAATGTGATCAACCGTGAATGGTGCACTAGGGTTAGTTGTTGCAGGGAAGGAATGTGGAATCAGAGTCCAACTGGATCCCTATCCCTCATACTCCAAAGACTTCACTCAATGACAAGTGGACAAGTTGTGCCTTTGCCATCATGTCACATAGTTTTTGTATGGTGCACGTTGGTAGAGATGTCGCGAACTGTTCGCCGGCGAACTTGTTCGCGCGAACATCGGGTGTTCGCGCTCGCCGGAAGTTCGCGAACGTCGCGCGACGTTCGCCATTTTGGGTTCGCCATTGTTGGCGCTTTTTTTTGCCCTCTCACCCCAGACCAGCAGGTACATGGCAGCCAATCAGGAAGCTCTCCCCTGGACCACTCCCCTTCCCTATAAAAACCGAAGCCCTGCAGCGTTTTTTCACTCTGCCTGTGTGTGCTGAAGAGATAGTGTAGGGAGAGAGCTGCTGCCTGTTAGTGATTTCAGGGACAGTTGAAAGTTTGCTGGCTAGTAATCGTTTTGATACTGCTCTGTTATTGGAGGGACAGAAGTCTGCAGGGGTTTGAGGGACATTTAAGCTTAGGTAGCTTTGCTGGCTAGTAATCTACCTTCTACTGCAGTGCTCTGTATGTAGCTGCAGTGGGCAGCTGTCCTGCTTCTGATCTCATCTGCTGACTGCTGCAATAACAGTAGTCCTTGTAAGGACTGCTTTTATTTATTTTTTTGTTGTTTTACTACTACTACTACTACTACTATAAGAGCCCAGTGCTATTAGTCTAGCAGTGTTGGGGAGTGGGACTGGCGTGCTAATCTGCTGCTCCTAGTAGTTCAGCAGCACCAACTTTAATTTTTTTTTTTAATATTCATTTTTATTTTACTTTTTTTTATTTTACTACCGCTGTAGTAGTGTATAAGTTGACCTTTTAGGCATTATTTGCCCTGTAGGCATTTTTTGCCCAGTGTGTTATTCAACCAACTGCCATCTAGCTGTGTGACCTTGTTCCCATTCTGTCTAAATATCCATAATATTACCGTCTCCAGAAAAAACACCGGAGTCACTTTTTTCAAGCAGCCATAATATATTTTACGTAATCCGTATCCACCGCTGTAGTAGTGTATACGTTGGCCTTGTAGGCATTATTTGCACACTGTTTTCTTCAACCCGCCATCGAGCTGTGTGACCTTGTTCCCATTCTGTCTAAATATCCATAATATTACCGTCTCCAGAAAAAACACCGGAGTCACTTTTTCAAGCAGCCATAATATATTTTACGTAATCCGTATCCACCGCTGTAGTAGTGTATACGTTGGCCTTGTAGGCATTATTTGCACACTGTTTTCTTCAACCCGCCATCGAGCTGTGTGACCTTGTTCCCATTCTGTCTAAATATCCATAATATTACCGTCTCCAGAAAAAACACCGGAGTCACTTTTTTCAAGCAGCATTCATATATTTTACGTAATCCGTATCCACCGCTGTAGTAGTGTATACGTTGGCCTTGTAGGCATTATTTGCACACTGTTTTCTTCAACCCGCCATCGAGCTGTGTGACCTTGTTCCCATTCTGTCTAAATATCCATAATATTACCGTCTCCAGAAAAAACACCGGAGTCACTTTTTTCAAGCAGCATTCATATATTTTACGTAATCCGTATCCACCGCTGTAGTAGTGTATACGTTGGCCTTGTAGGCATTATTTGCACACTGTTTTCTTCAACCCGCCATCGAGCTGTGTGACCTTGTTCCCATTCTGTCTAAATATCCATAATATTACCGTCTCCAGAAAAAACACCGGAGTCACTTTTTTCAAGCAGCATTCATATATTTTACGTAATCCGTATCCACCGCTGTAGTAGTGTATACGTTGGCCTTGTAGGCATTATTTGCACAGTGTTTTCTTCAACCCGCCATCGAGCTGTGTGAGCTTGTTCACATTTTGTCTAAATATTGATAATATTATCGTCTCTAGAAAAACCACTTGAGTTACTTTTTTTCAAGCAGCATTCATATATTTTACGTAATCCGTATCCACCGCTGTAGTAGTGTATACGTTGACCTTGTAGGCATTATTTGCACACTGTTTTCTTCAAACCGCCATCGAGCTGTGTGACCTTGTTCCCATTCTGTCTAAATATCCATAATATTACCGTCTCCAGAAAAAACACCGGAGTCACTTTTTTCAAGCAGCCATAATATATTTTACGTAATCCGTATCCACCGCTGTAGTAGTGTATACGTTGGCCTTGTAGGCATTATTTGCACACTGTTTTCTTCAACCCGCCATCGAGCTGTGTGAGCTTGTTCACATTTTGTCTAAATATTGATAATATTATCGTCTCTAGAAAAACCACTTGAGTTACTTTTTTTCAAGCAGCATTCATATATTTTACGTAATCCGTATCCACCGCTGTAGTAGTGTATACGTTGACCTTGTAGGCATTATTTGCACACTGTTTTCTTCAACCCGCCATCGAGCTGTGTGACCTTGTTCACATTTTGTCTAAATATTGATAATATTATCGTCTCTAGAAAAACCACTTGAGTTACTTTTTTTCAAGCAGCATTCATATATTTTACGTAATCCGTATCCACCGCTGTAGTAGTGTATACGTTGACCTTGTAGGCATTATTTGCACAGTGTTTTCTTCAACCCGCCATCGAGCTGTGTGACCTTGTTCACATTTTGTCTAAATATTGATAATATTATCGTCTCTAGAAAAACCACTTGAGTTACTTTTTTTCAAGCAGCATTCATATATTTTACGTAATCCGTATCCACCGCTGTAGTAGTGTATACGTTGACTTTGTAGGCATTATTTGCACAGTGTTTTCTTCAACCCGCCATCTAGCTGTGTGTATTATCGTTTCCAGAAAAACCAACTGAGTTTTTGTTGTTGTTGTTGTTTTTTTAAAAATAATGCCAGGCAAAGGCAGGCCGCCACGCAGAGGCCGTGCTAGGGGCCGTGCTGCTATGCAATCCTGTGGCCCTAGCAAATTGCCCAGTTTTAAAAAGCCAATGACCCTGAACTCCCAAAATGCTGAAGAGGTAGTTGACTGGCTTACACAGCACACCCCATCCTCTACCGTTTCTAACTTTACCACAACATCCTCCTCATCCTCCACTGCTATGGCCACCCCACGTAACACTTCCTCCACCACCGGTGCCCCTTCTTCACTGGGGTCAGAGGAGTTATTTTCCAATGAGTTTCTTGAACTGAGTAATGCGCAACCATTATTGCCAGAAGAAGATGAAGGAGATGAGGACCTTACACCAGATTTAATTCTGGCAGAGAACACGATAGAGATGGACATAATGAGTGATGAGGAGGAGGTCCCCGCTGCTGCTTCCTTCTGTGATGTGTCAGAAGAAATTGATGCATCTGAGGAGAATGATGATGAGGAGATTGATGTTTTGTGGGTGCCTAGTAGAAGAGAGCAAGAGGAGGGTAGTTCAGATGGAGAGACGGAGAGTCAGAGAGGCAGTAGGAGAATAAGACTTAGAAGAAGCAGGGAGGACAGCCCGCAGGGATCAGTAGGGCAACAACATGTATCGGCACCTGTGTTCAGCCGGCCAACGCACCCGCCATTGCCGCCAATACCGCAAACTCCGCCAACTTCTACTGTTACCGCCAGATCGCACACTTCCAAAAAGTCAGCAGTGTGGGATTTTTTTAATGTGTGTGCCTCTGACAAAAGCATTGTAATTTGCAATGAGTGCAGTCAGAAACTGAGCCTTGGTAAGCCCAACAGCCACATAGGTACAACTTCTATGCGAAGGCACATGAGCGGCAAGCACAAAGCACTTTGGGAGCAACACCTCAAAGGCAACAGGCAAACTAAAAGCCACACTCCTTCTGGTCCAGCATCTTACTGCTCTACCTCTGCTCTCCTTGACCCGTCTGAACCACCCTCCACTCCGCCTTCCACCTTGACCACCTGTTCCCATTCCCAGTCATCTGCCACCAGCCAAGTTTCTGTGAAGGCCATGTTTGAGCGTAAGAAGCCAATGTCTGACTGTCACCCCCTTGCCCGGCGTCTGACAGCTGGCTTGTCTGCACTCTTAGCCCGCCAGCTTTTACCATACCAGCTGGTGGACTCTGAGGCCTTCCGCAAATTTGTAGCAATTGGGACACCGCAGTGGAAGGTACCCAGCCGCAATTTTTTTTCTAAAAAGGGAATACCACACCTGTACCAACATGTGCAGAGCCAAGTTACCGCATCTCTGTCACTTAGTGTTGGGCCAAAGGTCCATATGACTACTGACGCATGGTCCTCCAAGCATGGTCAGGGCAGGTATGTCACCTACACTGCCCACTGGGTGAACTTGGTAATGGCTGGGAAGCAGGGAATGGGTAGCTCAACAACAACAGTGGAGTTGGTGTCACCGCCACGGATTGCACGCGGTTCTGCCACCACCTCTACTCCTCCATCGCTCTCTACCTCGTCTTCTTCTTCTTCTTACTCTGCTGCTGGGTCCTCCTTCTCCTCCTCCACACCTGTGCACCCCCAGCTCCCCCTAGGCTATTCGACGTGCCAGGTACGCCGTTGTCACGCTGTCTTGGGGATGACGTGCCTGGAAAGCAAAAACCATACCGGATCTGTACTCCTGTCATCTCTGCAGTCACAGGCCGACTGCAATCTGTTGGCAGCGTTGAGACTAGGCAATTTAACACATGTGCCCTGCATGGCACATGTGTTAAATTTAATAGTCCAACGTTTTGTCTCCAAGTACCCAGGATTCCAGGACGTTCTCACCCAGTCCAGAAAGGTGTCGGCCCATTTCAGACGTTCCTACACAGCCATGGCACGCCTTGCTGACATTCAGCAGCGCTACAACATGCCAGTCAGGCGTTTGATTTCTGACAGCCAGACTCGCTGGAATTCAACGCTCCTTATGTTGGAACGTCTGCTGCAACAACAAAGGGCCGTCAACGAGTACCTTTTTGAACTGGGTGGTAGGACTGGATCTGCACAGCTGGGGATTTTTTTCCCCCGTTACTGGGTGCTTATGCGCGATGCCTGCAGGCTCATGCGACCTTTTGAAGAGGTGACAAATATGGTCAGTCGCACCGAAGGCACCATCAGCGACCTAATACCCTTCGCTTTATTCCTGGAGCGTGCCGTGCGACGAGTGACAGATGAGGCTGTAGACCAGCGTGACGAGGAGCTGGAAGCGCACGATTTCTGGTCGGAATCACCAGAACGAACCCAGGCACCTGCTGCAACGCAGGGAGAGGTGCCAGAAGTGGAGTCAGAGGAGGAAGGTGGCTTTGTGGAGGAGGAGGAGGAGGACCAACAGGAGCAGGCTTCCCAGGGGGCTAGTGGTGACCTTTTGGGGACCCCTGGTCTTGTACGTGGCTGGGGGGAGGAGACCGTGGATGATGCAGTCCTTGATAATGAGGAAGCGGAGATGGATAGCTCTGCATCCAACCTTGTGAGAATGGGGTCTTTCATGCTGTCATGCCTGTTGAAGGACCCCCGTATCAAGAGGCTTAAGGAGAAGGACCTGTACTGGGTCGCAACGCTACTAGACCCTCGGTACAAGCATAAAGTGTCAGAAATGTTACCAACATACCACAAGTCCGAAAAGATGCGGCATTTACAAACCAGCCTGCAAAACATGTTGTACAATGCTTTTAAGGGTGATGTCACTTCAGGAACTCATCAACATTCCAGGGGCAGAGGTGCCAGTAATCCTGCCACGAGCACACCTGCAAGGACAAAGCCCTTTGGCCAGTCTGTAACGTCAGACATGCAAATGTTTTTCTGTCCAAGGCAGCGCCACAACCCTTCTGGATCCACCCTCAAAGAACGCCTCGACCGGCAGGTAGCGGACTACCTGGCATTAACTGCAGATATCGACACTCTGAGGAGCGATGAACCCCTGGACTACTGGGTGCGCAGGCTTGATCTGTGGCCAGAGCTGTCACAATTTGCCATGAACCTCTTGTCTTGCCCAGCCTCAAGTGTGCTCTCAGAAAGGACCTTCAGTGCAGCAGGAGGGATTGTAACTGAGAAGAGAACTCGCCTAGGTCACAAAAGTGTCGATTACCTGACCTTTATTAAAATGAATGAGGGGTGGATCTCGGAGGGTTACTGCACGCCGGAAGACTTGTTCTGACTTCTATGCAGCTGTCCTTCTCTTCAAGCCTCATGACTCCACACACAGCTGTCCTTTAGCGTCCTCCTCCTCCCTCCGCCACCGTTACAAACTAGGGTGCAAACCCTACTGGTTTAATTTTTTCTGGCCTCTGTGCTTCAGTGGCTGCAACCAAAAAAACTGGGCAAACAATGTCTACAAGGTCAACGTATGGCAAAAAATGACTATTTTCAGCATTTATATGGCATATTTTTTCTGGCAACTGTGCTTCAGTGGCTGCATCCAAAAAAATGCATATTTTCTGCATTTATATGGCATAATTTTTCTGGCCTCTGTGCTTCAGTGGCTGCAACCAAAAAAATGCATATTTTCTGCATTTATATGGCATAATTTTTCTGGCCTCTGTGCTTCAGTGGCTGCAACCAAAAAAATTTATGTTTTCAGCATTTATATGGCATAATTTTTCTGGCAACTGTGCTTCAGTGGCTGCGACCAAAAAAATGACTATTTTCAGCATTTATATGGCATATTTTTTCTGGCCTCTGTGCTTCAGTGGCTGCGGCCAAAAAAACTGGGCAAACAATGCCTACAAGGTCAACGACGTTGACCTTGTAGGCATTGTTTGCCCAGTTTTTTTGGCCGCAGCCACTGAAGCACAGAGGCCAGAAAAAATATGCCATATAAATGCTGAAAATAGTCATTTTTTGCCATACGTTGACTCAACGTATATGGCAAAAAATGACTATTTTCAGCATTTATATGGCATATTTTTTCTGGCAACTGTGCTTCAGTGGCTGCGACCAAAAAAATGCATATTTTCTGCATTTATATGGCATAATTTTTCTGGCCTCTGTGCTTCAGTGGCTGCAACCAAAAAAATTTATATTTTCAGCATTTATATGGCATAATTTTTCTGTCAACTGTGCTTCAGTGGCTGCGACCAAAAAAATGCATGTTTTCTGCATTTATATGGCATAATTTTTCTGGCCTCTGTGCTTCAGTGGCTGCAACCAAAAAAGTTTATATTTTCAGCATTTATATGGCATAATTTTTCTGTCAACTGTGCTTCAGTGGCTGCGACCAAAAAAATGCATATTTTCTGCATTTATATGGCATAATTTTTCTGGCCTCTGTGCTTCAGTGGCTGCAACCAAAAAAATTTATATTTTCAGCATTTATATGGCATAATTTTTCTGGCAACTGTGCTTCAGTGGCTGCGTCCAAAAAAACTGGGCAAACAATGTCTACAAGGTCAACGTATGGCGAAAAATGACTATTTTCAGCATTTATATGGCATATTTTTTCTGGCAACTGTGCTTCAGTGGCTGCGTCCAAAAAAACTGGGCAAACAATGCCTACAAGGTCAACGTATGGCAGTTGTTTAAAGAGAACAGTAGATTACTAGCCAGCAAAGCTACCTAAGCTAAAATGTCCCTCAAATCCCTGCAGACTTCTGTCCCTCCAATACAGAGCAGTATCAAGCAGATTACTAGCCAGCAAACTTACTATCATCTGTCCCTGAAATCACTAACAGCTCTCCCCCTACACTATCTCTTCCAAGCACACACAGGCAGATTTTTCAGATACATTTTTGCCCTTGATCCCCCTCTGGCATGCCACTGTCCAGGTCGTTGCACCCTTTAAACAACTTTAAAATCATTTTTCTGGCCAGAAATGTCTTTTCTAGATGTTAAAGTTCGCCTTCCCATTGAAGTCTATGGGGTTCGCGAACCGTTCGCGAACCGCTCGCGTTTTTGCGCAAGTTCGCGAATATGTTCGCGAACTTTTTTTCCGACGTTCGCTACATCCCTACACGTTGGAGCAAGCTTATCAATGCAGTGCTACTTCCTCTTTAAGAGGAGAAGGAATGTTCTCTATAATCACATATATAAATATAATTTTAGCCCATGAGGCTCCCAAGTGTTCATGCTCTCCTCAATCCGTCACTTAAAAGCATTCTGTTTCTTTTATGTATTGTATTAGGCACGTTAGCCTACGGCTGAACATACGAAAGTCGTCCAGAAAGAATCAGGCATTTGTCAGCATTGCTTTTATCCGCTTCTTCTCGTTTTGTAATTTATGGTAAAATAGCAAATACCAAGTAAGCACATATGCCATGTTTGGTTTCTGTAATTGCCAAGCAATATAGCCATTCCAATTGCAACACGAAATTAAGAAAAGAAAGGTAATCCATCTTGAATCAATGCTGAAAGAAAGCAACTCAGCAGCTGTGGATTGTGATGTAACAGTGAAGATTGCAGGACTATTACATATTCACAAGAAAGTACTGTAAGTTCTCCACATATTTTTCAACTCTTTTTTTCAGACCACACACACTGAAATTTGGGAAAGGCCTCATCCTACCAGTTCTGGTTCTACCAGTGAACACTCATACAAGTTGAAGGAGATCATCAACCTAAGGATAGTTCTGAAACATCAAATGGAGAGGACAACACACCAAAGGGTGGTGTAAAATGTTAAACTGCTGGTTATCTTGCACTTTGTCTGGCAGCTTTAAGCCCAATACAATTCAGAATATATCTATAATGCCTAGTAGGGCTAATTTACGCCTGTAAGTGCAATTTGGAGCACTCACCATGTTGTTTTCCAACAATGCAGCATCTTCCCTACAATTCCAGGGTGACTGCAGACCCCGGGGGAGTTGCAGCCACTGCATCAAAATCGACACGTTTGCATTTTTCTGTAAATTGGACACAATTGTGCTGGAAGTTTTCCAAGTCCATTTGGTGTCATTACTGGTGTTTGGCACAAGAGTTAAGTGTGAACTTGATTTTTTAGATGCAAGCATAATGCTCTCATTGACACTTGTTGGTCCTGAAGTAGTGATAGCACGGGGTTCATCTGTGTCAGTAGGTGCAGCCATGCTTGATTTGGAAGGGAGCCAGGAAGTACCTTTAATGAATTGGGTTTAACATGCAAGACTGACTGCAGAGATATTACAGGGAGCACAACTGCACTTGTGGTCATATAAGACTCCTCAGATGTGGAGGGCATCACACAAAAATGTGGTTTAAAAATGTCAACATTTTGACATCTTGTCTGTCAGATTAAAGCAGAATACAATTCTATAACAGATATCACTAGCACACTAACAGAAAACTATTATTTGTTTTTTGCATAGCAATCTGAAGTATAGTTGTCTTTGTCAAACAACCATAGATATTGTGCACACAACATAGATCAAATATTGTAAAAGTATACACCATGACACAGGTTAAATGGCCTTCGGGAGCTAGCTATAGGGTCAAATCTGAATAGCTTTTCTGGCAATGTAATTCTACAAACAAATGAATAGAGCTTCTAAGAGGGTGCAGAGTACTGAAATACATTGTGCACTATCTCTGTGGTTGTATGGCAAATATATGTTGCTAGGTAGTTGGTAATGAGGGATTATTGGCGCTCCTGAGGTGCCTGTGTTTACTTTGCATAGCCCTTTAGTGTGAGTAACATCTCATTGATAAATTTGTCAATGACTGGACAGTTGCAAGCAATGCACATCATATCCATATGTCAAGACACTAACAATAAAGTCTTAAAGCAACGTTGATGTTTTTGGGGGGTACTGTTGTTGTTGCTGGGGGTACTGACACCAGTTACACTGCTGCCCACTCATTATATTTTATTAAAGTTTTGCGTATAGTATCCTAAAATCTTTACACCTTGATAAGTAATGTTTTGACAACTCTGTAGCTACCCTGATAACAATTTAGGAAAAATTCATGTGGTATGCCAGATAATAGATAATAAATTAAGACAGTATGCTCAGGTCCATATTATACCTCCAAACCTCCCTGGTATTGTAAATTGTGGGCAAGATGATAAATAGATACAGCCGCAAGATTAAAAAGTCAGTCTTGCACTTTATCTATGCTATGCCATGTCTTTTGAGTTTCATTATAGAAGTCATGGAAAGCTCATTGCAGGCCACCTTACAAATTTCCAAAGTGTTGTCCAAAACCATCCTAGCTAATATTCAACACTGGTCTATGAGTAGGAATGGATACTGGTAGCTAAATATTTCTCCATGAACAGTTGAATGCTGCTGAGGGAACAATCCTTTAACTATATACAATTCTATAAACAATTCAAGATCAACTTTCTTCTTAAACCATGTTAAGCCACATACCAACTGGGAGATAATAGTCATTAAAGGATTGGTAGTAGTGTGGGAGTTCTGTTCTATTTCTATTGAGCTATTTTTGATAATAATTAAAATATATTGTACCATGAGATGAGCACATAGCTAAAATTCAAGGAATGGAAATGCACTCACAAGCATGCTGGCTGATTTGTATATATATCACATGACACACAATTCAGCGGTAAGATCTGGACCCGTGTTCTTCTTAAGAAAGGATTTGAACAATTATTCAATTTATTCTAAAAATTATGATTAAACATGTTATGCTTATCTTGATTTGAGATTACCTTATACTGAATGCTTTTTATTGAAATTTAAGTATTCTGGTAATAGTACAGCTGCTGAAGCAATGGGTGACCCTTAGAGATACAGTACATCCATATTACATTTATGTATGGAAGTGTATAACAAGAGAATGTGGGAATTAGGTCTAATGGAAAATATTTGGCCACTTTAGACTAAAAAAGATTAATTGTTCTTCTGGTAAGGATAAACATTCACAAGGTTAAGCTGCTATTATCTCAGACTTGTCAGAAGTTGCCTCTATTATATAACACATCTGCTGTTTAACGCAAGATACAAAATAATTAGCCCAAGGAATGCTTGGAGGAATGCTACTTACAATAGCTGACTGATGGACTTATAATAATCTCGTGTTATAAACTAAAAGAACTAGTCTGAGGAATATTGATTCATGGATGTTAATCATGACATTCTAACACTAATGGTTTCAAAAGTTAAAGCCAATGCTTAAAATTCCTTTTACTACTGTACTATAGAAGCCAAACAGGGCATTTTAAGTCTTCGATCATTCTGCATGTAATAAATTGTATTTATTATGGCAATTTGTTGAGTTTGTATTACTTAGCATTTTGAAATAAATGTATAATTGATGTATAATTGTTTAGGTTTTTACAGCCTGATCATACGAAGACAGATAATGTTTAGAAGCTAATTTTGCATGTGAAACTTATAATGTAAATAAATAATAACTAAGGCACATTTTACAATTAAATATAGAAAATAGAGGAAACACTACTTCCCCCACCCCCTGTTATGATTGCCAATGTCATCATATAAAGGCTTCACTTAGCAAATATACCATGTATATTGAGCACATATTTGGTGGCTGATTTAATAAAACTTGAATTTAGCATCATAACAAAAAATGAGCATCAATTCTTATTGTGCTATTGACACTTTGAAAACATGATTTTATTGAGTTTTCGCTGAGAAAACTTGACCTTTCTGAATTATCGGGCGAAAATCCATAAATTTTTAGGATTATCCCGCGCAGATTGCGATGTCAAGAAACACCTTCAGGGACATCTTCCATTGACTTCCACATATGATTGATAGGTTTGAGATGTGTTTATCCGGATTTGGATTTTTAGCAGCTTTGGGGTATGATAAATCTCTAAAAATTAAAAGTTTATTTTTTCCACAAAAAATTCGAGTTTTCCTCCTAAAAACCTCAGCCAGAAAAAAAAATTAGGTTTACTAGTATAATGCATATCTTTTCAGCAGTGCTCTCTATAGATTTCTTCAGTATACATTTTGTTGTTTGGGGGTATAGGGTATGAAATTTGAACCAGATCAGCTTTTGCCTTTGTGCCTGACTGTTGCCCTTTCTGTGAGACATTTGCTTGAGAGTGTGAGAGATCAACCTCTAATCATAATGCCTAGAATTACAGACGTTGTAAACCAACAACTCTCTTGGTAGTAGGAAAGTCACCTGCAAACTGGTCAAAAAATAAATACATAACTTGTTCAAGGCCCTGCCATGACACACAATTTATATGTTCTTCCCTACTTTAAGCCACTTCCCATTCATTTGTAAAGGAAACATATTTCCTATGGCAGACACATGTCCCAGCATGCAAGAATCTTTGGAAATGTCAGGTTTCCCAAGTGTTACCCACCTCCTACCACAAGTATCTGCCATACACAAACCCATTGCCATTCAAGTGAATGGGGAATGTTAGCCAGTATGTGTTTGCTGTGGCTCATACCCAAGCGGACTGGAACAAGGATGAAGCAGAGCACACTCTTCAATTCTGTAAAAGAAGCCCCGGTGCACAGCGTAGAGGGTGCGGCAATCCCCAGACGAATACTTCAGGTAAGAATACACTGGCACACGAGGTACAATGCAATGCAGGGTGACCCCTTGCTTATTTATTTGTGCGGACGTGCAACGTTTCGGGGCGAGCCCCTTTCTCAAGCATCATACCCAAGCGGGCATTATGATCAAAAGGCTATACGTGCTATAAAAAGGCTAAATCAGTCTTTTAGAAAAATTAAATGTAGAATTTATACATTTCTCAATGTTGTGAATGTAAATTGCATATCTGATTCATCAAAGAACAGAACAGGCTCTTTCCTGCAAACATAAGCCTTGTAATTATGGTTCTGAATCACATGTTTAAATAAAAAATCTAAATAAAAAGTCTGTTGTTGGCATTTCAGAAAAACATCAACTATGTCTTGAAATTTTATTTTACAGTCTGTATAACAAAATGTATCTTCAGGAAGAACCAGATATAAACTAAATATATAAGTATCATTGATTTCGAATGGTAACTTTATTTTTCTTTTTTAAATATGTTTACTTCATTAAACAGAGCTACTATCTCTGAATGCATCTCCTTAACATTAAAACAAATAACACTAAGGGAGTTATTTACCAAACTCGACTTTTTTCTGATTGAGGTTTTTGGGCAAAAACTCACATGTTTAGAGGTAAAAAAAAAACTCACATTTTTTGAGATTTAATATGCCCTGAAGCTGCAAAAAGTCAGAATCCGAAAATCCGCCATATCAAACATGTCGACATCATGAAGTCAATGTGATGTAGTCAAGTCCCTTTTACAATTTGAAGATATTGTGATCTGTGTTTCATCAGATAATCCAAAACATTCTGGGTTTTCGGTCAATAACCTGAACAAATCGAGTGTTTTGGGCGTCAAATCTGAAATATTTGTACCATTTGGGTTTTTGCTCAATTTATCAAGTTTTTCCAGACCCGACTTTTTAGAGTTATTTTATTGTTAAATAAGATGAAATCATGGATGGGATTTCGGTCGAGCTTTGTTTAATAAAAATATGAGATAAATTTGAGTTTTTACCCCCTACTGTAAATGTATTTGTAAAGGAAGAGCATTAGACAGTTACATTGAGGTGTATATATTCCACAATCAAACTGTTTTATTTAAAGGAATAGGAACATTAAAATAAGTTCTATGGAATCCTCCGTTCCATGGCTAGAAGAGCATCAAAAACCTGCATGCAGCCATACAGTCCTCATTAATGACATGTTTTATTCCTAATTAACTGGAAGAGAAGTTTAGCTCACATGTGTTTGAGGCTTCTTTAAGACATTTATATTGATATGAGGTTTTAATTATTTTTCTTTAATTGTAATATTATTACAATTATTCCCAAGTGTTTCAATGAACTGTACTATCTGATGAAATTCTTCTAATCCTTTTTGGTAAAAGACATATACCAACATAAAAATGTATGACAGACACATACAATAATGGTGCAATTGCAATATGAGTCATCATTAAAGAAAAGCTTTGAAACAAGATTCATTTATACTTTCATTCTAAAGTTTATATTCCAGATTAATTTATTTGCAAATTCCAAATCTTGAAATGTTATTCTATTAAATGAGGCCATGGCACTGTGAAAAAAAATACCTTTCTAACCTAGTATTTCCATATGATGTGAACTTTAGTCAAATTGGATTTTGCTGTATAATTACATTATGATGGGCTATAAAAGCTGTGTTTATTTTTAACTTGTCGGTTGTTATTAATTAGGAAACTCGCATTCCCTTCCAAACATAAGAGATCCAGATGTCAGCACTTGCATTCTGTTTCCTTTCCTTGCTGAGTTTGGAAGATACAGTGTTCTGCCTAGACTCAGCACAGTAATCCAAATGTGAATAAAATTACTATTTATGGTTTCTAAGGAACTTTCAACTTTATGTATATACATTTAAATTAGTACCTCTCAACAATTTCTCTAGATCTGTAAAATCTTTTTAGCATCCGTTTGAATCCATGGATACAGGATAGCGATCACAAGAGCCAAGAAAAAGTAAGGCCTTGAGCTGAGGAAGGGCCCTTCTCTCCCTCACGGTTTGAGAACTCCCAAATTCTTTTCTTCTTTTGCCTATGTTTTGGTACTACGTGTAATTCCACAGGACAGGGCAATGATCTGGAATTAGAGAAGAGGGGCCCCTAGTAATGCAGCAAAGCTGAGCCCCCAGGTATTATAGTAGAATTACACTAAAAAGATGTCCAACCTGCAGCCCTAACAAGTGAAAAGCTTGAGGGATCTCTAATGAACATGCTTTCAATAGCCTAAATTTAGATACAACAGTCCAGAAAAATAGCTGGGTACGAGAGGCTATGGCTAGTTATGGCTAGTTCCATATTTGTTTGATGGTTTTCTGGCTGTTTTATTCCACTTTGCTCATCAGAAGACATAACGTTTGTTTTTCCTTTGACCGAGTGCTTATCTTTTACCAAGCAGAAGTAGTAGCCCTGTTTTTGGTACTATACAACCTTTACAACACCTTTTTTTACATGTATAATTATGTATAAACCTTATGACACGCCCACTTAGTTTTTTAGCATAGCCAAGGCACACATAAAGTAATTTCTACATTATGATGAAAGTATCCCCAATGCTGCTGCTATTTATTGCATTTTTAGAGAAAAGCTTATTGTGAAAATTTTACAATTTCCCAGTGGGGTTAAAATGCTTTGCTCCCGTATTCATATATTTTTAGCCTGAAAATCACAATTTTTGCACAGAGACAGGCAGTTACAACCCATTTGCTTAAAGAGTAGTTAGCATAAAAAGGCCTGGATGCCTTGATAGTTACTATGACAACGAAGAGTTAAGCCTTCAGGAGTGACCTGCATATAGTGTTATGTGCAAAACCATTAGCTGCAGAATATTTGACGTAAATTGTAAGGGATTGAAAAAGGGCACTATTTCATGACGTTCATTATAATGAGTGCACTGTATTAGTAATCAGTAAAGTCTCCTCTTGACAACCTTCAAAACTAAAGAGGCAAAATTAAAGATCTTCATGAATTTGGTGTGAGGTTTTTCATGCCATTTGCTACTATATATATATATATATATATATATATATATATATATATATATATATATATATATATATATATATATATATATATATATACACCAATTATTCTCAGACCAGCACTCCCAATTTTAAGAATCAATCTTTTTATTTTACATCGTATCAATGCCCTTGTGACATATATATATATATATGTCACTCCTCTTTCTTTTAAAATTAAGCAACACATCTTAGCAAATGAAGACAGAACAGCATTTGTATCAAGGTGAGCATTTCAATTATTTTTAAGAATTATTTGTTATGCGTATTTTGTTTGATGACTGTGTTCAAATCCATCTGTGTAAGGGATAGACAAGATTTTTGCCCACATGATGCATGTTTACTATCAGTCCATATAGATGCATTTGGGTGGTTGCATAAAAACCATGACTGTCTACTAACAAATTAATGTCTAACCCATATCTAGTACCATGTGGATTTGTCTTATTTTAAATGGATGACCTGGCAACACTACTAGGTGGAGAGGAGTTACTATTAGCTTGTGAAATGGTGCAACACACATATGGTTCCTGTAAGACAATGTGACCATATCTCACTGAAAACAACTTCCCATTAGTATTCCCCCCCCCCAAGATAGAACCTCACATGGCGCTTATTGTTTTTTCAGAATTTCAAGTAACAGTGAGGAAAACTGTAGGACAACACAGTGCAGGTTAATTGGCTCCTGATGAATATGACCCTATTGTATGTGATAGGAACCATAGATTGTAAACTTCACTGGGGCAGGGACAAATGTTAATGGTGTATAATCTTTCTAAAGCACTTCAGATTACGTTGGCACTATATTAATAAAGGATAATAATAATCTGTAGGTCAGCAGGAATATAAAATTCCTTTAAAGGGGGTATTCACCTTCCAAACACTTTTTCAGTTCAGTTGTTTTCAATTGCAATATAAATATATATATATATATATATATATCATCTCAATGATCCGCACTCCTCCTGGCTAATCTTCTCGTGCACCCGGGTGCTGCTCCTGGGTTATGATAGATACACATGGAAAATAGCAGCGCACTCCTGGGGTTTCATCAATACAAATTTAGTTTATTGATTCATCATTGTAATAATCGACGTTTCGGCTCGTGTCCAGAGCCTTTATCAAGATTACAAATCCATAATAAAACACCATTTAAATACCCACTGCCCCCAAAGGGGCGTGCCCAGTGTACCCCCCAACCACCAATCACTACATCCCATATAACATCATCATCACATAGTCATCTTCCTTAAGTTCTCACTTCTTTTAAATATTTTATAAAAACAATTCCAAAAATTTTTTTCAAAAGTTCATTATTCCCAGAATTCCTGGCTATTTATGTGGCATTTAATAAAATCACCTCCATGCAATAAATACAGTAATAAATACATAAATATTTTATAAATAATCAGCACAATATATATTAAGACTTGAATCTTCAATACTAGGATACAGGTTTTGAGGTTAAATCACATGATGATCCCCTAACCTAGGGCTTAATTCAAATGTAGCTATTTTATCTCTGACTAAGGAAACAATTAAAGAAACACTGTTCATTCAAACCTTTTGGACACATAGTACCTAGTCTCCTTATCCAATACGTTTCTTTTTGTAGCAATAGCCTCGATCTGTCACCGCCCCGTCTCGGTTCTGGGATGTGATCAATGCCAATATATTTAAATGTAGGCAATCTATGTCCCATTTCAAGGAAATGTTTAGCAACTGGTTTCACCGATTTACCATCCCTATAGGCAGTACTAATGGCGGATCTGTGTCCGTCCATGCGTAATCGCAAATTCATGTCAGTTTTGCCTACATAAGAAAGTCCGCATGGACATGTTATCATATAGATAACATGAGTGGTTGTGCACGTGATGCGATGTTTAATTTTTATTCTTTGTCCCGTGTGTGGATGGTAAAACGCCTCCCCAGGTGACATATATCTGCAAGACGTACAGCTAATACACCTGTAACACCCAGGTTTCCCAGCCTTTAACCAACTAGACACCGGTTTCTGATAGCACCCCACGGGGTCTGTCGCAACCAATAGATCACGCAGATTTTGCCCTCGACTGTAAGCCATCATGGGAGGATTAGGACACAATCTGCCCAAATCGTTGTCTGCCCTAATGATGGACCAATTGTCTTTTACCAGTTTGTCTATAACGTAAGACGATGTGTTATACCTGGTTGCAAACGTCATCCGCCCAGTTCTGTCAGCTGGCTTGTTAGCAGAGCCAGTAGTTCAACATTTAGCCAAGTTCAATGCCTGCTGGAGAACCTTGGACTTATATCCTCTCTCTCTAAATTTGTCCCACATTTCTTTAATCTGGGCCTCACTTTTAATCTTATCAGAGTTGTTTCTCAGAACCCGACAAAACTGAGATATCGGTAGGGATTTTTTAAGGTTTACAGGGTGACAACTGGAATTGTGTAGCAACGTGTTTCTATCGGTTGACTTACGAAATAATGAATACTGGAGTCTATCATGTTTTTTCCATATCTCAACATCCAAAAATTGTACTGTACAGGGGTCACAGTGAGCTGTAAACCGAATGAGTGAGGGTAAAACATTCAATTGATCTACCATTTCATTAAACGAATCTTGATTACCATCCCACACAATGAACACGTCATCGATGAAGCGTTTATAACAGATCAACCGTTCTGTATATTTTCGTAGAATATGCTCCCCTTCATACTGATGCATAAAGAGGTTAGCATAAGCTGGGGCCATTGATGCCCCCATCGCTGTGCCAGTCCGCTGTAAATAATATTGATTTTCAAAGCGAAAATAATTGTACTTCAAACATAACTCCAGTAGTGTAATTACAAACTGTATCGGAGGACCATCAAAGCAACAGCTCTCACCTAGAGATTTGAACACCGCCTCCATCCCCTCATCATGCGGGATGCTGGTGTATAAACTAGACACATGGGCATCAATGGCCCCAGCTTATGCTAACCTCTTTATGCATCAGTATGAAGGGGAGCATATTCTACGAAAATATACAGAACGGTTGATCTGTTATAAACGCTTCATCGATGACGTGTTCATTGTGTGGGATGGTAATCAAGATTCGTTTAATGAAATGGTAGATCAATTGAATGTTTTACCCTCACCCATTCGGTTTACAGCTCACTGTGACCCCTGTACAGTACAATTTTTGGATGTTGAGATATGGAAAAAACATGATAGACTCCAGTATTCATTATTTCGTAAGTCAACCGATAGAAACACGTTGCTACACAATTCCAGTTGTCACCCTGTAAACCTTAAAAAATCCCTACCGATATCTCAGTTTTGTCGGGTTCTGAGAAACAACTCTGATAAGATTAAAAGTGAGGCCCAGATTAAAGAAATGTGGGACAAATTTAGAGAGAGAGGATATAAGTCCAAGGTTCTCCAGCAGGCATTGAACTTGGCTAAATGTAGAACTACTGGCTCTGCTAACAAGCCAGCTGACAGAACTGGGCGGATGACGTTTGCAACCAGGTATAACACATCGTCTTACGTTATAGACAAACTGGTAAAAGACAATTGGTCCATCATTAGGGCAGACAACGATTTGGGCAGATTGTGTCCTAATCCTCCCATGATGGCTTACAGTCGAGGGCAAAATCTGCGTGATCTATTGGTTGCGACAGACCCCGTGGGGTGCTATCAGAAACCGGTGTCTAGTTGGTTAAAGGCTGGGAAACCTGGGTGTTACAGGTGTATTAGCTGTACGTCTTGCAGATATATGTCACCTGGGGAGGCGTTTTACCATCCACACACGGGACAAAGAATAAAAATTAAACATCGCATCACGTGCACAACCACTCATGTTATCTATATGATAACATGTCCATGCGGACTTTCTTATGTAGGCAAAACTGACATGAATTTGCGATTACGCATGGACGGACACAGATCCGCCATTAGTACTGCCTATAGGGATGGTAAATCGGTGAAACCAGTTGCTAAACATTTCCTTGAAATGGGACATAGATTGCCTACATTTAAATATATTGGCATTGATCACATCCCAGAACCGAGACGGGGCGGTGACAGATCGAGGCTATTGCTACAAAAAGAAACGTATTGGATAAGGAGACTAGGTACTATGTATCCAAAAGGTTTGAATGAACAGTGTTTCTTTAATTGTTTCCTTAGTCAGAGATAAAATAGCTACATTTGAATTAAGCCCTAGGTTAGGGGATCATCATGTGATTTAACCTCAAAACCTGTATCCTAGTATTGAAGATTCAAGTCTTAATATATATTGTGCTGATTATTTATAAAATATTTATGTATTTATTACTGTATTTATTGCATGGAGGTGATTTTATTAAATGCCACATAAATAGCCAGGAATTCTGAGAATAATGAACTTTTGAAAAAATTTTTTGGAATTGTTTTTATAAAATATTTAAAAGAAGTGAGAACTTAAGGAAGATGACTATGTGATGATGATGTTATATGGGATGTAGTGATTGGTGGTTGGGGGGTACACTGGGCACGCCCCTTTTGGGGGCAGTGGGTATTTAAATGGTGTTTTATTATGGATTTGTAATCTTGATAAAGGCTCTGGACACGAGCCGAAACGTCGATTATTACAATGATGAATCAATAAACTAAATTTGTATTGATGAAACCCCAGGAGTGCGCTGCTATTTTCCATGTGTATATATATATATATATATATATATATATATATATATATATATATATATATATATAGGGTCTTGGCAACTATGAAAACATAAGAAAGGTTTTATGGACTATTTTTCCACTAAGTTGCTTTAGAATAGGTATCACTAATACTACTGTATTAATAATAAGCAGAAACCTGGATTCCATTATTCAAGTTTTTTGTGATACTTTAGAACACTCTCTGAATAATAGTATTGCCATAAATGCAGTTCTTTGGCAACACAAGCAATATAATCTCTGGGAATACAGCACAGTAAAATGTTTTTAGGATAGAACTGACATTGTAAATGTACTGATGGCAGACTTTGTTATGGGGAATTAGTCATTTATTTGTAGTTATCTCTGCCAGAGCATTGCATGGGTGATCTAACAATGATTCTAAAACTGCCACGGTTCATTTTGATCCAACTGAATAAAACAACAACACTGCTAGATTGTACTCAAAGATTTTTTTATTACTCTTGAAAAGCATCAACAGGGGTTCCTGTAATTATAGGAAAATGCTTGTGTCTTCCTAGAGCCAGATGCTACTTGTAGATATTACAGAGAGGCACAGAAGGAACGTGTATATATTCATAGCTTCCCAAATGCCTTCTGTATTGAAAAACAGACTGAATAGCCTTTTCTATAGAAAGGCAGTGATTCCAAAGAGCTGGAAATTCAAATGAAAGTGATGATTTTATGCAAATGTCATATCTGTTGTGTATTTACAGGAACCAAACTGGTACTGCCCATGTTTCTGTCCATGAAATAATTTCTAAAATATACAACTATCCTTTAAATAACACTCCCCTATCAACATGTTGCTTTCATCCTTAATGCCCAAGAAGGCTAATGTTGTTTTGGACTCACTTCTAACATACAGCTGCTTACTCCTACCTGGTTACATTTTACTTTACACCTTTTGGATATTAGAAATCTGTGGTTTTGGTGCTGATTATTTAAAATTTCTAAATGTTCGTATATTAGCTGTCACTGTGACATATACTGTAGAAGAATGGCAATTAAATGAAAAAAAAAAAATCTTTATTATACAGGTATGGGACCCGTTATTCAGAAACCTCTTATCTAGAAAGCTCAGAATTAAGCAAAGGACATCTCCCATAAACTCCAATTTATCTAAATAATCCAATTTTTATCTGTAATTATAAAACATTACTGTGTACTTCATCCAAACTAAGATACAATTAATCCTTATTGAAACAAAACCTGCCTGTTGGGTTTATTTCATATTTACATGATTTTTTAGTAGACTTAAGGTATGAAGATCTATATTATGGAAATATCCATTATCTGGAAAACCCCAGGTCTTGAGCATTCTGGATAATAGGTCCTATAGCTGTATCAGTCATCATCATTTCTCGGGACTGTGGTTATTCTGTTAGTAAAAATACAACCAGTTAAATTGGCGTCATTATCATGAATGAATATATATTTTGACAGTTATGTGCAATTAATGTATTGAGGTAAGAGGTATGATCATTTTCATACAATTCTCCTAAAAAGTTCAATGTGCAAAAGAAACATTGTTGATCAGGAAAATGGTAAATAAGGGTGACTGATGTTCAGATTTTGCACATGTACATGGTCATCAAGAAATTCAGGACTGGAGAGGAATTTATTTAAATTTCCAACTGATCAGCTTTGTAATGTACTGTATATTGCCCCTGTGTGTGTGGCCAGTATAATAATGATGAAGTAAGAGCAAAGGTTTTAGAAACTGTTACCATGGATACAGAAGCCATTAGATGCTCATCCAAACAGACAATTGGAAGAGATTTCCTTCACTATGAAATCAACAAATTACATAGAAAAGCACCGTGGATAACATTGTGTGTTGGCAGGGTGCTCCTGGGTGCTGGACAAAAACATCAGGGAGTAGGTAACAGGGGTAATGAGAAGTAAACAAAGATATCAGTGTACAAAGGGATAAGGAATGATCAACAGGCAGGGCAAGTCTTGGGGAAAGGAAATTTAGCATAATCTAAAAATATCTAAACATTTGAAGAGGCTATTTAGAATTCATATGCAACCCTGGCCTAAATGCAAATGATCACAACAGTAATTCTAAATTGTTTTAGCCATAATGTATTTTTAAATACAACTGCTTCCAGCAAGTATCCCATCCTCTGAGTATGGATGAGAGCAAGCAGTGAGCAGAATTGTAGATTACTGTCTGCATATAAAATAGTACTGGCAAATATGAACTGAGATGTGTCCTCCAATGCAGACATCTCCTCTTTTTTGTGACATGCACAAAGACACGATGGTCTCACAGTGTGTCAGTGCAATATATGGGCATGTGTCTATGCCTAATTGATCTAATTAATGCTGTGATTGCTGGAGGGAGGTGTATTTTAGTATGGAACAAAGCAATCCATCTACAATCTGCTCATGAAGGCACATGCACAAATACCCAGTTGATTCCACAGTGGAAGATAAAATATCGGAAGTGATTAAAAACACTGGGTTACCCTTTAGAAGAGATCAACCTTTAGTTTAAAACTGTAAAGAATACATTTGTGGCTAATCATCTAGAAGAAAAGGTGTTGCCTTAGAGTTGTGCATATGTTAAACCCTATTTTTCAGTCCAGGTTTTCTACACAATTTGATCTGAAGACGTCAGATTGAAAATGAAGATCCCCAGAGGCAGCCTTCATGAATATTCATTGATTTAATTTCTATAAAATCCTTCTGCTGCCGCATGTGTATTTGAAATGAATCCTCACTGGCTTCCTTGCTTCTCTCCTTGAAAGTTTGATAGATTAATATTGATCAGTGAGAGCAAAATCCAATTTCTAGTTTACTGGAGAAAGCGAAGCTTTGTGCATATTATCAGCTAGGCAGAGACATAGAAACAAGCCGTATAAAGTAACAATGTCCTTATAATAAAAAAACACAGTTATTCATGTTATAGAAAGACCATCTGTTAGATGTTAGCATAGTCTTTTGGTCTTTAATATTAGTGGTTACACAAAATTAGATGAGATATTCGGATTTGCATCAAAATAAAAAATAGAAGCAATACAGTATAGTAGTACTGAGTATGTATAATAGACAACATTAGTTACAGTCAAGAAGTACAGTATGTGATACAACTAGGCAACTGCAATTGATAATCAGGTGTCAGAACTATCAGTACTTGACTCTACTCAATTTTTGAAAAGCATGAATTGTTTTATCAGTTGGTCAATAAACAGTATTAGGTTACAACCAATGTTTTTTTCCCTTTATCTTATGTATGGCTAACATGGTAGTACTGTCTATGCCCTGGTTTCTAAGGAAACATTACCGTCAAGTATTTTGCAGTCAGGGTTAGAGGTAGCTTCAACCATTCCTGTTGAAACATTGCAATACAATTTTCCCACATCCCCCAAATTGATTGGCAATTAAATTATTCTTTGGCAAGAATGAACTGGGAACCCTGTGCTAACCATGAGTGGCACTATATCCCTACCAATTATCCGGTGTTTGTAGGATATGGCCAAACGGTAATGCACAAGCTGAGCCAGTGGAGTGTGGAATATTTATCTTTCAACACGCAATTCTCAACCTTTTTTTCACCCAGGTTGCAATTGCTTATCATAGTCAGCAGCCTGCCTGAATCATTCGAATGATCACTACCACTATTACAGTTATAGTTACATGAAGCACTATTGTTGTGAAAAGCCTTATATTGCTGTTTTAACCAAACCAATTTTTTCTTGTGTTATCAAAATGATCAAAATAAAATATTTTTATATGGTAACTTCAGTTTCTATGGCTGACCAGATCTGGAAGCAATCAACTCTTACACAATTGAAGCTGCCGTCACAACTTAGATGCCAGATTTTAAGCCTTTCATTTGTAAACTTAGGGCAGTGTCTTTATTGCAATGTAGTATCATCATATAAACATTTCTTTTTAGAGAGACTCACCATGTAGATGAGGAGGCTCAGGTGCGGACATCACTATATTGTTTGTTGGGTAGGCAATCAAAGAGCAATCCTCCAGACAGTAATAGTAAAAACAGGTCTTTATTGAGGTACAAGTGTGGATAACAGCCTCACAACACGTATTTATCATGTGTCGAATTTCGAATTTAAAAAACTTAGAAATTCAAATTCGAAAAGACCAACCGAAATGAATAGGTCAGTTTTTGATCGAATAGGTCTGTATTTGGCCGAATTTGTACGAATCGAATTTGATTCATATCGTTTCCCAAAAAACTTTGATTTTTCAGAGACCACCAATTGACTCCATATTGGTTCTAGGAGGTCCCCCATAGGCTAAAACAGCAATTTAGATGGTGAATGGTCAAATTCGAATTTTTAAAGAGACAGTAAATGATACATTTCTATATTAGAATTTTCTAATTTTTTTTAAATTCGAATCTAATTTGGGCTATTCCCTAGTCAAAGTACACGAAAAATAGCTTGAAATTCTAATTTTTTTCATTCAAAAATTCACCTGGACTTTTGATAAATCTGCCCCTTAATCATAGGCTGTACCCTAGCAAGGGAAGTTAGGGGCCCATTTACTAAGGGTCGAAGTGAATTTTCAAATTCAAAAACTTCGAATTTCAATGTAATTTTTGGGTACTTCGACCAACAATTAGGCCAAAATTCGATTTGAATTGAAAAAACTTCACAAATTAGACTATTCGAAAATCAAAGTACTGTCTCTTTAAAAAACTTCAACACTTCACCACCTTAAACCTGCCGAATTGCTGTTTAGCCTATGGGGGAACCTCCTATAACTTATATGAGCTGTTGGCTAAGTTTTGAGAAGTCAAAGGTTTTTTTGTAAAATCGTATGATCGTACGATTAAATCGTACAAATTGATGATTCGAAGGATTTAATTTTGCGATCGAACGATTTTAATTTTAAGGAAAAAACCTTCGATTTCCACTTTGACTATCGTACTACACCTATTCAATGGTTGAATTTCGACTTTTTTTCATTTCAAAATTTGACCCTTGATAAATCTGCCCCTTAATGTGTGTAGCATTAATTCCCGTCACTGTAACAGCTCATTGTTTTTAAACGTCCAAGCAATATTAGTTTAAACTGTAGGACACTAGTGTGGAATTTCCTTAGACTTTAGTATAATTTATTTATGTGTCCTTATGGTGTAAAATGTAGACTTCCTTTTATACAGGGTATAAGCAAAGTTCACTCTGGAGAGCCAAATTGGATTCAGTGTACTTTATTCAAACACAACATGTTTCGGACAGACATGTCCTTCATCAGGTGCTAATTGATGAAGCACCTGATGAAGGACATGTCTGTCCGAAACATGTTGTGTTTGAATAAAGTACACTGAATCCAATTTGGATCTCCAGAGTGAACTTTGCTTATACCTTGGATATTGTGTGGCTTGGACGGTGCCACTGACTCTGTTTGATAGAGCCTTGATGCCTTTGGAGTAAGGGACCACCCGACAAACAATAGAATTCCTTTTACTCAGCATTCATTTGGCTAGATTTATACAATACATAGGACTCCCTTAGGCCAGGCCCACTTGTCACCCCCCCCCCTTGTCCCCCAACCCCCTTCATATGCTGCAATCTTATCTCGTAGGGTCCAGAGAATGAGGATTTAAAATGCTAGCAAATCTCTGGTAAGGCCCCAGTGCATCCGAACCCATTGTGATGTGGCTGGGCAGCATGCCTTCCCTAAAATTCTGACACCCTAGGCCCGAGCCTTTGGGGCCTGGGTGGAGCCCTAAAGTACCAGAAATCTTAATGGAATAGACAGAAAATCCTATGCATATATATATCAATACACTTGTATCCACCATGCTTAAAACAACCACAAGGATCACCTTATTCTAACACTAATGCAAACATTGAAATACTTTCTAGCCCAGTGTACATGGTAAGCAGCTATACCTAAATGTCTTGAATGCCCCCTGCAGGGGAGTTGTATCTGAAGAGAAGCTACTTCTCATATTTTTCCCTATTCATTTACACTTGCTTGCCATTTCTGTTAAGCAAACAGGGTAACGCTAACGCTCTATGTTTCCACCACTTTTTCTGAGATCCATGATGTCACACAGACACCCCAAAGCAAACAAAAAAGGTTTTTATTAAAGCATTCATAGCTGTTGCAAACTCATATAAAAATCTCAGCTGTCAATCAAATATTGTCTGCCCCTCCTCTATGCCTTAGGCATAAAGGTGGGGCAGACAATTACTTTCACTTTCCATTCATCACTTACTAGATGTCACTGCTCTCCCCACATTCCCCTATTCCCTTCATCCCATTCTGGTGCATAAACAAGATTCTGATGCAAGGCTTGCCTTAATAAGTGTCCACAGAATGGCTCCTGCCCGCTTGTTATAATTATGAACTCCCAGACTGACGTTAACAATCAAATAATTTATATAGTGTAATTAAAGTTAATTTTGTTTGACTAATGTGATAAAATAGGATTTTGAATAATTTTTTTTGGGTGATGGGTCCCCTTTAATGTACAATGTTTTGGTCACATAGAACAAGAGATAGAGACCGCACACACTTTGTCAGCATAATACAACAATGTAGCGATGGTGCTTAAAATGTTTTGGTCACCACACAAAAAGAAATGCAATGTGTATATATATATTCAGTTGGACCCATGAATGAAAGTCACATCATTTCCTATCTAGGGTTATAAGCTGTCTTGTCTGTCAGTGCGCCATTCCACAAAGTATTAGAATGAAAAACAGTTGTATTATATCTAATACCTTTGCAAGGACAGGACAACATGCATATTTACAATTCTTAAAATGTCTGTGCTGATTTTTTCTCTGAAGCAAAATGAAACCATCACCCATTTTTATTCCAGATCTATTACTCTGTGGTTAGAATATATTAGTAAGCCTTCAATCCCTAACTCCACTTTGTTAAATTTATTGCTTATTTTCTTATTATTTTTCTAGGGCAAAGTAGGTTTCCTACTATCTGTGCCTGCATTTTCCTCCCAGACAAGTCATCACACTCCTGGCTGTGTGAATTACAGCATTTAATTATGTAGCCTTGAAATAACACATTATGTATGATGGAATGGACATTGTCTTGGCTATAAATACTATGTATGCAAGATATACAATTTCACTTTTGTGTCAAATGTAAAGGGTAATCAAACATCTCGGCCTCAGCATTCATACAGGTTTTATGATGTGTGAGTTTGCACCAGGTTAGACACTCCTTGGGGAAATTAGAACATTCCTGTTCAGAGTAGGCAGGAGAATTGTGCCACAGTATTAAAACTCAGTGAAATAAGCAATGTGGTTGAGTTTGGATTAGCATAATTTACATTTACTTGCAACCATAGGAAATCTATATTCACTTCTAAATTAAACATAACCTAATGGTGAGCAGCTGAGAGGTTCAAAAAGGAAGAAAAAAATCTGTAATGCAATCAGATCCTTTCAGTTTTATGTTTCTGAATCTGTAAACATAATAGTATATATTTCAAAATTTCTGATTAGTGTATACTTTGTAGATGCCAATGTTGTTATACCAATTATTATGATTTATGTTGAAGGGGAAAATGTTTACCTTTCAGACAAAGTTATTCATGAAAACTTCCATGGCCTTAAGAAGGCCTGCAAAGCTTTAATACTTTCTTGTAATTCTTTGACTACTTACTGTATATTATCCTTATAGACTATAGCAGCTGTACATTACCTACTATAAAACGTATGCACAGACTTCTCTAATCATTGATTTCCTATTAAATAGAACATAAACAGTGAGCGCATAACTTCAAAGACTTCATTGCTTCTCAAAGTAGAGTCCATGGTTACTGGCATTTAGATAGCATGTCCTCCTCAGACTTAGGGGTCCGTTTACTAAAGTGCGTTAAAAATATTCGCACAATTTATAGACAGAATTTTCGCCAAATATGTTATCGCCAGTTAACTAACCTGCGGTAAATATAAATTTGCGAATTTTCTTGCGCAAGAATAATTATTCGCCAGTTATCGCATTCGCTGAAAATAACGCTACGTACACATTAACGCCTGGTTTACTAAACAGCGAAATGTGCTATAGACAAAATTAACGCCAGAATATTCGCAAGCTTTTACCGCCACCTATGTAGTGGCGTAAAAGTATTTTTTTCGCCAGAAAATTCTCAAGGGGCAGGAAATATCCCATAATAATGGGTTTTTTTTACCCATAATTCTTTGCTGACAGGAGACAGATCTGTAGCTATTGCTGACAGGATGTTTTGGCTTCTGCTTCTATCTGGTGCAACAGCAGCAGTTTCAGCTCAGAGGTGTATTATTGGCAGCGGCATCACAGTCCAAGGATTCGTCAGCCTCTAAGCTTTTTTGGTTTCATTGTGATTGGCTACATTAAACTGTGCATTTCTATGAAGCAAAGAGATTGACTGGTATCATTTCTTGTTCCTATGATTCTATTGGCAGAAGGGTTTATATGATGCAGACATGTTTGATTGGTGTTACTCTGGTGATGTTTTTGGATGGTACAATCATCAGTCAATAAAGTTTATAAGTTTTGAAGATGCATTTCTGGCCATAAATGTCACAGTAAAAATTTGCCATAATAACCGCCATAAAACAAGACTATTTTATAGCATAAATATTCGCAAAAACTTAATTTTTCGCCAGAAAATTCGCAACTCGCTAAAATTACCGCTAACGTAAGATGGTTCCTTAACGTAGTTACTGCAAGTGATCGCAATGACTTCTGAGCGCATCGCTGTTTAGTAAACTTAGTCGCTGCGAATATTCTGGCGTAAAAATATTCTCAGCGATAACATGCGGAAACTTAAACTCAGATTTACCGCACTTTAGTAAACGGACCCCTTAAACTACTACTTTGTCCATTTAGAAAAGATTCGGCAGAATACCGAACCGAATCCGAATCCTCATTTTCATATGCAAATTAGGGGTGGGAAGGGGAAACATTTTGTACTTCCTTGTTTTGTGACAAAAAGTCACGTGATTTCCCTCCCTGCCCCTCATTTACATATGCAAATTAGGATTTGGAAATTAGGATGCTGCTGAAAAAGGCGGAATCCTGTCCGAATCCCGAACCGAATGCTGGATTCACTGCATCCCTATTTATTATACAACTGGATTCTTGATTTTTAACGAACTGAGCTATGTCTCATATCTATGTATCTATATAACAGTAGATAATTATTTTAACATTAACGGGGTTATTTAATAAAGCTCGACTTTTTCTAATTTTTTTATTTGTTGGATATTCTACACTAATTTTTTTATTGAAACAAAGTCAACCTAACTCCCATCCATGAATTTAACTAATTTATCAAAAAAGCAGCTCAGAAAAATAAGAGCGAAAAAACGTTGTAACAAAATCGTAACATTTTCGCCACAAAAATGTGTATTTATCATATTATTGGAGGAAAACTACATGGTTCACTATGTCATTTTCAGGGACATCTGCCATTGACTACGGATTCTGATTTCTAGCAGATTTGGGGTATAATAAATCTCTAAAACTTTGAGGTTTTTTTCCCTCTAAAAATTTGAGATTTTCCCTTTAAAAACGGAATCAGAAAAATTTGAGGGTTAATAAATAGGCTCCTAAATGTTTTTTGGATAGAACACAGAATATACCTGTGTCAATGAGGCAAGCAAATAATGGAACTTTGCAAAAATGGGGAGAATTTTAGTAAGACACACATTGCCTTTTACAGTTGTCTCATATTTCATTGTCACAAATACTGAGCTGTCTGTCAAGGTGTGTTTTTTTTCAGAAAAATCTGACCTCCAGCTGATGTAAGATACAGCTTCCAAATTCTTCAACCTCTGTCTGTCTGAACATCCTGGGAACAATCCTTAACAACAGCTGGAAGGCTTAAATATGACATGCCCACTCAAATACTTCTCATGTGGAAATCAAAAGAAGGAAATAGCTTGTGTGCATTTGTACAGCACAGTGGGAATATGTTTAAAAATGGAAAATCAAGTTGATTGTGATAAATGTAACTTGCTACAACATATATATATATATATATATATATATATATATATATATATATATATATGGCCTGTTTTTAAGTATTTCAATAAAGTATTTTTAATTTTTAAACAAATCTTGTCTTAAACGTTCCTGATGTGCACCCATTCATCTCTCTCTCTCTCTCTCTCTCTCTCTCTCTCTCTCTCTCTCTCTCTCTCTCTCTCTCTCTCTCTCTCTCTCTCTCTGGACAGCTTAAATATATTGCAATATATTTTTTGTTTAAAGGGTAAGGCATTTTTCAGTAGCAGTATGCACAAATGTCTCTGTCTTAAATATATTGATAATGGGTTGAGTGCAGAGGACTCTTGTATTTGTCTATATATATATATATATATATATATATATATATATATATATATATAGTACTAGTCCTTAAGTGTGTGCACTCAGAAAACAGAAAAAGGAATATGCCAAGGTGCTACTAATCAAATTCAAATGTAATATCTAGGCAAAAGACACTTTTTCGGTTTTGAAAAGTCCAATGAGTGCTCATCTTTTGCCTAGATATATATATATATATATATATATATATATATATATATATATATATATATATATATATATATATATACTCCTTTAAAAGCAGATTACTGCCGTGTTAGTTTATCTCACTGTATGGCATGTAAAGTTTTGTATTTTATCTTCCAGGGAAAGGATGATTTAAGACACAGAAAAAAGTTCTTGGTTAGACTGAATGAAATGTAAGCTTCTGCCATCTGGTCTGTTTAATTTTACTTCTTTTGGCATTTTTCTGTTATATAGAGAAAGTCAGGATTTTACATACAATTTTACAGAACAGATAATCTATTTCTCAAAGTATAGGATTTTGCCAGTATTCTTAATATGCAGTTACTTTTTTAACTGCATTGGTTGGTGGGTACCATTTAGATAATTTGCAGGTAGGTAGGTTTGCTATATGTAAGAAAACCAAATGTTGGAGCAAGGCACTCAAAAAGGTCACCCATGGATCAGATAAATGTTGAATAAAAAGAAAATTTTATTTGTATGAAATTATGCCTGACGCGTTTCGCTTAGGGGGTTATTTATCAAGGTCCGAACTTTTCTCAATATTGTCTGCTACCAACTCCGATCTAAGCTGATCTCAATATTGTCTGCTACTGTCAGGCCCGTAGGCGCAGTTTAGGTGAGGACCAAGGAGGAAGGTACAGTTCGTGGTACAGGAGGGAGTGGCAGGAGAATGGTCGAAGACAGGCAGAGGTCGGTTCAGGCAGCAAACAGGCAAAGTCGTAATCCAGGCAGAGGTCGGTTCAGGCGGCAGACAAGCGTAGTCAAAATCAAGGCAGGAGTCGTAACCAGAAGTCAGAATATCAATATAGCACCCAGGAACTTGACAAGAAGGAACCTATAAACGGGCATAGGCTGAATCCTGCAGCGCCCTTAAATAGTCACATCTTCGCGCCAAGATGCGCAGGATTGCGTCAGACGCCGAGCGTCAATACGCTGCGTCGGCGCCAGCGTCATCACTGGCCACGGACGGTACGCGCTGGCGTCCGGCGGCTACGTGGCTTCCCGTGGGCGCCGCCATCTTGCCCATGCCGTCGGACGCTCCTTACAGTACCCCCCTCCCCACGGGGGGCCTCCGGACCACCAAGGCAGGGTTTAGAAGGGAACTTACAGTGAAACCTTCGGACCAAAAGAGGAGCATGAACGTCAGAATGTTTAATCCAAGAACACTCTTCAGGCCCAAACCCTTTCCATTCCACCAGGTATTGAAGTGAGCCTCTTGATATCCGGGAATCCAAGATCTTTTCAACTTCAAACTCCTGATGACCATCAACCGATACTGAAACGGGAGAAGATGAGGAATGGGTGGCCAAGGCCGGTTTCAAAAGGGACACATGGAAGACATTTGGAATCTTCATCTCAGGTGGTAATTGGAGACGAACAGCCACAGGATTTACAAGTTCGGTAATAGCAAAAGGTCCAATGAACTTGGGACCCAATTTAGCAGAAGGAACTCTAAGGCGGATGTTCTTGGTTGAGAGCCACACTCTGTCACCCAGCGTATATTGGGGAGGAGAAGAGCGTCTCCTATCTGCAAAAAACTTCTGACTGCGGGAACTCTTTTCGAGATTGTTCTTTGTGGCTTGCCAAATAGCAGACATGTGAGAAACTTGGTCATTGGCAGCAGGCACATCAGAGAGGAGAAGATCTTTGGGAAATGCCAGGGGATGTTGTCCATAGATACAAAAAAAAGGAGAGCGGTCAGAAGAGGAGTGAAGGGAATTATTGTGAGCAAATTCGGCCCAGGGAAGCAAATCAGCCCAATCATCCTGACATAATGATGTATGGCATCTGAGGAACTGCTCGAGAGCCTGATTGACTCGTTCGGAAGCACCATTGGATTGAGGGTGATAGGCAGATGAAAAATGAAGAGAAATATTGAGACATTTACACAAGGATTTCCAAAACTTAGAAATAAACTGCGAACCTCTGTCAGAAACAATCTCAAGAGGAAATCCATGGAGGCGAAAAATGTGCTGAATGAACAATTTAGAGAGTTCAAGAGCAGAGGGTAATTTCCGAAGAGGTATGAAGTGAGCCATTTTACTGAACCTGTCAATTACTACCCAGATGACTGTATAACCACAGGAAGGAGGTAATTCCACGATAAAGTCCATGGCCAGGTGTGTCCAAGGTCTAGAAGGGATTGGTAGAGGAAGTAATAGTCCTTTGGGAGAAGTGTGACAGGGTTTGGAGGCAGCACAGACAGAATAAGAAGCAACAAGGCTCTTTACATCTTCACGAAGAGAGGGCCACCAAACAAGACGGGACAAAAGTTCTATCGTCTTCTTAACTCCCAGATGACCAGCTTGCTTGGAACAGTGAGACTGAAGAAGGATGGATTGGCGAAGATCCGGAGGTACAAAGGCTACACCAAGGGGAGTGTTAATGGGTGCGGAGGCTTGAGCCGACAATATTTGAGAAGCCATGGGAGGAAATAAGGCAGCAATAATCTTGGTGGAAGGGATAATCGGTTCTTCATTCTTAAGAGAAGATTCTATCGGAGAAAAACTTCTGGATAAGGCATCTGCTTTCCGATTTCGGGAACCAGGTCGGAAGGTGATAACAAAATTGAAACGGGAAAAGAATAAGGACCATCTCGCTTGTCTGGGGTTCAGACATTTAAGAGTTTGAATGTACTCTAGATTCTTGTGGTCGGTGAAAATAGTCACTGGTACTGAAGAACCTTCTAAGAGATGCCTCCATTCTTCCAAAGCTAGCTTGACTGCTAGGAGCTCCCGATTTCCCACATCGTAATTTCGTTCGGGGGGAGAAAACTTTTTGGAAAAGAAGGCACAGGGGTGAAATTTGCCATCGCTGAGTAATCTCTGAGAGAGTACCGCACCCGCCCCAACATCGGATGCGTCAACTTCAATGAAGAAGGGCAACAGAGGATCAGGATGTCTCAGGACTGGAGCGGAAGAAAAGGATCTTTTCAAAAATTCAAAAGCGTCCTTGGCTTGAGGTGTCCACAAGTCTGGTCTACCCCCCTTACGGATAAGGGCCAAAATAGGAGAAATTTGAGAGGAGAATCCTTTAATAAATTGCCTGTAGTAGTTGGCAAAGCCCACAAACCTCTGGATGGCCTTGGTACTAGTGGGCAGAGGCCAGTCCTGGATGGCAGAAACTTTAGCTGGGTCCATTTCGAAGCCTTCAGCGGAAATAATGTAGCCCAAAAACGGAATTTTAGGAGTCTCAAAGGAACATTTCTCAAGTTTGGCAAAGAGGGCATTCTTCCTGAGACGGGAGAGGACTTTTCTCACATGAATTCTATGTTCCTCCAGATGTTTAGAAAATATAAGAATATCGTCAAGGTATACGACCACGCACAGGCCCAGAAGATCTCTGAAAATATCATTGATGAATTCTTGAAAAACGGCAGGAGCGTTACAAAGTCCAAAAGGCATGACGAGATATTCGTAATGACCGTCTCGAGTATTGAATGCCGTCTTCCACTCGTCTCCCTCCCGGATACGGATCAGATTGTATGCCCCTCTGAGGTCAAGCTTAGTAAAGATGCGAGCCCCTTTTAATTGGTCAAACAGTTCGGATATAAGGGGTAAAGGATAACGGTCCGGTAATCGATGCAGGGACGGAGACTGCCGTCCTTCTTTTCTACGAAGAAGAACCCTGCGCCGGCTGGAGAGGAAGAAGGACGAATGAAGCCACGTTGAAGGTTTTCTAGGATATACTCCTTCATAGCTTTGGTTTCAGAAGGAGACAAGGGATAAGTTCTTCCTCGCGGGGGCATGGTACCAGGTAGGAGGTCAATGGGACAGTCATAAGGTCGATGAGCGGGTAAGGACTCCGCTGACTTCTTACAAAAGACATCACCAAAATCCTGATATGCCAGGGGGAGAGAAGAAAGGTTTATTGAAGAGTAAGTTAACTTCACAAGAGCATTGGAGATTAAACAATTTTGACGACAAAAAGGACTCCATTGGGAAATCTGACCCGCACACCAATCAATAACAGGATTGTGACTTCGGAGCCAGGGCAGACCCAGGATAACAGGAGTAGAAGGGCAATTTATAACAAGAAAAGAAAGTCTCTCCACATGCAATGCCCCAATAGTAACAGAAAGTTCATCTGTGGCGTGTGTGATAAAGGCCAAAGATAATGGTCTGTCATCAATGGGCAAAACTCGGAGGGGTGAAGGTAAGGACTTCAAAGGAATCTTGTGCAGAACGGCAAACGACTGGTCCAGGAAGTTTCCAGCAGCCCCAGAATCCAGGAAGGCTTGCGAAGAAATCTGCTTAGCGTTTACTTGAAGCTGTACAGGGAGCAAAAAACGATGAGGGAATTGTTCTGAATTAGAGAAGATTCCACCCAAGTGTGTCTCCCCACACTTACCAAGGCGAGAAAGATTTTCTTGCTTCACAGGGCAATTGAATGCAAAGTGTGCCTTGCCACCACAGTATAGGCATAGGCCAGCAGAACGTCTGCGAAGCTTCTCTTCCTCCGTCAAGCGTGCACCCCCGATCTGCATGGGTTCCTCAGGAAGTGCAAGCCGAAGAAGAGAACGAGGTTGGAAGGATGGGCTTCTGAAAATGTGGAGCTAGAAGAGGCTGGAATCTCTTACTTTTATCCCTGTCAGATAGATGCTCCCGCATTCGAGTGTCCACCTTGGTAGCCAAGGTAATGAGGTCTTCCAAAAGGTCTGGAATATCCCGGGAGACCAAGTCATCCTTAAGACGGGTGGAAAGTCCTTGGTAAAAGACCGCATGATATGCGTCATTATTCCAGGTAGTTTCAGCCGCCAATGTGCGAAAATCAATAGCATACTCGCTGACTGGGCGATTTCCCTGCCGGATCTGCAGGAGAGAGAGGCGGCAGTAGTGACCCGCCCTGGAGCATCAAAGACCTTGCGAAAGGACTGTAGGAAGAGATCAATGTCATACGTCAGAGGAGAATTCTTCTCCCATAATGGAGATGCCCACTCCAACGCCTTCCCTTGCAGACGGGTGATCACGTACCCCACTTTTGCCCTCTCGGAAGGATATTGGGAGGGCTGGAGCTCGAATTGGATTTGGCACTGATTGACAAATCCACGACATGCCTGCGGATCCCCATGGTAGAGAGGCGGAGCTGGAACCTTGGGGCCACTACCTGGAGCGGAAGCAGCGGTACCCACAGGTGGAAGAGCAGCAGCGGCAGCAGGAGGATTCACAGATAGTTTATCCAGGATTGCCTCCAGGGCTTGCCCAAAATGAACCTGTTGGTTCTCATAGGACTCCATACGAGAGGCCAGCCCACGGAAGGCTCTTCCGAAGTCCGGAGGTGGAGTAACTTCCTCAGACGGGTCCATGGCCCGTTTATACTGTCAGGCCCGTAGGCGCAGTTTAGGTGAGGACCAAGGAGGAAGGTACAGTTCGTGGTACAGGAGGGAGTGGCAGGAGAATGGTCGAAGACAGGCAGAGGTCGGTTCAGGCAGCAAACAGGCAAAGTCGTAATCCAGGCAGAGGTCGGTTCAGGCGGCAGACAAGCGTAGTCAAAATCAAGGCAGGAGTCGTAACCAGAAGTCAGAATATCAATATAGCACCCAGGAACTTGACAAGAAGGAACCTATAAACGGGCATAGGCTGAATCCTGCAGCGCCCTTAAATAGTCACATCTTCGCGCCAAGATGCGCAGGATTGCGTCAGACGCCGAGCGTCAATACACTGCGTCGGCGCCAGCGTCATCACTGGGCATGGACGGTACACGCTGGCGTCCGGCGGCCACGTGGCTTCCCGTGGGCGCCGCCATCTTGCCCATGCCGTCGGACGCTCCTTACAGCTACCAACTCCGATCTAAGCTGATCGGGTTTTTAATGCTTAGTTATTATAAAATTTTCCCAAAAATTTGCTTTAAGGTAAAAACTTTCACGATTTTTCCAGAGGTTTCACTCAATTTTCAAGATTTTTCCTGAGTTTTCACCTGAAACCTCAGATTTTTGCATGAAACCTCCGTGCACATCAATAAAATCATTGGGACTTCTCCCATTGACTTATATGCAACCTCGACAGGTCTGAGATGCCGGGCTTTCAGATTCTGAGTTTTCCAGCCTCGGGGTTTAATAAATTCAGAAAAATTCGGAATTTTTTTTTTTTTGCATTCAGGGCTTAGTAAATAACCCCCTTAGTCATAGTCTACGACTAAGTGTCGTAGACACGAAACGCGTTAGGCATGATGATTTCATACAAATAAAATTTTCTTTTAAAATAAAATAAAATTTATCTGATCCATGGGTGACCTATTTGAGTGCCTTGCTCCAACAGTTGGTTTTCTTACATACGGTTTATCCGCTCCCTTGGGCTGAGGGCCTGGGGCTGGAGCACCTGGGCCACCAATTCTATTTGGTGAGTTTATCAACTTGTGAGCTTTGATGCTTACACATGTGTAGGTTTGCTATATGCCCTTCCTAAAATATTATACAGGTAAGGTACCTATTATCCAGAATGCCGGGAGCCTGGGATTTTATAGATGAGGAATCTTTCCATAATTTGGGTTTCCATACCTTACATAAGTCTACTAAGAAATCATGTAAACATTAATGAAACCTAATAAGATTGTTTTTCATCCAATAAGGATTAATTATATCTTACTTGGGATTACAAACTACTGTTTCATTATTACAGAGAAAAGGAAATAGCTTTTTTAAAAAAAAAAATTGATAATGTACTCTATGGAAGACCTTCCTTTCTATAATTTGGAGCTTTTTGGATAACAGATCCTATACCTGTAAATAATACACATAACACAGTGTTTCCCAATTTGTATAGGGCTTTTTTTGTTCTCTCCACACTAAATCCTCCCATTTCCAGTTAGAAATAAACAGACTCCCTCTATATTACAGCATAACAACCCCCTCCAAGGGTGACATGCTTGCTACTCCATGAGGAGGCAGGGAGCAGAAGTACAAAAACGACATACTAAACTTTTGCCTTCAGCACACCTTTAGAAGCCTTGGGACTTCTAAACTATAGGTGCATTTCTTAGTGCTCTCTGAATCAAGTTCAGATTTTGTGCCTAATGTGGAGATCATCTCTATAAGAGATGGGATGCAAGGAACTCTGGAGCCCTATACCCAGAATTTCAAACTTGGTCCACATTTTTAAAACATGTAGGGTTTTTTTTTAATTAAGGTTTGATTTGTGTTTTCCCTGAAAATTTTTTGGTAAAAACTCACGTTTTTTGAGATTTATTATATGCCGACCCTGGGAAATAGCTTGAATCTGAAAATACACAATCTAAAAACCTTTAAAGGTCATGTAGGAGTCAGTGGCAGAGGTCCCTTGAACCATTTGAAGATGTTAACAGCCTCCATGATGTTCAAGTTTTTTTCGGAGGGTTTTGCCTGAAAACTCAAATAATCCAAGCGATTCAAGTTGTGAATTCATTCGAGTTCATACGAGTTATAAAAAACATTGGCCTTTTGATAAATAACCCCCTTAATATCACTGTGAACAGACTAACCTAGGAGTCCATAAACACATGCATCAGAATTCAATCCAAAGTTAGCTCTGATCCATCAACTCATGCCCAAGTCAGTGAAGTCAAACACTTTTCACTGACTTCAATCAGCTGACCAAACCTTTTGAATCAAGAACAAATAGTTTAACATCTTATCTTACATCTACTTAATACGGACAAATCTTTGATACCAAGATATTGGAAGAAGACCACAACGCCAACACATATTGAATGGAGAAGTCTGGTAGAAGAAATAAGGAAAATGGAAGAAATTACACATATAATTTATAATACAAGTGTTAGCTATTAGAAAATCTGGAATCCCTGGATTTTTATTTTTAAAAACAACATAGAGCCTAGTTCTACTACTTGAGTATTTGTGTAATATATGAAAGTTTTTCAGATCATATTACTGTTATTACTAGACTGAATTTTCCTTTCCCTTCCTTTTTTTGCTTTTAGTATGCCTTTCCTTTGAAAATTTTGACAATAAAGAATGTTTAAAAAAAAAAAAAGAACAAATAAGTAGAAAGATTGTACTGAATTGAGATAACTTAAACAGGGTAATTGAAAGACACAATGAAGACATTATTTTCCAATTCAGGAAAAGAAATTAGCTGTTTTGTCACTACAAAATTAAAACTGGTCTAGTCTAATCATTTTCCACTTGCTCTTAAGCCTTGCCTTGCTGTATTAATCTTAGGAATTCGCTTCACCAAAGTATTCATTTTGGCAAAGGTACTAGAACACTCTCTCTTTATGAAGACTACTGTCCGTTTCATCAATCTTTGCCTTTTATAAGTACATTCAAAAGTCATCCCTTCAAATCTGTAAGTGATGCACAGTGCCATGACCACAGCCTGGGATTCTAAAACACAAGCACAAGAGCTCACAATTCATCATAGTTTTGTCGCAACATGCTTTTATCCGCCAACTACAGCAGTAGATTCTTATAATCTAGGATGGAAAAGAAGGGATGTTGTTGATAGTAACAGCTGGAGTGTGACCCACCGTAAATGATAATTTATGTTTCTGCACTAACCAAGCTTCTCCGTTATTTGTACAAATAAATCAACTGTCCGTGACAAGATAAATGGAAGTTAAGAGCGGAAGAGATTAGAACTGTTGATTTTGACCTTCTGCAAGACTTAATTAATCTTTTCACTCTTATCTCTGTTGCTTGTGGAGTTCTGAGGCAGTGGTTCTGTCAAAATTGTATGAAACGCATCTTGCAGGATACTCAGTCATGTAAAATGTGGGAAATATAAGAAAGCATTAGTCAGCTAATTTCTACATTTGCACTGAAGATAGTTGAGTACAGAGAAGTTCCAATAGGTTATTGACTATCCTGTGTATAATTCTATATTTAAAAAATACAAGTGTTATAGAAAAATGTCTTAAATGACATATTGACACATTTTGCATGGACAGCATAATATCCATGGATATTATAATCTTAAGATCTACAGTTTGTAATAGATAGGTCTGTATAAGTATGTATATATATATATCTGCACTGGGGTACGCTTGGAAGCGTTGAACTTGATGGACTTTGATCTTTTTTCAACTCAGCTTGACTATGTAACAATGACAGTGAAGTTCCTAAACATAAAGTAACTGTTAATATAATATTTGATTGAGACACAGAATTGATCTAATACTGTCAGGGTAATCTTCCAAACCATACTTAATCACTGGGGGTCACTGACCCCAATAGCCAATAAAATATTGTTCTGTGAGGCTAGCATTTTATTGTTATTTTTACTTTTTATTATATTTTTTCTTTCTATTGGGGCCCTTTGCTATTCTATTCATCCTCCAGTCTCTCATGCAAACCACATTGACTGGGTACTAGGGTAATTTGTACTCAGATAGCAGCTGAAATACCCAACTGGAGAGCTGAATAAAATGCTAAATAATTAAACAAACATGAAAAATGAAAACCAATCAAAAATAGCTCAGAATTTCACTCTCTACGTTATACTAAAAGTTCATTCAAAGGTGAACAACCCCTTTAATTTCACATGGGATATTTCATTGCATCAATTATACTCTGAAATCTTTTTAGTCATTTCCTCTTAAAACACTGTTAATGTTAAATGACTTAGCTGCTGACCTGAAAACTGGAATGCATTTCTGTATATTATTCAATACAATATCACACTGGACTGCGCCCCATTTGGCAAATGCGTGGTGATCCTTTCTGGAAAATCTGCATTTTAATTCTATGGGGAAGCATATGTAGCACTGCAATTATCACCCTGACAGCACCTGTGTACTTAATGGTGCTTTGTGTAAAATATATAAATCAGTTTAAATCTTTAATTGTCTCTAAATAATGTATGTTGTACCTTCATGTGTGCTTGGCGATTTCATTCTCACCACAACAGCTCATTTTGTTCTTAATTGTGGCCACAGAAAATGGCTAATTTGTACAGAATTTCATATTCACCATGTTATACATAAGAAATGTGTTGGAAAGTAAAAACTTAGGGGCAGATTTATCAAAGGTCGAGGTAAAGTTTCGAATTAAAAAAAAATTGAATTTCAAGCTATTTTTTGTGTACTTCGACTAGGGAATAGTCCAAATTCGATTTGAATTTGAAAAAAAAATTAAATAATTCGAATATTGAAATTTATCATGTACTGTCTCTTTAAAAATTTCACTATTCGCCATCTGCCGAATGGGGGACCTCCTAGAACCTATTGGAGTCAATTGGTGGACCAAAAAAATTCGGCCAAAAAAAAACCTTAGACTTAATTTTGGTTGGTCTTTTTGAATTCGAATTTTGAAGTTTTTCAAATTTGAAATTCGACCCTTGATTAATATGCCCCTCAATGTTTCTCAATCCCCATCTAGTCTGAATGAAACCAGATAAATAATGGATTTTTTTTATATAAGATACCTTCTGATAATAGAAAGAAATCTGATGCAAGTTGTGCTTAGAAATACAAGTGGATGGGGAACAAATTGATGAAAGCAACTTAACAGTATGTACATACCAAAATACTAATGTAAATATGAACATCTAGGGGCACATTTACTAAGGGTCGAAGTGAATTTGAAGTTAATTTCCGAATTCAAATACTTCGAATTTCGAAGTAATTTTTGGGTACTTCGACCATCGAATAGGCCAAATTCGACTTTGATTCGAATTGAAAAAACTTTGAATATTCGACCATTCGAAAATATACTTAGACTGAAAACTTAAAGGGATACTGTCATGGGAAATTTTTTTTTCTTTCAAAATGCATCAGTTAATAGTGCTGCTCCAGAATTCTGCACTGAAATCCATTTCTCAAAAGAGAAAACAGATTTTTTTATATTCAATTTTGAAATCTGACATGGGGCTAGACATATTGTCAATTTCCCAGCTGCCCCAAGTCATGTTTTCCGATGACAGGATCCCTTTAAACTTCGACACTTCGCCACCTTAAACCTACCAAATTGCTATGTTAGCCTATGGGGACCTCCTAGAACCTATAGCCAACATTTAGCTAAGTTTTTAGGAGCCAAAGTTTTTTTTAGAAAATCGATCAATCGATCGATTAAATTGTTCGAATCGTTCAATTCGAATTTCTATGATCGATCGAACGTTTTTAATCCGATGTTTTAGCATTTCGAAATTCGACCCTTAATAGTAAATGTGCCCCCTAGTGTTTGAAAATTGTGAATATTTGACAATTTTTTATAGTTACCATGTTCTGTTTTACTTAGGAGGTTGGGGTGTCAATGGCATGTGCCTTGTTACTAGGTTTAATACTTAGTTTACCATTACCATTTACCATTAGTTTACCATTGAGGGTTTGTTTGGTAATAGCTTCTTCCGTCTTACAAACAAATAGTTATAAAAGTAAAAACATGATGTTATTAGGCATTGCCCCATTAGGCACATGTGTTAGGCTCTCTATGTCCTAATACAATTCTGTTTTACTTATAGAGGCATATTTATTATGCTGTGTAAAAAAACAGCTGGATAATACATCGCACATCGCCAAGCTTTTTCTTAGAGTGACTTCCGCCTGAAGCAATGTTAAATAACAAAGGCAAATCTGGCTTTTTGCATGAAGTAAAATTTTACACACTTATGCCATTTATTTTACACAGCTTTTTGCATCCTTTTTTCTGCGAATTTCATTTTACAAGGCATAATAAATATGCCCCTTAGAATTACTGTACTTGTTTGGAACACTTGCGATATGCATATTTTTGGTATTTAACTACAGTTTGTCCTTCAACTGGGGCTGTTTATATTGAATCCCAGATTCCTTTTTACTAGCCAACTACCAGTTGCACTTTCAACAACTCTCTTTTTGGCTATTTTAATATGAATATACAACAATTGTGTGAAAAAGCACACCATCAGCATTTTCAGGTGATTTGCCCACTGTGTAATTCCCAGTGCCCTCTATGGCTATTACCAGAAAATACTGCCCTTTGAGCTTGGAGATTTCTAAAGCTTGACAGTTTCAGGCTTATGGTACACATAAAGATTTTTGTCCACAGTCAAAGGGATAGGGATAAAGGGCCCGTTTAGTGGTATCAGTTGGGACTGGCATTTTTTTTTTACAAAAAAGTAAAATTTTTCTTCAAAAACACCTGCTTTCTAGTTCACTCACCCTGGTCTCCTTTTCTGTAGCTGATTTATTTTGCCTTCCAACAGCTATACTAAGTCCATACTAAAAGGATGATATGTCGGTGAGTTGATGATACATTCAACTCACATCTTTCAACTCCCTCTACTCCAAGACACACATGAATAACTGAGATCAGTAATACACATACAATGACACCCCCCTCTTCACCTCTGTGTTCATTATTCTGTGGCTTCATGTACATCTCTGGCTGGTCAGGCACCTGACACCTTCTTCTGTTAGCTCTGAGAATAAAAGGATCTTCTATGCCATTTATCTGCTTTTTTTCCATGCTCTTATACAAACAATACAGCAATGAAAAGGGATTGGGCAGCTGGAAAAAAAAACCCTTTCATGCTAAATTTATTGTTATATTTTTCTGCTGAATAAATCAGGTAATTAAAAATGTAATGTGATTTTAAAACTGAAATGAAAAAATAAAGCTAAAAATTAATCATTTTACAATAATTACATAGAAGCAGAAAGATAAATGTGCAACTGTATTCTGATGGGGCGTAGATGATGTGAGATGTACAGTAGTTAAGCAACATCAGGAGGGCCACACACTGGACATGTCTGACCTATAATGTATGGGGCAAGCTGTTCAAACATCTGCTTCATTGTTGTCACTAGAATTTCATTCTACACAGAGTAGCTCCAGTCTGCTTTAAAACTTTTGCTTTTCTGCAGTTGGTCTACAGCTGTAAGGTCACATGTTGGGCACCCCTGTTCTATAATACAATCTAGAATACATAATAAATATTATTTTCCAAAGAAGAGGAAATGCAAGTGTGATCTCATCAAATTGCTCTGTGTTAAATCAACAGCGGACAAGCCTCTCCCTTCCAGTGTTCCTAAGCAAATCTATACTGCCTCTACTGCAAGGAAATTACACATATACATAATACAGTATGCTACAGTTAACAGTTATTACAAATTCTTTAATTTTCCCCAAAGGATTATTAAAACCAAGGAAAAGAATCTCTGCACTTAAACCGCAGCTTTTAATTGCCTTTTGTTTGCTTTGATCCTATCATATTTATATTTTAGTTGCTAAGATAAAACATTTACATACAGTATCTCATGTGCTGTGATATTTATATAATCCCCCCAGAGAACATTTAAAAGTGAGTTATACATCTCGACTAGAGATGCTTATGGGCACATTTCATTTCCTGACACAAATATTGCTTGAATCTAAGGTCTATGGCCCACAGCAGCAGACGGGTTATCCAGGGATTATCAGAATGTTTTCTCTTGGAATTGTACAGATCTAATACAAATACAGTGCCAGGATTTAGCTTTGTATTAAATAGAAAACATAATGTACAATTCCATTGATTATTTTACATATACTTAAGTTTGTAATGGAAGAGGTCTTTCAGCCATGAAGCAAATTGAGAACCTGACACCCGCTGTAAAACTTCCCATCTCTATTCTTCCTGAGCAAAGACTGGGGTTATAGGGGAGGTCATAATGAGTTTCAAAATAATACAGCAATTTAATAAGTGGAAGGTCACATTATGTAGCAGAAGTAACAAATTACATTTTCCTTGAGCATTTCCAGATTCATCTATCGCTGTACTTCTTTTCCACCTACCTATAGTATTAGAGTATTAGTATTTGGCCCTTCCTCCTAGAGCTTCAGTTGTGTTCTTCATGCAGGGGAAGCATACTGTATTATAGGCGTACACCTGGAACTGAGACTGAGGCAAAGTCACAATTTGCAATTAGCATGTGACTCCCTTTGTGAACTGAAAAAAAATAATCATAAATAATAGTTCTAGGGAATCCGCCATTGGTGGATTTTATCACAAAACTTGAGAAAAACGCCCATTCACTTCATTCCATTTGGAGTGAAAAAAACTTAACGGAAATGCCCATGGATTTTAATGCATTTAGGGAAGAGACACACAAGCAGATTTGGGGAGATTAGTCGCCCGGGTGACTTTGAGTGACTTTGGAAAACAAAGCGTTCTGAGTGCCATCCTGTCTGTGATTTTTATTCTAGCCAGCGACAAGGCAGGGAAGGCAGTTTGGGGAGATAAGTTCCCCCGAAGAAAAGATTTGTCGCTGGGCGACTAATCTCCCCGAATTTGCCCGTGTCTCCCTGAGTGAGAAAAAAAGTTGAGAAAAAAACACCCACTGACTTTAATGCAATTGGAGTGAGAAAAAAAGTCACCCATAGAATATGTTTTGCTACTAAAAGTCTCAGTGACAAAGCGTTGCCCATAGATTCTAATATATTTTCCTACAAAAAATTGCTGCAACAAAAAAAGTCACCCAAAGACTTTAATGCTTTTCGTGAATTTTTTTAATGCCGTTTTGCGTTTTTTTCTGAAATTTCGCAAAACAGGGCAGATTCGCTCACCATTAATGACAAGGATTTTAATCTCATCCCTTTAAAATTGACCACATATAGAATTCTTCATTCTACTGTACATGGCTAATCAGAAATTAATGTAGATGCATGCGGCAGATTGCACTGGCATTTGAGAAGCAATGCTTTTCACATTTTTATTAAAGGAGAAGGAAGGCAAAATCACTGGGGGGATTCTAAAAGTTAGGGACCTCTTAGTGATTGTATTCGCTTACCTGATACCCTGGGCCAGTGCTCCTGTAAAAACCTGGGTTTTTTTTTCAGTGAGCAGGCCTGGATTTGTGGAGAGGCCACCAAGGCCCGGGCCTAGGGCGGCAGGATTTTAGGGGGCGGCATGCTGCCCAACCACACCCACATTGGTTCAGAAACACTGGGGAGGCACAGGAGATCCAATCGTTTTTTGAATTTCCTGTGTGCAAATCCCCAATCTTTTTTTTAAAATTTTTAAATTTTCCTGTGCACCAATCCCCATTGCTTTGGTCCCGATGATGTAAATTTGAGCAAATAAAAGGGAGGGGACGGGCTACGAACGACAGTGGTGCCCGCTATGTAAATTCGGCCCTGTCATTGAGCACTGCAGAGTGATCCTCTTCCTTGTTCTTCCTTCTTCAACTCAGGTGCGCATGCTCAGTACAGTGAAAAGCTAAACTTTAACAAAACAACAGGCGTTTCATATGTGACCAGTTTTAAAGAAAGACGTGGCAACCGTATTATTGACAGCAGTTACTATCATTTTTATTTTAAAAAAAGAGAGCAAGGTTCCTTATGTACAAAACAGCAAATATAAAAACAAATTGTTCATTTTCTTTCAGACCTAATTGTTCCAAAAAACAAGAGAAAACTTGTTTTGCCAATAAACTCTCATGCAAATAAAGTGTATTGTCCTAAAGCTCTGGGCACATTAAATGCCGGTGGTGATAGACGTTGTTTAAATCACCGTGACATGAACATCACTATCAACAAGGAAATCTGTTTCACTGACTGATACCCTGTTTGTCGCTGTCCATCAGCTTTTCACTTGACAAATTTTTGGACATAGAAATTACAAGATATTAAGTTTATTAGAACTGATGCTGCCTGACGTATGCAGTTGTTTTGATGGGGGAATAGGGAGTTTTGGCACCCCAGATAAAAAATGTATGTTATTCAGTGCAAACGAGAAAAAGGCATTTAATTGGATCCTCCAACAATGTCTCCAGCTATCCAGATGGCTAATAAGTCTAAATGTACATACTCTTTGTACATCAAAGAGTGGCTCAGCTTGCAAACTGTTCCTCGAAACATATCATTTGCTTCAAATTATTCTGTTTGATGTCCACAGTCTCAGCCACCCTAATGACCCAAACTACTGTCAAATCCTAAAAGAAACCTGGATTTAGCATTAAAATCTTAGACTTTTTGCAATACAAACACAAGGAGGTTACTCTAAACACACTTCTTTTTGCTGCAAACACACACACACACACACATGTTTTTGGGGGGTGGGGATGAATGTAAATGTTAATTTTCTCCGAAAATTATCATTTTTTATAGAGCTGCTTATAGAGGTTTAGCATTCATAACAATCCAGCTGCAATGACTATTAACCTACACTGACTCGCATATTAAAGGAGAACTATACCCCCCCAAACAATGTAGGTCTCTATAAAAATATATATATATTGCATAAACCAGCTCATATGTAAAACACTGCTTCATGTAAATAAACCATTTTCATAATTATATACTTTTCTAGTAGTATGTGCCATTGGGTAATCATGAATAGAAAATTGCCATTTTAAAAAATAAGGGCCGTCCCCTGGGATTGTACGATTCACTGTGCATACAAACATACATAAACAGACAAAGTTCTGTCTTTTGCTTCAACACTTCTTCCTGTTACAGTTAGAGCTGTAGTATTTCTGGTCAGGTGATCTCTGAGGCAGCACACAGACCATCACGAAATGGTGGTTCAAGGCAAGAAATGTAAAGGGGCAATATTTACTAAAATATATATATATACCAGTTTGATAAGAATATTTTAATATGCCACTTAATATCATATAAACTATCTGTTGCTTAAAGGAAAACAATACCCCCAAAATGTACACTTAAGCAACCGATAGTTCATATCATATTAAGTGGCATATTAAAGAATCTTACCAAACTGGAATATATATTTAAGTAAATATTGCCCTTTTACATCTCTTGCCTTGAGTCACCATTTTGTGATGGTCTGTGTGCTGCCTCAGAGATCACCTGACCAGAAATACTACAACTCTAACTGTAACAGGAAGAAGTGTGGAAGCAAAAGACACAACTCTGTCTGTTAATTGGCTCATGTGACCTAACATGTATGGTTTGTTGGTATGTTTGTGAGTACAGTGAATCCTACGATCCCAGGGGGCGGCCCTTATTTTTTAAAATGGCTATTTTCTACTTATTATGATTACCCAATGGCACATACTACTAGAAAAGTATATTATCATGAAAATGGTTTATTTACATGAAGCAGGATTTTACATATGAGCTGTTTTATGCAATTTCTTTTTATAGAGACCTACATTGTTTGGGGGGTATAGTTTTCCTTTAAAGGGATGCTGTCATGGGAAAAAAATTTTTTTTCAAAATGAATCAGTTAATAGTGCTGCTCCAGCGGATTTCTGCACTGAAATCCATTTCTCAAAAGAGCAAACAGATTTTTTTATATTCAATTTTGAAATCTGACATGGGGATAGACATTTTGTCAATTTCCCAGCTGCCCCATGTCATGTGACTTGTGCTCTGATAAACTCCAATCACCCTTTACTGCTGTACTGCAAGTTGGAGTGATATCACCCCCTCCCTTCCCCCCCCCCAGCAGCCTAACAACAGAACAATGGGAAGGTAACCAGATAGCAGCTCCCTAACACAAGATAACAGCTGCCTGGTAGATCTAAGAACAACACTCAATAGTAAAAACCCATGTCCCACTGGGACACATTCAGTTACATTGAGAAGGAAAAACAGCAGCCTGCCAGAAAGCATTTCTCTCCTGAAGTGCAGGCACAAGTCACATGACATGGGGCAGCTGGGAAATTGACAAAATGTCTAGCCCCATGTCAGATTTCAAAATTGAATATAAAAAAATCTGTTTGCTCTTTTGAGAAATGGATTTCAGTGCAGAATTCTGCTGGAGCAGCACTATTAACGGATTCATTTTGAAATTATTTTTTTTTCCCATGACAGTATCCCTTTAAGTATTCATTTTGGGTGTATAGTTTTCCTTTAAGGTCCATTTTATCAAGATTCAGTTATCTTGCCTGTATGCTTTTGGATTGTGGGATGAGTACTCGGTTAAAACCCATGCAAGATCAGGTTGATCATAATAAAAAAAAAATTTACTGAAGGCTGAAAAGGTCATGCAAAATTCTCTATGCACATCAATTTAAAATATATATTAAAATATGTAAGGAATCCGTCTAGATAAAAGGTAGAGACAAAAATTGCAGGAAACCAAACTCTTAATTAAGGGAAAACTAGCATTATTGGGGGGGGGGGTACCAAGTTGTTAGGAACTCCATATGATGTTAGTCCCAGTTGTGCTGGTGCTCTTCATTTCTAAATATACACTGACTCAGGGTACTTAACTTGCAAGTGGAATCCCCTGTGCATAATAAAGCTGGGCATGTGCAGTACAGAAATCAGAGTGGTGAAAGGGATGTCCAGGACATGGAACACAAAAAAAGCACCAGCCAAGTTTACTTTACTCGCGAGCATCAAGCAAATGGTGGCTTGATGCTCGCAACTAAAGTAAACTAGGCTGGTGCTTTTTTTGAATAAGGGGAGTGCCAGCCTGGGGTAGGAAGTAATAACTAAAATCACTGGAGTGTGCCTAACAACTTGCCAACCTACAGTGATTTAACCCTTTCCTTCACCTTTAAAACAAAATATTGTTCTGTCTTTCCAGCAAAAGCCATAGATCATTTGTGCTTTTTTTTTAAATAAAACACAAGGTATATTACATTTTCTCTAACATTTCAGTAGCTGAGAGAAATACTTCTGACTTTTGCATTGTCAGATAAATTTGTTGTGCTATATATTTTAAACATGTCCTATTCGCTAATAATTAAACAATATAGCTAGATTTTCAAGCTGACAAAATATTAAATAGAAAGGGGAACCATTACCTTGAAGACCCAGTGCATGTAAACATTATTAAAATTCCTGGTGTGTTTATCAGAAACTGGGAGGCAGGAAGGTGATAGAGAAGGTTTATTGAAACATGAGAAGTCTGTAGTCTCTTCTGCTAATCACTTGGATGGCACTCATACATCATTGGTAAGTACATTGTTAGAAATGGTGGAAATCAGCAAAGAAATGGAAGACGTGCAAATAGATGAGAGGTACCACTTAGAAGAAAAGCAAAAAAGCAGGCTTTCAGGCTGCTTGAGTAGACAATGATGTTGTGTTTATTAAGTGCAAAAATACGGCAATCCTAGTGTTTCATGGGGGAGGGACTGGTACATTACTTCCTATCCTCAGAAAACGCCCATAGATACATTGAGCTCTTGTTATGTCTGCTTTACAACCATGGTTTGCTTCTCTATTTTAGAAGCCTATTAGCAATTTTTTTTTCTGAGCAATTTCTTTTTGTTAAAGAAGCTCTACTCAGCACTTCAGTGGCATTAACGGTCAGTTTCGACCCTTTTAGCTCTAGAATGTCATCGATAAACTGATCACCGAATGTCCCCAAAGTCTAGACTATCCTTAGTGATGTTTGTTCGCATTAATTAGGTACTAAATTTTAAGCCTTTCTCTAAAAAGAAAATGCTTTTATAGTGTGCATGGCATTATATTATCCTTTCCTTAAAAAGAACTGCAGTTCTTTTTAAAAAGAATATACCTTATTTTTAATCTATTTCTGTAATATGAATGCTGCTATTGTGGCTTGAGAAATATGCAGTTTGGGTCTGGCAGCTATTTTTGTATATTGTATAGTGGAAATTGCTCTGTTGCATAGATTGTGATCTTTGCTATATCCTGCTGTCTGTCAAAGTGCCTTCCCCAGCACACTATTAACTGCATAACATAGGGGTATATCTATGTCAGAAATTCAATGTTTTCATTAGCTTAAAAGAGTATTGATGGCTGTTAAATGGGTTGTTCACCTTTCGGTTAACTTTTTGTATGTAGAGAGGGATATTCTGCAACAAATTGCAATTGGTTTTCATTTGTTTTATTTGTGTTTTTTGCGTTGTTCAGCTTTTTATTCCGGAGCTCTCCAGTTTCAACAATCTGGCTGCTAGGGTCCAAATGACCCTAGCAACCATGCACTGATATGAATGAGAGACTGGAATATGAATAAGAGAGGGCCTGAATAGAAAAGCAGCATAACAATATATTTGTAGCCATATGGAGCATTTGTTTTTAGATGGTTATCAGGGACCCCCATTTGAAAGCTGGAAAGAGTCAGAAAAAGAAGACAAATAGTTAAAAAAACAATAAAAAGTAAATAATGAAGACCAATTTCTTAGAATTGGCAATTCTATAACATGCTAAAAGTTAACCCTTTAAATATATTTTCAAGTGTGGCAAAATGTGTTAATTTAGACTTTATAAGTAAAAAGAAAGACCCAGTATATAATGCCAGGTTCGTCATATACACAGCTACCAATACAGAAAATTACTGACAACTGTTTAATGTTAATGTGTTTATATGCAACCAACCTTACTGATACTATGTCCATGCCTATTATATATATATCATTGGGAGAGAACCGAACTGGGCAAAACTGTTGTGTGTAGTTTAAAACGTCAGGGCTGCCACGACATCCATGCCCTATTTCATCTTGCAGTAATCCAGATTTTTAGCTGCTAAAACAAATCAGCTCAAGACAATTTTTTAATGCTTACTGTGTAAATTCTAGAAATGACCCTATTGATTTTTTCTGTTAGGCACTTCCCTTTTTTATGATAGGCAATTATATAAGATAGTGTTGGTTGTGGACATAGAAACTAACTTTGATATTTTTATGATGTGTTGAAATATTGACAACAATATCCTCCGAATAGACGTTGGCAGTAACCTTTGTAGATTGTTCCATAATTCACATGAATTTCAGATATGCATCATTACATAAAATTCTAGTTGATGTTGCTGAACCTAACACTTTGTCTGTTTTACACTGTACAACTTGGATAACAATGAGGAAATAATGAAGTTTCTTTACGGTAAATTACCCCTGTATTGTTAGAAAAATACTAAGCTCAACTGTATTTTCTGAAGGTGAATAAAAGGCAATATATTTCATTCTAGTATTATCACAAGAGGCAAACACAGTTAATATTATTATATGTAAAAAATGAATGGTTTATATATCAAACATACAGATTACATACAAAGATACAACTGGTATAAGTAGTAAGGTAGGCCCCTTAAATAATGGAAATTTGCTTTTTATTTGGGTGGAGTTTCCCTTTAATGTATTCTTTCTGGAAATCCTTCTGTATCCATCAGATGACCAATTAACATCCAAGCAGAGAAAATGCAAGTAAATGCCATGTCTGCCTTATTAAGCCAATAAACTGTCTTTGATATGGTAATTGTGGGAAATAGTTTAAACAAGTTCGTTTTGTATGTAACACAAATATAAAATACAACCAATCATGGTAGAAATACATTCTTAAAAAATGAAGTTGGGGAATTGCCATTATTAAATATTGGTGCATTTTCCATTATGAATTCATTGAGTATTCATGCCCATTGCAAAGGTCACAGAGGACCTTTCAGTCTGTAGATATATCATGAATTATCCATGTTGTACAGTATCAGGGCAAAAATGAAAACCCGCCTAAGTATGAGCTTGTTTAATGCGTTAAGAAAAATGTAAATGTTGGCAGAAAAAGGCACAAGACTATTGATTAAATCAACATAGTATACATTAACTTGAAGGCATGTCTAATTGATCTTCTATGTGGCATTTAGACTGGAATGCCCATAGAATACCTGGTATTTTTAGGTGCTCCAGTATGCATTTTATGTTAAAATAGTACTCCACCTATAAGCAGTCCTTTATGATAAGCTATACAGAAATTAGAATTAAACAGTTGAAAATGTATAAAGTGACAGTTTTGATCATTACCATTTATATTAACATGCATGGATTTAAACTATGGTATTACTTACAAACCTCAACATTTTTTCAGCTGCTGCATTGTTTTTAAGATCGAAATCTTCCAGTTGGACTAAGGCTTAGAAGGTTCTACCTGGGATTTCTGACCTAGATTTGATTACAACTGATATAAGGAAATTGAGAAAGAAAACCATGCTAATTGCATGAGTAAAAGACCATTTTTGCTATCATGACATGACATCCATCACATTATGTTCCGTGAGATTAAATAATCTGAAAGCCCTGAAAATCTAAAGCAGTGGTTCCCAAACTAGAAGGGTGGAAGGGCTCAGCCTGAAGGCAAGATAGGGTGAGATTTAAAAGAACAGTAACACCAAAAAATGTAAGTGTTTTAAAGTAATGAAAATATAATGTACTGTTGCCCTGCACTGGTAAAACTGATCTGTTTGTTTCAGAAACACTACTATAGTTCATATAAACAAGCTGCTGTGTAGCAATGGCGGAAATTGAAAAACGGCTATATGGCACAGGATAACTAATGGATAAAAGATAACACCATTAGACAGACAGAGCTTATTTGCTATCTGATGTTTAACCTGAGCCTTTTCTCCTTTGAATGGCTGCCCCCATTGCTACACAGCAGCTTATTTATAAACAATAGTAGCGTTTCTTAAGCAAACACAGCAGTTTTACCAGTGCAGGGCAGCACTGGCCATTTTCTCTGCTAGATATACCTCAAAGCCCAAGATCAATGAAGTTAAGATGTGGTGTGAATATATACTGTATTTGTTGTCCTAAATATTCAAGCTATGACTAAATGACTGATACACTGATATTTTCCTATAAAATAACTCATTTCATAAGATAAAGTCCCCCTGGCTGAAGGTTGGATCTTAAATTAGGGCTTGAACTGCAACTACTAGTGCTCTTAAGTTTGTCCAATTGCAAAAACTTCCCAAATTATTTCCTTTATCCTTTTATATGTCTGTCAGTGACCTAGTTTCAAATTATACCATTATACATATCATGATATATTAGAGAAAATAAATATGATTATCTCCAGTGTCTCCATTTACTAGAAATTTCTCATTAACTTGATATATCATATCCTGCCATAAAAAGATACAAAGCAATGCTGTCTGCATTCTACCATTCATAGGGGCATCATTCTGCCCGGTTTTGTGTTCTGAAAATAATACACATTTTTTTGAAGACGTTTCTTTCAGATGAATAAAACAAGTCTCCTATGTCTGAGAGATATTTTCTTGGGGGTTATGTAGTAACAGGTGCAAAGTTTGCTGCAGGTCTAGTAAGCCATAGCCATCAGATGTTTGCTTTAATTATTCTAACAGAAGCAGACCGGGAAAATCTAACCGCCTGTTGGATGTTATGGGAATTACTAGACCTGGAGCAATGTTGCACCTGTTACTACATTCCTTCATTCCCTTCATTGTTTATTCACCCCAAGCAAGATTTGTAACAGTTTTTCATCATCGTTTTTCAACTGGAGGTAATTGTCTTATTGTCATCTCTTCAGAGCAAATAATCAGCTATGGCACATTAACAAACAGAAAAAAGCAGAAAAATGAAGGTGCGAATGAATGAATATTTTACTTAGTAAGAGAATGTAGACTATATTAATAAGGAGATTGTATTTTCCTTCCAAGATATCTTTCTAGGTTTAAAGTGATCCCAACATGCAACAAAATGGAATACAGCTGTTGCCTCAGGGTTTTCCTTAGTAAGCTGTAGATAAGCTGCAAAAGTAGATGCAGTCTTGCAGCTAATCCACAGAACTCTATGTTCATATGAAAGTTTGTCTTCCAGCTGCAGAATTCATTCTCAATCTACTCCCCTTAGTGTCTGAGTGCTGCCCAGCAGGTTATCAGGATAATCAGCCTTCCAGAGGCAGCAAGAATGAATATTTGATTATGGGATATGCTACAGGAATGAAGCACTGAACAAACAGACTAGTCCATAATTAGGTAATATAACTCAGTTTTTAGCAGAGCTCTATATCTTTGTTATATGTGATAGACATCTTTGTGACAGCGATAAGCAAAGTAACCAGATACATGTTTTCACATTATTAACCCCTCTGCCTTTAGGGGTTTCAGAAAAGACAGGCTAATGTTAAATTTAAGGCACATTTGCAATAAAACATTCCAATGGATTGGACGATTAGTAGAAAATGACATTGTGATCCAATGCTGGATTAGGAAATAGTCTTTTAGGGCAAATTATATGAACAAACTTTTATCTTGAAGGAGGGAATAATGTAAAAATATCCTTTGCTTTATTACACATTAACAATATGATAAAGCATTCTATTTGCTCTTCCACTGCTCAGTTAAATCATTACTGCAGCAGCCAAGGAAGAGCTTAAAACTAAAAATTATATAGTCAGAAGCCACAGAGACAGAGAATTCTGAAATTGCATGTCAAGAGACATTACCATTAACTACAGACAGCAGTGTCCTTCAAATGCCCTCCTGTAATATGTACAAAATCAATATGGTTTATCTCGCATGTGAGAGTGATTGTAGTCAGAAGGACCCATATATAAATTCTCCCAGGATTACATCTGTCTTTTTTACTTTATGTTTTTATATGTTCTATGTAGCAAAGACCAATTTGGCAATTTAGTACACAGGATAGGAAGTATTGCCATAGAGAATTAAAGATTGTTCTGTATTTTTAGGAAATTCTAATGTTTTTGTCAGTGAAATAAACATTGTAGTCTATGAAGGGACATTGTTGTCTATGAAGCGATATTTTCAAATGTCGCCTCGAAATCATCTGCGTGCCTCAAAATGACATTTTTGAAAGTACAGTAGTAGTGAACTTTAGAAAAATGCACAAACCCCTCCCACCTAGAAAAAGTAGATGTTTTCTTCCCAACCTTATGATTTATGCTCATTTTAGATTTAGCAGGGATAAGTTCAGAAGCGAATACATGATAAAATGGTCTCCATTTTTGTTTAAGGTTCAATTATTAATTTGAATTGTATACTTAGTAGTCATGGCAAAGCTTTTTCTTTTCTCGTCTTTATGCTATTTTATGTGTATTTTGTGTTTACTGACCTTTGATTGTACTAATTATAATTCAAAATGAACAGCAATTTTCATATTTCTTTTGCAATTACTGATGTGTGTGATAAGATCATGCATGTTCATATTGTTCTTATTTGATGCTTTGTGGTTTATATTATAAATGGCAATACAAATTATTGAAATAAAATGCAATGCATTTCAGGGTATTACTAGTTATTTAAGATGTATCAGATTTTTCAATTTATATATACTAATAGCAATTACAGGAGGAGGAAGTGATTTAACAGAACAAGTACTGAATTATGAAAGACAAATGGCCACCAAACTAGAACAAATGTTCTTTAGTACTAAGGTATTTAACATAACTTTGTTGAAAGAAGAATTACAGCTATTATTACACTGTTTATCCACGTGGTTCATATTAACTTGGATATTTACTTTTAATAATTGTTGTCACTCAGACTCACATGTAACAAAAGCACATGCTGACAAAATTATATCAGAGAGAGATTTAGTGGATTGAGCACGTTACATGGTTTAACTAAAAGTGAAACATTCTTCTAGATAAGAAGTTACATAGTAAATCATGTCAGGCAAAAACAGATGTCCAATCTAAGCCTAAGCTAAGGAAAAAACAATAAAGGCCTCACCCTGTCACCCTGGATCAACATTTTCTTCTCCAGAGTTGATGTCCATAAACAAAGCAATGTTACCTTCTGATCTGGGTTCTCTGAAATTGTTAGCTAATAAACTTTTGTATGGGCTTTTTTGGAAACCATTTGTAACAAATGGTTGCCTTTGTATCAGCAATAAATTCGATCTACTTGCAACTTAGCTGTCACTTCTCTACTATGGACTAGACAGGGACCTGACTAACGTCAGTGTGTCATTTATATTATGAAGGTATTTTGGTAAAAATTGGGGAAGTACCAGGTACTTTTTCTTTACAGCTTCATAACAACAAGGGACTTCGGTCAGCCCAATTTTGGGGATTATTGGCAACTTGGCCAAGTAGGCATGGTCAGCTTTACTCAGTTTGCTTAGTAAATGCCAAACCATTATTGATTCCTTCCAAGATTGAAATCAGCCAAACAATTAACACTGATAATCACTTCCAGAGCCTGAAGCCTTATAGGGGGCAATTTAGAAACATCTCATCTCCTAGTATTATTACTGTCCTAAAAATATCTAAAAGCAGTCTATCTAAGGATGATGGATAAAAAAAGACTTCAAGTAATTTTAAATACACAAAGCTGCTTTCAATACACCAGAACTAAGAGAAGGAGACAAAACATTGCTAACCTCAGAGCCTCATACATGGCAAATAGCACTTACATCCCTGAACGTTTTCAATAGCAAAGCTTGAGAAGAAGAGATAGAGGGAGAGTGTGAGACTAAAAGGAGTAGAGTAATGAGAACAGACAATGGTAAAATTGCAGAAGGGTCTGATGGAACAAAGCCAATGGAAAGTAGTAATGGTCCACTGAACCACTGGAGTAACTACTACAGAATGAAGACAAAGATACTAAGCTATTAAAGGGTTTTGTATTTTTTTTTTTTAAAGAACACTTTGTTTTATAGATTCCATATTCTTCACAAGGACAACCGGCCTCAGACAGAGACTATTAACTCAGTATACAAAGCACAGCTTTCACTCACAGACCATGGCAGAAATGATAACACACCATCCTTAATTTCTTCTCATTGCAGAGAAATGTTCATGCTGGCACTGGCACAGTAGCTTATAACATCATGTAATTGCAAAACATGGGATCCAGCAGAGACCTGTGCATTTTTAATCAGCCAGGTATTTTTGCATTAAAGAGCATCAGTCACTAAAGATAATCAATTAAATATAAATCAATGCATGGCATTATGCAAATTTAATACAGGAACTACAGGAGACAAGTGTCCATGGAGCACATCTGTTAGGTGCTTAAGAATGGATAGTATTAATGATATACGGGTTATTTCACTTACATGGTACAGGTTATTTTATTCCAAGGGCCATCACTGTTCAAGAATCAATTTATTCATTCGCCTGAGGACTGTACCTAGCATATGTGTCACGTCTTCTACACTACACAGCTTTGTAATCTTTTTCTTAATTTCTCTTCAATTGCTCTATTTTATGGGTCTACTCATGGTAATATGCAGATGGTGTTTCTTTGAAGTTTGGCACAGATGTTCTTTTGCTTTGAAAAGTTGTGTTGCTTTTTCCCATTAACTTCTATTTCTTTCCTTTTTCTTATGACAATACATTATTATGTTTTTTTCTACCATGCATATTACATCTGTTTGATATCAGCTTCCACACATTTCAAATATCTAGGTTAAATTTTACTGGGAGAGAGGGAGATGGATAGTAAAATGAATATAAAGAGAAAGAGCTGTGGTGGAAGTGACAGAGAGAGACATATAAAAAATAGTGATGAAAGGCTAGTTTACCATTATTACAGATCAAGAGTAGGCACAGTCAGTGTTGCGCCACAGCACCCAATCTTCATTGTTTCTATAGATATTATATAATGCAAATAAATTACCTGGTGCTTGGTTGGAAAAAAGAATGATATGGAAGTATCGAGTAAAGTAAAGTTTTACATTCTACCCTGGTAGAATTGGTTACCTAACATCAGGGTTGGACTGGGCCTGTGGGAAAACAGGAAAAAACCCAGTAGGCTCCGCTGGCTGGCAGAGCTGCTTCCTTTCTGGCCTCCCCCCACCTGATTGTAGCTTAAATAATATGCATTGGCACATAAAGAAGGTACTTGCTGGGGGGAAGGGGGGAACAGAGGAGGATTTGGTCTTGAAACAGGGGCCCATGTAGGTAGCGGGTGTAGGGGGGCATTGTGATGTTTATATTTTCAAGCAGTCACACATTTGGTTCATGTAACATAGTAATGGTGGTGGGGGGGGCACCAGGGCTGTCACATCAAGGGCCTGCACCACACCAGTCTGACACTGCCTGACTTGCACCAGGATTATGTGATACGATCCAAATGTTTGGCTGCATGAAATTATAAACATAACAATTTATGTATAAGACTTCTTTATTATTATGTGCCTTTTAGCACATATGTAAGGCATCTACAAAACAATAATAAAAATATTAATTATAATAATATGTATTATTAATAATAATATTTTTTTTGACTTCTGTGACAAATGTCATACATGATTTAATTGGTGCTTAATTCATGATGAAAACATTTAGTCATTTCCCCCCATGGATATGACTGATTGCAAAACCTCCTACTGAGAAATAACAGCCATTTAGAAGTCACAGACGGCCCTGCAGATTGTCAAGTTGCTATACAGATATTACTCACTGAAGCAGCCAATTAGTGAACCTACATAGATTCAATAGTGCTGGCTTGGAGGCTTATTTCTTGTTGGCCCTTTTTGTAAAAACCTACAGAAGATCATGTCACTGGAGATGGTGTTGCTAAAGATTTTTACACAGTAGTAAAACACTTAATATCATCTAGTAGGAGACCAAAAATATTTAGCACTAACTTTAACAATGCACATGTTGGTGCTTAGTTATGACTAGCCTCCTTTTAGATTCACCAGTAAAATCCTTTGCAGTGTGATGCACAATTTGGCTGCCGGTAAAAGCATTTGGAGCACCAGGGGATAGCCATCACCATTTCAGGGATTCAATGAGTGAAAACAGAATCCCAATTAAGTAAAGTACATAAATATATACTCTTTGACAGTAAAGGTTCCAATGAAGTTAACTTCAACATCTGTCAAAGGAACATTTAATTTCCCTCCAATAGACATATAATAAGATTGGGAAGGGTGTAAAAAAGAGAGAGACAATTACATGAAAAGACTTGTGGTTTATAGCATGGAAAAGACTTGTGGTTTGGAGATCATTATGAAAGCGACTGTATGACTGTAGAACGTACACAGGAATGGAACAGGATACATTACACTGATATGCTTCACAAAGACCTGGCGCCCATTAAATGCACTTTCAGTAACATGATGAAGGTGAATTAACAAGTAATGTAACAAATAATTGTTTTTTATGAAAGAAATACAACATCATGTTCTATCTTATCAACATCAATGACTTGTTAGTTTCCATACACTACTCCCACTTATTTATATTCAATATACTGTATGTTTTTCATAGTGGCACTGTAGTTTATACCTGCTCATATAATTTATTTTTAAAAGCTTTTACAATCAAAATATGCTTTAGAAGTACAGGTATGGGACCTGTTATGCAGACTGCTGTCCAGATCTTTCCATCTTCATACCTTAAGTCTACTAAAAAATCATTAAAACGTTAAATAAACCCAATAGGCTGGTTTCGCTTCCAATAATGATAAACTATATCTTAGTTTGGATCAAGTACAAGGTACTGTTTTATTATTACAGGGAAAAGGGAGAATATTTTTTAAAATTTGGATTACTTGGATGAAATTGAGTCTATGGAACTTTCTGGATAACTGGTTTCTGGATAATAGATCCCATACCTGTATTTGCAAATGTATGTACACACTGCAGACAAATTTGTATTTCCTCGTTATTTCGAGGAAATAACAAAGATGATATTTTCATTTATGGTTGAAGGAAAAATTCCAGAAAAGTCTTCTCCCAGCTCAAGTAAGCAACCCAAACTCACTTACAGATTTAGGGGGTTATTTACTAAGCTCAGAATGCCCGAAATTCCCTGAAATCCGAATTTGTTATAATGGGCTTTAAAAAATTACTGTGTTGTTTAGGCTTGTCAATATAATACTCTAATCAAGCATCAAAAAGGTGGATATTGTGCTGTTTAGGTGTTTGGTGTTTTAGGTCTCCAATCTTAATTTCATAGACAAAGAAAGCTCAGTTTAAATATAGCAGATAGAAATCTCATTAGATGATCCTATTTCATTGGGCTTTCCCTTTGATAATATGTTGAAGTATGCTGGTAAAATAGTCCTGAAGCATTTGTTTGAACTATGGTTAAATAGCTTTGTTTATGAATGCAAGGACAAAAAAAGGAATGCAAAACTGCATGCACAATTTTACATTAATCAATATTCACAGAGTTAATAGCCTCAATACATTCCAATTAGTACCTGCACTCTTGTGTCGAAACACCAGTTAATTGTGCTGTGCTAAATGCGTAATGCAAAGTACAGGGCACAGTATCAAAGTGCCATAGCATAGCAACTTCTAGCAACATAGCAACTTCTGCCTTGAGGAGGTATAAGTTCATCTTTTTGCAGCTTCATTAATATCATAAGTCACCTGGCTTATTGAAATGTATTTACATATATAATATTTTTGTCATAATGGTTACCTTAGTTGATACGTCAGACAGCACTAAAACAGAATGCCATGTGTACATAAACTATTAGATACAACCATAGATGTTTAGCAGACTATTGAAAATGCACCAAGTAGTTTTCAGTATGAAAGCATTGTCTTAGGTTTATCCACGTGAAATAAACTGCATCCTTGAGATACTTATCATTAATGAACAGAAGAAAAAAGACAACATACAACATTTTATCAGCTCCTTCTTAGACTCTAATGTAAGACTAAGCCTTGGCAAAAACCATCATGTTGTCAGACATTATGCCCTCTGGTCATAATGTTCTTTGACAGAACATGACATAAATCTAAAGTACCTCATGTACAGCCATGTACAGAATAGTATTCTATGTTTTGTTTTTGCTTGTGTTTTCTGTTTTAGCTTATCTATGTGGGTGACAACTATCACCCTAATTGAGTTTGAAGTGGGTAAAAGAAAAAAATCTCTTCTCGTTTGATGTTTGACCTTTCCATATTTCCCTTGTGAAATAGAATGTCTGACAAATGTAATATCTGACACCAGGTCAGGGGCTCACAACAAATTCTCTACTTTTTCAGCAAATCTCACTTGTAGACAAAACCTATATTTCACTGCCCATAACCATTTGTCTTTATAAAAGAAGCAATATAAACCAAACCCGATTTCTTTATGATTTCTCATTCTTTATACCTCCTTGGCTTTATTACTCTCATATCCAATCCTATATATATATATATATATATATATATATATATATATATATATATATATATATATATATATATATATATATACTAATCCCATAGTAATATTTTATATAGGATTTTCAATTCTATACTAACTTTTTATTTGCAAGAAATACAACTAAATAATGGAAAATTCAGACTGAGAATAAAAATTTGGTTTATTGCATCACTTTCTCACAAGCAAGCATTTTGACCACCATTGTGCTCTTACAGAGTTAAAGGGGTTGTTCACCTCTTAGTTAATTTTTAGTATGATGTAGAGCAGGGGTGTCCAACCTTTTGGCTTCTCTGGGCCACATTGGAAAAATAAAAATTAACTGGGGCCACACATGAAATAGACAAACACTTTTGATTTTTAAAATTAAGAAAATCCACAGAAAATAACTACAATACCAGTTGGATAACCTGATGGAGCTATACAGTGCAATATGGGACACCTGGATATTAAACAGACTTATTATTATATTATTATTACTAACTGGGCAATGGGCAGAGTCCTCCATCCTCCCTACTCCATAGATAACCACATTGTTACAACCTGGCATCGTAAGCCTGTTCCTAACAAGACAACAGACTGAGGTGGTTAATGTGTCTGGACTTAGAGAGCACAAAGTGACATTTCACTCTCGTTTTTCCATACATTTATTTCTTAATTTCTTTCTTTTTATCCTTTCTCTTTCTTTTCTCTCTCTCCTTCAAGCTGGGCCGCATTCATATCCATCCTGGGCCTCATGCGGCCCTTGGGCCGCAGGTTGGACACCCCTGATGTAGAGAGTGATATTCTGAGACAAGCTGCAGTTTGTTTTAATTCTCTACTTTTTGTGTTTTTTGAGTTATTTATACTGTTTTAATTATTTGGCGTTTCTTTCAGATATTCTCTAGTGTGCTATTTCTGTTGGCTAGGGTTCACATTACCCTAGCAACCATGCATTGATTTGAATAAGAGACTGGAATATAAATATGAGAGGGTCTGAATAGAAAGATAAGTAATTAAAAGTAGCAATAACTATACATTTGCAGAATCACAGAGCATTTGTTTTTAGATGGGGTCAGTGACCCCTCCCCCCATGTGAAAGCTGGAAAGATCATTTAAAAAATTATAAAATGATGAAGAAATTATAAAAAATGAATGCCAATTGAAAAGTTGCTTAGAATTAGCCATTCTATAACATACTAAATGTTAACATAAAGGTAAAGAACCCCTTTAAACTGATCCATCAGTTCAGTAGTTTCCAAACCTTTTGGTTTGAATGCCTGTTTATATGTCAAACAATTGGATCATCAATCAGGTCACCGGTTCTAGACAGTAGAATAACATAGAACAACTAATTGTGTTCAAGCATCATCTCCTCTTTGCATATTTACATTTAAGATGGTCATGCATTGAATGAATTATGGGATATCAGGCAGTTAAATCTATTGGACATTTCCAGTCTAGTAAAGAAACACATCTGAAGAACTGCAGCACACAAATAGCGAAGAGGCATCTGAAAACTCCCCTCCAATTCATGTCAATGGAAAAAGCCTGTCAACGCTGTGTTTTTCAACTGGGAGTCAGTGCTTTTGGCTGAAATGCAATAGTATTGTTTTCTTTTTCCATAGAATGGACCATTGTATAAGCAATAGAACTTTATGAAACATTGAAATATATATTTTATAGGTGATTAATTAAGTTGGTGTTCAGCATGAACATTCTGTACCTGAATTTAGAAAGTTGTGTTGTCCTTTTTGCTGGATAGTAGGTTTGTAGTTGATGATCCAAGAATGAACAAAGAAATGCCTAACTGTGCTTTTAACCAACAATTTAAATGGTAAAAAAAGAAGCAAATACACTAAGAAGCGTTTCAGTTGCAGGTTGCATTTTAAAATTAGTATTTAGTATGTATATAGCTGAGAGACAGAGCCTTGTAATTACAGCTCATAACATCCCACAGGCTCACTAAGAGGTCAAAAAGGGCAAAAATGAAACCTGAAAAACAATCTGTTAAGTCTCAGCAGAAATTATGAAGCACGCCACTAAAACACCCTGAAAGGCATTAATTATATTGATTTAAATCCACAGGGGGAGATTCAGAGGAACAGTATATGCGTATGCCATAAAGTGGTCCAGGCACCATTGCTTCATTAAGAATTCATTTCGATAAATAATTTGGACAAATCATGTGAAGAACACAATATAATTTAGCAGATCAGACAAATCTAACAAGAAATATATTAAAGGGATTCTGTCATGATTTTTATTATGTGGTTTTTATTTCTAAATTACACTGTTTACACTGCAAATAATTCACTCTACAATATAAAATTTCATTCCTGAACCAGCAAGTGTATTTTTTCATTTGTAATATTGGTGTGCCATCTCAAGTAACTGCCTGGTCATGTCCTTTCAGAAACAGTAAGCACTTTAGGGTGGAATTACTTTCTGGAAGGTTGTTGTTTCTCCTATTCAATATGACTGAATGTAACGCAGTGGGACCTTGATTTTACTATTGAGTGCTGTTCCTAGATCTACCAGGCAGCTGTTATCTTGTGTTAGAGAGCTGAGGGCCAGGCCAAGGTATTTTGGCACCCTAGGAAAAGGCTTCAATCAGTGCCCTCCCCCACCTAGTCCTGCATTACCATTTCACACCTTATCATTCATATTGCTCCCTGTACCTGTGCCAGCACCTTTCATATTGCCTCCATTTGTACCTGTACAAATGGCAGTCAATCCCTCAGAATGCCCCAATCTGTACATGTGTCATTCCATCATATTGTTACCCCGAATCTGCGATTGTGCCAGCAGGAGCCAACAATCCATAATATTGCCCCAAACATCTGTGTACCTGTGCCAGTAGCCACCATATTGCTCCATGTACCTGAGCCAGCAGCAGGCAATCCCTCATATTGCCCCCAATCTGTACCTGTGCCAGCATCAGACAAAAATCCACAATATTGCCTCCAAATATGTACTTGTGCCAGCAGCAGCCAAAAATCCGTCACATCTTAACTGGTGCAAGTAGCAGCCAAGATATTGCCCACAAATATGTATCTGTGCCAGCAGCTGCGGAGAGGAAGGTGGGGAGTGATTCTGCCTTTAGTATGAATCATGGGCAAAAGGGGTTTGGAACAAAGTTATCAAAGCACAAGTCACATGACTGGGGGCAGCTGGGAAACTGACACTATGTCTAGCCTCATATCAGATTTTAAAATTAAATATAAAAAAAATCTGTTTGCTCTTTTGAAAAACAGATTTCAGTGAAGAATTCTGAAGGAGCAGCACTATTAACTGATGTGTTTTTAAAAAATATTTTTTTCCCATAACAGTATTCCTAACATTGCAATTTGGGATTTTACTGATTCTAAATTCATATAATAATTTCTCTCTACAGCTGTCTAAGACAATACTGCTTGTTTGAAGTGAACTATACTTGTCTGTATGAGAGAGAGTGTGTAACCATTATATTACATTGCATATTTGATTTTTAGAAAAAAAAAACGTCATCATAAAGAGCAGTAGCTCTATTAACACAAAATAATTGATTGATTAAATGTTTTGGGACTTTCACGATAGCACCAACCTTCCTCTTACAAAGAGCCTAAAGGATAATGTTATGAGAAGGTACAAAGTGTGCGCCACATTTATTTGTTTGTATAAACCAATAAAATCTTTGAATTAAAACAGGTAACATGTAAATGCTACCTGCTAATTGATACCAATGGCTGTTGACTTCGTACAAACGTTGCACCTTTTTTTGCATTACTCTTTCAGTTTATGCCATGAAATTGGCTGTTGGCAGCTTGATTTAAATGGTCTTAATTGGTCAATTAAAATAATGACACTAAACACGTCTTTGTTTGTTATGGGTAACAGGACAGTGTTAACCTTTGCCTATGTTACTGCATACTAACCATACCAGTGAATACTTCCAATGATTTTCCCAGGTCTAAAATCCTGTCAATTATGTTAGTTCAAGCCATAAATAATCAGAAAATAGAAATGACATATTGTGGGCAAATTTGCACACAAAATGTACATGCCTCTCCCTTCCATTAAGCTAAAGGCTAAAAATAGTGAGTGGCTCTACTAAAATGTAAACAAATGCCATATTTATGTATAGGCAGGGCCACCACAAGGAATCACTGTGCTCCATACTACTGCATTAGAAGGGCTCTCCCTCCCAGGCCCCAATTATTAAGTGATATCACCTTTGCCCCTAAGTGGGAGGGCCCTGTCAACAAGTAGACTGGGGCCCCAAAGAAAAGAAAATACCTGTGCACTCATCAACGTGTCACTGAGTACCCAGCTACTCTACATTTTAATGAAATTCCACCCAAACACAGCCCACTTCCCTACAAACCTTGTCCTATTCATGACCCATGACATATTTAAGACTCTTAGGGTCCTTCACCATTTATATATATGCCAATGTAAAAGAAGGCAATAAATGTTTTTTTTTTTTTTTTTAAATTATGTACTGCGATTGTATATTTCTTTTGCATTGTCCTTTATTAATTGTTTGCTGGCACCCAGGCTAATTTTGCTGTTCTAAATAATATATATTAAAATACCAGTACTCAAGGGACTTATTGGGTCTCAAAGCACTTAAAGTGGAATAACGCATCAGTTACACTTGCACAATATAGTTGCTTTTTCACAATAAGTTAACTGTGCCGGGGGAAACGTTTTGAAGAATGGTATTGTTTATTTACTTTAAAGTCATGAGGGTAAAAAAAATGCAGAAAAATCAACAAGTCAGCACACACTCCTCCACTCTGTAGGTGCACGCTCCAACAGTGGCCACAATCCACTCAGTACGGCAAAAATCTTAGTAACGGACAGCACCTTTTCATAGATAAAAAGCCTTTATTGTTGCATGGCTACGACCAACAATACAGTAACGTTTCGAGCCAAGTCCTGGCTCTTTATCTATGAAAAGGTGCTGTCCGTTACTAAGATTTTTGCGGTAAAAAAATGCACACAACACACCCATAAATAGAAATAGTCAATAATGGACACATTTATAACTGACCAAGTTACCAGCATTCCATATAATTTCTATTTGAAGTTTCTCAAACTATTGCAGAAAGGGGTTCACATTTCCCACCACCTGTGTTTTATATGTATGGTAAGCTGCACTAGGTTATAAGAAAGATAAAAAGAAGAATTAGAATATGTTATCAATCTCTATCAATCCACATATGCTCAGCAGCTGAGTAATCAAATGGCCTATTTGCCTGAGTATGTATTGCAGTTTCCGGCATTGACCAGACTTTTAACCAACCAAATGAAAACTTTTTATTGGCGCTCCCTTTGCAAATGCCATTGGGCTCATTTACTAATACTGGGCAAATTGCCACCTGTGAAGTAACTCATGGCAACCATTCAAAAATTACCTTTGTTCAGCCAGCCTGCATGTAAAGTAATAAAAATAAATGTGTAATTAGCTGCCGTGGGTTATTGCAGAGGTGCAATTTTTCGAGTTTTCCCATTTTCTCTAGAAATGTATTCATTGTTGGCACCCTAGGAGCATAGAAAGCACTGTCCACAATCTGGCTTTGATCTATAAAGGAGAATTCAACCACTTTCAAAAAAGACCCTACCCCACAACCCACGTAGACCCCCCTCCTTCCTCCCCCCCAGCATAGCTGCCCCTGGGTGAAATGCCCCTTACTTTATACTTACCCCTCGGTGCAGATTCAGGCATCGGAGTTCTACGCAGCCATCTTTGCGTCTTCTTCTGGCGATTTGGCAATTTTCTGTCCATGTTGGCACATTTGCAGTTGTCGCAAACCAGCAAATTGCTCCAACTGGGCATGCTCCGCTTCACCAGTCTAACTCAGATTACCGAAGACCCGGAAGATGGCTGCCTGGAACTCCAATGCCTGAATCTGCACCAAGGGGTAAGTATAAAGTTAGGGGCATTTCCTCGGGGGCAGCTATGTTGGGGGGAGGAGGGAGGGGGGTCTACGTGTGGTAGGGTTTTTTTTTAAAATGGTTGAATTCTCCTTTAAACAGGCCCGGATTTGTGGAAAGCCCACCTAGGCCTGGGCCTAGGGCGGCAGGATTTTAGGGGGGCGGCATGCTGTCCAACCATGCCCACATTTGTTCAAAAACACTGGGGATAAAGGAAACCCCATGGGTAAGTCCACTGTACAATATTAAATGTAATTGATTTATAAATTCTGTCAATGCAGTAGAGATAAATGTACAGTGTGTATGCAGGACTGATTGCGATCAGTAAGCCTTATATTTAGTAAGAGCTGAAATAGTTCTTAAATGGGCTGTTCACCTATAATTAACTTTTACTATGTTATAGAATGACCAATTTAAAGTAACCTTACAATTGGTACATTTTTTTCAATCGTTTTTTAATTATTTGCATTCTTTGTATGACTCTTTCCAACTTCCAAATGGAAGTCACTGACCCTATCTAAAAACAAATGCTCTATAAGGCTACAAATGTGTTGTGCTACTTTTTTATTATTCATTTTTCAGTCTCTAATTCAAACCCCAAGAGATTTGTGGCTGGGGGGCCCGGAGGTGTGGGGGCCCCTGAGCTAGCGGCCCTGATGGACCCAAGGCCCCCAGTCTGATGCTGCATCTTACTAAAAGTTAACTGAAAGGCTGCATAAACCAATGGGGAAGTTAAAAGGAAGGAATATCGTTGGCTCTATAAATGTCTACATCTCTACCTCAGTATGTTCAACCACAAAAATACAATCCAGTAAAGCAAAGAATTGATATTCCTGGTATATGATTTTTCCAGGCAATTAAAATATGATAAACATATAACCATAGTCATTGTAAACAATACAAGACTTTTTCAGTTTATCCCAAAACACTTGAAGTGTAGCAACATAAATATCAAAGCTTTTAAAAAATAATATATTGGATTAATTATTTAAAATGTATACCTCTACATCAAAGAAATGACACTGGAACTTTATACTATATTTCCATAACTCACCCTGCAATATTTCATTGCCTCGCGCGTTTTACATTTGTGTTTTTTAATGTAATGAAATGATCTTATTTAAAATAATAATCTCATCTAATAATCTCATTTTCGATAATGAAGAGGCCAGAGGACAAATGAAATTTCAGGAGGTTTTTTTTTTGGTGCTCTGAAAGTGATTCTACAGGAACTGTGTTGTTTTTTGCAGCTCTGTGGGAAATTGATTAGGAGCAGCAGGATTCTGACTGCTCGCAGCATTAGTTCTGAAAACAGCGAAATATTCCATTTTTCTTTTAACATATAAATGATTTTTGCTGACAAGTATGTGTGTTCAAATCAGAAATAATTTATTAAGATTTCCGGGCAAATAATTAATCGTGTAGAGAAGAGCTGTCTGAGAAGGTTATTCTTCAATGGAAAGGGGTGAGCTATCATATAACAGCCTACCTACTATGTGACTGACACATTCTTTGGAACATCAAAAGACATGTGTGAGGATGCAGTAAGGGAATTTTACAAGAACCTGACTTTTGTTCTTGAGCAGATGAAAGAGTCAGAATTCAAATGAATCAAAAGTGCCTCAAAGGGGAGGGCTATCAGGAATGACAGGGCTGTGAGCACCAGCAAGCGATCAGTAACATAGTCCAGTAACATACCCAGAGGCATCTACATAGCTCATCACAATCTTGTCTGAGGAGCTTCCCTAGAGATATTATTCAATAGCTAAAATAACTTTTTCATCCTTTTCCCATCAGGGTTCCCTGATGGTCCAGGATGCTCCAAGGGCTCCCAAGAGAGAAAGGAGATGCCATCGGCTAATAACTGAAGTTCAAGTCATATTCTTGTGAAACAGCATGGAAAATTAAGTGACCCAGCAACAGATGATGATGATGATCTAGAAGGATGGTCATTAGTACAGAGGCCCAACCATCCATATAAATTGCTATGGCTAGTGAAACTCAGTCCATAATGTGCTAAATGGATGTACTCAGAGCTGGAGTCTGAATAGATTGAAAGTGAATTGTTACTTACCATGGTATCTGCTGATTAAAAGCCACTCTCTTTTTCTTTGTTTGTGTGTGTGTATATATATATATATATATATATATATATATATATATATATATATATATATATATATATATATATATATATATACTTTTTTGAATCTATATTTTTAATCCATGTATTTTATCTGCTGATTAAAAGCCACTCTCTTTTTCTTTGTTTGTATATATATATATATATATATATATATATATATATATTTTTTTTTTTTTAATCTTTATTTTTTCATTGTACAGTACTAATTATTCCGTTATATATTATATATTTTGTTTATACCTTTATTATCATACACTATTTCCAAAGAAATATAGAACTTAGTTTAAATAAGTCTCTCCCTTCCCCCTATTTTTACCAATAAAGGTGAATGCATATTTAGTAAAAGCCCAAATTAAGTGTTAAGTAGAGGTGAATATTCCTCCCTTAATGACCTGGAATTGTTTTTTCAGATTCAAGTTTGTGCTGGAATACTTCTGAACATGACTTAAAGTAATGGTGGAGAGTGTGGGCTTATGTTTTTAGTTAACCTGAATATGCAACACCATAGATTGTCAGCAATATAAGACAATTTGAGTTAACATTGCTCTTACAGTAACTTGACCTGATATTTAATGTAATTACTATATACAGTATGTTTATAAACACCAAAATAGTAAGAGTAAAGACACACAGAGCTACTAGTAGCAGCTACATTTTGTGGCTACAAAATACCCTGCTATAGACAATACTGAGAATTGCCTCTGCTAGAACACACATAGGGGTATATTTATTCAAGAATGAAGTTAGAGATCACGACAGTCCTCTAAAGTGAAATTCCGCCACTCCCCATTCATTTCTAAGGGATTTTTAAAAGAGTATTTATCAATGGGTGAAAGTGAAAATTTACCCATTTCTAAATATGCCTTTAAAAATCCCATAGAAATGAATGGAGAATGGCTGAATTTCACTCTAGTGGACTGTGGTGCTCTCTAACTTCGCTCTTTGATAAATATACCACATAGTGTCTTAGTAAAGCCAATCACAATTGTCTGTTTTGAAGCCGTGACAAGTAGCTGATACTAGCAGCTCTGTGTGTCTTCCCCCTAAGGGTTTACTTCTGCTTCTGGTATTTTCTAGTACAGTCCAGCTTTTTCAAAGGATTGGGCCATCAATTTCCTACAATGATTACATCATACAAAGAAGAATATGGAGCCAATTAACAATCTGGGCACAATACAATACCACTAAGGGGCCTTAAACGGCCCATGGGCCTGCAGCTGCGTTTTGTTAAATTATTGAATTACTTTTCACTTACATTGTTATTTCCATGATTTTATTTTAAAATAGAGAATAAAGAATTCAGGTTATCACAAGCATGCTCATTCATATGTCACAGTCAAATCCAGCTGGATTACCTCACAGTGACCTTCGCATGTGAAGGAATGCTAATGTCAATGCATTTATTTTCTGTATATTCTAACATACATTCTTAAGTGTAGGTTTCCAATTTAACGTTTACATGACTTTGTCCATATATCAGATAAACAGAGTTCTTTTAAAATAATGGATTTTTCAAAAGCTGCCGTTTGCCTTCTGTTATTCCTTCATTAAGATCAAGATTTATTAAATTTGGAGAAACTTTCTTCCTTTGATCAAGCTAAAAGAGATTCCTCAATCTTTGTAAAAATGTACTCATATTTCTTGAATCTTTTATCTCCAAGATTGCCTGTATATATATATATATATATATATATATATATATATATATATATATATCACGATGCAGTAGTTGCACAAACACCGTTCTTTTCTCCAACGTTTATTCAGCACGAATGTTGCATATTATTTACATCAATGTTTCTGTTTATGGTCTAAAACCTTTTTCAAGACCATAAACCAAAATGTCGATGTAAATAATATGCAACATTCTTGCTGAATAAATGTTGGAGAAAAGAACGTGACCGTGTGACTACTACATCTTTGTATAGTTCAACGGGAGCACAGCAGTCGGAAGTTAATACAAAAAGATTGGTGCACACTGGGATTCGTATAAATATTAAAAATGCATCCTTTATTAATTACATTTAAAAAGAACTGGCCAACGTTTCGGTCTTTGACTAAGACCGTTGTCAAGACCCTGGGACCCAGGGGCAGATTTACTAAAGGGCGAAGTGACTAACCCTGGCGAAGATTCGCCAGCGTTACCATTTTCAGGGTGATAGCCTGCAAAAGTTCTTAATTTTTTTTTTGGGTGACCTGGTTCCCCCATACATTTTCTAACATATGGAACATTAACTATACAGTGGGATCATGTGTAGGGCATTATAACAACTTTCTATTCTCTTTATTAAGGTTCCCTGGACTCGTGTAATTTAATGTATTTGCTGCAATATATATGTCCATTTAACTTTCTAATTGCCGGCCTATGCAAATTAGCCTGAGCAAAGACCTCTAACAAAGATAAATACTGTATATATAGATATATATATATATATATATATATATATATATATATATATATATTATAATAGGGTACCTAATTTACTCACAGTCTAGGTAAATAATCATCTTCGGTTATATATATTTTTAATAGGTGCTGTCATTCTTGCTCTTAAGGCAATTGTATGGATGGATGACAAGATGGGCTGGCAGGACACTAGAAGGAGCTAAACAGAAGCCAGTGGACATTTTAAAATAAATGAAAGGTGTGTTGAAAGTATTTTAGGGAAAGAAATACATTTAATAAACTAGTAGCAAAGTGGCAAGTGATAGTGTTTGGGGAACCTTTATAGTGTCTGTTTTTTTTACGTAATGGGTGGGGTTATGTTGGGGGCTGGTGTCTGACTTCTGGGTGGTTAAGCCTTGTAGTTTTTTTTTTAATATGAATGTTGGTCCCTAGATAAAAGCCAATTGTACAATATGCCCATTGAATCAATGTCTGCTGTAGCTGGTGGGTGTTACATGTCACAGGACAAAAACATAATGTGACTCCTACAAACCACCTGTCTGTTTTTTGTTCAGTGGCTTCGACGTTTTGCATTAGTTATCCTAATGTGTGATGTATGTGCCAAGGGGAATACTGGGCTGAGGGGAGAAAGAGGGTTTCATTAAAGAGGAGATGAAAGTCAATTGTAGAATGATTTGACTTCAATTATACAAGAAGTGTCAAAACCAGATACAAAACTTACATGCAGTAAACGTCCACTAAGTTTGTGCATAACAATACACAAATATCCCATAAATATATAGTATAATATATACTAAGCAGCACAATGTAACGGTAAAATTGTTGAGTATAGAAGCAATCAGAATACTAAGAAAGCTAATTATTATTCTTAAAAACAGGTGCCACTTGTAGACAGAATGCAAACTCAACATTTGTTTCTTAATTTACCCCCAACATGGTATTTTTCCATTTACTGCCATGCATGCCAATAGTTTCAGTTAATGAAGCTATTTAATTGTCCTTACAACATGGAGTTAAAGTAGCGTGTAAAGATAAGTCCTGCTTGTCTCACATGTAACTAAGCAATTCATGTAAATGTAGTCCTTTTATAAATGTCACGCTGACTTGGTCTTGGTGTGATTATTTATCTTAGGGAAATTGTGGCGAGACTTGCTGGCTTGGAGTGATGCAGTTGACACAAGCTGTTTGCTTACAGAAGGCAGGAGGTATACAGTGAGATGCAAACCTGCACTTTTGGAAGAATATGAAGACAGTAGTATTTCACATAAAATAATGATTAAATTGTATGTGTTGCAAGATTGTCTGCAGGCCCATGTGTGTTCCCTGTAGGGCACTGATACAACTGTTCAGCAATGTCAATGTGTCGTGGAAGGGCACATTATTACGATGTCAAAATTAGCATTAAGCGTTCTTCAAGTAGGTAAAGCCTTTTAAATGATTTTTAATGCACAATAAAGCGAAATTGGCCTGACGCCTTTACTAATAGTGCAATTAGTGCAATTTAGCTCAGTAGAGGAGATCTGAGAATCATGAAAATTGTGCATGATGGTGCCATATTTTGATGTGGACATGCTGATATTTGGCAATGATTACATGCGGTCACATGAAATGAATAAGATGACCTCCATGCAGTGCATTGCCTATTTCAGGCTTATGCTTTCTATACATAACTTTTGCTTTGTAGCCCAAAAAAAAAAAACCCACAAGGTACAAAGGGCACAGTTGGAAGATGCATCTAGTGTCTGACTCCTGATATAAGACGCACTCTATGAATTATTAAGCAAAATGCAAGGAAGAGGTGTTAAAATGATTTTGAAGGGGCTTCTGTTTATATTTTATCCTTAAATGAATATGTTCCCATATAGCAAAGTTTAATCTCTCAACACTGGTGGCCAGTTTTCTTCTAGAGCGCATTTACCTTGGATACTGTGGGCCTATTTACATGTGACTAAACTTCCTGTGAACCAGCGATGGACCCCTGACACTGTCCATCTGATGAATGTAGATCCAACCTCCCTATGTTACAATAATAATGATAATTGTAATGATAATTTTTATTATCCACATCTGGAATTGCCTTTTATCTTTACATTTTATAGAAGGGCAGTTCTTCTTTAAATGGGCGGCTAATATAGTGGTTATGCATTAAATTTACAGTACATTATGTGGCTCCCTAAACACCTTATTTTTAAAAAACGTTTGACCCTTTCAAAAATCTTCAGGAATGATGTGTGTGCATTTATGTTTGTGTGTGCAACTATCATTGTTTTTGCTATCTGCAGTGTCAGAGGTTACCCTGGCAACCTCACAGACATCCCATTCTCTGGGGAAACATCTATTTCAGCATCCCAATTATATGTCAATGCTTTCCAAATGAAACATCTGACTTTAGAGGCAAAAAGCAATAAATGTTGAGTAAGTCAAATAAAATAGAGAAACACAAAGCTTAATCCAATATGAAGCTGAAATATTTTTCAGACTCAAAACAAAGGAATTACAAATATATTAATAAAAATGAATGTTTTATCTAATTATAAGAACTTTAGCCGCATGTGTATTCCTTAAAACCCCATTAAATTGCTTATAATACTTTGCTAACAAGCACAGCCTTAGTAAATTTGTAGTATCATCAACTTCCATACTAAATGGACGAGTCTTGTAGAACCGTGAGCCATTTTAACATAAGAGCTATTACACGGAGTAAATAAGTGAAATATCACTCTATGGAGGCAAAAGAGACCTTGTATTCTGGAGTTCTTATATCTTATTATAAACAAGAATATTTGTATTCTTTGTATCCCTAAATACATGTCCAGTTTGTGTTATTCAGTGCAGTATAGGGAGAAAAATATTGCAGATATGGGATCTGATATTTGGAAACCTGTTATCTGAGTTACGTGAAGGCCATCTCCCACGGACCTAATAAAACAATTCACATTTTTAAAAATGATTTCCCTTTTTACTGTAATAATAAAGCAGTACCTTGTACATGATCCAAACTTAGATATAATGCCTTTTGAATCCTGTTTTATGTTTACATGCTTGTTTAGTAGACTTAAGGCATAGGGATCCAAATTATGTAAAGATCCCTTATCCGGAAAATCCTAGGTCCCAAGCATTCTTGATAACATAATAATATTTCTAAGCTGACTAGGTATGAGGATGCAAATTATTGAAAGACTCCTTTTCCAGTAAACCCCAGGTCCCAAGTATTCCACATAATAGATTCCCCCATGTATATACTGTATGGACAAAGTGTTATTTGCAGTTATCAATTTGATTTACATTAGCCAATAGGAGAACATAGAACAGGAACGAGAATTGAATCTAATTTAAATAACAAATCAGTTAGATGTTAAAGGTTATGTACAATTAATGGTTGTATTGACAGTGCACCTCCAAGATTGACCAGCCCAGATCAGTGCAATTTACAGTCCAGCTCCAGCAGTTTAAAAAATGACTGTGACTTCTGGCATGTTTGAGACAGTAGTTGTTGCTTATAATATGCTATAATGTACCGTACTGACCTTTCTTTTTTTTTTAATAGTTTTTATTTTTCAATTTTCAAAAAATCAAAAAAAAAGGGGGGAAGGGGGTACAGAAGTAAAAAAGGGAGGGGGTTCCAGGTACAATCAGGTCACAATAAATATCACATCACATAGCAGTGCGTACAGTCAAGTTGCAATTCACAGCAGTGCATTAGAGAAGGGGTTGGATACAGCCAGTGGCGTGCTGGCAAACCGTGGTGTTCATTAAGAGTTGGCCTCTATCCACTCATCCCAGATCTTCCCATATTTGCTCGGGCACCCTCTAGCTAGATACGTCAATTGTATGAGTGGGAGATTTTTGTTTATTAGGTCTAGCCAAAATCGAAGGGAAGGCGGCTTCGAGTCCATCCATTTCATAAGCAGAGCTTTTCTCGCATAAAACAGCAAGGATCTCCACAGATCTCTTTTGGCATTTTGCGGGACAACTTCATCTATCACCCCCAGTATACAGACTTGTGGAGACATTATCTTGGGGAAGGTAGTTTTGTCTTGTATATGGGACATAACTCTGTTCCAGTAATGATTGATTTGAGGGCAGTTCCACAACATATGAATATAATCAGCCTCGTGCTGACGACACTTTGGGCAATATGACTTAGTTACCTCACCGCAGTGGCGTAATATGAATCCTATGTAATATCTTGAACTGGATTAGCCTGTCTCTAGTGGCAATAAGATACTGGTACGCTTTGTCTGTACACTCTTCCCACTCTTCCCACTCTTCCACTGTCAAAGTGGGGATATCTACATGCCAAGCACCATATGCTTTGACGAAGGGTGAGGGAAGTGTAGAGAGCAGCTTCGCATATAAATTGGTAACCATTTTCTTTTGGTCTGGCGACCTAAGTGCCTCTAAGAAGGGAGAAGTGACTAGGTCCACTCTTGACGATGCAAATTGCGTTATAAAGGCATGCCTAAATTGTTGATATACTAGGGGGTGAATTTGGACCCCAGGATGATTGAGCAAGATTTGGTCTCTGGTGAGCAGCTGCCCGTCAGGTGCAGCATCGCCCAAAGTCTTGATTCCGGCTCTGGGCCAGTTCATATACGGTAAGATCTGGTAAAAGTGGGGGAGGTGTGAGTTTCCCCAAAGGGGTAGATCCAGTGTGAGCAGTGGGTTTTTTAGGCGTGTAAGCCGTAGAAGCACAGTCCAGACCTTGTGTGGGGTAGTGAGAATCGGATGTCGTACCTTCAGATCTGCTAATCTCCTATATATTATAAATTTTAGGGTTTCAGCTGAGCCTGCCAGGGTAGCTTGTAATTGAAAGTTGGGGTTATTAGGGTCTGGCATGAACCACCAGCCTAAATAGTACAATTGGGAGGCTAAAAAATAGAATTGTAAGTCTGGGAAGCCCAGTCCTCCTTCACTAATTGGGGCTCTTAGCTTGGATCTGGCAAATCTCGGAGATTTGTTTCCCCAAATGAACGAGGATTGCATTTGCTCAATATGCCGGAATACAGTTTTTGGGATATATATAGGGGAGTTGTGGAGGATGTACAAGAATTTTGGCAGATATACCATTTTGATCAAATTAATCCTCCCCCATATAGTTAGAGGGAGGTTCCCCCATTGCTTAAGTTTGATCGCCATAGTGTCTGTGATCGGGGAAAGGTTGAGCTCGGTGTATTTAGCGCTATCCCTTGAAATAATAACGCCCAGGTATTTGAAGGCGCTCACCCATCGCAGGGGGGAGGGGGGATAGCTAGTGGGGTCTATGCCGTCATCTATCGGGAAGATGCTGGATTTCTCCCAGTTCATGCACAGGCCCGAAAACCCTCCAAATTCGTCTATAATTGCCAACGTTGACTGTAGCGAAGGGCCAGGGTCACTTAAGTACAATAACACATCATCAGCATATAAGGAGATACGCTCCTCCACCCATCCCAACCGCAAACCTTCAATACTGGGAGCAGCGCGTATCAAAATAGCCATTGGTTCTATCGCCAAAGCGAACAACAATGGCGAGAGGGGGCAACCCTGGCGAGTACCACGACTCAGCTGAAAAGTACGTGACAGTACATTATTGACACTAATGCGGGCCTGGGGGTTTTGATACAGGAGTCGCACCCATGAAATAAACTGGTCACCCAGGCCAAATCTTGCCATCACTTCCCACAGGTACGACCATTCGACCGAGTCGAAAGCTTTGGCCGCATCTAAAGAGACTACCACTCTAGAGCCCACTTCCCTGTGTGTTGCTAGTATATTAGTATAAAGTCTCCTTATATTAATATCCGTCGATTTCTCTGGCATAAACCCAGATTGATCTGAGTGTATTATTTCAGTGATGACGTGTTTCAGCCTAGTATCCAGTATCTTGGCCATGATTTTAGTGTCCACGTTTAATAGGGAAATCGGCCTGTATGAACCTGGGAGCATCGGGTCTTTGCCTTCTTTATGGATGACCACTACTGTGGCCTCATGATAGGAGCGTGGAAGGGAACCCTGTGTCACAAATGGTTCTGTGCATATGTGGAGCTATTACATCTGTATTAAATTTGTACCATTCAGCCGGGTAACCATCAGGACCTGGTGCCTTGTTTGCAGGCATAGAGTTAATGGCCAGTGAGACCTCACTCACAGTAATTGGGGCATTCAGTACCACTCGCAGGTCATGTGAGAGTCTAGGAATGGGTATATTGTCTAGGTACCTAGTTAAATGGGAGTGGTCGCTGTTGGTTCGTGTGGTATATATGTCCTGATAGTAAGTGGAGAATACTTCAGCAATGCTATGGGGATCCGTGGCTATATGTCCAGTAGCCATCCGGATTCTGGGAACCGCCATAGATACAGAGTGTGTGTGCGCCAGATAGGCCAGTAACTTCCCATTTTTTTTCCCCCTTGTCAAATGTGCGTTGGGTGGCATATAACAGTTTCTTCCTAGTCGCTTTAATTCTAGCTCTTTCCAGTTCAGCCTGTGCTGCTTTATACACCTGAAGGTTGGAAGGTGAGGGGTCTGCTATATACTGGGACTCAGCCCTAGAGGAAGTATTCTGTGTTGCTTGGATTTCTTCTGCAGCTTTGGCTCTAGCTCCCGCTATGGCACTGATAAGGGTACCCCTCATTGTGGCCTTGAAAGCATCCCATACTACAGGAGGAGTTGCAGTTTCAATGTTTAGGGCCCAGTATTCTGCTACAGCCTTAGCTGATGTCTCCGCCACTGTATCATTGGTTAGCCATAGTGGGGATAATCTCCAGGGTTTGGCTTCCCTGGGTGAGAGCAATCCTAGGGTGACAAGTAGGGGAGCATGATCAGAGACACCACGGGGTAAATATTGCACTGTTCGCACACATGGTAATAGGTCAGTGGAAGCTAGGGCCAGGTCTATCCTGGACATGGTATTGTGCGTAGCAGAATAGCATGAGAACACTCTCTCATCTGGGTTTTTCCAGCGCCATATGTCAGTTAGTTGCATGGCCTCTGCCCATTGTGACAGTTTGCTATTATGTGGAGAGGTGATGTTGAGTCTGTCCTTATCCGCCGCCATTGTCGCATTAAAATCACCCATTATACATAAGGGCGCTATCGGGTGACTGGCGAGGGTAGTAAGCAATAGGTCCAACAGTGATGGTGCCATCGGCGGGGGGGCATACAAGCTAATCAGGTTAATAGGTTTGTTTGCTATAAGTAGGGACAGTATAACAAACCTACCATACCGGTCCGTTGTTAGATGAAGTAGCTCAGATGGGAGATTTTTCCTAATTAGGATTGAGGTGCCCCTAGCGTGTGTGGAGAAGGTGGAGTTATACATGTGCGCTACCCAGGGCCTTTTCAGGGCCATTAGCCTCTGCCTCACCAAGTGCGTCTCCTGCATCATTAAGATATGAGGCGAGTGTTTCCGTACATAATCAAACACCAGGGCACGCTTAAACCTCGTATTTAAACCCCTAACATTCCAGCTCATAATACTAAGTGACTCCATCGCAACCTGTACCAGAATCAGTGACACTGGGTAGTAGCGTATCAAAAAAAGACCGTGTACCTGTAAGTGGGGATGGGGGTGGGGTTGGGGGGTAACTTAAGTAAAAACTACTTACATTCCCGTCGAACTTCCCTACCTGCCGGGAAACTTGGCAGGTCTCTGATCCCATAACTTATACTCTTAACTTGGTTACAGGGAGTGGTCAGTTGGGTCTAACCAGCTGCCGCCATAATGTTAGGTCATCTCTGGGCGATTATATCAGCCCCTGTGGCACTATACATGTGGACTGCCTACTCGTGGAAAGACAAAAGCCCATAGAAGGGGTGCAGAACTACACCTCTAGCCTACCCGGTTTCAAAAATTCCCCTTGTGTTCCCACTGTTACAGTAACAAACAGGTCAACCTGCACAACAAGTCAGATAGCAGTATAAACAAATAGAAGTATATAAACAGACTGGACAACAACAAGATACAAAGCATATACTTGCGGTGTGCAAGGCCCTGGGGACCTGCTGCATAGGCTCCTGGGGTCTGCAAATACCCTAAAGCAAGGGTGGGTCATGGGGCAGCGGACGGGTCAATGGGCTCAGTCGCGACCCCGGAGGGCCATTGCATCATCCCCATCCTCATATTTGTACGCAGCGTCCGCTCGATACAATCCATATCTCCATGCTTCGTCCCAGCCTACTAAAGTGAAAGGAGCTGGCAGTCCTACACATCCACAGTCCACCAAACACAGAGAAGGTAATAAAATAAACGGGGTAGGTTGAGAGAAAACAATAGGCCAGCATCTAACCCTCTGTCTCCCCAGGGCTGGCTATGGAAGTATTCCCGCCTCTAAAGTCTCGGCTTGCGCGTAGCCATTAGCGGTAGGAGTCCAACACTTAGTGGGAGGCTTGAGGGAAGGCCTAGGCCAAGTGCAGAGCTCTGGTCATTAGGGCTCGATCCCGAGTTGGGCAAGGCAGTATACTCACGTCCCTCTAGTGGCGGTCTTCCTCCCGCAAATTGTAGTGCCCCCGATTATCGAGCCACTCCGAAGCTGCTTGTGGGGTTGTGAAGAATTGTGCTTTGCCATCAGCTTGCACCCTTAGCTTGGCCGGGTATAACATAGCGTAGGCCAAATTCGCTTCCCGAAGTCTGCGCTTAACTCCGATAAATGTTGCACGTACTTTCTGGAGCTCCGCAGAGTAATCAGGGAACAGATGAATCCGGTTGTTCTGGTAGGTTAGTTGAGGCTTTTGGCGAGAGGCTCTCAGTACTTCGTCCCGATCTCTGTAATTCAAGAGCTTGAACAGGAAGGGCCGCGGTGGGGCCCCGGGGGGCAGCGGCCGAGTAGGCACTCGGTGAGCACGCTCCACTACAAACTGAGGAGAGAGTGCGGCCTCTGGGAGATGCTCCCGAATCCAGCGTTCCATAAATTGCGCAGGGTCTTCTCCCTCTGCCTTCTCTGGGAGGCCTATCACCCTGATGTTATTTCTGCGCTGTCTGTTCTCATAATCATCCAGCTTGGAGCTGAGCCCGATGTTTTGGGCCTTCAGTTCTTGTATTTGCTGCGCCAGAGGATTACACATATCCTCCAATCTGGATATCCGCTGCTCAGCTTCGGCTGTCCTTTCCCTCAGCGTTTGGAGATCAGCTCGTAGGAGAGATAGGTCTGTTTTGACCTCCTCTATTTTAGAAGACAAGGCCGCTCTGCAGTCAGTAATTGTGTTAAGCAGGAGTTGTACTGCTTGATCCTGAAGCGCTGTTGCTGGGGCTGTGGCTCCTTCCTCACGAGGAGGGGAGGCTCCGCCATCTTGAGGAGCATTTCTCGCATATTGCTCCAACTTTGCAGCAGCATCAGAGCGGGCTTTCTGGGTTCTATTGCCTCCCATCATGGGTGCTGTATGTGGGGTATCCTTGGTAGAGGTCGTGGGTCACCCCAAAGATGTCCTTATGAACTTACAGGATAATTGGCGCGGAGCTCTGGAACACACGTCCGTTCAGCTAGCCATGCGGACCACGCCCCCACCGTACTGACCTTTCTTAATCACATATATGGACTGAATATTCTGAGAGAAGTAAAAAAAACTTTTATTCTTTCTGATTCTTTTTTATTCAAAATAGTCAAACACCCCTTTATCAAAGATGCTCTGCCTTTATCCTTCAAGCTGTTATTCAGCTACTACCATTACTTTCATGCTGTAACAGTTGCTGCAACATAATGATCTACAATGGTTGGAGGAAAACTCTGTTATATAAATTTAGAGATATCAATGACTTTGTTGTTACTAAGCGAGTGTGCTAGGTATGCTTTAATCATTAAATATTTTCTATTTTTACAGTTTATAACCATTATTTACTTACCTAAACATGTATCTGCGCTAGTGCATTGCAGTTACAAATAGCAAGACCAAAATACACCCAAGGATCCCTTTGTTTATTGTTAGGTTTTTATCCTTATGATTCAAGCAAAGTTACAAATAGCAACCAATAGCTCAGTCTGGTACAGATAGTATAATGAATGTAATACGAGATTGGTTGTTAAAGGGTTACAAATCTGAAGCAGAAATCCTAAATATAATACTGGCTTGTCCGGTAATAGTGACTAAGCCCGCGACAGACGTGAGTTACTGGAGCAATCTATGAAAACATGTACTTTATTGATCTAAAACATTTTAACAAGTCTTTTTTGACCTGAGATAATCGGAAGTATACAGTATTGCTGTAGGTGTGCGTTTACAAGGGTGTTTATTCTTTGCTGGCAGGAAACAATACCGATGCTGAAATGAGTTTAAACGCAAATAAAGAACTTTTACCCAGCTGCAGCTGAAGCTGCATGTTATAATACAGCACTAGCAGGTTTTTAAAAAGATTGGGAATAAATATTTAATTTTCTATTACCTTATACATAGGTCTCAGTATGTAAGCAAACATTGAAAATTAAGTTTAAATATAGAGTAAGCTGAATGGCATACTGTATCCCTGGAACAGAAACAAATGTAAAATGCACAGCTAAAGCCCAAATCTGCATATCTTGCACCATAACAAAGAAGCACCAAGTTAATGCCGGGCTGGAAATGTTCTCCCTGTGTTCAGCAGGAACATTGTGCCATGTCAGCTGAAGTCATTGTACCTAAGGATAACCTTTCCTCTGCAACTTAAAGTGACAGCTTACTGACAGAGCATTTTGCCAGTGCTACTCTGAATGGTAAACTGCTGTGTATGATAGAATAATACCTTATTACTGAGAATAGGAAGGTGCGTGCTACACACAGAAAATCATTGCTTGGCAAATGAATGCAGTGAGGGTGATTGCAGGAGTTTCTGCTAAATGGCAGCTAATAATTTCCTTGAATAGGCCATAATGCAAGTAAAGCATCAGAGCTAGCTTAATAGAGAGAAAAAGGGGGAGAAAAACAAGAGTAAGCTCTCACTGTGAGGAACTGCAGATGCCATTTCTAACCAAAGCAGTGTGTTGTATTTTGTTATTCTGCAATTAAAATGAATTATTCCACTGGGAGTTTTATTTGAAGGAATGCAGCCATAAATCCGCTTCCTTATTTTTCCTGTTTGCCAGTACGTGTCTTAACTTATCTCATTTTATGTCAGTACAGTAGTACTATTTCAGCAGCCGCAGAATAAAACATCAATCACATGCAGTATTTCATGTTACTGCAAATCTGTACAATTCATTTTATCACTAAAGGGAGGTATTTTTAAGGGGTGCACCATGCAAAGTTACTACAAAACTGCCCTTGCTTGGCCCAAGTTCCTCAGTTTGTGTTAATGTTGGCGCAGGTTTAACTAATGTTAAAGCTTACAGTGCCATCACAGAGCTCTATAACACCCCAACCCTTCATCTCTCCCTTCTCAGAATGGTAAAGCACAATGTACTTGCACTACACACGCCTGTGTGCCAGGTTAAAATAACATGATGAGTTCAGCAACAGGGTCTATAGGGGCCCTATCACTAAGATTCCAACCTCTTAAAAAAGAGTATTGAAGTGGGCCCCCTCACTAGGATTCTGACCTCTTAAAAAAGAATTTGGAAGTGGAGGAGGAACCATAGAGCAAAAGTATATGATGAAGCTAAAAACAGTTGTTGAAGTGCGGTACCATCCACAACCAAAATCAATGAAAGCTTAAGATCATCGTCCAAACACTGCCGTGACAGTATTAAAACTTATGGTGGGGACAGTGATGGTCAGTTTATGGACCCAGATCCATGGATGCACTGAATCCTTTGTGAAAGAACTGAATCCTAATTTGCATACACAAATATGCATATGCAAATTAAGGTCAGGAAAGGAAGAAGTGGAAATATTTTTTTTACTTCCTTGTTTTGTGAGGAAAAGTCACATGATTTTCCTTCCCATCCCTGATTTACATATACAATTTAGGATTTGGATTCGATTTATCCAGGAATAAGGATTCGGCCGAATCCAAATCCTGTTGAAAAAGGCAAAACTCTGGCCAAATCCTGAAACAAATCCTGGATTCAGTGGACCCCTATTTATTATCTCCATCACAGTGTTGGACTGGCCCACCAGGATACCAGGAAAACTCCCGGTGGGCCCTGGGGTCAATGGGCCTCTTGCTTCTAAGTATTTGGCCTATTTCATGGTCATTCCGTATTTATTTATGAGAACAAAGAGGCTTAATAATGGAAGAATATAGTATAGTATGTAGAGAAAAGAGACCAGGAGAATAAAGAGGTTGAGTGAGGAGAGTTATAATCGTTTGGAACGTGGGCCCTCAGCCTAAGGTTTTTTGGTGGGCCCCTGGCATCCCAGTCCGACACTGTCCTCACACAGAGTGGGGGAAAACTTGCTAAATCTACTCTAGAAACCATGTGAAAGGTTTGATGGAGCTGCAGTTGACATACTGTTCCACTGCAACTGTCAGATTGCATTTACACATTCTACCATACAGGCATTGTTGAGTTACCAGCTTTCACTTGACAACAGCGCTGCAGAATATTTATTGGTGAAAAGGAAAATGTGACTTTACAGATGTAGGGCTTCTTCACAAAAGAGCTTGTGTATTAACTTGATTTGCAAGTGCTATGAGCATTAATGGGTACACTGGCACTGGTGCAGAGCAACTATCCCTCTAAAAATCCTTAAGGGATCCTGTCATGGTTTTTTTTTCCAAAACGCATCAGTTAATAGTGCTGCTCCAGCAGAATTCTTCACTGAAATCCATTTCTCAAAAGAGCAAACAGATTTTTTTATATTCAATTTTGAAATCTGTCAGGGGCTAGACATATTGTCAATTTCACAGCTGCCCCTGGTCATGTGACTGTGCAGGCTGCTGTTTTTCCTTCTCAATGTAACTGAATGTGTCTCAGTGGGACATGGGTTTTTACTATTGAGTGTTCTTAGATCTACCAGGCAGCTGTTATCTTGTGTTAGGGAGCTGCTATCTGGTTACCTTCCCATTGTTCTTTTGTTTGGATGCTGGGGGGGAAAAGGGAGGGGTGATATCACTCCAACTTGCAGTACAGCAGTAAAGAGTGATTGTAGTTTATCAGAGCACAAGTCACATGACTTGGGGCAGCTGGGAAATTGACAATATGTCTAGCCCCATGTCAGATTTAAAAATTGAATATAAAAACATCTTTTTGCTCTTTTGAGAAATGGATTTCAGTGCAGAATTCTGCTGGAGCAGCACTATTAACTGATTCATTTCGAAAAAAAAATGTTTTCCCATGACAGTAACCCTTTATGTCCTTCAGGGCACAATAAGCCATTTGAATGAACTGATATCTATATATAATGATTTTATTTATATATATATATATATATATATATATATATATATATATATATATATATATATATATATATATATATATATACACACACACACACACACACACACACATAAAACATTTCCTTTCCTTTTATTTGGTTCATAAAGGAATCTTTGGAAGAAATCCAACACCGCCCACTCTCTGGGTTTTTTTTAAAAGCACCAATTAATATATTGTTATGCTAGAATGATTTTTTTAAAAAATATAATTAAAACTGCCATTGGGATCCAATTACAATAACTACAGAAACACTGGCCCGTATGACCCTGTCTTCTGTAGGCAAAAGAATAAATAAATGAATTCACTTTAATCGTAGGTGACCCATCCTCTTTTTTTGTGCATCCTTCCCTGCTGCATCAATATCATTAGTACCTGAGGCTCAGGCTTCACAGACACAGGGAAATGAACTGAAATGAAACAGCAATTTAGTGCAGTTCTTCCCTTTTGCTAATGCTTATGAATCCTTTAAATCAAACTAGTATATGTTACTGCTACATGTGCATGCTTTAAGGAAAATACAAAACAAAGAAATGCCAAAAAATAAATACAAAAGGAAAAAAAATTAAAAATTTAAAAGCCACTGCTCCATGTACAGATCCTTGGCTTGATACTGCCAGCATTCCAGGGACATAGTGCCCCCTGCTGTATATTCTAAATAATGCACTGGAAACAATGGTTTGAGTAAACCTACTTTTCTTCCTACACCAGTGTTCTAGAGCTAACATAACACTTTTGGCTTGTTTTCATAAGTATTATTATATATTATTAAATTAGCTTTATTATAACCCACTGTTTTGGAGTAGAACATTATGGGCACTTTGCTGCTGGACAGAATGGGAAGTATAAACAAAACAAAAAATAAGAATATTGCTTTGGCCTCATTTACATGAGCATTGGGACTGCTTAACCCCTTTGACTTGTGGCCACTTTTCTGACTCCTGAGACAGTATGTCCCTGTTTTTCAGTGGTATGACCCCTCAGACTCATTTATTAAATCATTCTGCCAACTGGGACTGATGCCTGTCTAATGCAGATACCATCTATTCCTCCACTTTCACAATCTTCTGCAACATTTATATTGCTTTAGGAAGTTAGAACGGAATTAATGTGAATAATTTGTTAAATAAAGTTTTATTTTGAACTATTAAACATTTTTAAATGCCTGCCCTGTATATGTGTATGTGAGTATTATATTTATATTCATCTGGCGCAGCTATAGTTTCTCATACAACCGATAATCCTCATTCTGGAATTCATCACTCTGTACTTGCTGGCGTTAGATTTCAGATCAGATGCATCACCCTTGCCTTTTGTATTTGGTGCTAAATAGAAATGAATTTGCTTCCCCCCTCTGCCAATGCAGCAGCCATACCATGTGTGCTGGTGATAGGGTAATGAGCTACGAGGCTGACACGTGAGACTGCATCTGATTAGAATACTGTGGAAAATGCTAAACTAGTGCAATTCAATATGGTTCAGTTGTGTCAAACCCTACATTGCCATTAAGTGGGAAATAAGAGATGGACAGTTGCTAAATCTGTCAGTGTTTGCCATCAGAATCACTGGGCTCATACCCTCATACTCAGCACCAGTCAAATATATGGCATGAAAATTGCTAATGCCAAGCTGCCATTTTTGAGTTAAAATGGATAAAGTTATAATGAAAGCTATATAGTGAATAAAGTACCTCCTAATGTAAAATATTGTTTTTATACAGATCATGAAACTCTAAGGTGACTTCTAATATCCTCATATTTTACAACAGGGGTAATTTATTATATTTCAGTGAGTCGTGTAACAGACATGACATCATTAAACTCAGATTATAACCAATGACATCACTAAGCATCATTTATATAGCTATATATATCTATATACATATATAAAACGCAATAAGGAAACCACACCAGCAGGTCTTAATCATATATATATATATATCTATATATATATATATATATATATATATATATATATATATATATATATATATATATATATATATACATATATATATATATATACACACATAGCAATATGGGAGTTAATTGTTAGGCCTCTACAGTGGTTTCTGGTTTCTTCACCTTGTTTCCTCCAGCTGTTGTTCATTTACTTTTCCCAGTATTTATTACCTCAAAGACTGAAGGAATCTGGTTTGGGCAACATAAATGATAGGATCCCTTATCCTGGAACCCATTTTTCAGAAAATTTAAAATTACAGGAAGGACACAGGGGCTTAACTATAGAGGAAGCAGACCCTGCGGTTGCAGGGGGGCCCAGGAGTGTAGGGGGCCCAGTGAGACCCTAATTAATTAGCAATTTAAATATATCTTGGTAAAATAGGCCAACTTATAAATATTTTGGGGCCCTAAATTGAATTTGCTATGGGGCCCAGTAACAACTAGTTACGCCACTGGAAGGACATCTACCATATACTCTGTTTTAAGACAAATAATTCTATGTTTTGCTATGTGTGTGTGCTGGTTCCCATTTAGATTTAAGGTATTGAGACCGGAGGCTACACGTTCTTTTGTCTACAAAGATTAGGGGGGCACATGGAAGGTACAAAGATATAGCCTACTGGAAACTGGAAAATGACTGCAACTCTTTGCCTGAAAAACAGCTGTTGGCTGGTGTTTCCCATCTCACAAAAATGCAGTTGGCTGGAGATTATAGTGATTGTTTGGGGAAAGTAGCTACACCCAAGAATTAAACCTGGTGTGAGAAAAACAAAACATCACAAGTCAAAAACTGTAGCAATAACCCTAGTTAGGAGTCAACACCTGGCGATTGCACGTTCGTTTTATTAAAGTACAGAATTAAACCTGAGCCACATAACAAATAACATCTTCAGTAGCAAGAAGGCTGTAAAAGAGGCACTGTAAAGACTAGTTTTGTATTTTGTAATGGTACCCTGCTGGCCTGGCATGGAACACTATAGTCTTTTCTACCTGAAACTCCTAGTCGTGGACTCAATCAGCCCTCAGTCCATGTGAATAGGAACTGCCAGGTTACAAAGGCAATATATATTTTGATAAAGCATGGGTGCTTTCAGACGATTTCCATTGAAACAAATGGAGAGGTGATTTTGGGTGTTTATTGACAAGCTACAAACGGGCAGGCCAACAAAACATTCAAAATCATCCTGCGCCACTGCCCTTAAACTCCTTGCAAATATCAGTGTTAAAACCCAACCAGCAGGGACCCTACATTTTATAATCTATTAAATTAGCCATTAAAAGTTATCACCTACTGTATATTTTCTGCTGTTGATTTATGGCTAACATAATATAGCACGTTGCTACTCTGCTAATACTCAGCTACCAGCCATTGCCACCCCTAAGACTTTCCCTTCCTCCACAGACAATCATTTGTCTCACTTTGAGGGATTTAGTTTGGCATGTTATGGCTCAGGGAGTCTCCCAATGTGACTTATACCTTTAAAAAACTGACTGGAAATCGTTTGAGCCCTTTTATTCTATGTATCTGTCTTTTACATGAGATTTGGCAGCACATTGACTCCCAGTGAGGAGGAGGAGAGCTGCTGCCCTTACAGTATATCTAGTCAGTTTTCCACATCAGAGGGAGAAGGTTCTGATTCTTTGTTCTCTGCAACACTTCTGTTTGCTTCTCCCTGTCTTCTAAAGCCTGAGGCCCAGTGCCTTCTCTGTTCTACTATAGTCTTTTATCCTTTTAGCCTTTAGTGAATCCAGCTGTGATTGCTAAACATATTTTCAGCGCTATATATAATATATATGCATATATGTATTTGAAATGTCCGTGCAATGATAACTAAAATGGTTACACAAACAAAGAATAATAAGAAATACATGAATAAGAATATAATTATAAAGCAAGAAGTGCATATAAGCTCACGTTCAATGGGAACACAAGAATTTACATTCCCTGATGATGTGATGTGTTGTTTTAACTTACCTAAATAAATTCAGAATGTATAAATTACATTTTACTGAAAACATTTTGAATGGTCATTGGTAGTAATGATCAAAGAGAAATAATGCAGGGCTTGGTTGTGGTTGGCTCTGATATTTTCTGGGGTGTTACTGCCACCTTGTGGATATCTGATTACAATTTCTTGCTGAGGGCTACCTGCAATTTTAATTGTGCATTTTGGAGAGCGGCTCTGTATAATTTATATATAATATATGTATGGTGTATAGTCATCGCCACAGGTGCCCACATCCCACTGGTCCTAAATGTAGATTATTAAGGCATTTATGATGACAGAAAGTTGCATCACTTAAACAAAACAGAGTAATAACTAAACCCAATGCACACACAAGGCTGTCTTTAGCTGAGGCTAAGCTATGCTATTTGTTTAAATCTAGACTGTTGCCCTTCAGCTGCTCATGAACTGCAACTCTCAACTCCAGTTGGGGTAAATGTAGCAAAATACTGATATAAATAAGTGGAATATAATGTTTATCTTTACTAATAAAGCCAGTTTCAATCTAAGTTTACTTAAAACTTTGAGTTAACTTTTAGTATGATGTAGAGAATGATATTCTGAGACAACTTGCCATTGGTTTTCATGATTTATTATTTGAGGTTTTTGAGTTATTTAGCTTTTTATTCAGCAGCTCTCCAGTTTGCAGTTTATGTAATACGATTGCTAGGGTTCAGATTACCCTAGCAACCATGCACTGATTTGAATAAGAGACTGGAATATGAATAGGAGAGGGCCTCATTAGAAAGATGAGTAATAAAAAGTAGCAATAACAATACATGTGTAGCCTAAGTGTATGTCCACACAGGGCGTTTGGGGAGATTTGGTCGCCTGGTGACTAATCGCCTCGTTTTTGCGGCGACCAATCTCCCCAAACGCCTTCCCTGTTCCTGCGCCGGCTAAAATGAAAAAACGCCGGCGCAGGAACAGGGAAGGCGTTTGGGGAGATTGGTCGCCGCAAAAACGAGGCGAGGTGTCAGCATCGTAGCTCATTACCAAATGTCCCCAAAACGCCCTGTGTGGCCTGACCCTTAGAGAGCATTTGTTTTTAGATGGGGTCAGTGACCCCCATTTGAAAGCTGGAAAGGTTCAGAAGAAGAAGACAAATAATTAAAGAACTATAAAAAATAAATAATGAAGACCAAATGAAATAAATGTTGCTTAGGACTGGCCATTCTATAACATACTAAAAGTTAACTTAAAGGTGGACCACCCCTTTAACGTGTGCAGCTTTGTTCCAATTCATTTCACAAAGTCACACCTTGTTATATACAACTCATTTTATAGATCCACTGAAGGTTAAAACTGTATTATTGTATGTGCCATATTGTGTTTCTTTTTATTGCACTTTTTTAGTATAAACTGCAGGTTTATGAAAATGTCCCATTATGCAAAGCTGGCCTATATCAGGGCTGTCCAACAAGAGGCCTGGATGTGGCCCTCTAAGGGTAAGGGCACACCTGGCGATTCAGGGAGTTTCCTCGTGAAGCAACATCGGAAAAGGAAGCGCCGCGTGTGCCACGCCGCAGGCGTTTTTTCATTATAGCCAGCGGAAGACAGGGGGAAGCCGTTCGGGGAGATTAGTCACCCCAAAGAAGAGGCGATTAGTTGTCAGGCGACTATCTCCCCGAATCGCCAGGTGTGCCCTAACCTTAAAGGATTTTTATGCCCCCCCAGTCTGCTCAGAGGCTCCATAGGCTTCACTGTATGACATCATCATTTTCATTTAATCTGGCCCTCAAACATGCAATATATGAGATTTAATATCAAATAATAAGTCGGAGAGCAGCCATCTAGACCCCTCGAAAATTAGATAGCAGCTTATTGGTCCTGCATGGGTTCTTCCCAATGTTAGTTAAAATCTGCTTCCCCACTGCATTATTCTCTGCTCAGGTGCAGGCAGACGCAGTGGATTCAAAATCCGCCATTTCTGCACCCGAGCAGAGTTAATGTTTCTGAGTACAGGCACAGTGGGCAGAAGGGCAGCAGCGGTGGAGGAACGTATTCTCCAGCGTCTGACTTAGGATTGCCACCTGTATAAAAAGTCACCTCATTCCCCACTTTTATTTTATCTATTCTATTGGAATCTGTATTTCAGGAATTTAATGGTTCTTTATGCAGTGATTGGTAATACTTTCTATGTTTTATTTCATGTAACTAGAGGACGCTCCCATAGCATTCACTCATATTTCTTATTAAATGTACAGGTCACTTGTTGTTAACTGCTATTAAACTGTACAGCTCCCATTTAATAAAACATTAAAATGTGCATTGGCAAATACTACCCTACCAGTATATAATTACAGAGACATCTTCATCATAGTCAGATAACACCTTAACACAAAATAAATTGCCTTTCTGATTAATCCCATCTAATGATTTAATATTTTGCTTGCAAATACATCCGTATATAATTATGTATGGTTAGAAATCCCAGCGGTGCCAAAGAGCAGCATCTCCTAAATGAAAAAGTGTTTGGGAATTGAAGGAAACTAGCGTCATTACTACAGTTAAATAACATGGCATTATTCAGTTAATTAATGTAGCAGCGGCAATTTTCTTGCCTAGATCATGCATTTGATTTCCCTAGAGATTCACTGTATCCTATTCATTTAAATGATAAGGTACTGAAAGGCCCAGGATCTGTAGCGGTTTGTGAGGTGAATTCTGATGACAGATTTGTTAGCGCTCCAATAGGTGTGAGTTCTGCTGGTGCCACCTGGTGTTCAGAAATATTATTACGCAGAGGACACAAACCATTTGCAAGATTGTAGATTTTGTAATACCTTGTCGAGTAGGCTGGGGCTGAATGATTGAATTGTGGGCAGAGAGCATGAATAAATATGTGATCAGGGAAGAATAGGTAAAGAAACAGAAAATGATGGAAGGAACAAGGAAGAAAGGAATTGGCTTTTTATAGGCACCTCAATAGGCTGAGCTTTAATACTATTGGTTCCTTGGCTATCCTGCTGCTCTTTTGTCTGATAAGTTGAGACTGCTCCTGCTGCTCTTTCTCTGGCTTTGCACATCCCTCTCTCTATATATAGCTCTCTCTCTCTCTCTCTATATTCCTCTCTAATATATATCTATTTTAGCTATCTATGCCTTAACGTGTTAGGTTACCCCAGGGTCCTCAGTGCCCCTGTCTCCCACCTGCTGATCCACCCATGCCCGGATTTGTATGGAGGCCACAAAGGCCCGGGCCTAGGGTGGCAAATTCCTAGGGACTATAGGTAACTCTATAGGCTCTATAGGGGAGCACCAGGGACATGCAGCTCCCCAGTGTTCCGGTGAAGCTGTGCTCACTAGGACAGCGTGCCTAGGCGGCCCGCCTCTCAAATCCAGCCCTGGATCCACCGCCAGGACCTACCCCCCCCCCCACCACGCACACCCTATACTTACTTTTGTGGTGATTGGGGGAGAGCAGCGGGAAAGCAGCGGGAAAGCAACAGTGGAGGGCAGGCAGTGATCAGGTCTGGGTTGGCACGGCCTACCAGGTTTTTTCCCAATGTCCTGCTGACCCAGTCTGACCCTGGACAGAAGACCCTTAGGGCTTATGCAGAGAACTCTTTATTCCCAGGGTCTGGCTGTGTTCTATTTTCTAGCAGAGGATTTGTAACTCTGCATAAGGTGCAGAGCGCATCATTTATCATAGCTATGTAGTGCTGCTGTATACCTCCCAACTGTCCCGATTTGAGTGGGACAGTCCCGATTTTGACAGCTAAGCCCGTAGTCTCGGGTTTGTTACTGAAATATCCCGACTTTCTCTTTGAGCCCATAATAGATACTTAGATACTTTTGTACTTGGGGAAACTGATTTGCAGCTTAAAGGGCAATTCACCTTCATTAGCAAAACTGTAATAACACATAAAAACAACAGAAATGTGTTTAAACTTTCATAACCTGCTAAATTTTATAAAATGGACATGGTAATAAGGGAGTGTGGCCATAAAAATGGGCATGGTCAAAAAAAATTGCCACGCGTAGTGCGCAAATCTGTGTCCTTCTTTCTGTTTCCAAAATGGTGGGAGGTATGCTGCTGTCACTATTGTCAATAATACCCCAGGAGAGGTAGCCATTATGGCGGCACCCTACTCAATATCGTTACTATAGCCCTACTTGCCAGGATGCAAAATTGGCACCATCACCCCTTCTCTCCACCCCCCCCCAACACCCACTCATACCCACACCCTATCCACCATCCTCATTATCTGAAATGCTGCTTATATTGTGCAACATGGTTTCTGGTAGGCCCCATGAAGTGGATGACCTGCTTCTCTGTTACAGTTTCTAAGGCAGAGACTTTTGTAATGTAAGTTTGTATATATATATATATATATATATATATATATATATATATATATATATATATAGCGTTAGCTTGTAATTGAAAGGTATATCTATTATAGCTGACTTTAACTATGTTCTTAGGGAATAGTAAAAAATAACCCAATACAAATAAGATATCTGAGAAAATCAATAAAGAGCAAGTGAGGGCCTTCAAATTATAGAAAGTGACAATGGAATAGACTAGCCATGCCCAGCTTGGACTAATGTGATTGGGGTTACATGTAACCCATGGCAACCAACTGTTTTTGTAGTGCTACTAAATCAATAAAAGCAATCATGTAATTTGCTGCTATAGGTTATCAGATAAATGCAAACGTTGCCTGTGTTACTACTGTTTATAGCTGGCAAAGAGATTTAAGTGGCCCTTCCATCTTGGTTTTCTTACTACAGGTATGGGATCTGTTGTCCAGATACCCCGTTGTCCAGGGCCGGGACTAGGGGTAGGCAGAAGAGGCAGCTGCCTATGTTGCAATGATAGGGGGTGCTGGGCAGCTACCTCTAAAATTGTCTTCTGCTTGCGCCTAGTCCGCATTTCTCAGTCTTACTCCCCTTCCTTCCCTTTGTCATCCACCCCTTCTTCGCTCTCCCCTCCCTCCTGTCACCCTTCACTCCATTGCTGTCCCCTCCCTCCCCTCCAACACTCATCTCCCCCTCCATCGCTGTCCCCTCCCTCCGTCACTCACTCCTCCCCCTCCCATCGCTGTCCCCTTTCTCTTTCCCCTCCATCGCTGTCCCTTCCCTTCACTCTGTCTCTCACCCCTCCTCTCTTCCCCTCTGTCTCCTCTTAGTTGCGCCAGTCGAGTGTGCATGCATGAGCAGGCGCATGCGCGGGGGGGGTGGCCGACAGAGTTGCCTAGAGTGCAAAAAATGATTTCCTTTTGCTCTGTAATAATAAAATAGTACCTTGTACTGGATCCAAAGTAAGATGTAATTAATCCTGATTGAGGAAAACCAATCCTATTGGGTTTATTTAATGTTCACATCATTTTTTAAGTAGATTTAAGGTATGGAGATCCAAATTAAGGAAATATCCCTTATCCAGAAAACCCCAGATCCTGTGCATTCTGGTAAATGGGTCTCATACCTGTACTCCTGAAAAATTGTATGTAACCAGTCAGCAAGGGACAAGTGTTTTTAATAACAATTAGTATGGTTGTGCATATATTTATTACAGATTTTAAGGGGGTTATTTACTAAAACTCGTTTTTCTGGTCAGACTTTTTAGGGCAAAAAAAAGTTTTCATCAAAAAAATTTTTTGAAATTTATTCTACCCCAATGCTGCAAAAAGCCTGAATCCGAAAATCCGCCATCTCAAACCTGTCAAGGTCATGTATATGGCAGATGTCCTTGTCCCAATTTGATTATATTGTGGTTTGTGCTGGGGTTTTCTGCAATAACTCTGAAAATATTAAAAAAAAATCCGAAAAAAACATATGATTCGGGTTTTCGCTTGATTTTTATAGATTTTTTTTTTCTGATCTGATTTATTCAAGTTATTTCAATGATAAATAAGGCAAATCGTGAATGGGAGCTTGGTCGAGCTTTGTTTAATAATAAAAAAAATGGGATAAATTAGGAGTTTTTTGTCCATGGTATATTTACATTGGTGGATTTCACTAGTGGAAGGCACCAGTTAAACAAATTTTGGCTACCACTGTATAATATATATATATATATATATATATATATATATATATATATATATATATATATATAGTGTGTAATGAATCTGTTATTTAATAACTAATATATAGCTCGAGTTCATGAACATGGTAAAAAAAATGCTAAATAAATCCAACTGTATTCTAAGAGACCACCACTAGATGTCAGTATGGATTACAGAATGTGCAGAGGATGGCACCAAGTGAAATGCCTAAAGCTAAAATAAAGGTGTGCACATCTGTAGTGTGCTGCATCAGTACAGTCGGTATAATGAAATAACAGACTTTTTAATATGTTTATGCATGTAGAGATGTAGCAACGGCAGAAGTATAAGTCAATGTACAGCAAATGTGCACTGCACTGAAAAGGTTACCTTGGTAAGATCCAAAATGTCCCAGGTGGGCCAGAGAATATGGAATTTCACTGTAGATCAGAAGTAAAAATAAATCACAGTGGTTTAATATAACTTAGTAAATAAAGATGAAGAAACCGCAGCTTCCACTGCTTAGATAGCTTGCATCAAAGTTTATTACAAGATATATATTGTGCACGGCCCCTGTTAACTGGGGCTTAGAGATTATAATAGCCGCAAACTCAGCCCTTGGTACTCCTGGGCCCTTTAAAGCAGACTGGTTAAAATAAATGACATATTTTATAAAACCAAGTGTGTTGCTTTTTGTCTCCATCTCCACTTAATTAAGCCTATAAATTGGTGCCTTTCCACTGAAGGCTATTCAGTATAATATTTGGGATTTATGCTTATTTACTATCCTATATAATCTACAAAGTCAGTATGGCTGGCAATCTAGCCAAAACTTGGCTGTACATATGCTTTTTTGTTATCAGTATATGACTGGGTCTCCTTGGGCCCACCAGAGAACCTGACACCCTGGGTCCATTCTCAGGGCGATTAGTATATAGCTAGTGTCAAAAAGTTAAAGGTTTGTGGTTTTTGTAGGCCTAACAGTAGGAGCAACATTCAGAAGCAAAAGAAGTTGGGGAGCAACACAAGCATGAAAAATGTTCTTGGGGTGCCAAATAAGAGCTGTGATTGCCCATTTGGTAGCCCCTGTGTGATCTATCAACCTACATTGAAACTCTGTTTGGCAGTGCATCTAGTTTTTATACAACCAAACTTGCCTCCAAGCCTGGAATTCAAAAATAAGCATCTGATTTGAGGCCACTGGGAGCAACATCCAAGGGGTTGGAGAGCAACATGTTACTCACAAGCTACTGGTTGGGGATCACTGGTAGGCTGATGGGAATTCTCCTAGGTTGGGAGCACAATAGGACTTGGACTGACTGGAAGATCTGCTATTACTCTGTTAGGCCATTCAATGTATTCAAGTATCTATAACTTTATCATGACCCAAGGGAGGGGTTAGAGAAATACTAAACTACAAAGTAAAACCTAAATGTCTTTTAAAAAAAAACCTGCCCTGCTAGAAATAAGGCTTAGGGTATAAAAGGCTGAAATAATCAATGAATGGTTTTCTTGGCATGAGTTTAATTGTGATGCACTTTTACTTAAAACGTGATCAGCAAAAGCCATAGTCAATTAAGTTTCTTTTAAAAAGAAACTCAATACTTTTAGAATCTAAAGCATTTTCCTAAACCTTTAACATCTACCCCTTTTTACCTGCTTGTGATGCTCTAACAGCCAAGTGGTACTGACCTGGAAAAGAGGATGAAGCTCCTAATCCTACAATTATATTACATTCATTTCTAAAGACTAGACTAGCTGAGCTGATTTGTTGTGGCTAATGAGAATTGTAGTTCAGCACAAGCTAAAGAGATGAATTTTGGACATCTGTGACTTTAAAATTCCTAGTCCAGTGGCACATGCAGTATCTTCATCCATTGTAGCTACAAAATGCATTCTGTTCCATCTTTAATAGCAACATGGCCGTTAATAGGTACAGCTTGTGTTACGCAAAAATCTTTAGGAGAATGAGTGTGGAAAATGAGCTTATCGATTTGTTTCCGCTACCATTGCTGTTATGTTTGTTCTTTTAATGGTGAATGTAATCCTTAGCTTGTTTCTAGCAATAGATAGTATGGCTGATATTTTGGTCTTCATCCATCTGGGAACAAGTGAAACAAATCAGAGAGCAATTGCAGAATGATTACTGCTGGTGCCTTTCTCTGGAAGAAAGAATGCTATTTGATCTTTATCGGGTCAGCTCCGGAGAAGATGATAGTAACACTTTGTAAGGGTGAATGCAGCTAAACAAACATGACACAGATGAACACAAAAGAACTGGTTGCTAGAAGATTCATTATACCAGATAACAAGGACATCTTTCAGACACAATATTATACTTAACAAGAATTTTACAACAATACTTAGCCGTCATATTGCTTATATAACCCCAAGCTTTCTATGACTGGGGAAAAAATTTAAAATGTTTGTTATATGGAATGTCTATGGATTAAAACTTTTGTGAAAAAAAGATCCATTAATGACCAAGGTCATTGTGAGCGAGAATTAATTAAGTATAGACAGCATACAGAGTATTAATTAAAGGGGCTCCGATGCTGCAATAGTTCATGGGTTTAGCAACACCATGTTTTGTACATTGATTTAGATACAAAATATGTGGTGTCTCCTATTTAGCTGCTGGGGCGATTTTCATTTAGTCTCATCTTATTGATGTGTCAAGCACTGCGTAATATGGGCCAACAGAAGCAATAACAGACACAACAATATCTATTTAACAAACAGGTCCAACAAATAAGGATAGCATGACAAAAATGACATCACTAGTCACCGTTTATAACTGATGACATCACTAGTCACCGTTTATAAGGATATCATTTACAAGATATTGATGGCTTTTGTGTATTATACTGTAGAAGATCTACTCATCAATCCACACAAAATTCTATATAGCAAGGATCTAAAGTTTATCCTATAACTTGCTGTCCTCATCCCTGCTGTTGAAATCTCTTTCTATGCTACGTAGCCTTCCCTAAAGCAACACCACACTTCTGGTACCCTACGCTGTTACTATAAATCAAGCAGCTGCAATTCTTCATAGCATCATTGCAGATATGATATTTAGTCAGGGTGGCATTTATTCATACTCATACTGCATGTCTTTCCTTGTAAGTATTTAAAATGATACATGCTGTTTCTGTTGTGGTCTCTTAAGTATTATAATATATTAATGATGTTGGAGAAGAGATCTCTTTTTCATGTGTATTATTAATGCATTTCTCTATCCGTACATGCATATGGGTTATGATTCATCCAGTTTCAGGAAGAAAAGAGACACACAAAGTCTCCAGAAGTGTATTCTAGCAGTGCCCTATACTCTGCTGCAGCCAGTTGGGAAGAGAACATCTAAGATCTCACTGAAAATGCTGCAGGTGCTATAGGAATGTAGATTTGTAGCAATGGAGATCAAACAGACCAGCAATTCATTGCACCGTGATACATGCACCCAGTTTCTATATCATATACTTTAGATAAGGCCATGATAAACAGCCTATTCTCCTACGTGGCTTTCCCTTACCCAATAGGCAAAAAAAAAAACAACTGATGTATCAATGGAGTAACATTTGATTCCATAAAGATAATATGTAATGGCAAAGAGGCTGTTTTGGGTGCTGCAAGCTCCCTGTTTCTCAATAGTCCAAAAATACAGTGTTACAGTGCTAAAGCTACCCATAGACTTACTTGGGCTTGTAGTACTTGCACTAGTGCTAGTCAAGTGTCTGCAATGTAAGTCTACGGGGGCTGTTATTAATGCATTGATTTTAGCCTAAAACAATCCCCTTTGACATTACAGATATAGGATTCATTATCCTGAAACCTGATATCCAGAAAGTTCTGAATTACAGGAAGGCCATCTCCCATAGACTCAATTTTAATCAAATAATTACATTTTTTTTAAATAAATTCCTTTTTCGCTGTAATGTTAAAACAGTACCTTGTACTTGATTCCAACTAAGATATAATTAATCCTTAATAGAGGCAAAACAATCCTTTTGGGTTTCATTGATGTTTAAATTACTTTTTAGAAGACTTAAGGTAAGGAGATTGAAATTACAAAACAACCCCATATCCAGAAAACCCCAGGTCCTGAGCATTCTGGGTAACAGGTTCCATACCTGTAGCATAAAAGCTTTCTCTACAAAATACCTTTTTGTTAAAAAGCAGCCTTTTTAATATGATAACAATCTATACACTAAAATCGGAGATTGGAGATCTTAGGCACCTGTCGTGACAGAACAATATGATTCATTTATTTTGACATTTTGAGCCGTTATTTGTCACCAAATAATTGTTCCTTAAACTAAAAGCAAAGGACCAAGTAAAATTGATTTCCAATTTTCCATAGCAACCAAGGCATACCCAAAGTGAGACAAACTCTAGATTGTTAACATGTAGCCTGTAGAACCTTTCTCGCTAATAATGCGGTTTTAAATCATTTGCATAATTATTCCATTACAATGTGTAATTACCTGGCAAGAAGACACGCTCCCAAAGTAAATAATAGAACACAATCATTTTAACTGTAACGTTAGATTCAATTATTTTGTATACAGTACATTATGCTGCAAATGCTTGATTAACAAAGGCACTCTATTTAAATTTAAAACTCTGCATAAATATCATAGAGCCAAACTTACATACAGTGCGAATGCCCTTGAAATTACCGTCCAGGAAAGAACAAAATCCCAGTGCATACATGTATGTTAAATGTAACCCAACCTGTTGGTCTTCTCAGAACAAAGACTAATGTGACTATACTGTACTATGAGTCTGATTTATTAACGTTTGAATTTAAATTTTACCATGATACAATTTTTTTGCATCATAAATTATGCAATCTAATTATTTATTTTTTTTAAAAAAAAACTCAAGTTTTTAATATTAAGCACATAAAGCTTGATGTAAACTCGAATGTAAAATTTCGGCATCTAAAAGGTTGTGAGGTCATGTAGAAAATGGGAGCTGTCCTAGTCAAATTTTAATATAAAAGGCCCTATATGTGCTGTTAAGTTTATCTTTTTTCTGTGAAAACCCTTAACTAATTTAAAAAACCTGTAGTTTACCTACACCTAGGCCCCCCCTAGTAGAAAATCTTCACTTCAACTATTAATGGCTGCACACCCTCCCTCTGCTGCCCTACCATTTGGCCTCCCTCACTCTCTCTGACTTCATCCCCAGCTCCCTACTGCACCACTAGGCAGGATTTTGGCCCTGTAGAGGGATTTTCTAAAGCTATAGTGGAAGCAGACCCCACAGTCCAGGTCCCCCTGTTCCATGGGCCCCCCTGTGACTGCAGGGTCTGCTTCCTCTATAGTTACAACTACACCAAAAATGCTCAGCTGCTGCTATTCCATCTATAACCAAATCCATTATATTCAAAGAGGACAGGCAAGAAGCATCTCACATACCATTTTATATAAACTGCTAGTAAAGAGTACTGTACTGTACCGCCATTAAACCTCCCATTGGACTCCCCATCTCACCACAGAAGGTGGCCCGAAATTGTTAAAAATCAAAATCAATAAAACTTCTAATTTCTTAATGAGGAGACTGTTCTCTGGGATCTCAGAGAAGGCATAAAATAAAATAACAAGCCATGTTTCTACACCCATGCAGTTCAGGATCCCAAGACCACGACAGGCCATCAGGGGCATGCTGTTCTGCAGAGCAGGACTTAGACGTCTTTTGCAGAACCCCTATGAATGAAGACATCTGGAGCAACTGTAACCTTGGTCCCTAATGGCTACCCAGGGGAATTGTATATTTTCATTACATTTTTTCTAATCTATAGGATGCATAGAATAGCTTTTGGCTGTTACTAGGTATGGGCAAATATTTCAATATATTAGAAATTGGCTCATTATAATGCAAGTGGCATTGCAGAATTAGTGTTCCACTGAAGTAGAAGCTAGTTAGCAGGAACAAGTGCACAGAGAGATTAGGGACTAGATGCTAAAATGCTTGTGAAAGCATGGCAAGCATTTCCATTTCCAAAAAGAAATTAGAAGGCATGGTGCAGAATGTAAAACAGAAAGGAATAACACACTGAGGTGAAAGGCTGAGGCAGGCTTTGGCAGACAGATATTTGGTGAATGCAAATAGAAATAATTTTTACTAATGAAACGAGGTGCTAGAAGCAAAGCAACGGATAGCTATGCGGTATCTACTGCAGCAAAAACTTACAGCAACTTAATTAGCTTTTTAAGTTATTAAAGTATCACAAAAGGATCTTCGTGTGTCAGCTGTTTTGTTCTAAGACAAAATTAGCACGTCAGCAATTAGCGCAGCAAGGTAGCAGCATGAATCAAGTGGCTTACAAAGTAAAATTGCATTCCCTGATAGATTCATAAGACAAACTCAACTTCTAACGTGTAAAAAAGCAAATCAATGCCATGACTTACAGCAAGCAGTTTTGTGCATCAAAGGCCTAATGGATAACTAGAAAACCAATAAAAGTGACATGCTAAAAGTTTACTTAAAGGTAATAAACCAACCTATCATTTATTTCATACATTAAAGAATTTTTAATCTTCAGCAAAAAAAAAAACCTAACCTTTTGCAAAAATAAACTTCTTAACCTCAAACTGAACAGTTTATTGACCATTGTGGGAAGTGAATGTGGTTTGGGTAACTCCAATCCCATATAGATTTCGACTCCAACCCCTCCGACCCCCCCCTCCTGACCCCCCCACAAAATGTAGATTATAATGCATAATGTACCCCCTACCAGAAATTTATAAAGATATCAGAAATCCCCTCTGAGTTATGTGACCTGTGATACAATTCATTCTATTATATATACCCCTATATATATAATAGAATGAATTGTATCACAATTAATTAATTAATTCATAATTATTGGATTTTAATCGATTTAATTATAGCACAAGCACTTTTTTTGGGATTTATATTAAAGTAATTAGCGAATCTGCACGTAATTGAGACTATTTAAATTAGGTAGGCTTAAACTACTAGAGACTGCTGAGCGAGTTTTGAAGCTAGTGGGGTACTTTTTTTCTCTTTTAAATCATTAATTTGTACTGACTAAGGTCAGACCTCCGCTTCTACCGCAGGATAAATTTATTTAATAAGGGATCACCTTTTTTGTTTGAAACTTGTGAAATTCCCATTAAGTATATGATGCGTGAAAGTTGCCTAATTTTTCAGTGCAAAATGCACTTTGCCTTTGGAGCCACTGTAGAAATATGAATCTAAATAGGGACTATTTTTAGATTGTGTTATAGATACTGTATAAGTTCTTTCTGTTATTATCTTAAAAATAAATCTAAATGGATGGTCTCAACAAGAATTGTATCTGGTCATTCAGTATTCTGGCATTTGGGAAGCAGAGGGTTCATGCAGTGTTCTCATGATGTGTCTGATCTTTTATTTAGTAGGGATCACGGCAGGGTATTTCCTGCTACAACTCTCTGCATGTCAATGTCTATTTTCTCGCTGCGTCTCATGTGACTACACAGCTTGGATCTTATAAACAAGAGTGCCCATAATGAAACCATTAATACTTTGGAACTGGATTGTCTAAAATTGTAAATGCAATTAGGTAGTATTGCTCACATAACACAATATTCTCCACTCCTTCAAAACACAAAAGGCAACCTTTGGTGGCAGTGATTTCAATAATACTCAAGTCATTTTTAAATCTGATCACAGCAAAAGCTGATCATTGCAAATAATTTCATATTGTTCTTGGAAACAGTTGAGTTATGGATTATTGGGGAAACTCTAATTAGGTTTAGTAATTGTTAACTTAATCCAAATAACCCCCCTAGTAAATTCAAATCCTAAAGGTCTGATTACAGAACTAGCTGGTGTCATTATATGTGTATATCCTTTTAAATCCTCTTGCCCTGGGGAGCTTGGGAAAAGTTTTTATCATTCAGTGCTGCTATAAGAATCAATTTCTGATATTTCTGGACTAAAACTGCCTGTGCACATTGCCCCTTGCCAATATGTTTGTTTGTGTTCGGTAATAGTGATGGGCGAATTCGCGAAACGGCGCCGGCGGCGCGATTTTTTGCGTTTTGCGAATTTATTCGCTGGCGGCGAATCCCGCAAATTCGCCGCAAATTCGCCGCAAATTCGCTCCTGGTTACTATTCGGTAACATTATGGTAAAGAAACACAACTATGGCTGGTCTATGTCCCCTTAAAGGAGAAGGAACATCATATATATTTGATTAAGGGTCTATGGTAAATGGCCTTCCTGTAATTCAGAGGTTTCTGGATAATGGATCCCATACCTGTACTTGTATTTAGATGATTTTTCTGAGCAATTAAATACTTTTGGAAAGTTATACCATGCAATAATCCCCCAAATACTAAGAGGGAAGCTGAACAATAAATGTAATACCTCAGTAGATCTTATAATTATGTTGGAGCGGAAGTTTTTAATGTTATAATGGCTATATTGTTCCAAAGTCATGGTTACTTGAATATTAAGTAAAAATTTCTGGTCTGTCTTTTCTTATTGTAAAGATGCAACCCTACTTCACTTCATTTTCATTTCTTAATTCCCCAATGTTGCTTGCTTAATGCTTTAATAAATATTATTTAGAGGCTCGGGTCCTCATTTGTTAAAATGTACAAATGTTTATCTTCCTTTGTGTTCAACCTGATGAATGGAACCCCATGTATATTGGCCTTCTGATACAATTATCTTGCTGTGTAATTTGTCTGGTAATGAATAGGCTAAGCTTTAGGATTAGAATGGATCAGCTCCAAAATTAAACTATACAAATATATCTGAAAAGGCTGGGTTATCATAATACCTCCATAGAATGAGTGAATGAGAATTACTGACAGCAGTTGTGCAATGAAAAAATGGAAAAGGGCTCTTTGGGATTTATGTATTACGTTCAACAAAATGCATCCTGTCTGTGTAAGCAATGGCACGTTAGAAAGATTTCATTATACTGTGTTCTGCAAGACTCCAAAAAAATGAGTATGCAAGCGTGTATCTAAATGGGGGGGGGGGGGGGAAATAGAATACAGGCTGTAAATGCTCTGTTGAGATATCTTCAAAATCCCAATTAATACTTAGGTATACATATGCTAATGTCATAAAACAATATCAAGATTCTCATTTATCCAGGTCATGAAATGCAGTATCTAGTAGAATTAAAAGGGCAACTGGATATCGGATTGTGAAAAATTGGATTGTGAAAAAACTCGATAAAATCCAGAGAATACTCGAATTGTACACATTTTCTGGCTTTTTACGAATCGCTTAATTTTTTAGTTTTTTCCCGAAAACCCAGAAAAAGCGGGATTTTCAGGCTAAACCCAGCCCAGACCATGATAATTTCAAATTGAGATACTGTAGGTGCCTCTCCCATTGGCTTATACAGGACCTTGACAAGTCTAAGATGGCGGATTTTTTTTTCTGCTAAAAACTCAAGTTTTATAGTTAAAAAGACTAAAAGTTAAAACATAGGGGCAGACCTACGATATGAACTGACTTACATGTTCCCATGTATATTCATAATATTTTGGGTTTGTTTAAATAATGGCAAAATTAGTGGAACTAGACAAAAATTTCAGAGCCATTCATGTATGTAGCCAACTGACTGTAAAATAGGGGTCTTATATTTATGAGATACTTGGCTAACAATTAATGCAACAACTGAAGCCTGTATCTCATATACACATATACTGTAGATATTTTCTGTGTTTTGAAACTAGCACATATACACAGTCATTCTGCAGAATTTTGAATGTGTTCTGCCAGACCATGAGGTTTGAACAGGGACTAGAGGAGATGAGATGAAGGAAAAATGATTCAAATATTTGTCCAATGCACTATGTTTCCAAGGAAATGCATTATCCCCAATGAGCTATTGACTTACTTTATTCCTGCTGTCTCTGTGCCAGCAAGCCCCCACCTCCTACCAGTGTGAGTGGCATCTTTCACAATTCTATCTGTTGGAGATTAAGCTGCTAATTAATAAGCACTCAGCCTGCTCACAGCACGAGATCCTTCATTGCCATAAGCCCAGCTCCTACCTAGAATGTCTGCGTGCGTGACTGTTTGGAAAGGTTTACTAATCCCCCTTCTGAATATAGTCAAGGAAGTTGAGGACAGAGAGACACTGAAGTATATAAGTGAATTAGAATGTTAATCCTTTCATTACAATAGGTGACATTATCCATCCCATAAAATTATATTTATAAAATTGTTTCTTCTTAATGAGAGCCTGTTCCTTTGTAGGATAAATCTACTCAATTTTCTCTGTAGGTATACAGGCAGATAATGGGAGATGTATTAGGAGTTAATTTGTTTATTCTGCAGAAAATAGTTTTTGCTATATTAGGTGCAGGCAACCTCTGGCAGAGGTTTAGAACTCCCAGCATCTCCTTTCGTTATTCCATAACATACCCAACAATTATCCACATAAAATGCACCATGTAAAATCTTTATATTTTTAAATGAGAAGGGAACTTAATGAAAAAAATATATATACATATATATTGTATTGTATGTATTGTTATAATAGTTCTTGTATGTATACAATATATATATACATATATATTGTGTATATATGTGTATATATATATATATATATATATATATATATATATATATATATATATATATATATATATATAGTCAAATACATATAGTCAAATACAAGAGTCCTCTGCACTCAACCCATTATCAATATATTTAAGACATTTTGTGCATACTGCTACTGAAAAATGCCTTACCCTTTAAACAAAACAGGGATTGTTTGTCCATATATTGCAATATATTTAAGCTGGCCAACTACGTCAAAGTCATCCCATATCTGGCCAGTCCTATGCTCAATTTTCATCTGATTCATTAAGAATTCTATTGCTTCATTATACATTTTACAAAGGGACTAGGTTTTACCTGCAACTTACTTGCTGCTTTCAAAGTAAAACTCCCAAACTTGGCTGCCCTTTTATTAGACACCAGTGGGATCACCTGACTATAGCTGGCAAGGGTGGGAGCTACAACATGGAGCTGGTCATGGCTCCTGTATAACTATAACAAACAAGGGAAAGTTGTTTGTGCACAACTTTCCCTTGTTTGTTATATATATATATATATATATATATGAAGTCCCACAGTGCCCGCACACAAACCAAAAAGTAAAGCCAGTGGTGCTCGATCCAAATGTGGTTCATATATATGGAAAGAAGATCAGCACTCACTGTAGTTTTGGTGAATTCGTGTTGATTTATTTGTCAAAAATCACATCTTATCCGACGTTTCGGTCCCGCATGGGGACCTTTCTCAAGGTCCCCATCCTTGAGAAAGGTCCCCATGCGGGACCGAAATGTCGGATAAGATGTGATTTTTGACAAATAAATCAACACGAATTCACCAAAACTACAGTGAGTGCTGATCTTCTTTCCATATATATATATATATATATATATATATATATATATATATATATACATATATATATATATATATATATATATATATATACATATATAATATCAGGAACCAAAAACTACCCAGGATCCAGGTGTTCACAGCAAATTCATTCATGTAGGCATGATTCTTACTCGATATTCTTGCATTGATAAGTTTAAGATACCTACTTAGGAGAACTATGGAGTGCTTTATATAGAAGGTTTACCACATTTATGATGTTCTTTAAAGATTAATTTTCATTGCACATAATAAGCACATTGAACAGTTTAAGATAACTATCATAGAACATTTGTCAAGCATTTTATAAGTAGACGTTGCTCCTAGTGATGCCTTCATGCCAAATTAAACACCAGCCCCCATATCTTTACGCAGGAGCAGTAACCCACAGCAACAAATAAGATGTTTTATTTTAAACGGTTGACCAATAAATGCTACCTGCTGATTGGTTGTTATGAGTTACTCCTCCTAGTGCACCCTCATTAGAGGCATCAGTAACATTTAGACACAGTATACCCATTATGTGTTACCAAAAACTCTGCATTGCCAATGGCTTAAATAGACACAAGGGGGCAGATTTTTCAAGGGTCGAATTGAAAATTTCAAATTCTAAATTAGAATTTTCGAGTTTTTAAATGGTCAAAACTGTCATTTTCGTCTAGGGAGTTATTCAAATTCGATTTGCGGTTTTTAAAAAATGATAGATTTATCATACTCTGGCCCTTTAAGAATTCGAATTTGACTAATCGCCACCTAAAAACTGCCGAATTGCTGTTTGAGTCAATGGGAGAGTTCCAGGGATCGATTTGGAGCTATTTGCAGCCCTCCTGACATTCAAGTTTTCTCGGATGAAAAAGCTCGATTCTAGTTTTTGAAATACGAATTCAATTTTGATTTGGATTTGATTCGAGTTTTAAAAATTGATTTTATTAATACATTTCAATTGTTGAATTTCAAACTTATGGGAGTTTAGGGAAGTTTTTAAAAAGTCAATTGAATTTGAAATTCAACCTTTGATAAATGTGCCTCTAGGGGTCCCCAAAGCAAAATGTGTTACTGTGCATATAACCCTAGCAAACCTTTCATTACTCCTAGTTCTCCTACCATTGCTTCTGCTGTTTTTACTCTTGTACGTCTGTTCGTTGAATTACAGATGGCTGTAGCATCTGATTATTAATCATTATTTTTGAGCACGACGCAAGAATATGAAACACCATCCAGCATATTCTTGAATAATTTTACATGCGGTAGAAGAATACACCGTTTTTTTCTGTAGTGCCTTCAAGCTTTACACGATTCCCTAGCCCCCATTGTTTTGTATGAATGATGAAATATTCATATTGATTTACATTCTGTCTGAGATCACTGGATGGGAATTTGTGGCATACATGAAAACAACTCCATTGCACCCGATATTCAGTGAATCCATTTCTTTGCTCATTTCAAAATCGTTTTTTGTGTATTTGCTATACACTTTTTTTTCTTTCTGCCACTTCTTGTTTATTTCCTGCTCTTGACAGCTTTGGCTTCATGTGCAATTATATTTTTTCATTATCCACAGCAGAAATGCAGAAAGTATTGTTAATGTTGTTTTCTTCATACTGTTTCAAAACTCAGTGGAATTGGTTATGTAGAAATCATTGCTGAGAGATGCACATGAATTAATCTGTACAGTAGGTTTCAAATGCCATTTAACTTATAGCTTGTGCATTAAGAAAAAGTAAGAATTTTAGCAACACGCTTTTCAAATCAAATTCACATACTGTATATCTTGCTAACTATACAAGTATTTAACTCACAACTGGGATCTTAAACCTTGGGTTTTTTTTAACTACAACTGCCAATCGCTGTCAGAGAATGCTGGGAGATGTGAATTAAGAACTGCCAAATCAGGCTTGAATGTAATCATTGGAATGACCACAAGTAGGGAGCACTTACGTCAACAAACTGACAATTTGAGGATTCTAGCAAATGCCAGAGGGGTTGCTATATGTTCTCATAGACAGCCACTATTTAGTGGGTTGGTGGCGGTTGCTTGGCCCTCTGTGTAACTGAAACGCAGAGGCCTATTTTAAATTCCAGTCCCAGTCTGCTTCCACCCATATTTTCAGGCAATCGTTGTGCAAGTGTGTTTGACTTGTCGCCCTTTCAATTGTCCACTTGAAGGAATATGATGATCAAAACAGCTGTGCACCGTGTGCCTTTACTGAGAGGGAAAATCTGACTGAATACCTTTCCCCTCCTTTCCCTTTCATTTTGCTATTGTCACATTCGGCACCCTAAATCCAGAACCAGTGCTAGGCTCCCTGGTCTTGGCCGCCTTTCACCTTGGGAGGAGCCCTCGGCTAATTGGATGCCGCCAGGTCTTATTAAGAGAGAAGCAAAGCGAATGGTTCTGGACGAGCAAAGGGGCACGATCATTTACCAAGGATATTGGAATGGAAGACACACAACTTGGAAGACAGGCCACATAACACAGCATGGAACAGGCAGGCCGGGCCAGCACAAGCAGAGTTGAGACTTAGTCAGACAGGCCAGAATCAGGATTGGAGAGCAGTAGTAGTCAGGCAGGCAGGCAAGGATCCGATTAGAGAGTTCAGAATAGTCATCAAACAGGCATGGCTCAGATTGGAGAGTTCAGAGTAGTCAGCAGGCAGGCAAGGGTCAATAACAGGGAAATCAAGCAAGATTCACATAGAATACACACCCAGGAACTAGCTAATAGAACCTAACAATGGGCAATGTGCTCATCACGCCGGTGCGTAAAACCCGGAAGTGCGCGCTGCACGTGCCATAGGAAACCCAGCACAGGAGGAAGCAGGACGCATGCAGTGGGGGTCCCCGCTGGAGATGCGGTTGGTGCCCCCTGCCGGATGCTAGCCCACCAGGGAGAGCCACTGGACCACAAGGGTAAACTTTATTCGTTACAGCTATGTAGTATCCCGTAGGGTTCAACCAACAAGACATCATTAATTACCAATGAGTTAAACACATAGGGGAAGTCACATGGGATAATATAATATTTATATAATATATCAAATAGTAAGTTGTATGGATTGAAATGTGCGAGAGTAACAGTTTACTTTATTAGTTTTATTATGCCATTTTGTTTCATATTTTCAGCACCTCTTCAAGTTACTATCCAGTGTGGAAAAAAAACACATGGCACAGCAGTTGTAACCTCTTACTTTTGTCATGATAATGAGATAAATGGTGTATGAAATGTGGGAGTGTATTTGATTATCATAACAATGCAGTGTGCCATACAAATGAAAAATGACACAACAAACATAATAACCCCATACTCCCCTTCAGAACACTAAACTGAGAGGTGCCTTTACACAATCTCTACATAATGAATAGGTTTAATAGCTCTGAATTGTTATTTCACATGCCTGCTTACCTTTCATTTTCCTTTGTGACTGAATCAATTGTGAAGCACTGCATAATCTTAATATCTGCATAATCTTAATATCCCCTCAGTTATAACTAAACTACAATTACTGGCACATACTCTTTGGGGGTGCTTGAAGCTGGGGATCAGCAACAGTTGGATGGTTGAAAGGAGGAGGAAAGGCCTATTTACTTGGGGGTGCCAAAAGTTAGGCACCCCGAGTGATTATATATACTTACCTCACACACCGGTCTGATGCTCCTATCAGGAGAAAACTGCACTGGTCCGGGGGTTCTTCCAGCGAGCACCATAGATCGATCGGCTTCCTTCTACTTTCCTCTAATTTCCCGGGAGAGACGCATGTGTAGTAGACGCATGTAGTAGTCGCTTCACTGTGCAAAGAAAGAAGAAGCCGGAAGCCGATCGCTCCGTGGTGCTCGCTGGTAGAACCCCGGCCTGGTGCACTTTTCTGCTGATAAGAGCACTGGCCTGGGGTGTCAGGTAAGTAAATACAATCACTTGCGGGTGCCAAACATTTGGCACCCCCAAGTAAATAGTGCCTTTCCTTCTCCTTGTAGGATACAAACACTTGAACTACAACCTACTAACATACACTTGAACTACAACCTACTAACTGATGAAAGTTTTATTAGATCAGTCATATTCATAATGTGTATGTCGCTGTGATGTGATAAACTACAGTACCTAACATCCTGGCCAATAGGGCTTTCAATTAAATATGCTGCACAGACCAACAGTAAAGGTCTGTAATCAATGGCAACAACTGACATTTCAAGCATTTAACTAGATATTTTCCAAAGTACTCAACTAATACAGGTACATTCTGCACCTCTAAATCAGAACCCCTTTCCCTTTTCATGTTGCCATTGATATTGAAAACTGAGATTAAGATGATTGGTCCCATTGTGCATACAATGATGTATTTCTGTCTGTTTGGCAGAAAGAGGTTTTCGAAGAGTTTCTGCTAATTACTAGGGAGCTATAGAGATATTTTCACACAATTAATAGTGTTTTGATGAATATTTAATGCTGACCTTTAAGTACCTATAACATTGTATTATAGTAGAGGACATTGTTATTTTTGTGGGTTCTCATGAGATTGCCCTAAAAAAGAAAGCTTGAGAAACTGCTGGTGAATATAAAAATATATACAAATATATAAAAAAGTTTATAAAATCCAAAGACACTATGAGAAGTAACCTGATATATGTGGAGTACATATTGACAAACATGCTTCTGCATTTCCACATGTTTGCCAATGCATCCATCCTTCTTCTTCTGATAAAACAACTGTACTTCTAGACACTGGGGAACCCTTAAGCTACTGTCACCCTTGACCTGGCAGTAGCGCCACGGTTCACACAGGAGGTTGTGCCAATAGGTGCACCAAACTTGAGGCCAGTAAATCAGATGCAAATGGCATTTTGAAAGAGCATAGTAGTGACACAACCCAACTTCTGAAAATCATTTGATTTGTGTCAAAAAGCAATCATAATTGTGTCCATTTTGATGCATTGGTCAATTTGGAGCATGGCCAAAATTACGCTGGAATTATGTGAAATTGGCAATTGAAAAATATGGCAATTTGCACTCAAAAATTTACTTGAAATCAGCCTAATTAACAAATATGTTTAACGTTCTATCGTACTAATTGTATCTAGCATGGAGAAAAAATACCATAGTTGCTGTTATGGCAGCTCCCACTTTAAATATGCCAACTAATTTCATGTTGGAAAAACATCACAGTTTTATGGCAGGTGCTAGACTTTGCAGCAGCCCCATGGCAATATGCAATTTTTTTCTTATACAGTAGTTTTCAAGATATGTACTGATTTATTAACACAGTTACGTTCCAAAGCCCAAGCTGATAACAAAGCAATTGTTTGTACCAGTGAGAAATGGTAGTTTGCACAGATTGCAGCTTTAGTAACAGATTTGAGTTGACCTACTGCCAAACAGCATGACTTATAGCAGGAACATACTATTGGAATGATGGTACATACTAATTACCCATATAAAATCCAAAATGTACGAAATAAATAATACATAAAAATAAAAAATATGAATGGTCCACTACAGCTTGGGTGCAATGTCATTACCATGACTGATCCCCTAATTGTGGAGTGTGTCATATTGTCCCTGCTATACAATTGGTATTGACCAATGTTCCTTTTCCTTGCTATTGGCCTACTATCATCACAGGAATAATGGAATACAGAATTGTTTCTTAAAGGGAAAGCATGATTCCTGGATAAAACCCCAGAAAAGGGTTAGGTATACTGAGGTGTTATCTGAATAGAGATGTAAAATCTAGGGATGCACCGAATCCAGGATTCGGTTCGGGATTTGGCCAGGATTCGGCCTTTTTCAGCAGGATTCGGCCGAATCCTTCTGCCTGGCCGAACCGAAATTGTGGGAAATTGTGTGCCTTTTTGTCACAAAACAAGGAAGTAAAAGTTTTTTCCTTTTCCCACCCCTAATTTGCATATGCAAATTAGGATTTGGTTCGGTATTCGGCCGAATCTTTCACGAAGGATTCGGGGGTTGGCCGAACCCAAAATAGTGGATTCGGTGCATCCCTAGTAAATTCCATCCAGCTTCCAACAGTTGCTTATAATAAAATAAAATATAAAAAAGCCCAGTTGTATTTGCTTACAACAGAAGCCTCCAACTCAACCTAACAAATAGGTTATGCTACTCATTATTCTTAGCAGAATTCTCCTGCCAATATCAATAAAGCTGTAATATTAGATCTACAAACAGAAACCTGACAGTTTTAGGGTGGGATTGCTTCTTCATACAAATAATTATTTACACTGTGTATATGCAAAATCCTATTGTATCCATTAAAAAGCTACGCCATCCACTGTTATAAATAAAAGATAGGTGTGCAGAATGCACTGCAATTCTCTGAAGATGTATAAATTCATTATATACAATTTTAATGAAGATACAGGTATGGGATCTCTTACAGCTTGGGAGCCATTCTTTAACAAACTAAATGTTAACTTAAAAGTGAATGAGTCTGGTAGAAAATAATGTAAACATAAAATAGGCTGGTTTTGCCTCCAATAAGTATTAGTATATCTTAGTTGGGATCGAGTACAAGGTTCTGTTTTATAATTACAGAGAAAAAGGAAATTGCTTTTAAAAATTTGAATTATTTGGATTAAATGGGTCTATGGGAGACAGCCTTTCCATGATTCAGAGCTTTCTATATAATGGGTTTCCAGATAAAGTATCCCATACCTGTACTATAAGGGTTCGTATTGGCTGTTCGTTTTCCAGCTTCTCAATGCTTTTCATGTTATGTGGAAAAAAATCATAAGTTATCCAGCCCCAGGCTTTTAGTTAGACATGCTCCCTATAGTAATAGTAGAAAATACTTGAAATGATCATTGTTAAATCATGTCTGCCATATTCCTCGTACAGTACAAGAGAAAGTTGCCCTCTTACTAACACCCTTACTTCTAGGTGGTCCACCTTGTCTCGACTGCAGCTCCTGTGTGTGAAGATAACCTCACACAGATCATCTACATTAAAAGAAAAAAATAAATGAATGTGCACTCTCAAAAACTATTCTGACATGATATGACAAGAACGAGTATTCACTGTTTCAAATCCCATAGCATCCAAAGGTTGAGGTTTCATGTACCGGTCAGCATGGCTTTAAATGAAAACCCAGTGATTGTTGATCTGGATCTTCCAGCATCCCTTGACAGCTGAAGCTGTTAAGGGAAACTGGGAACTGTAGTTCATGAAAATCTGGAGGGCTACAAATCTAGTTTAACTGGTTTTACCTTGCACTGCATATCACATTCTCACATTTTTACCGCATAACAATCAATACTGTCTCTGATCTAAGCTATGCAGGGATTCTAAACTAGATATGATTTACAGAAAAGCACTGGTTCTCTGCCCACATGGTGTTTTTTTTATGCAAAAAGCTCTTTCTCTTTATTTCTTCTGTGAAAATAATTCTAATGAAAGTATCAGGTAATATATTGAACCGCAGAGCTGGCGACAGAACAGATGGCCAAATGCGGATCAATAGGTGTTAAGAAAGGCCAAAGGGGCACCATTTAACATCTCTTGCTTAATTAGGTTTAACTCCTTGGCAACCTTTGTTTGAGAAAAATACAGCGTGCTGCATCTTAATTTAACAACTTAATTAGCAATAAATAAACACAAAAAAATGCGTTCCTGGAAAAAACATAACAAAAGCCACAATATTCAATCTTTAGAGGCCTCTGGAAGTGCAGCTTTATTGATCAGAGCTGGACATTAATGTACACGGCTATAAACTCTTTAGATTTCTGGATCACAATGCCAATTTAGAATTGAATAATAGAATAATGGAATTCTGTAGATTTCGGAACATTCTCAAGTTGGTAAATCTGTCTCTCATATCAGGAAAATAAAATTGAAGGGCCTCACTTATTAAAGGGGTGGTTCGACTTTAAGTTAACTTTTAGAATGTTATAGAATGTTATAGTTCTTTAATACTTGCCTTCTGTTTTAAGGTGGCCATACACGGGCCGATAAAATCTGCCGACATACCGAGTCGGCAGCTTATTGGCCCGTGTATGGGGCCCTCCGACGGGCTTCTCCGATCGATATCTGGCCGAAAGTCGGTCAGATATCGATCGGACGGGACTAAAAATCCCATCGGATCGCGGCCAGTTCTGTCCGTTGATGCAGTCCCGTGATCTGACCGTCCGTTAGCCATCGTTAGGAACCGATCATTGGGCCCTAGGGCCCACGATCGGATCAGCTCGATATTGCCAACCTCAAGGTGGGCATATCGGAGGGAGATCCGCTCGTTTGGCGACATCTCTCCGTGTATGGCCACCTTTACTCTTTCCAGCTTTCAAATAATACTCTGTAAAGCTACACATTTATTGTTATTGTTACTTTTTATTACTCATATTTCTATTCAGGCCCTCTCCTATTCATATTCCAGTCTCTTATTCAAATCAGTGTATGGTTGCTGGGGTAATTTGGACCCTAGCAATCAAATGACTAAAATTGCAAATTGTAGAGCTGCTAAATAAGAAGCTAAATAACTCAAAACCCATAAAAGCAAATTGTCTTAGTATAGCATTCTCTACATCATACTAAAAGTTAAGTCAAAGGCGAACAACCCCTTTAAATGTAAGTTCAGCTTTTGCCATTTAACTTTCCATGCAGTCGTTGCATGAATCAGCGGCATTCATTAATAGTGATGGGTGAATTTATTTGCGGCGAATTTGCGCAATTCGCCCCCGGCGAATAAATTCGCAAAACAGCATCCAAAACGAGACGCCAGCGCCGTTTCGCAAATTTTTCGCCGTTTTGGGATTTTCACGGGAAATAAAGGGTCCCATAAAGGGGTTGTTCACCTTTGAGTTAACTTTTAGTATGATGTAGAGAGTGATATTCTGAGACAATTTACAATTGGTTTTTAGTGGTTTTTGAGTTATTTAGCTTTTTATTCAGCAACTCTTCAATTTGCATTACAAACAATCTGGTAGCTAGTGTCCAAACTACCCTAGCAACCATGCACTGATTTGAATAAGAAACTGGAATATGAATAGGAGAGGACCTTACTAGAAAGATGAGCAAAAAAATTAACAATAGCAATAAATATGTAGCATTTGCTTCTCAGATGGGGTCAGCGACGCCCATTTAAAAGCTGGAAAGAGTCAGAAGAAAAACGCAAATAATTATAAAACTATACAAAATAAATAATGAAAACCAATTCAAAAGTTGCATAGAATCGGACATTCTATTACATACTAAAAGTTTAATTAACGGTGAACCACCCCTTTAAGTTGTTTCTTGATATTGTGATCTGCGCTGGAAAAAGTTCAGTCTTTGCATCAAAAACTAAAAAAATCACTAATTTTCGGAGAGTCAATGGTATGATACGTTTTTGTTCTGACGTTTTGCTGTTCTGATTTTTTCAAGAAAAATTATTGATAAATGAGTTAAAATCATGGAAGAGAGCTTCATCGCATTTGTTTTTATAAAAAAATTAGATTAATTTGAATTTTAGTTAATGTGCCCTAATATTCTAGTAGGACACTATACAGGGCCAGTGGAGGGTGATGAATTGGGGCTTATAGCTGTAGGGGGGTTTACTTCTCATTTAAATTGCAAGTCAGAGAGGAAATATGAATGAAAAGGCAGGTTAATAAAAATTAATTAAGACCAATTTCAAACAGATTCAGTCCCTTGGTTTCAAGGTAATCAGAATATATATTATAACCAGATATATATTGTATTACATTTTGTTCTTCCTTAGGTCTCCTGACGTAGAGATTATACACTGCCACTAACAATAAGGTATTTTCCTTTATTTTACAAAGTATAGTAGAGTACTGAAAACTAATTGCTTCTAGCAACTCCATTTTATGCACCGGTGCTTGTAAATGAGCCTTAATCTCAGCATATTTGCATTCATATATATACCTGGGAGCTGCCTTTGCTGAGGCAGTCTTTGTAGGCAGCCAAAGTAAAAATAACATCTCTGCATTCTACAGTGTATGCTTCATATAATGTAAGCAATACGACAGCACCCACTAAGCTCTACACTGCTCTAATGTACAAATCGAATTTTCAACTGACATAGAGTATACTATGTATCGCATGGAATGAAGATCCTGTGCAAAAACAGAGCCTATTACAACCACAACACCACAATATAATGTGTTACTGCCATCATTTAATATAATTTACCGCAACAAACAGTGCCTAAGTACTATTCAGAGAAACAGTTCAGTGGCTCCCATAGATATGTGTCAATGCAAATGAACAAAGCAGTAAGGATTAAATTAAATTAAACAGTAAACTATAGGTGCATTGTCTAAATTGAATATATTACAAAAAGAAAAATAACCAGGGTATATTCTCATGAAATATATTTACTACTAATTGTAGATAACTGTTTGTTTTTGTATAATATTCCATTCACAGCACAATGCAACATTCTCAAGTTATTTATACAGACTCATCACAAGGGAATATTCAGAGCTGTTGCTGAGGATGAAGCCAAAGCAAACTGATTTCCTGTAATTAATGGGTAGTTTCCTATTACCCATGAAACTAATTATTGTTTATTATGTGTAATTATACACTGCTGCCTATAAGAGACTTGTTTTCCATTGTCCTTATTTGCACTCAATCAATCCGGCTTCTTTTCCAGGAGTACTCCCTAATCTGATTTTAAGTTCTGAATCCCAGAATATTCTTACATACATACTCTATCAAGTACAACATCACAGTACAACATCGGTACTGGGATGGCATATTTTCATATTCTGAAAAAGATTTCCCTGCACAAATACGTTTATTAAGTAGATCGCTTGCATTGTGTCTTATTATGTATAGCTGTTGGTGTTATTTCAAATGAGCAATGAAATAGAAAACATCATCTATTCAGATGCCCCATGTGTCTGAATATTGAATGTTGCTGCTGTGATGTGCATACTGGTTGATTTTTCAAATATTGGAATTCAAAATGTATATATAATGTATGACTACTAAATTTGGACAAGAAAGAAAGAGAAATCATGAGTGCTTGTTCCAGCTGCTATTTTATCCAGAGCTCAGACTAACCTGCACTCTGGAGTTGACCAGCCATTGTTTGCACACACAAAATAGAAAAAAATGGGATATTGGATTTGGACTCTGAAATTAGGACACTGAGTTATATCAAAGAAGAAAACTCCTTTTTACATATTGTGGTGCAGATCACTATGTTTTTTGCATTCACCACCCTGCCCCATGCTTAGCCCTCATAGCCCTGTCCGGTCAATACATTACTATGTGTATTTGGCAGAGTTTTATTTATGAGGGGTGGGCTAGACAAGCCACATTGGTTTTCCCTATGCAGAGATGCAAGTTATGAAGTGATGAGTGCAGGAAGTAACAGTGCTGCACATTAAATGCTTTACTGAAATCATGAATGACCCCTAAATAGTCATGTTTTATAAGAATTTTTCTAAGAATTGTGCCTACTTGTGCTCGGGTACCAAAACACTGCAACAGTATTGGTGCAGCAACAACACATGCAAGCACGAGGGTAAGGCACCCATATGCGCTTGGTTTTGGTTCTGGGGTATAGTCTTGTTCAAGGGAAAGAGCCATAGACAAGCCTTATTAATTCATCTGCTCTGTTACTGATTGTTCTTTACTCTTTAGTAATCAAGCAATGTATTTGAAGCAACTATAATATTGTTCTGGCTCTCCCCCTATTTGAAATATATTGGATATGTTGACTAAATAATGAGCAGATGTATTTACAAAAAAAAGATATCCAGCTTGTATAACATTTTGGGCAAACCGGTGCCAAAACAAGGCCTTCAGATTTATCTGAAAAAGAAAAAGAAAGAGCACAGATGAGAAATCAAGGTGCCATAGAGTCTTGTGCTAATAATGATAGACTAGACAACTGGGGGTCACTGCAATTTAACGGTGCCATTCTTTCTGTGTTAAATAGATGGTGTAGAACACAATGGTTCTAATCAGTGTGGCTGATTTTAGTAGTATTTAAAAAAAAGTCCCCCTGAAAATGATATCAATTACATCAAATACGTGGATTACGTTTAGCCAGAAAGGAATATTATTAGCATTCATTTTGCTCTCTCTATGGAGTTGCATTTTTTTTGCAGATGACTTGATTCTAATCAACATTTTTGCTGTTCAAGTGGAGCCACTTTCTTTGTGTTGTCTTGGGCCAATGTTGTCACTGTCATCTTTACTGAGATGCGGCAGCTAGGGAAACACAAGAGTCCTTTACCTGCTCCCTGATTGCAATTGCTCAAAGTCAAACTCATTTGAATGACAATTGTTTAATCATGTACTGAAAATCAATTATCGGTAAACAACGAGAAGGTTGGTTTGGCTTACCAAAGTAACAATTTTTCTTCAATTAGGATGAATAATAGCATATAAACCACATTATCTTTTTAGCATTTTATCACAAAATATAATGCTTTGTTTATAATAGGTTTCCTGGCAAAACCAAGGGAATTTGTACTTCACTATTCTCTACACGCAAGGCCAGGTCACACACAGATGAACAATATTGAACAATATTATTGTTGAGCCTGAGTTAGAGAGGACTATCAGTGATACATGGCATTGTGAAACTTTAAGTCCCGGTATTGTCCATCCAACACTTAATGGATCTCTGAGATAGCATGCTCTTTGTATTGCTTCGCTGGTAATACAAAGCTGGAAAGTTTTGGCCTCATAGTAAAAAAGGAAAGATTGGAGAAGTCTGAAAGAGACTATGGGGTATATTTATCAAAAAGTAAAGTTAAAGATCACACAGACCGCTAGAGTGAAATGGCTTTGATTCCAATAAGGATTCGTTATATCATAATTTGAACCAAGTGCAAGGTAATGTTATTACAAAGAAAAACATTTTTTTTGGCTAAAATGGAGTCTGTGGGAGACAGCCTTTCTGTAATTCAGAACATTCTAGATAATGGGTTTCCCCATAACAGATCCTGTACTTGTATACAAAATATACATACTCAGGATTATGCTTCCTATAACTTGCCTTGACCCTCTGAGTCCTTTGCTGTAAAAATATGGGAGGGGAGATAATTCCAGGCTAAATTGGGAAGAGAAGTTGGATTTGGCAAAAGTTCAGCATTGGAAAGGGTGGAAGTTTACCTATTGGGAAAGAGTTAACTTCATCAAGACTTTTCTGATCCTGTTGTTTCTGTATGTGTGTTCCATTTGCCAGAATCATTCTATGCTCGAGTCCATAGCCTATTCTTCCAGATGCTCTCGGGATAAACCCAGTCAAAAGAGGGTTAATGTTCCTGCAGAGGGGGTCTAAATCAAAGAACAAGCTCCCTGTGGAAATGTTGTGTCAGGTCTTGGGCATCGTCTATTTATTTATAATGGACTGGCTGCAAAGTGGTAGGGCGAAAGAGGTCAGAGTAAGAAAGAGCTACTTCCCACCACACATTGCCCATGCCCTTAAAGGAATTGTTCAGTGTAAAAAATAAAAACTGGGTAAATAGGCTGTGCAAAATTAAAAATGTTTCTAATATAGTTAGTTAGCCAAAAATGTAATGTATAAAGGCTGGAGTGACTGGATGTCTAACATAATAGCCAGAACACTACTTCCTGCTTTTCAGCTCTCTTGGTTTCCACTGACTTGTTACCCTGGTTACCAAACAGTAACCAATGAGAGACTTGAGTGGGGCCACATGGGTCATATCTGTTGCTTTTGAATCTGAGCTGAATGCTGAGGATCAATTGCAAACTCCCTGAACAGATATGTACCATGTGGCCCCCCTTCAAGTCCCTGACTAACTCAGAGTTATAGAGCTAAAAAGTAGGAAGTAGTGTTCTGACTATTATGTTAGACATCCAGTCACTCCAACCTTTATACATTACATTTTTGGCTAACTAACTATATTAGAAACATGTATTATTTTTCACAGGCTATTTACACAGTTTTTATTTTCACACTGAACTGTTCCTTTAAGCTGATAAAGAGATGGGGCATTTGGGTGGAAGAAATCACGTTGACCCCAAGGAAACAGATCTAAGCCAGGTTACTTACATCCTTTTTCACTGTCCTGTTGATTATAAGGGACTGTACCAGTAAGGACCTGGAAGAGACCTTAAAATATTAAAACAGTGTGAGACTCCCTGCAAAGCTATAAGATAATGCTTGGCTGTCACTGCAGAGCAAACTATGTGTATGGGGAAATATGAAGTCATGTAAATAGAGAGTGTCACTGGGGGTGTAGGGTAGAAGAGAGTCAAGAGCACTTCCTGGTGGGTTGTTCTGTATCTTGTAGTTTATATGAGGGAGTTCTGATAGTATTGGGGCTGTGTCACATATGTGCAAAGAATTATGCAGAAAGCGCCTATGGAATCATTTATAGGAAACATTATTTTAGCTAAGAGACTGTGTGAGTATGAATGAGCATTGGGTAAACTTGGATTTCTCCTGGACTAATACTCTCGGACTCTTGGAATAATAATTTTGTAAATAATGTAAATATTGTAATATTGTGTCATTTTTGATATGTCATTAGGGATGGGCGAATTTGACCCGTTTCGTTTCGTCAAAAATTCGTCGCCGACGCCCATTAAAGTCTATGGGCGTCAACTTTTTGACGCGCGTCTTTTTATTTTGACGCACAACGCCATACAAGTCTATGGGCATCATTTTTTCAGCGAAACAAGGCGAAAAATTCGCCCATCCCTATATGTCATGTGTCTTTTTTCTTTGTAAAGTTTTTCAATTTTTAAATAAAAATCCTAATAACTTGCCTTGAAAGCATGCATATGTTTAAGGGCAAATAAGACTCATTAACAACAAAGCAGACATGAACACTGGGCATGTTAATGGCACGAACTTGCACTATGGTATTCGGGGAGCACTTGCCCCTATAACTGCTCCAATTCAATTAGCGAACTGGTCATAAATTACAGATTAACTACTGAAGATAAGGGCTAAGTTCAGGTGCCCTGCAACATGGTGCATTAATAACTTTATGCATTTGAGGAAAAAATCCCAATGTAAAACCAATAAGTATAATATCTCACCAGTAATACATGGGGTCTGTGTGCTCATGCCCCAGACCTACAGCTAGAGGTGGAGTTATACAACCAAAAGAGAAAACAGCAGGCACTCACAGATTCCACAAAATAGGCTTGTAAAAAAATGGAAGACTTTATTTTAGGCCAAAAAGTAGATCAATACATAGCCTTACGCATTTCGTGCCAATGGGCAATTAATCATAGGCTTAATAACTTGAAGCAGGACATCTGCCATTCAGTTGTAGCTGTAAATATCTGAGCCACAGAATCAGGTGCAAAGATTAGCATTTGACAACTGCAGGCAATACCAGTGCATAATGGGCAGAAAAGTACATTGTGACAATTTACTCATGACAACTAGGAATCTTGGATAATTTACTGGTATTTTTTCCCCTCTCCTTTGACTGCAGCGCGTGCAGTCTGATGAGTTCAAGAGAAGCTGAGCTCATTGCTGTAGGGAATTCGATTCTGAGAGCTAAACAGGAACACTGGAGTAAGAATGCATTTAAAATGAAAATATGGTATGCATAAGTAGGTAGCAGTGTTTGTGATTGTAGCACAAGCTACAAAAGGCAGTGGGAGTTTTACTGACATATTGCAGCAAGAATGCAGATATTTCATTAAAATTGCATTGTGCTACTCTCTAACATAGGAAATCAACAGTTATAAAAGCAAAACACGTGTTTAGAATTACTTGAGCTTGCATAATAAATTCAAATTTAACTTAAAGGTCAATAAACACATATGTTCAGCATGAGCTCAATGAACAGATGGAAATGTGTTTTACCTGTTGTTTTCAGTAAATGCATAAACTATGAATATCTTGTTTTCCCCTGGCTTCTATGAAGGTGGACTTCATTAGCTTGTAGATATAGACTTGCCTAAGCACCAATGCCTCTCTCTCATGACCTTCTAGCCACCTCCCATAGCCTTCCTATTGTGTTAGGTAGAAGAAGCTAGAAAAAGGCATTAAATTCAGTGGCGTAACTACCGGTGGAGCAGGGGGTGCGAATGGGCCAGGGCCCCCCGGCAGCTCATGCTCCACGATTCCGGCGGTTCCGGGTGTATGGCCGGCGGTTCCGGGTGTATGGAGGGGGGCGGGGGGCCCGGTAGCGCGTCCCGCGCCAGGGCCCGCCCCCCTCTAGTTACGTCACTGATTAAATTGGGTATGTGGACTGATACCACCCAAGGGCTTAGTTTATCTAAGCGACCCATAAATGGTGTACCCTATAGCAGCAACTCCTTATATTCTCAATGACTGTACCAAGAGATACAGTACCATAAGTCTATGCCAGTACAGATACTCCATTATAAAAAAAACAGTTCTGCAGGAATATGTAAATTTATAGTGACCCGTTGCACTCGCCAAGCATTAGTATGGCCAAATGCAAATGTGAAGCTGCTGGTTATACATGGTGGCTGCTGTCCAGGGCCCCCCTCCTGACCCCAGGCCCCCACTGCTGCAGAGCCTGCACCAACTCCCACCCACGCGCTGCCGCTCAGATTACCGAGTGCGCTTCTGCACAGGTGCGCATGTTTTATGCCGGCCATGCCAGGAAGGAGCATGAAAATCACACAGGAAGGAGAGGGAAAAAGACCCTGCCTTAAGGGCCCCCTGCATGCATGCAAGAACGCCGGCGCATGGAGCAAACTGTTTTATGGGGAGCCCAGCAGATTGGGGGAGGGGGTCTGGGTTGGCGGGGGCCCACCGGGTTTTTTCCCGGTGTCCCGCCGGCCCAGTCCGACACTGATCCTGGCCGAATCCCGAACTGAATCCTGGATTTGGTGCATCCCTAGTAGAAACAAGAGCAGAATATGCTGCAGATGTAGTAAAACCCACAAACCAATTAGATAATTGCTTTTTCACATGAGGGGTCTTTTATCAATACTGGAAAAATTGCACCTGCACAGTAACCTGTGAAAACAAATTCCATTTTTGATTTTATTGTTCTACTTGCAGCTGGCTGAAAAAAAACGAATCACTGATTGGTTGCTATGGGTTACTGCCCAGAAGCAAATTTGCTCAGTACTGATAAATAAGCCCCTAGGCCTACTGATCAGGTTTATATGGGATACTAAACCAGAAATATAGTATTTAAAATAATTCACAAAAGACCTGGTCTTGCTTTTTGGTGATGTATTATATAAAACTGCAGTTTATATTATATTCAATCACTTATCCTTGAGAGCTGAGGTTTTCTGGATAACAGATTGTTTTGTATTAGGAGCTCAATGCTTAAACCTTTGAAAACACTATGGATTTATTTATGCTATATAAGGATTATCTGTTTACAACAATATGGGAAGTAATATTGTGAGTTTGCAATCCAATACCCTGTATATTAAAAAAAGATGGTGAATGATTGAACCCATTTCCACCTTTTTATATAGTGTATACAGTTAGTTTATATTATATGGTCAGGTACAAACTCTTGACAAGGATACTTGCCTTCTTGTAAGTACAATTAACATTCAAATACATATACATTGGCACATTAAATCAAAAGTTATTTCTATTTATAACATCAGAAGTGTTGAAATATGTTACAGTAGAAAATGAGCGTACGCTGACAATTTCAGTTAAAAAAGCATTATATTATAATGTGCTGTTTAATGTTGTCATTGTTACCAGCCAGAAGTACTGGCACATTTTACCTTATTAACTCCCAGATGGTGAAACAGTTAACTGTGGGTGTTATAAAAAAAATAATCAATATATCTTTCTTGTGTTCTTGAAAAGAAAAGGTTTCTAAAAGGTCACTTCAGTGACTGAGCCCTCCCTTGCAGTATCAGCTTTTTAAGTCATTCAGCCCTTTCTTTCATGCAATCCACTGAGGACTAAAACAAGTCTATTGTTGGACGTATTGCACAGACTTATAAAGGGCATCTCAACCAGGGCAGTATGGATTTCACCCATACAGATGAACTGCCAAACAGTGATATTAAAACAGATGAGCTTTATTTAACCAGTGCAGATATTTGCATGCAATATACTAATGCACGTGTCAGTGGCAAGGGTAATAAAGATGGATTATTTATGCTATTTTATTATAGGCACATCTAGTAAAAATATAAATCTTTGCCTTCACCAGACTGTGTAACTCTGGCTCATTTACTACTGCCCCCAAATGCAGTAAGGAGTGCAAAACTGCCCATGTACATGCTTCTGGAGCATTGGCTGCACAACGCAAACTGAGTCAGTTGAAAGTCCATAAGCAGATGGCAAGTGCAGGACTCACTAGCATCTTGCACCCACTGGTGTTATTTTTCTTCTATATCTCCAAGTAAGGGTTGTGATTGACTATTGGTAGCCCCTATGTGGACTGGCAGCCTACATGAGCCTCTGTTTGGTAGGACACCTGTTTTTATGCAACCAAAACTTGCCTTCAAGCCTGGAATTCAAAAATAAGCACCAGCTTTGAGGCCACTGGGAGCAACATCCATGGGGTTGGGGATCACTGAGCTATGGGTTTAAATGGAGATGTCTACGTCCCACTCATGAAGCCCATCATAGAATACAGGTATAAGATCATTTATGCAGATTGATTTGGAGCTGGGTATTTACAGATAGATTTCCGTGATGTGGAGCATCCTGCTTTAAGGATACTAAATTAACACCCAAAAGAAACCCAATAGAATTATTAAAGGAAAACTACACCTGAACAATTTAGGTCTCTATAAAAACATATTGCATAAAAGAGCTTCATGTCAATAAACAAATTTCATTAAAAAACTATACTTTTTAGTAGTAGGTGTCATTGGTCTAATCCTAAATAGAAAATTGACATTTTAAGAACTAAGCCCCCCCCCCCGATCCTATGATTCAGGGTGCACACAAACCCATAGCTTTTAAACAAGTGACAGGCAAATGCTATATGCTGACTGGTTGCTATGGATTACTGCACCTGAGCAAACGTAGTGCCTTTTATTACATAACCCATTTAATATCTAGTAAATTGTAACATTTTAGTGCCACAACATTTGTTTAATTGAATTACTTTTATGCAATGTTCTGTTTTAAATTAAAACATCCTTAAAGACATGTTGTGCTTATACTGCACACAATATATACCAATGGATACAAAGTGATTACTTAGGGGCTGATTTACTAAAACTTGAATTTATCAATGTTTTTATGATAACAAAGTCAACCTAACTCCCTTAATTGAACTCATTTATCAATAATATAAAACGTCAAAAAAGTACGTTTTATAGAACTTTCCCTGAAATAACTTAACTTTTTTGGATTATCAGAAGAAAATCTCGACTTTTTCAGATTATCCAGAGCAGATCACGATGTCAAGAAACAACTTCAGGGACATCTGCCATTGACTTCTATATGACCTCAATAGGTTTGAGATGGCTTATTTTTAGAATCCTATTTTTAGCAGCTTTGTGGAATGATGAATCTCTAAAAATTCAAGTTTTTTTACACAAAAAAAATTGAGTTTTCCCCCCAAAAAGCCTCAACCAGAAAAAATCGAGGTTTAATAAATGGGCCCCCAGATTCCAATATACTGTAACATTTCTATCTTATCTCCATTTCTTTCTATCTCACCTTGGAGAAGCTAATGAAATGTCTTTAATTAGCTCACTGTGATAAACTGTAAGATCATTCTGGTTCAATATTTACTTATAATGAGAAAGGGAAAAGTCTGTTGCGTTATTTAAATGTACTTTTAATGTGAAGGGAAGAAGGCTGTTGTATTATGTCTAGGGATGCAACAAATCCTATTTTAGGATTCAGCCGAATCCAAAATACAGAACCAAAGTCTAATTTGCATATGTAAATTAGGGAAACAAGATGGAATGAGAACCGCATGTGCAGTATGTGCTAAAAAAATTTTTGACTTCCTTGTTTGTGTGATGAAAAGTCATGATTTTTTGGATTCGGTTCAGCCGAATGCAAATCTTGCCCAAATGCCAAAAAACGAATTCTGGATTCGATGCATCCCTAATTATTTCTTTTTACTCATGTCTTATGTTACACAAGGCATTGGTTAAAATGAGCTCTACCCTCCATGAGCAGTGACACTTCCACTTAGCAATAATGACAAAACTTTTGGATAGGTGTGTGTTTTTTGGGGGAGCTTCATCCATGCATAGAACTGCACTTCTTGGTGATGTTAGTGTGAAAAAACTATCAACATGCCATGCCCCATGTGACATAATCTATAATACATTACCAGACAATTATACACCTCTATAATTTTATAAGATCTACTTTCTCTTACAAATAGTTTTGCTAGCTTTCAAAATACAGTGTATTCAGTTTGACTTTAACTGGTAGTGAAAGCGAAAAAGGGAATTGTCATCAAGCCTTTCTTCTGAACAAGCCTTTCTTTTTTGGTTTGACTGATTTGTGGTATTTCCACCTCTTGAATATAAAATCACATCAAAGATTTTCTCAGAAAATTCAGCTTTTCATCCCATTCCCTTTAATCATGTAAAAAGGAGACCAGGTGGAGGCATTCACCGTTGGTTTGTTATCCAAGTCAATTCATCAAAGTGTCACTTAAGCATATTCTTGTATATATATCTATTTGAAACATCTGACGGAGCTGACAACCATTATTGCACCTTTCTTTTTACTACTACATTAGTAAGGATGTGTCAAATACTTTATTCTCTCTACATATATATCAGAATGCTTTCATTTGGCCCAGAATACAAATTTGAGAATGTAGAAACTGCTCAGGAGCATGATCTCTAAAACTCAAGGACAAAATCAAAGACTGAATAAAGGGCAGCAAGTTTAGATAAGAGTAATTATATTTGAACAAGGCAAATTTAAAACACAGGCTATAATCAAATGACAGATGTTTTTCTTTTTTTTTTATGAAACACCTGCTATCGATGCCTGTTAAAATTTGGCACTCTTTACACCCTGTATTATTAATTATATTATCAGGATTCGCTTAAACTAGAAAGAACAGTTATTTGAGACCTGAATTTGGTGATAATAACAAAAAACACAAATAATAACTTACAATTCCCTTAGTTTCAATATATTTGAGATTTTACGTGATAAAAATCAAAAAGTTTAGATCAGCTCTAGTAACCCAAAGAAGCTATGAGCAGTTCACACCATTCAACAATCACAGTGGTGCTAGTGACATAATTATTAACTGGAAATTGTATTGTATTCTCTGTACTTCTAACCCATCTTTTCCCATCTCAACATTCAAGACAGTTAAGGAGTGGGAGGCATCAAAATAGGAGGAAAGCCCTCCTGTGCCAAGCATCTTGGAAGTGCAAGAAAAGATTAGGGATGTAGCGAACTGCCGATTTGGTGTTCGCGAACGCCGTTCGCGAACACCGGCAAAAAATGCGAACGTTCGCAAACAGTTTGCGAACTTCGAACACCCGCTAAAATCGTTCGATTCGAACGATCGAAGGATTTTAATCGTTCGATCGAAGGATTTTCATTCGAATCGAACGATCGAAGCCATTCGATCGAATGATTTTCATTCGATCGAATGCTTACAATCGTTCGAACGAATGGAAATCGTTCGATTTTTAGCGGTCGAAGGAATTCGAATGGTCGAATGGTCGAACGATCGAACGCGAACTCAAAATGCGAACGTTCCCAAACGTTCGCGAACATTCGGCGGACGCGAACGGTCGAAGTTCACGCAAACTAGTTCGCGGGCGAACAGTTCGCTACATCCCTAGAAAAGATACAGAGAAGGGCAAGTAAGCTGATAAAAGGTATGGAAAATCTTAGCTATGAAGAAAGATTGGCCAAATTGGGGATGTTCACGCTGGAGAAGAGGCGTTTAAGGGGTGATATGATAACTATGTATAAATCTCTTCTTTGTCATTTAACTATGTATAAATATCTAATGCTTTATTTACCAGTAGGTCTTTACAGCTGACAAAAGGTCACCATGCCTATTAGAAGAAAAGAGGTTCCGACTAAATAATCGCAAGGGTTTTTTTTACAGTGAGAGATGTGAAGATGTGGAATTCTCTCCCTGAATCAGTTGTACAGGCTGATACATTAGATAGCTTTAAGAAGGGGTTGGATGGCCTTTTAGCAAGTGAGGCAATACAGGGTTATGGGAAATAGCTCATAGAACAAGTTGATCCAGAGACTAGTCCGATTGCCATTTTGGAGTCAGGAAGAAATATTTTCCCCCTCTTAGGCAAATTGGAGAGGCCTCCTCTGGATCAACTGACAGTTAGGCAGGTTAAAAAAAAGTTAAAAGGTTGAACTTGATGGACATTTGTCTTTTTTCAACCTAACTTAGTATGTTACTATGTATAACATACATTTTAAAAGGGGAGGGGGTAATGTAATAAATGGCCTCAGGTTTACAAACCTATCAGCAGGTAGTGTTTTTGGTGAGCAGTTTAAAAACAAACATCTAACTGGTTGCTATAGGTTAGGTCAGGGATCCCCAACCTTTTGAACCTATGATAAACATTCAGAAGTAAAAGGAGTTGGGGAGCAACACTAGCATAAAAAATGTTCTTGGGGTGCCAAATAAGTGCTGTGATTGGCTATTTAGTAGCCCCTATGTGGATTGTCAACCTACTTTGAGGCTCTGTTTCTTTTATTACACGATACAGCAGACAATACAAAAAAATTGTAAAAACAGTAAAAAAGTTTTTGCCTATATTATATGCCGATAGGGATTTCTGTAAGGCATTAGATCCGGGAATAGGCTGTGTAGCAAGACGTGCCTATACTCTAGGTGACTCATTGTCTCCGAGTCTATTCAAAGAGATAAATAGCAGTAAACAAGATTTTCTGAGACACAGTGGTTGTTTTAAGTGTTGGCACAACCGTTGTGTCACATGTAAATATTTAAAAGTCTCTGGAGAGTTTATTTCAACTGTGACTACAACTACATACAAAATTAAACATTACATCAACTGTTGCAGTAGGGGGATAGTCTACCTCATTACTTGCACTAAGTGTGGTAAGCAATATGTAGGTTGTACTATTAGATCATTGAAAGAACGTATCAGGGAACATATCAATCAAGTGAGCAATATTAAACTAAGCAGCAAAACCAATGTCACTAGGCACTTTCAAGAATGTAACAACAGTAATTTAAAGTATTTTTCTATACAAGGGATAGAACAAATCAAGACAGGCATTAGAGGGGGTGACCTTCTGATGAAATTAAAGAAAAGAGAGGTATATTGGATCTTTCACCTACAAACCAGGTTGCCACTAGGCCTCAATTATACATTTGATGTGACTTGCTATATTTAATAATTTTTTTGACTATTTGTGAATTATATTTCTGTATATGCCCTGTAACATGTATTATCTAACATATAGATCATTGTATTTGAACAAAGCCAGTAGTCCATTGGATGATATATGGCACTTGTAACATATGTGTGTGATTGGTTTTATTAAGGGGAGGGACTATATGTGCTAGTACTTAAGGAACTGAGCAAGAGAGACTAGTTGGATTCTGCCTATGACTAAGTGCTGGGTAAGCATGAAACGCGTTAGGCGTTAGAGGGAATACTATACATGTTTTTTAACTACTGATGTGAATAAAATATATATTTTTTTACTTTAATAGCATGTGTTGGAGTAATTATTGAGATTGCTGTTTGGCAGTACACCTGGTTTTTATACAACCAAAACTTGCCTCCAAGTCTGGAATTCAAAAATAAGCTCCTGCTTTGAGGCCACTGGGAGCAACATCCAAGGGGTTGGAGAGCAACATGTTGCTCACGAGCTACTGGTTGGGGATCACTGGGTTAGGTTATTGGTTCTACATTAGATGTAGGCAAAGTTAAGACTTTTTATTACACATCCCCTGTTAGTATCTAACCCCATATTAAATAAAAGGCACAAAAGGCCAGGTTCAGCAACCCACAGTAACCAATAAAATGAACAGGGAACCCGTAAATGCTACTTAACTAAGTGGTAGCAATAGGTGACTGGACCTATAGTAAACATTGCATAATTTCTATGATAACCCCCACAGACTCCAAAGAAACTTTGTACCTAAGCTACCTAAATGTAGGTTAAACTTGAAATAAAACTAAATTGTGGTGTGTGTGTGCTGTCACCAGTGAATGCAACTGATAACCCGTTCCCTGCAGAAAATACACATTTTCAAATGTCTTTGAAAATGTTTTCCCAAAAATGAAAGATGAAGACAGAGCTGGGACTGTTATGTACAAAACAACTCCAATACGGATGCTGATTTACTAGTTTGCATAACTGCGCATGTAACAGATGCACCAAATCAGGCAGGAATTGCGAATCCAAATAATGAAATGGAGAGAGATGGCTTCTTCATTAGTATTACTCAAATTGACAAGCTGATCAAAGCTCAACAATAATAGTAACAGACACTATGCCTGCAGGCACACTGACAGACTGCAGGTTTCTATTCTATAGTGACCACTAAAATATTAGAATAGCCAAGGGACTCATCAAAAATATGGCATCAAATGATGCCTAGAAGCCTAGAAGTTGGGCAAGTTCAGCTGAAATAAAACAACTGCCTTTCCACAAGACAAGGCTGTAGCAGTTTTATGCGCTATGACTTGCTGTTCTTGGGGGAACCGTAAAATAGTATAAAATCATATTAAAAGATTGTAATGTGTTTAGAAAAAAATCATAAAATCATAAAAGCAAACTGCTAACATTTTTGTATATAGAAATATATGTGCTATTGTAGCCATAGAAAAGCGTTGAATAATTATGTATTTGCCACAGCATGAAATAGTTTCTTATGCCAAATATAAACCAATCATATTGGCCAAAAGTTGCTCCTTTGCTTTTATATCTCTTCTATATGAACCCCAAATTGTGCAAAGATGTAGTAACACCATTCTGTTCCAATCACCCTTCTTTAGAAGACTGTCCCCACCATGTGGTTTCAGCTTTGGAAGACAGAGATAGAACCAGCAATACATTACAATTCCTTGGTACCATTTTCATCCACTGATGTTTAGAGTTGTTCACAGTTTATTTATTATTGTAAAATGTACACATTCTATTTTACGGGTGGAAGGCATAACCTAAGTTATTTTTGTACTTGTAAAATACTTCATTAATAACCTTTCGTGCAGTGACATTTTAAATGCTTGGCGTTCAATAAATGTTCTCCCTGATTAAAGGGACTTATATAAATAATTGATTAAAATGTTTATTTAAAGAGCTCAAGTCTTCAGCTTCTCAAACACCCACCACATCAATTCTATCATTAAACATTATACTTTGCAAACAGGGGGTGCTGGCCACTAAACGCTTAATGTTCACATACTCAGCGCAGTAGCATTTATTTTAACTATTTGGACATAATTTAAAGATTTTCTTTTTTTGCCTTGCCTTTCAAAAGGTTTTTTTTTAACTACTACAATACTTGCTTTATCCAGCAAAAATCAATACATATGATATTACTGCTGATGGCTTTGCAGCTTGTGAAGTTTGCCTCACATACTTTTACACATTACACATTTATAACAAAAAAAATACAAAAGTGCCAGAAACAGGAATGTAGATATAAGGATTGATTTAACTTACTGAATTTAGTAGTGGATATATACAGTATCTGTTCCTCATGTTAGGGTTCCATGTTGAAACATTACTTATATAATGCATGATTTTACTTATATGTCAAAATGTCTTACTGTGTACTCTGAGCCTTTGCAAAAGACAACTGGTATATATAGGTAACTGGCTAATAGAACCTATATTACACATTCAGAAAGCTGGAACAGCATTGAATGCACTTTTATGGCCATGGGAATAATTACACAAGCTTCTATCAGTAACATAACAGTAATTCATGTCAAGTAACATAATAAAGTGCCATGCTGTGTAAGAAAATTTTTATTGAGCGACAAGACAATAGCTAACAATGAATGTAACAGTAATCACTAATTATTTATGCATCTACCTGGAATATAAGGATGTGAGAATAAAGACCCACAGTAAGAACACTGGAGTTTGTTGAGAATTGACCTGAAGTTTCCCAGTGGGCCACCTACTGACTTTCAGCTGAATTGCTTTTGAAAAGGAACCATGGAATATCTTGTAATGATTAGATATTTGAATAATAATTTATTTTAATAGCAATAGCAACATATTTAGACTTAAATCGACTTAAATGCTCATTGGCTACTCTATAAGATATTGTAGGAAAACTCAGATTTCAACCATTTATTATTGGCTTGAGCCAAAATAAAAGTACCTATACTATAATTACACACAATATACAGACTTGTAATAAAGTAGCATGAAGTCCACTTAAGGATGTACTACACCTTTAACTTCATGCAGTGAATCAAGAACCAGGAAAGGAATCAGAGTTTGGATGAAAAGTCAACCAAAACTTTCCAAAATGCTATATTCAACTGAACCCTTACGGCATTCCTGTTGTTTATCAAGTAAATAATTTATTGTTTTATCAACTGAACCCTTACGGCATTCCTGTTGTTTCTCAAGTAAATAATTTAAGAATGTTATCTCAACAGAAGACGGGAATACAGATTTAAGGCTTCTTATATATTATATAAACCTAAAGAAGTTCAATTTACAGAGATCCTTTGCCAACCCTCAGTTGCGTTTCCCATTACTTCTATAATCCAATTATATCCAGATGCAAAGTGATTCATCACCTGTCTCCAGTGAAACCTTCATTTGCATACATCTAAACTGTTTACTTACAAAGAACCGCCAAAGTACGTAGAATTTTGAAACATGCTAAACCAGTAAATATTAGTGGATAGACCTTTGGGTACAACACCCTCTTATTTCTATAATCCAATTAAACCCAGACGCCAGGTGATTCATCACTTCAGTCTCCAGTGAAACTTTCATTTGCATATCTCTAAACTGTTTACTTGAAGATGAAGAACCATCAACATACGTAGCATTTTGAAACATGCTAAATACTTGTGAATAGACCTGTGTGTATAACATGGATCAAGACCCATTGGCACAGAGTTCAAGTGTGGCTCCCAAGTGTAGCATCTGGGGTAAAATTGTAGATGACAAAAGGGATGCTGAGAAGGCAAAAAATGCTCCATTTATCGGTAACAAGTAATGCACAAATATATCTTGTGTTTTCTGCAAGAAACCGAATAGCAATAACACAACACCATTTAGTTAAACTGAAGTATTCCACATTAAAACAACTCCATGCCCCTGCAACATAGTAATTCACACATGAACACTAGAGGGAGCTTGAAACACATATCTGCCCTCTGCCTACAGATATAGTGGCAGGTATACAGGAACACATAGACACATAAGCAGCCACACTGACAGGTTCATTGGATGCCAGGCAGCCATGTGGGGTGCAATGGTAGAGAGGGGCCAGTCCATTCTAAAAAACAAATGCTTGGTAAGGAACAGGAAACCCAAAATATTACATTTGTACAGGGCCTCTGTGAAAAAGTAGTTTTTAACAGATAGATACACACAGATGATTGACATAAACAGCATAAATAGTCCAATTCAGATAGATGATATAGATAGATAGATAGATAGATAGATAGATAGATAGATAGATAGATAGATAGATAGATAGATAGATAGATAGATAGATGATAGATAGATAGATGATAGATAGATAGATAGATAGATAGATAGATAGATAGATAGATAGATAGATGATACATTTTAAGAATAAAGCAATGGTTTAATGTTACATTGGCAAATAAAATATACCTAGGAAAACAATAAAGATAAAGTTGCAGGAGATGCCACATGGTCACGTGCCACGTGTTAGAAAACTCCTCCCTTGATCCCAAACTCTGCCTACTAGCAATTAAACTATATAAGTCTGACACATTAAAATACTTTAAAGGCAAATACAATATCGTGCAAATACCTGGTGCAGCATATGGCATGCAGTTTATTCCCAAAAGTGATCTACATTGGGACCAAGTCGGCAGCTTATTGGTCCGTGTGTGGGGCCATCCGACCGATCGATATCAATCTCGATTGAGGAGGGTAAAAAATCCCGTTGGATCACGGCCGCATCTGTGCGTATATGCGGTCCCACGATCCGACCGCCTGTATCAGATGCATTATGATCCGATTTTTGGACCCTGGGGCACACGATCGCTACCACACCAATGTGGGCATATTGGTGAGAGATCCGCTCGTTTGGAGACATCGCCAAACGAGTGGATCGCTACGTCTATGGCCACCTTTAGATAGGTAGAGACAGAGTGATGCATAGATGATTGATTGATTGAGCGATAGAGAGAGAGAGAGAGAGAGAGAGAGAGAGAGATGATAGATAGATAGATAGATAGATAGATAGATAGATAGATAGATAGATAGATAGATAGATAGATAGATAGATAGATAGATAGATAGATAGATAGATAGATAGATAGATAGATGATAGATAGATAGATAGATAGATAGATAGATAGATAGAGAGAGAGAGAGAGAGAGAGAGAGAGATAGATAGATAGATAGATAGATAGATAGATAGATAGATAGATATGCTATTTGTTGACCTAGTGCAGCATTTTTTAGGATATATTGTTATACACATGACAGATATGGCAAACTTGTGTTTTCACCTAACTTTTATACAATTTCATTTAAGACTGTGACTCAGCCTCACATTTGACAGTTTCCAGGTTTCCAGTATGCGCTAAAAGCTCAGGCTGTGCCCATGTCTTTTATGAACACTGAGCTGATCCTATTCACACAGGGGGTCAATGCTGGGATCAGCAGCACACTGCAGTACTAACCAGTTCTCAGTGGCAGCTACTCCTGACAGTCCAGCCCACAGCTCTCTCAGGCTATTGGAGGCAAAGGCGAGCCTGACAGCAAATTAGCTTCAGCAGAAGAGCAAGCAATGTGCAGTTATTTAGTGTAAAATACAACGCACTGTACTACTATATTCTACAATGTCTGGTATATCTCCCATACTCCCCATTATGCCATTATATTAGCATGATGTTAATTATCACTTGACATATTCAGTACAGTAATAATCACACAATACCATGACTATACAATATTTATATAATCAGGAGCTATAAGTAAAAGTATATCGCTAACTGCTAATAGCAAATCAGCATATTTGATATAATTTTTGGGTCATGATTAAACAGCTGTTTTTGGATCACATCTCCAACATCCAATGACAGTTGGCTCAGTACAACTCCCAGCATCCTTATGCAGACTCCAAATGGCAGTTGTAGCTCAGACATAGCTGGAGGACAGCAGGCTGGACATTTCTGTAGCCAGTGCCAACTTCTGCATCTATTGGGCCAGTGAAAACTTCCTTGCCTTGCGGTGCCCATGAAATGCCGGGTTTCAGAGCACTTTGCAGGAGGCAGAGGTGTGACCTGGTCACGTGAGTGCCAAATGCCGCACAGATGCCCAGCACCAGGAAAACAGGAGCCGCTAATATCACAATTGTTAATAAGACAGGCACAAGAGGGTAATATTATTCTTACCATTGAAGTTGGTCAGGTTGATGAAGTCGATTAGGCTGTCGTTGTAGGCTGGAAAGGATGCGTTAAAGGGGTAAAAGAAATCAGTGGAATTGTTATCGCCTGGGAGGGAGTCGGCAAAGAGGTTCATCTGCAGCAGAGTCTTGAAAAGATAGCGCAGCATGTTTGCCTGCAGCACGACTAGCGCCCCTCAGTCACACAGAAAGCCTGCTGCTGCTCAATGGATCCTGGTGCTGCTCTATGTATCCTGGTGCTGCTCTATGGATCCTGCTGCTGCTCTATGTATCCTGCTGCTGCTCTATGGATCCTGCTGCTGTATGGATCCTGGTGCTGCTGCTGCCGCCGCAGGGATCTCTAGGTGGTGTCCTCCCTCTAGCACTGGAAACTGTAGCTCCTACACTCCATATTATAACTGCACGCACCTGTTTCCTTGCAAACAATCCACTTGCTCTGGGGGAAAGACTGTCCCATTGGCTGCAGGGGGGCAGAGCTGCGGGTTGTACAGTGAGAGAAGCCTCCCCGTCAGTGCGGGCTATAGGGCAGTCCAGGCATCTGTCAGGAATCTGGGGGCTGCTCCTGGAATAACTTCAGATGCTCAGGCTCGTGTGTGTGTATATGTGTGTGTGTGTGTGTTTGATGAGACATTCACTGCTCTGCGCTCATCTGCCGCTCTCTCTTCTCCTCTCACTCCTCCCTCCTTCCAGCAGCAATCTGATGGGTGGTCTCCAGGGAAGCCCACAGGAAAGGCTGAAACCAGGTGCTGGCACCAATAAATGTTTAATTATTGGATTAATAACACTCCCTGGAGGGGGCAGACATGGTGACACACACACAAGGCACACTGCAGGCAGCCCACTGCTCAGTGATAAATAGCTGCTGCTACTCTTCCATCCCTAGCAGTGTGACATGGTTAGGAAATTCTTCTATATTGTTACTTGACTACACAGTCTGCACAATTTAGGCCATTTTATTCAGCAATCATTATGATCATTGGCCTAGCTAGATATTAATGGCTCCCACAAAAAAATTATTTCTCAGCCAGGCCCCCAAAATGTCTAGAGGTTGACCTGTTTCACCAATATTGATTTAACTTCTATATAATTTGGGCCCAATGAGGCCCCTATACCTCCTGGTCCCCCCTGCAGCCGCAGGGTCTACTTCCTCTGTAGTTACGCCCCTGATTATGATGGGTTCCAATTATATTTATTACTATTAATTCATATTTATAATGCACCAATGTATTCTGCAGAGGAGTACAATAGGGATGGATTTACATTGAAATATCGCATTTTGCCACAAGTGAATTTTTCTCCAAAACTGTGGCTAAAATTTGCCCCTACAAGAATAAACACCCACTGTTTTCTTTAAAAATGACAGCAAAAATACGCCTATTAACATCAATGTATTTTGCTCAAAAATTGCTAAGAAAAACCACCCATTGACTTCAATGCATTTTGCATAAAAAATAAGCGGCAAAACGCACCCATTGAGTTCAATGTATATTGCACAAAATAAAACAGTGTAAAAATGCCTATTAACTTGAATGCATTTTGAATGAAAAAAAAACTGAAAAAAAAATACCCATTGACTTCAATTTGTCCTCCAATTTTTCTGCAGTTTCGTAAAATGTTTGTCATAGTGAAATTGGACAGATTTGCGCATCACTAGTGTACAATAGAAGGGCACATATACCAAACATACAAGTTAATACTAGAAATACATGATTTGGTTTGGTAATCAGCTAAAATTCTGCCTTTTTCAGCAGGATTTAGCCAAATCCTCCTGCTGAACCAAACCATATCCGAATACTTAAAATTCCATGACTTTTCATCACATACCAAGTGCAGTTCTCTTTTTCCTTCTCCACTCCTAATTTGCATATACAAATTACGGTAGGATTTGGTTTGGTATTCAGCCATATCTTTCACAAAGGATATGGGGGTTTGACCGAATCCCAAAATAATTGATTTGGTGCATCCCTAGTTAATGCATATACTGATCAATACAGAAGGTATAAGGACCCTGTTCAACAGAGCTTACAATCTAAAACCATAATAAATATAAATACCTATTTATTTTTTACCTATTTTATTAATGGAATAATAATGACTATAAATACCACGTTTGTAACAATCTTAGTCATTTGTGAATTAAAAACATAACACGCTTCCCTTATGCTGTTGTATGTGTGATTTTTCCTCATTAACACATTTCCAGGCTTTCTGCATTATGCGCACTAGTTGCTTCACTAACTGACACCTGGCTTATCTTTATAAAAAATATGTAACTGAAACAACAAAATTAATTAGGCAAATCACCAGCATGCAGGCCAATTACATGGTGTTAGGTGCATCAGGGATGCATAAGCTGTAACATAGCAACATCACACACGAGCTTTCATTAAGTTCTCTTTACTTAAGTAAACCCTGCATAACTGCTAAATGCATAGCTACAGGTCTCTGTATCCCCTTGACTGCTGAAGGATGCTGGGAATTGTAGTTTAGCAACAGCTGCAGGTATCTGAGGTCTATATATGAGGTCTATATATGAGGTTAATGTATGAGGTCTATATGCTACCCCTGGTTGAAGGTAAGAGTAGGAAGGGATGCAGAGAGTTGTCCTATTGATCCAATCAGCTTCTTTTTCGCAGTGACATGGGCCTCAGAGTGGGCAGTATATAAGCAATGAGCACATAGGCTGATCGTTTGCAAAGCCTGAATTTTGTCTTCTTTCCTCACAGTGACTTGTCAGCGCCATCTCCCCCCTCCAGCAACACAGCACATGGGATTAGATCAATTGATTTCAGTGAGGTGTTCCATAGGAAAGATTTGTCTTGCAAAAGTCTGTTACTGATACAGCTGCCTAAAGATGTGTGGGGCATGGAAATGCAATAGATAGGGTCTACCCTCTTACGCAATAATAAAAGCTTTCTTTAGCTACCTTTGATTCCTACCACACTGTGCCCTCCTTTAATTTCAACTGCCAGTCTCCTACCAAGCACAAGCCCCCCAGCCTCTTTGCCAATGCCATGCCCAGAAGTGGTCCCAGTCTACTATGTTTTATCCATGCCAGCGGTGTCCAAGCTTTTGGCTTCCCTGGGCCACATTGGAAAAAGAAAAATTGTCTGGGGCCACACATGAGATACACAAACACTTTCGATTTGTAAAAGTAAAGAAAATACACATAAAATAACTACAATACCAGTTGGATAACCAGTTGGAGCTATACACTGGAATATGGGACACCTGGATATTACAGTAAAAAGACTTATTATAATACTATTATGACAATTCCTTGGGAACCGAGTGTTTCAAGCTGGGCCGCATTCATATCCATCCTGGGCCGCATGCGGACACCCCTGATCCATGCAAATGAATCGCAAAGGAGTGTGCATTCACTTTTTGGCTCTTCTTTGCGACATGCCATCTAAGGATGATAATTGATAGTTACCAAGCTATTGTGACAAGTATAAGGTATACTGTGTAAACCAGCATGCAACTAGACTCACTCCAGTTCTAGGTTTTCTTTGTGCAGTATGTCTATAGCATTGTGTGCTAACAACAAGCTTTTACACATGCACCAGCACAATGACAGTATAGATCTGAGCCATTGAACATGCCTTGTGTATCTATAGACTGGTCACTGGGTTCAGTGGCTCTACACATAGGGAGCAGAGGGGATGGCCAGAAAGCAGAAGTAAATAGAGGTACATTGGGCATGTTTAGGTGTACAGAATTATAGTGTAACTGGGTTCTTATATCCATGGGCTATCTTCCTTTGACATGGACACATTACACGCAACTAATGTTTTCTATTGCCTTTTAATAGTTATTTAGTTCCTGTAAACATATTCCTTAATTCTTTATAAAGTACTTTTAATGCTCTATTCCCTAATTCTTTCCCTCACTGTCAGTAATGCAAATTTTCCTTGGTTTCCCACCATTTCTGGAAGTTTTTCCAGCATGCGTGGGGTTCACTGGGAAAGGAACTTTAGGTACAGGTAAAAGGCTGATTGTTAAATGCAGCAATGCTAGGTCATCACCTAAGGGTGGCAGACTGAAGTAGAAAGCTTCGCACACCTAACTTATACTTTGTTTCCAACACTAATGCCCAAATTGTGAAAGCCTCTCTAACCAATCTTTGTAAGTGAGTTGAATCCAACAGTTAGCATACCCTTTCCAAAACCTGTGCCCATGGCAGATACAAGTTTTATGAATGGGGTAATAAGTAAAGGTGGCACATGTGTGGCAATTACATACTCTTTATAAATGAACCCTTTGACCTCTTGAACTACAGACTATACAAACTGAGGTCTATGCAGAATATCTACACTCCCTTCAAGTACACAATGAATTGAGTTGGGTGTGTGTGATAGCATTATATTGTGACAAATCTATAACTATTGTAATATATATATATATATATATTATATCTACAGTCATATGAAAAAGTTTGGGAATCCGTCTCAGCCTGCATAATAATTTACTCTACTTTCAACAAAAAAGATAACAGTGGTATGTCTTTCATTTCTGAGTCCTGGGGAGTTTTCTGAACAAAGATTTTTAGTGAAGCAGTATTTAGTTGTATGGAATTAAATCAAATGTGAAAAACTGGCTGGGCAAAATGTGGGTACCCTTGTAATTTTGCTAATTTGTTACATATTAAAAGGTAAACATTTGCTATAGGGCTATATCTTCCCTTAGATTTGCCCTCATACTTTGGAGATGAACACTAAATACTGTGAATATATATATAAAGTCCATGAATCAATGTTGAATTTGATATACAATCTTGCCCATGTTCAAAATCCCATATTCATTATTAAATCTATAACTACCGGAGCAACCAAGACTGGAACTACTTAGAAAGTGTGACAGAAACCATAACTGCTTGAAACACAATAATTATGTTATGAGAAGTTTACGGACCTCAAGGTATTAATTCTAAATGAAAGTGAGACAGATAGTGGCTCACTTTAAAGATAATTTATTTCAGCCTGGGATAGATTACAAGTGTTAGAGTGAATTGGAGGTTGGTTAAATATGTAAGTTAAAGCCAGCAGCCATGTCACTGCATACAAACCAGTGCAATTACCAGGCTCTGAGTGCTGTAGCCTCTGATTTGCCCTGTATTATCTATGCAGGTCCAGCAGCTGAGATTGAACACGAGCAGTGGGTGTTCCTCGAGAAGGGTCATTCACCCTACCAATTAAGCATGCAATAGCAATCATATGAAGTTGTGGGGCTGGAATAATTATCAAAATGTATTACAAATTCCTTGGTAGCTTTTCACAGCCAGAGGTGATCATACTGGATTTCCTAGTGTAGCCAGTTAATTGAAGGGAAAATGCTCTATAGTTATAAGCGCTGTTTTTCATTTCAATCACCTATGAAAAAGACAGTATAATGTGTTGTCATTGTGTTTTCCATGGCCAAAACCTTCTCTTTATTTGAAAATATTTTACTTTTACGTATAGAAGCTGCATTTACAAAGAAAAAAATGTGATTTTCCACAGACGTTATAATAAAGGCACAGGTAATGATCATAAATATGGTGCTGTTACATACTAATGAATATCTGTATACCCAACGCAAGCAATATGAGAGCTAAACTAAAGAATACAAATTAAGCTATGTCCTTTAATGTGGCCTAGTAACCCTATACTAACAAGGCATTTTTGTTTTATTTTTTCTGAAAACCCTTAAACTGGAAAAGCAGTTACTCCATTCACTTATCACTAGTTGTTTTATTTCAAGGCAAATCTGTTTTACGCATTCAAGGTAAGTGCCCAGTATTCCCGTAAAGGTGAAGGCTATTTACAAGCAAACAAATAGATCATGTGGTGTAGCACATCTAGTTGACCTGATTATTAGGCCCCTTTAGCAGGGCCCTGTGCAACGTGAAAAGGATCTGACACATTCTTTGTGCCAGTAAACCCCAATTCAATAAAAAAGGTCATTAAGAAAGTGACAACTTCATTGTATTATTATTTTGTCACCCACACACCCACCTCCTGCTAATTCAGCTTTGATTTTATTTCTACTGACAAACTGACTCGAGAGCAGTATCAATAATAATTAGAGATTTTAATTCTTCAAGGATTCACTTTCCCCCTCGCTAGCTCATAGCATAGTTACAAAAAAATCAGTATATGAACATTTCAGCCTCTTTGTATTGTTATAGCCAAACCTACAAAGCCTACATATTAGCAAGAATCCTACTTCCCCTCCTCCAAACCATACAAATCTGTCTGTTCTGATTTACTAATAAAAGTGCAAGTTTGCCCTATACAGTAACCCAGGGGTCCCCAACCTTTTTTAATCGTGAGCCACATTTAAATGTAAAAAGATTTGGGGAGCAACACAAGCGTGTGAAAGTCCATGGGGGATGTCAAATAAGGGCTGTGATTCGCTATTGGTAGCCCCCATGTGGACTGGCAGCCTACATGAGCCTCTGTTTGGCAGTAAATCTGGTTTTTATGAGACCAAAACTTGCCTCCAAGCCTGGAATTCAAAAATAAGCACCTGCTTTGAGGCCACTGGGAGCAAGATCCAAGGGGTTGGGGAGTAACATGTTGCTCCAGAGCCACTGGTTGGGGATCACTGCAGTAACCCATTGGAACCAATCAGTAATATGTCTTTCTGGCTAAAGAAAAACTATACCCCCCCAAACAATGTAGGTCTCTATAAAAATATATTGCATAAAACAGCTCATATGTAAATGTGCTTCATGTAAATAAACAATTTTCATAATAATATACTTTTCTAGTAGTATGTGCCATTGGGTAATCCTAAATAGAAAATTGCCATTTGAAAAAATAAGGGCCGCCCCCTGGGATCATACGATTCACTGTGCACACAAACAGATGAACAAACCATACTCGTTAGGTCACATGAGCCAATTAACAGACAGAGTTCTGTCTTTTTCGTCAACACTTCTTCCCGTTACAGTTAGAGTTGTAGTATTTCTGGTCAGGTGATCTCTGAGGCAGCACAGAGACCATCACAAATGGTAGCTCAAGGCAAGAGATGCAAAAGGGCAAGATTTACTTAAATATATAGACCAGTTTGGTAAGATTCTTTAATATGCCATTTAATATGATATCAACTATCTGTTGCTTAAGTATTATATTATATTAACTAATAATATTAGTTTGCCATGCTAAAGGTCAATAAATACTTTCTATCAGAGCTTACAAGAAAAGTTTTGTATCTGTTCACATTCTCTTTTATTTATAGAATAGTCTACCAACTCAGAAATGAAAAAGGGTTGAAGATTAAGCAGGTAATTGTCTAGCTGTAATTATTAAAGGGGACCCGTCACCCGAAAAAAGTATTCCAAATACTATTTTATCACGTTAGTCAAGCAAAATGAACTTTAATTACACTATATAAATTATTTGAATCTTGTTTCCTTTGGTCTGGGAATTCATAATTAAAGCAAGCAGTCAGGGGCCATTTTGTGGACACTGTTATTAAGGCAAGCCTTGCATCAGCTCAGAATCTTGTTTTTGCACCAGAATGGGGGACCGATGTCCATCCCCATGCACTGGCTACACAATTAAATTGTGAAGAGACAGGGGGTAATGTGGGGAGTGCAGTGACAACTAGTAAGTGCTGAATGGAAAGTGATAGTAATTGCCTGCCCCGCATGCCGGAAGGGCGGGCAATAGTTGATTGACAGCTATGATTTTAATTGCGTTTACAACTGCTATGAATGCTGTAATAAAAAAAAGAATTTGGATATCATGTTTAATTTGAAAAGGACTTTTATTATACAGCTTTTTATGTCTGGGTGACAGGTCCCCTTTAAACTTTGGCTTTGGGACATTTGTAGACAGGTGATGTGTGGACACATGAATTCAATTCAAATGCCACTCTCTAGCTTCTTCTTTTATTTTATCTGTTTAGGTGGCTTTTATCCAACCAATTTTGCCTCTTTATAGGTCCCTGGTGAGGCCTCATCTGGAGTATGCAGTGCAGTTTTGGGCTCCAGTCCTTGAGAAGGATATAAATGTGCTGGAGAGAGTGCAGAGACGTGCAACTACACTAGTTAATGGGATGGAAATTTAAATTATGAGGGTAGACTTAAAAGGTTGGGGTTGTTTTCTCTGGAAAAAAGACGATTGCGAGGGGACATGATTACACTTTATAAACACATTAGGGGGTATTATAGACAGATAGTGGGGGATCTTTTTTTCCTATAAAAATATCAGTGCACCAGAGGCCACTCCTTTAGACTATAGGAACAGAACTTTCATTCAAAGCATTGTAGGTGGTTCTTCAAGGAGAAGGCAGTGAGGTTGTGAAATGCACTGCTGGGTGATGTTATGAGGGCAGATTCTATTAATGCCTGTGTGTGGTTTGCATGATTTATTGGACAAACATTATATCAAAGGCTTATGTGATACTAAAATCTACTTTCTAAATCTTTTTTTTCAACCCAACTTAATGATGTAACTATGTGAGTATCTTCTGGTCCTTGTATTCCAAACAGAATGTGGTGGAATCTGTTTTCAGACAAGATTTGTGAACTGCTTTATCAGAATTTAAGAGATAGTTGAAATAATAGAAGCAAGTTCAAAAAAATTCATTTTATTACCCTTTCCCCTTAATGAATAAATCCTAAACTGTGGTAAGTGGTCATTTCTTCCAGAAGGACTAACTCCAGTCCTTTCAATAGCATGTGAGGGAAGCTCATTCCAATTATGACCACAAGGTTCAGTTAGATATACAGTGAAACCTCAATTTTACATCCATTTTAAGCTTTCCCTTATTTTACATTGATTTTTTATGGGCCCACCTATATAATGTGCACAATACATTTCCCTGATTTTACAAAATGGTGGTTCTGCTAAAATTTGGCCACAGATAAGTTGAACATCGTCTTATTGCTTGTCAGGCTAAAATTGAATATATACTGGTGATAGAACGGGTGATATATCTGACGATATGACATTTTACCAGTTCTTGTCTCTTTCGATATCCAGTTTTTGCTGAGTGGTTTGGTAATAGCAGCTGTACAGTTGGTTTTGGATTTGTAAAATCCTCTTCATCTTACAGATGTACATTGAGTCCTGCAGTTAATTGAGACACTGTCGTTTATTAAAATGATTATCGCATGATTTATCGAGGCTGGTAACATTTAAGTAATAGGTAAAAGTTACAAGCAAGGTTTTATTACAGTGTTTCAAGATATAATGTAGTCGACCAGTTTTACAGATGGCATTTTAATGTGACAGGTGATTGACTCGCAGAAATAAACTGACAGGTAAAGTAATGATGTATGGTAATAAATAATGTTATAATAGTGAACCCTAACAGAGTAACCCTTTTTTAGATCCTGGCCAGGATGATACACTCAAGTATAGCCTAGAATCAGTATGTGTTATCTGCTAAAAAAAAAAAGTTTCTACAATCCACAAGAAAAATAACCTCTCCACATTATCTTAGCTTTTCCTGCCTTATGTGAATGTTTACCACTATACTGTACAGAAATTCATAGAGGCCTGTCCTATAAAACTCATGTAAAAATTCTACTGTACAGTGTACAGTAGAATTTTAACATGAGTTTTATAGGACAGGCCTCTTTGAATTTCTGTCTTGCCAATGTGACTTCTATTGGCACTGGTTAAAGACTGTTGTTCCCGAACTGTGAAGCTAGCCCCGCTGAGGAGCTTTGCACAGTTGCGAAGAGTATAGGCATAGGGCTAATACTTATGCTACATATACTGGGGGTTAGATGGTATGAAGGGGGTTAGATGGTATGATTTGATTTCACAGATAGTGATGGGCGAATCTGTCCCGTTTCGCAGAAAAATGTTGACGTGAGCAACAATTTTTATACGTGCAACTCTTTTGTCCAAATGCATTTAAGTCAATTGGCGTCCGAATAATTTTGACGCGCAGAAATTTTTGCAGCACTTTCACTAAAACATTCGCCGGCGGCGAATGTACAGAAATTCGCCACAAATCCATGCCTGCCAAATAAATTTGTAAATCACTAGTCATAGATACTCTTGTAAATATGACTCAATACATGATACATAAATGTGTTCCTATATTTATAACCTTGTTATGTATGTATATACGTATAACTTTATTTATGAAAGGCTACAATGATACGCAAAGCTGTACAGTTTTATGTGTAAAGGAGGGTCCTGACCAAAGGTTGAACCTCTAAGAGTCTTGAACTGAAAAAGCCAGACATTCACTGTTTTAAGTGCTTAACAATGATACTGGACAAATATCAGATCTCCCATATATTTAGACTGCAGACCCTAATTTAACTTTAATTAGGTTGATTAACGTTAGCATGCGATTACTTTTTTACAAATTCACTGGTTACACCATTCATTATCTTCCACACCAATTCAATTACATTAATAAAAACCCCACGGTTGGGTTTTTCTTTTTCTCTCCTTTTATGAACTACTAGAACTAATAAAAAAATGGCCAAACTTGTTAAAAGTGTGAATGACCCACAGACCTTCAAGATTATAAAAAAAATAGCCCCAAACCAATGTTAGATTAGTGATTGGTCTTTGTCACAAGTGGAGATGCATTAGTTAGCATAAAAAATGCCAATGCCTTAACCGTAGCAAGGCAATTACTCATCTCCTGAGACTAGCTCATTGAGTCAGAGCACGGTGCAGTGACAATGTTGAGAATGCTAATTCTGTACTGGGCAATGATCTCCATGTAGACTTGTATGCCTTATGAATTACTTTGCTCCTAAAGTAACAAACTGGGAAAGGACCTGAAAAGGATCTTAATTTATAAAGAAGGTTTTAATCATGCAAAGAGCTACTTAACATTTATTACGAGATACACAAACTGATATTTCTGCAAATTACCTGTATTTTTTTATGCTATATGAACACTTTTTTTGGATTTGGCTTTGGATTAATGGTACACTGGATGGATTTTGAGTACCAAGGTAGAGCCCACAGTGAAAAATGTAGGGGCCAAGTACCCACAATCTACCCTAATGTGCCATAGGCCTAATTTTGATCCTGTTACCATGTGTTGTAAGCAGAAGTAACAGAAATCAAAGCCATTCAATAACCCAAGACACCATGAAAATACAATTAGATTACTGTATGTCGGCAAGAAGAAAAGAGGGATTTTATTGAGTTGCAGTGCTGAGGTCATAGTTAAAAGGATCATTTGATTTCTATTGCTTTTGTCTAATGGAAATGTAATTTACACACACACACACACACACACACACACACACGTGTATTGGACCTGTTATCCAGAATGCTCTGGACCTGGGGTTTTCTGGATGACTGATCTTTCCATAATTTGGATCCTCATACCTTAAGTCTACTAGAAAATCATGTAAATATTAAATAAACCCAATAGGCTGGTGTTGCTTCCAATAAGGATTAATTATATCTTAGTTTGGATACAAGGCACTGTTTTGTTAATTCAGAAAAAAGGAAACAGTTTTAAAAATTTGGACTATGTGGATAAAATGGAGTCTATGGGAGACTGGCTTACCATAATTCAGAGCTTTCTGCATAACGGGGTTCCGAGTAATGGACCCCATACCTGTATAAGTATATATATGGAATAAATTTAAAAAAGTAAACTACAGGTATAGGATCCCTTATCCGGAAACCCGATATCCAGAAAGCTCCAAATTACGGAATGGCTGTCTCCCATAGACTCCATTTTATATAAATAATAAATTTTTTTTTAAATTATTTCCTTTTTCTCTGTAATAATAAAACAGTAGCTTGTACTTGATCCCAACTAAGATATAATTAATCCTTATTGGAAGCAAAACCAGCCTATTGGGTTTATTTAATGTTTAAATGAATTTCTAGTAGACTTAACGGAAAGATCCGTTATCCGAAAAACCCCATGTCCCGAGCATTCTGGATAACAGGTCCCATACCTGTATAAGAATGTTAGATGTTGCAGAGAAGTTCCATGACCATATACAAGTAGAGAACGAATGGTGAGTGCTTTTATCATAGAACACATAATTACTTTAATTATTCTTCTATTTTAGAGCTACATTTTTCATAATACACACATTTCAGAGTCATGTGACCCAAGTGACATCACTGCAGTAGACTGGGTTCAATACCTTGACTTGCAGACATTCCCATGCCCTAGAGATCCATTGTAATTGTTTTATTGTCTTTGCCTCCTGCCAAAATTCCCGACACCCCCCAGATAGTACCTAGGAAATGTATTTTTAGACTTAATTAAATTCATTTTCAGTTTAACATCCTATTAAGAGTTAAATTACATACTGTATGTTTGATAAAGAATGACTGGATAAACTATTGCCATACAGATGGTTGACAGTTTCAGATCTTAGTGAATGTCTGGCATCATATCCTTAAAACAGAGGGGGCTCCTTTTATAAGTAATTTGAGCCTTTAGTAAAAAAGCTCAGAAAGTAAACAAATGATAATTAAAAATAAAAATTGCAGGCAGCATGGGTTGACCAAACTGAACTTTAGTAACAGATGGATAGGACTACATGAGTACAATAATCAAAGCTTTTCACATGTGATACCATTTGTGTTTGCTTATCAAATGAGTTTAGCGCTATACACAAGGAGAATAACAACATCAAATCCCTTTACAGGATGACATGAGGTTGTGTACATTATTATACACGTATGGTATTTATTATCTGGAATCCTCTTAGCTTTAATTTTTTGAAATTGTGCAATGCTATTTCCAGTAAAGTTCTATTTAAAAAGCTATTTTCTTTTTTTTTCTGTAATAATTATAACGAACACTATCTTTTATGTTAAATAAGTTATTTTAAATTCATACTGATGGCAGAACAATCATATTGTTTTTAAGGAAAACCCCAGGACCCCAGATAACAGGCCCCATCCATGTATCACATGTATCACAATAGCAGTAATATAATTTCCCCTGTGTAATTTCTTATGTTTTTTTTCCCCAAACATATTGTATAATCACATGTTTTTTCCATAGCAGGGCTAATACAGATACAATATATGTGAAAATGGACATCTTCAATCAGGTACAATCTTTATTTTGCATACATTTGGGTAAATTTACGAAAATTCACCAGCGACGGATATTGCCCTTTATTTACCTTTCACTAACACATATTCTTATTCTATTCTTTACCAATTCAAGAAATGATAGACTTGTATATACTTAAATTGATTGCGCAAGGTGTCTCTCCAATTTGAAATGGCCTAATTGGAGGTGTCCACACAGCGCTGACACTGAGTCGTTTGGGATACCCTGCTCCCCTATTTTGGGAACTTAAGTGCGCAGACAGAAGATCTCCTGCCAGTTGATGGAACGCGGAAATTATCGGGTGAAAAACTCTCAAAGACACGTGGTCTGTATACCTTTATTTTCGGGTCTGGTGATAGCCGGGATAACTGTTACACCTGGGCTGGCACAATACGGTGACTGTCAGTGATCGCAGTATCACGAAGCCGCAACCTCTCAGCTGGCCACTGAGAGCAATAGGCGGCTGTAAATATATGGATGGGACAGTAGACATTGGCAAATCCAGTTACCCGCAAAGACATTAAACCTGATATACTGGCTTTGCACCGCAAACCATCACGGGGACTATTGTACCCGCGGGAGATAGTAACCTTCACTAAGCTGCAGCACGCTATTCAGTGTTATATAACCAGGATTTTCTTCTCTGCAATATCTTGCGGATGTGAATTATAAGGATGCACTTTCGTTCCCTCACATGAACAATTGGATTTACATGTGTATCTACTAACGCTTGATTGGAATACTGGCTGTTGAGCCACCTAGACATAATCAAATTTCCACCAAATCCTACATAGAGGAGTCCTCTTTATAAGTGGTTATTTGGGGTTAAAGGGATCCCTGAACCCAGCGCAGCGCTGTTTTTTATTTATTTTAAATGGTTTTAAGTATCTGTGGCATGGTAGTTAAATAAATATTGCCTTTTATCTTTACTCCTTAATACGATTATGTGTGTATTTTGCAAATAATTGGGCCCATACTATTGGAGGATAAGTCCCATCTGGTTTTGTTGAAAAAATGATAGACTTGTTTACAAATTGGATGCAAAGTACTATATATTACTCTATATATATTACTGGCCTGTATTAAGGGTAAAATATCCTTGCCACCTTTGGTATCTAGTGATGGAATGTGGAGCATTCCATTGATAAATAAACTCTTAAGTATGCATATATATATATATATTGTATTTATAGATTTTGTGTTTTGCTACTACATGTGGCTTTAAAAGATCTTACTGGGCTATTTGCAGCAATATAAAAATGATCCCCTTGCTGACTCCATTTTCCCTGATTGTGCAAGTCCCGTCTGCAAGGTGCAGGATATGCTAGCATTGCATTCTTACACACCTCATTTATATGTGTGTGTTTGCCACACAGCAAATTCAGCTGTCCATATCTGTGTCAATAACCATCCTACATAGGTCCCTGCTGTGTATAACACAATGTTCAACCTAAAATATCAGCAGTCTTTGAAGAAATGTCCCAGAATGGATTCTTATCAACCTTTTAAAGATTTTTGCTTAGTAAATGAAATGGACCAACCATTGATTTTCTGGATATTCTTGCTGCAGAAGAGGGGTGATCCATCATAACAACCTACTTACATACTGATATACGAATTATTCTTTGTGGATATATAAAAAACAAGCACCTGCCAAGGATGACTATGAAAAACAGTGTATCATTATAAATTTCTAGATGGCCCATGCATATATAATACATATACTGTTGATGATAGATAGATAGATAGATAGATAGATGATAGATAGATAGATAGATAGATAGATAGATAGATAGATAGATAGATAGATAGATAGATAGATAGATTTTTATTTAAAACATTTTAGGCTGAAAATATAAATATAATGTTTCCAAATAGTTGGCAGATAGAAGTTGTCTCTTCTTTTGTTCATTCTGGATCTGCATTAAAGAAACAAGATTATCATTGTCGCATTCTATCATAAAAAGCTGTAAGAGTGATGGATATAGTAATAGCAGACAAGCTAACCTTCTTTCTGGAATGGCTAGTGACAAATAAGGACGAAGTGCAGGTTTTCAGAAAAACAAGCCATGAACAGAAATGTGATAATTTTTAGATAAACTCTAATTAAAAATAAACACATAAATTACATTTCAGTGCTAACAAGAGTTATGTAGTCTTGCCAATTATCCTCATCGAACAAGATAAAATGTTTGCATTTTTATGTGCAATTAAGGTTGTGTAAATATTCATGTGCTTTCCTAAGATATAATCACTCTACACTAATTTCAGAGAGAGTTTTGTTTCCTTGGTGCAATGGAACACCAGAGGCTGCTATAATTGCTGGGCCTGTAAAGGGCTGCCATTATGCTTAATAAGCTGTTATACAGTGCAAAGTAGAAAATTACCAAAAGCTTCTGCATAATAAATTCATACAACCAGTGTCATGTCTGGCATTTTGTCTAGCCAGCATTTATATAATATAAAATATGCACCGTAAGTATAGAAATGTTATTTATTGTTTTGAGAGCATGTACCAAAAGGTGTGGTAGGGTTTGTATGTGGAAAGCAAAAGCTTAAAGTGATACTGAGACGTTCCTATAAAAATAGGAACGCATACTTCCCAACATTTTGGAAATAAAAAGAGGGACAACATTTTTTTGGACCACACCCATTTTTGTGGCCACACCCCCTAATTACAATGTTTATTTTACAAAATTTGGCAGGTTATGAAAGTTTGAACATATTTCTGTTGTTTTTTTCAGTTCTTACAATTTTGCTAATGAAGGTGAATTGCGGGACAACGGGACAAGTACAAAAGAGGGACTGTCCCTCTAAAAACGGGACAGATATATGGGGTATGGGAACGTTTTTGTTTCAGTAAAAAGAAGCTGCACACAAAATTTAAGCAGCTAAAAGCCCCCCAAAGCTGCCCCCCAGCCCGGCAAACCTTAGTAACGGCGACCCTCCGACACCATTAAATCATCTTCCTGAGTTGTTTCAATACTCTGAGTTGTACTTGTGTTTTGCTATGAAGTCCAGTATCTTATGCTTTATTAACCCTTCAAAAAGCTTTCCTACCACTGATGTCAGACTGGCTGACCTATAGTTTTGAGGCTGAGAATGGGATCCCTTTTTGAATAGCGGCACCACCTTAGAAATTCACGAGTCTCTCGGCACTATGCCAGACCTTAAAGAATCCTTAGCTCTCTAAGTACCCTGGGATGAATAGCATCTGGCCCCAGAACTTTTTTTAATGTTAACATGTTCTAGTCTCTTTTGTGTGAACAATGCATACATTAGTTGTATTACTAGAATTGGGACTATCAAGAAGGAAACCTTCATTGACTGGTTCCTCATTTGTGTAGACAGACGAAAAATATGAGTTCAGAATCTGTGCTTTTTTTTTTTGTGCTGACCCCCCCTCTGATATTAAAGGTCCCGCCCCTTCATGCTTCATTTTTCTACTATCAACATATTTAAAAAATGATGTTGGATTCTTTTTACTGTTTGCTGCGATATCCTTTTCCATATCAATTTTAGCTTGCCTTACAGCTTTTTTGCATGATTTATTGACCTCGTTCTACCTTATAAATGATTTGGCTGTCCCAGCTCTTGAAAGCCTTAAAAGCATGTCTTTTCTTACCCACCTCAACACCAACAAAGGTTTTGCTTTGCAACAACGTTTCTTGCTTACAAGGGAAATTTACTAACATGTATATTTATTAAGAAGCATTTTAAAAAAATTAAAAGCATTTCCCACTTAATATGTTGCAGAGATGTCCTTATACTGTCAAAGTTTGCACGTGTTAGTGTTTTAGTTACTCCCTTATAGAATTGCTTGTGCAACAGAATCTCAAAGGAGACCATGTTATGATCACTATTCCTTAAATGCTCACCCACACAAATGTTAGAGATGAGTTCAGTATTGTTAGTTATTACAAGGTCCAAAAAAGAGTTATTCCTAGTAGGTTCTTGAACGAGCTGGAATAAAAAGTTGTCATTCAGCATATTTATAAACCTACTAGATTTTTCTGTCTTGGCAACCCCATTACCCCAGTCAATGTCTGGATAATTGAAGTCACCCATAGCAACAACTTGACCCAGCTGTGAAGCAGCTTCTATCAAGAGTAGCTGGGCTTCATACTTGTCACTTATACAAGGTGGTTTATAGCATACACCAATGATAATTTTATTTGTAACCTTTTGCCCAGTCAAATTCTCTACCCTGAGGGATTCCACTCCCTCGACAGTGCCAGCAATGGTTATTTCTTTAGTGCATGGCTTTAATTCAGGCTTTACATACAAACACATTCCTCCACCCTTTTTAATCCCCCTGTCCCTCTTATAAAGGGTGTAACCATTTAAATTCACAGTCCAGTCATGCTTCATCCCAAGTACAGTACTGTTACATGACTATGTTCTCTGATTTTCTTCTTGGAAGAGGGAAAACTATACAATTTTTTTTAAATTTCTATATGTTAACCACACAAAAGCAGTGGAGCAACAGATGATTTATTAACAGGAATTAAGTTTTCAAGGCCATACAAGGTTCAGTACTGTGTATTATACTTTGTGTAAAAAAATTATTTTGATTTTGCCTTTTAGTTTCAATGCACTGTAACTATCTATGTCAGGGGTGTCCAAACTTTTTTCACCAAGGGCCATATGCGGTAAAATATACAAACAGCCGGGCCACTCACTGTGGACACGCCCATTTTGTGGCCACACCCCCCGATTACCATGTTCATTTTACAAATTTTAAATAAGTAACACACACATACAAACACACAGACAGATACACACACACACACACAGTGACACACACAGTGAAACACATACATATAGTAACACACATAGACACACACACACACATACAGACAGATATACACACACACACATACAGTGACACACACACACACACAATGACATACACACACACACAGTGACACATACAGACAGACACACACACATACAGTGAGGCACACAAACATACAGTGACACACACACACACAGTGAAACACATACAGACAGATATACACACACACACATACAATGACACACACACACACACAGTGGTACACATACAGATAGGCACACACACAGTAACTCACACACTCGATCTGTAACTGACTCCCTTGCCCGACTGCAGCCTCACTAAATCCACCCCTCCCCCAAGCCAAGCACCGAACAGTTTTACTCACAGTTCATGAGATCATGCAGGAAATCCAGGCCAGGTTAGGCAGCAGTTGGAGCCATGCTTTCAGTTTGTTTACTGGCTCCGCCTCCCTCCCCGCACTACACTAAACTCCAGTCACGGGGAGGGGAGGGCGGAGTTTAGGACAGGCTTCTGTAGCTTCTGTGAAGCACTGTAGGTTCCGCCCCTCAATGACGCCGTGGAAGGAAACTTTTTTTTTTTATGGATGCTGAGAGGGGGGAGGGATTTCTGCACTCTGCGGGCCAATTAAAAATGGATATCGGGCCGCATTTGGCCCGCGGGCCGTAGTTTGGACACCCCTGATCTATGTTATAGAACACTTAAAGCTGCTTAAAGTGAAGCATCTGCTGTTTCTGATGCTTCATTCAAAAGCTATTTTTCTTCAATTATTTTCTTATTTTCAGTACAAAATAAAGTCTGATGCAGCCCAATGATTAGAAAAATGGTCTGTTGTGGCATCTAACATAAAAAGTGGTAGTGCCAAAATAGGTATGGGATCTGTAATCCGGAAACCTGTTATCCAGAAAGCTCTGAAATACAGAAAGACCATCTCCCATATTTTATCCAAATAATCCAAGTTTTTTAAAAATCCTTTCCTTTTTCTTTGTAATAATAAAACAGTACCTTGTACTTGATCCAAACTAAGATATAGGGATGTAGCGAACCGCCGATAATGTGTTCGCGAACGCCATTCGCGAACACCGGCAAAAAATGCGAACAGTTCGCGAACAGTTCGCGAACTTCGAACATCCGAAAATCGTTCGATTCGAACGATCGAAGGATTTTAATCGATCGAATGATTTCATTCAATCCAATGGCTTCGATCGTTCGATTCGATTTTAGCGATCGAATGGTCGAATGGTCGAACGATTTTGACGCGAACGCCTATTGGCGAACGTCGCGCGACGTTCGCGAACTTGCGGCGGACGCGAACAGCCGATGTTCGCGCGAACAAGTTCGCCGGTGAACAGTCCGCGACATCCCTACTAAGATATAATTAACCCTTATTGAAGGCAAAACCAGCCTATTGGGTTTATTTAATGTTTCATTTTCTAGTAGACTTAAGGAATAAAGATCCAAATTACATTATCCGGAAAACCCCAGATTCCAAGCATTCTGGATAACAGGTCCCATATCTGTAATACTTTTATACCATTGTTCTATAAATGTTTTGAACAATACCACTTAAAAACATTATTGATGTATCACCTAGAAATGGCACTGGACTTATCTTCATTAGTTTATTAGGCTTTACAATATTGAAGACCCACCTCTTTTCATCAGATGCTTTAAATAAATTATTTCTTAAAATGGAGTATTTCCAACTTGATGTACACTGAGGCCCTGTCTTCAGTAAGCGTTGCAGGTATTGACTGATTCTTTTTATACGAAGGAGATTTATTGTCAGGGTCATTTACTAAGACATTTACTTACAAGTGACACAAACACACGCTCATTCAAAGAGCACTTCTCTCTGAGGTCATACATATGCTACATAAAAATATGGTACAAGGTGCAGAGTTCAGCATAGGGGGTCACAAGACAGCCTTGTTTTAAATAAGTAAAGAGCTCCATTGTGGACTGCGTGGCACTTGTAAGTCTGAATGAAGGGGCTGGAAAGGCCTATGTGCCTCTCCCTGCCCTCCCTTCATAAATGTCTATTGTTTTGCACTTTGCAATCTACCTGCATGTCGTAAATGAGCGCTAATGAGCGATAGTGTCTTTGCTTGTTGAACATTATACAAGCAATGGAAATGGTCACAAGCATTTAACATTTAACTAAAAAAGCTAAGTGGTGCCTTATTGGCTGGTTGCTGTCAACCAGGATTGCTGCTACCATTAAGGGGGATAGGCTTAGCTGCAAACCATCATAGCTGGCCAGAAATAGCAATACAGGTATGGGAGCTGTTATCCAGAATGCTCGGGACCTGGAGTTTTCCAGATAATGGATCTTTCCGTAAAACTTTCATACCTTAAGTCTCCTAGAAAATTATAATGCAATCTATGGAAGATGGCCTTTTTTCTGTTTTCTGGATAATGGTTTTCCGGATAATGGATCCTATACCTGTAGAAGATCACATAACGGCATTTCAGGCAACTTACCCAAAGCATTAAACAAGTTGCATTACCACATATTGGTAGCAAAATAATGACAATACCTTTATTTCATAATTATTGTTTCTGCATTTGCCAAAGGGCATTATTGAAGTGTTGCATGTCACAATGCCATTTCATTTATACTGGGTATCATAACAAGCATTGCTTACAACTGATGTTGCCTTTTCACTTGTTCTTTTATTATGGGTTTTCTCTGATAGCACTTACACAGTATAGCAAGATCAGCTTTCCCATATAATTCTTTTTCATATAATTCCTTGTGTCTACTTCACCCCAGCTGATATATATCAGTCAAACAATGTAGCACCCACCAGTTACATTTTCAGGAACAAATGATGTTTGTTTTCCTAGAAATGATAAGAGACTTTCTAATTGTATGCTTTTCACAGTGGATATCTGGTAGATCCTGGGAAGCCTGTGAGTGTGTCACTTCTTTAGATGCTCGGTAAAAGGAACACCTCGTCTCCCTATAGAAATCTACCACCTGCTTCAGCCATTCTTTATTTGTGATTCTAATCATTGTCACTGTAATTGAAATTCCCATGCCTTATATCTTGTTTCTTTGCAATCTTCTTATCTGAATAAACATTTCCAGATGTGCATTCTGTCTTTGCCTCCGGCTCAATTTTGTTTTTATTATAGATTATTTAAAAATAATATACAGTATATGTGTGTATCAACAAAGTGAAAGTGTCATTATACTCCATGCCTGTATATATTACCCAGGCAACTGTTAATTGCATATAGACCTACTTGTGAAAAGGTTCCCCTGTCCATATACAGGTATCGGATCCATCCGGAGCCTGTTATCCAGAAAGCTCCGAATTAATGAAATGCCATCTCCCATGGGGGCAAATTCACTAAGATGCGAAGTTGCGCCAGGCGCAACTTCGCCGCACTTCGCCAGGCGTAGTTTCGCCAGCGCTTCGCAAATTCACTAAAATCCGACGTTGCGCACAGGGGTAGCGTAAGGTTGCGGAGTTGCGCTAGCGTTGTTTCGCTATATAAAGCGAAGTTGCGCTAGCGAAGGCTAATTTGCATACGGCGCGAAATTCAAATTTCAATGGAGGAACACGTATCTGCACTACAAATGCCTAGAAAACCTTCAAATCTGCAAATAAAATTTTTATTTTGCCCTACACATGTGCCCACTGTCTAGGTAAGTTGCCATGAGTTAGGAAAAGTAGGGGGGTGGAAGGGGAGCCCCAAAAAATTTTCGATCTTTTTCAGCCTATCAGCCATCATGTAGAAAACACGCCAGCGTTTTTTGGGACTTAGAAAATTTTTTGACTTTTTTTGAAACAATCCCTATCTACTCTATTGCGCTTCGCCAGGTCTGAGGTGGCGAAGGAAGTTTAGCGTAAAAGGTAGCGTTCGCTACACTGCGCAAGTTAGTGAATTTGCGTAGTTTCGTCGCTAGCGAAGATTCGCCTGGCGTAAGGTTGCGAAGTAACACTAGCGAAACTATGCCAGCGTTCGTTAGTGAATTTGCGCAGTAGCGAAAATGCCAAACGCTAGCGAATTAACGCTAGCGTTCGGCGCTTCGCGCCTTAGTGAATTTGCCCCATGGACTCAATTTAATCCAAATGATTCAAATATTTAAAAAATGATTTTCTTTTTCTCCGCAGTAGTAAAACAGTACCTTGTACTTGATCCAAACTAAGATATAATTAATCCTTATTGGAGGCTAAACAATCCTATCGGGTTTATTTAATGTTTAAATGATGTTTTAGTAAACTTAAGGCATAGATCCAAATTGTGTATCATGCTGGAGATTATTTTTTTAAATGCAGTTTTTCATTAGGTTTGCCACAATAACATAGTGCATAGTGCAGTAATAGTGACAGAGAGAATCAATAAATGGGGGAGGGTATACACGCAGCCTTACAGATCTAACAAGTTTGTACATCGTATATAATCTACACTAATTTGATTTGACAGAGAGAGACAGTAGTCAGGATGAAAGCTGTAGCCTTTATTTGTATTACTGTAACATCCTTGTGTGCTTTGTATCAGTTTCACAATTAGATTATATTGAAGGGCCATTACATGAGCTGTTTCTTTGTATTTTTTATTTACAGTTACTTCATTTTGAATCTGGTGGATATGAGGGATTTTCATGCAAAGGCATAATGATAGGTAGCTAGGCTCTTTGCAAAATAAGATTTCTGGGTCTGCCCCAAGCACTGACCCCACAACAGCCCAGGCCCCCCTTTTCCTTGGTCCACCCCCATGGGATTGCAGGGTCTGCTATATGATAGTTATGCTACTGTTGAAATACACACATAGAAGACTGAGAAATACACAAGAACGGCCCTAGTTCATTTAAGGCCAATCTCACAGGGGTGTTTTTCAGGTTTGCCTCATGGCAGCAGCACCCCTGGATCTAACAAAATTGAAGCAGTTGTTGCATGAATTGACACCATTCATCAAAAGTACTTGTGTGCAAAGCAACTTACTTGTGTAACAATCAACATTGTTTTGCTTGGTGCCACTGTTTCCACCCTACCTCCTGTTCTAGACCATGCAATATGACTATTGATACTGGGGAACCCTGGAACTTCCACTATCTCAAAGGTGGAGGTAGCTCCAGGGTTCCCCCAGCAGGCTGTTTCAATAGGTGCATTATACTTGCACTTAAAGGATCCTGGTCAGATTTAAATTTCTTGCCAAGCACCAGAATTGACACAGTCCGGAGGGTCCTTCTGATGGGGGTAGTGAGAGGGCTGGTGAATACTGACATGGAGTTTGTCAAGGGAATGTAAATCTAAAGAGAGAGTCCAATGATCACATAAAAATAATAGACTGCAGATCAAGGGGGTTATTTATCAAAGTCCGAATGCCAAAAGCTCTATATGGCTATAAAAATAACTCAATTTTTGGGGGTTTATTAAAGCACAATGCTGCGAAAAGTCCGAATCTGAAAAGCTGGCATTTTACACTTATCAAGGTGTTATATAAGTCAATGGGAGAGGTCTCTATCCTATTCAGACGTTTTTGTGGTCTGTGCTGGAATTAGGCCGAAAAATCCAACTATTTCAGAGTATTTGGGCAAAAATCCCAAAAAATTTGGGTTTTTCGGGGAAAAAACTCTGAAAATATCGTACAATTCGGATTTTCGCTCCATTTTTTCAAGTTTGTCCCTGATCCGATTATATAGTTATTTTTAATCAATAAATAAGGTCCAATCGTGGATTCTAGTTTGGCCAGACTTTTTAGATAAATAAGGCCAGAAGTGTTGTTATACAGGTCGAGGGACTACAAAGTGACTTTCATAGTTTGTAGAGTAGTGTGTCCATTATCCCTTATAATATACTGTATAACAAAAAGCAGCTGCACTTACATTTGTTACTAAGAAAAACACAATTATTAGGGCACAAAACAAGTCAATGTTTCAGGTAACCCTGGCAGATATGAGTCATTTGTGTGCATTCACCTTGAAATAATTATTGGTGGGTGATTCCAATATTTTAAATATTTATCCCTTATGATACATAATATTTTATCCCCCAATCAATCATATGTATCATATCTTGAGCAGAGAGACTCTAGGGGCCCTATTTACTAACCTTCAAATTTCTTGTATTTTTTTCTTAAAAATGTGTGGGCTTTTTTTATTTCTCCAAAATGCTAAAAATGTGACATTTCTAAAAGTTTAAAAACCTCGAAAAACTCTAATACAAAAGTTTGGCAAGTAAAGGCAGTCCTATAGAAGTCAGTAGGAGCTACGCTGATCCTATTGGTCCATTTTTTAGCCATTGAGAGAGGTTTTTTGGATTTTTTCCTGCTAGCAAACTGGAAATTTTTAGAGGCTTTTTGGGTATTCATATTTTTTTGTGGATCTTTCAGCTTTTTTTTTTTTTCATTTATGCTTTTTATATTTGGATATTTTAATATTACATGGCACTTGTGATATTAGAGAAATAGAGTTTAATACTCTATGGGGGTATGTAATAAAAGTCACAAAGAGAAAAACTATTTGCATCAATAAGAATAAAAATTGGCATCTTGAAATGTAATATTCTTCCTTAAACTGTTATTGCATGTTGATAAATGAGCCTTTAAAGGAGAAGGAAAGGTTAAAACTAAGTAAGCCTTATCAGAAAGGCCCACCTAAATATACCAGTAAACCCTCAAAGTAATGCTGCTCTGAGTCCCCTGTCAAAAGAAACACAGCATTTCTTTCCTTTTATTGTGTACACATGGACTTCTGTATCAGACTTCCTGCCTTCAGCTTAAACCTCATTGCCCTGGGCGTGAGCATGCTCAGTTTGCTCCTCTTCCCCCCCCTCCCTTCTCTACTGTAATCTGAGCCCAGAGCAGGGAGAGACTCAGGCAGGAAGTGATGTCACACCACATTAATACTGCAGCTCCTATCCTAAACAAACAGAGAGTTTCTAGAGCTTTTTACTCAGGTATGGTAAAACGTTCTACAGAATAAATATAGCATTCTAGCTTGCACTATTGCAGCTAATCTATTGGCAATAAAATGCCTCCATAGCTCTCCTTCTCCTTTAAGAAACAGTATATGATGATTAGATTGACATGCACTTGTTACATCATGAAATATATTATTTCAAATGCAATCAGGTTTGGGGAAGGCAGGTGTAGAGCCATAAACTGTGTAGGGCCATAAACAGCAAGAATTGTAATCTCTGTTGGAAAACCCAGAATGCAGCTGCAATGTATCAACCAATGACCCTGCAAATACAGAACATCCCTGAAGTTTCAATAAACCTTTGCTTTGTCTTTGAATTGGTACTGTTTACCTAAAATCTCTGAAATGCAATTCTCTGAGACCCTTGTCAAAAACACATTAACATTTAATGAAAGAAAATATATATTTCAAGGGAAGCCATCATTAAATCACAATTTGCTCCTGGCTGGAAGAGTGTTTTGAAAAATTCACAGATTTATATGTATTAGTTCTCGTATCATGCAGGAGGTTTAGATATTTAAACTGGTATGTGCTGTATTTGATTAGGTCCAGAGACCAGTACTTGGCATTCCTCCTGCTCCAGCACTTACTGAAGAAAGGGTGATGCAGCAATAACAAGGTTTTTATTGTTTCTTTTTCTCATACTTTTACAAAATGCATTTTCTCAGAGGCTGAACATCTTTGAATAAATCTAATATCTATAAAGTTTTGCCAAGGTTTAGCTACATGCATAAATAAAATGTTACATTGTATATTTTACATGAGGGAAATTAACATTACAGAGAATTAGGGCAGATTTACTAAGGTTCGAATATTAAAGGGATACTGTCATGGGAAAACTTGTTTTAAAAATGCATCAGTTAATAGAGCTGCTCCAGCAGAATTCTGCACTGAAATCCATTTCTCAAAAGAGCAAACAGATTTATTTATATTCAATTTTGAAATCTGACATGGGGCTAGACATATTGTCAGTTTCCCAGCTTCCCCCAGTCATGTGACTTGTGCTTTGATAGACTTCAGTCACTCTTTACTGCTGCAATGCAAGTTGGAGTAATATCACTCCCCTCCCACCCCCCAGCAGCCAAACAAAAGAACAATGGGAAGGTAACCAAATAGCAGCTCCCTAACACAAGATAACAGCTGCCTGGAAGATCTAAGAACAGCACTCAATAGTAAAAGCCAAGTCCCACTGAGACACATTCAGTTACATTGAGTAGGATAACCAACAGTCTGCCAGAAAGCAGCACCATCCTAAAGTGCTGGCTCTTTCTGAAAGCACATGACCAGGCAAAATGGCCTGAGATGGCTGCCTATACACAAATATTATAAATTAAAAAAAAAAAAAAACACTTGCTGGTTCAGGAATGAAAATTTACCTGGTTGAGTGAATTATTTGCAGTATAAACAGTGTCATTTAGAAATATAAACTACACCATAAAAATCACTTCAGAATCCCTTTAAATTCTAATTAGAATTTTCAAAACACTTTTGGTCAAAACTCACAAATTTGGATTTAAAACCATTGGAATTTGAATGTGAGATTTATCACACCTCGACCCTGGAAAAAGTTCTAATGCAACTATTCTCCACCTAAAATCTGGCGAGTTCATGTAGAAGTCAATGTCAGAGGTCCTTTGAAAATGTTAATAGTAGTGATGAGCCAAATTTTCGCCAAGTTTTGCTGTGAAAATGATGCCCCATAGACTCCAATGGGAGAAAAAAAAATGTTGCTTGTCAAAGAGTTTTTTATTTGGAGGAAAATTTTGATTTGAATTTGATTCGAGTTTTCGGGTTGGGCCTATTAGATCAAAATCTAGATGTTCAAATTTTTTAATAAATAACATACCATTCGAGCTGTGAATCAAATCGAATTTATTAGAGTTTACAAAAATTCACATTACTCAACCTTTGGTAAATAACTCCCTTATTGTACCGTCAGCTATATAAGCATAATAAGGATAAATAACATTATCCAAGAACTGGGAAATAGTTAAACATTGTACTGTGGACAGATGCTATAACTTATTCTTCGATATCCTGAATGAGTCGAATTCAGCATTGATTTATCAAAGTGCCTCAGTCAGCAGCATTCATCGTTTCATTAAACGGATTGTTTCTTGCCGCCCCATAACTGAGCAAATCTTTTCTTTAGTTAACACAAAAAGCTCAGATAAGCCCTTCAAGGCATGTAATTACATTCTGCAATAGACGCCTAATCTTTGGGAGAGCCTTATGATTGGAAATGCACTGTTCTTCTTTTGATACCCTTTAAATTACTACTTTAAGCATTTCATATTGGAAATCAGATTCTGTTTTCGAGATGTCTCATCACAATGCACAGAGTGGTTACATTTTATTCCACCTACACAGGTGATAAGCATGGTGTCCCAGTGTTATATCTGTGTAATTTCACATGCAAAGCCAAGTCACTGCCTAAGAATGAGGTTCATGATAAGAAATGATACTGTAGATTCATTACATTTATGAAGCAAAAATGGGTTTTGAAGGCATAGTATTCAGGCACAAATATAATTATTATAGGGTTTGACAATGTACTTTAAATGACTTGATGGGAAAGAAAATGACATATAATACAAAAAAAATGTACATGAATGCATAAAATGCAATTTATTCATGGATTTTATTCATCAATTTATACCTATTCATTTATCAGTGATTCTGTTGGTTTCTATGATTTTAATAAAGTTGTTTAAATAATACTCAGATATGACTGGACCATATTATTGGACCAAATAAATGTTTCATAATTAGGAGTTAATTCCCAAAATATTGGGGAAAATAAAACATGTTTTTAATTTTAAACATGTTTCAAACCACCCTGGGCTACTTTTCATGGGCTAGATACGTTCCTTCTCTCAGCTTTATATCGATATCTATTATATTGTTATAAATGACAACTAATAGGAAACAATATATTGATAATAGAGGAGACCTAGAAAAAGGAGAATCTACTTTACTTTACTTTACGTTTCTTCCCTATCTATTATATGATCTGATTTAGGAAAATTGCTTTTATGTTTTAACCTAATTATTTGGTGGTAGCTGGAAATTGCTCATTAATTGAGTAACTCTGCACATATTTAAAGAATGCCAGACGAAAAGAAAAAAGATGGGCGCACAAACTTAGTTTAAAGTTCTTATAAAGTTTGGAGTTTAAAAATGTGAAAATATAACAGTCGAATTATATCATATTTTCTTTTTTATGCAAATATACTATTCGCTTTCTGTATGTTTACAATGACAATATGAAACAATTGTATTTTACTATATTGTATTTTACTATATTGTAAAAAAAGAGAGAAAAACGTCAATAAAAAGTTATTAAAAAACAAAACAAAAAAACATAATCCAATTACAACTTGAAACCCCAATTAAAACATTAAAATCCAATTTGGAATGAAAATATAATTATAATTCCAAATAAAAAATATAAAATTGTGACTCTAAAGTAAAACACAAATGTAATTGGGTTAAATTTTAATGATGATTTAAAAGTGGAATTGGAATTTTAAAATGATTTGAAATTGTATTCAAATTAGACCATTTTGATTTTCAATATTGATTTGTATTAAATTTGAAATTTATTAGATTTTGAGCATTGCTTTTAAACGGGTGATTAGTAATTGCTAGCCATTTTGAATCTTTTGGTAGTTTACCTCTAGTTGTCTTTAAACACATATAAGTGATTATGCGTTCAAAATTTGTTGTGGAAATAATTACTTCAATGCACCATAAACTCAGCAACTGTCAATTGATTTCATTTCAAACAGCAACCAATGCTCTAAATTACAAAGATATTTGTATGTACTGAACACCATTAAAGTGGACCTGTCACCCCAACATAAAAAGATGTATAATAAAAGTGCTTTTCAAATTAAAAAAAAAAACATGTTTCAAACCAACACATTAGTTAGGGCCCCATTGGTCCTTATGTAGTCCTGGGACTAGACCTTATATAGTTTCAATCTTTGCTGCCCCAATTGTTGTCATGTGGGCCAAAAAATTATTGCATTTTTACAGAAACATGTTTATATAATTAAGCTGCTGTGTAGCAATGGGGCAGCCATTCAAAGGAGAAAAGGCTCAGGTTACACAGCAGATAGCAGATAAGCTCCATAGAACATAATGGAGTTATCTGTTATCCGCTATTTAACCTGTGCCATATAGCCTTTTTTCAGTTTCCGCCATTGCTACACAGCAGCTTGTTTATATGAACTATAGTAGTGTTTCTGAAGCAAATACATTAGTTTTACCAATGACCTCCATTTGAAAGCTGGAAAGAGTCAGAAGAAGAAATCAAATACAGGTATGGGACCTGTTATCTGGAATGCTTGGGACCTGGGGTTTTCCGGATAATGGATCTTTTCATAAATCGGATCTTCATACCTTACGTTTATTAGAAAATCATGTAAACATGAAATCAACCCAATAGGCTGGTTTTGCTTCAATAAAGATTATTTATATCTTAGTTGGGATCAAGTACAAGGTACGGTTTCTTTATTACAGAGAAAAAGGAATTTTTTCAACATTTGGATTGTGCGGATAAAATGGAGTCTCTGGGAGATGGCATTTCCATAATTCAGAGCTTTCTGGATAACGGGTTTCCGAATAATGGATCCCATACCTGTAATTCAAAAACTATAAAAAAGAAAAAAAAAAGAAAGAAAGAAAGCAAGAAAAAATGAAATCCAATGGAAAAGTTGCTTAGAATCAGCCATTCCACAACATACTAAAGGTGACCCCCCCCCTTAACACATTTTTTCATTTGAATAAAATTGGCATTATGGTGATATTTATAAGTGCCTGCAAAAAAGTGTTTAATACACCACCCACAACAAATGGCACATACTGGTACATTAGTGGCACTTTACACCGTGTAAAATCACACAGATTTATAAAGCTATGTCATGATTTTTAAGTATTATTATTTTTTATTCACACAGTGCCAACATATTCCTCAGAATTTATACAGATTAAACATTCGTCTCTGCCCTAGTAGGTTCTACAATCTAAGGTCCCTGTATTCATACACACCATGAGACAATTTTTTATTAACAGAAGCCAATTAACATACTTGTATGTTTTTGGAGTGTTGGAGGACACTGGAGGACCAAGAGGAAACTATGCAGACATAGGGAGAACATACAAACTCCTTGCAGATAGTTCCCTAGCTGGGGTTTAACTCCATCTCACCCCATCACTACAAACATTTTGTACTTTAAAAAAGGTTATAGATAAAGTTGACATTAAAAGTGTAATAAGCTATGTTGTGTGCCACTGCTTTTTACTAGAGAATTTTATTGCCACCTGAAATTATGCCATTGACTTTACTGGGTTATGCCAGCTCTGAAGTGGTGTAAAATAATTATCTAAATGAATATGTTTGGCATTAAAATATCACACTTTTATAGCTATACCAGTCAGGACTTTGTAATGGTTTATGATGCATGGCATTCATGCCTTATTCAGGCAACTGAGCTTTAAAAACACATCATTTATTTTAAGCAAACTTTAAACAACTTTATAAATGAGTGCTAATTATTGTTACGCAGCAGTTAAAGGACCAGTAACATTAAAAATTTAAACCATTTTACATTTCATTTATGTATCTGATTATCCAGCAGCTACAAATAAACTATTTCTTGGCAACAAATTTCCTGTTGAATATCAGAAAGGCTATCATACTAGCTTCATAGAGAGCCATGAATGGCCGTGTATAAACTAAACCCATTGAATTCTTTACAGCTTTTCTGTTATCTGCTAGGCAACATGCTTTTTGCCCTATTCAGCATCAATGGCTGCCACTATGGCTATACAGAAACTCATTTATATATCTACTTTTTTTACCAGTGCAAGGTAACAGCACATTATCTTTAAGGGGCAGATTTATCAAGGGTCGAATTTCGAAAAAAAAAAAACTCTGCAATTCTGCTAGTTTTAGATGGCGAATGGTCGAAGTCGAATTTTTAAGTGACAGTTCATGATAAATTTAGATATTCGAATTTATATATTTTTTTTAAATTCGAATCAAATTTGGACTATTCCCTAGTCGAAGTACACAAAAAATAGCTCAAAACTCATTCGAATTTTCACTTCGACCCTTGATAAATCTGCCCCTTTAAATGTATATAAAATTTTTCCTTTTTTTTTAAATTACTGTTCATTTAATATAATAAAGATCACTCCGTTGCTGATGTTTTTATGCAGAACAATGGCATGACATCAACTGGGAACAACTAAGGACAAAAGTCCTCAACCACAACATCTATGCATTGATTTAGTAGTACACTTAAATAATTGTTGAAAACTAAAGGAAGGATTTGAGGGAACAAGGAGCCCGGGTAATATGTAAGGACAAAATTGAATCATGTGAAGAAGAGTGCCCATCGAGCCTGATGAGGATTCAGTCTCTTTTGAGTCTGGATGAATTCCAAGTTATTGTGATCAGTATAAATGTTGACGGGGGTGAGGTGCTCCTTCCAGGAAGTGTCGCCACTCCTCAAGTGCAAGTTTAACTGCCTGAAGCTCTCGATTCCCGCCGTCATAATTTTGCTTGGCAAGAGAGAATTTCTTCGAGAAGTATGCACAAGGGTATAGTTTCCCATCTGTGATTTGTCTCTGAGAGAGAATGGCTCCAGCCCATCTACTTCAATGAAGAAGGATTGTAGAAGGATGTCGGAGGACAGGAGCAGGGACTGAAAGGCCTCCAGAGCATGAGGGGGCCAGACATTAGGTTTTCCTCCCTTCCAGATGAGAGCCAAGACAGGAGCGATATGGGATGAGAACCCCTTGATAAATGGCGGTAGTAGTTACTACTACAACAAATCTTTGTATGGCATTGGTACTTGTGGGAAGAGGCCAGTCTTGAATTGCCGTGCCTTTAGAAGGATCCATCTCGAATCCCTCACTAGAGATAATGTAACCCAGGATGGGAATTTTAGGCACCTCGAAGACACACTTCTCCAGCTTGGCAAAAAGCGAATTTTCTCTCAGATGGGAGAGAGCTTTCACCTGGGTTCAGTGAGTTTCCAGGTCTCTGGAGAAGATTAAAATGTTGTCCAAGTACACGACAAGGATTGCCCCAAATGATCTCTAAAGATTTCTTTCACAAATTCTTGAAAGACGGCGGGGGCATTGCAGAGGCCAAAGGGCATTACCAGGTATTCATAATGCCCATCTCTGGTGTTAAATGGTGTCTTCTATTCATCCCCCTCTCAGATGCAGATTAGGTTGTAAGCACGTGGATGCAACTTCATGAAGATCTTCGCCCCTCTGAGTTGGTCGAAGATATGAGAGGCAGAGGATACAAGTTTTTAACCGTGATTTTGTTGAGGCCCCTGTAATCGATACAGGTACACAATCCGCCATCTTTCTTTTCCCAAACCCAACACCACAGAGGCCAATGGACAGTTTATTATGAGAAAAGATAACTTCTCTCGGTGTAAGGATCCGACCATCAATGGAAGTTCACCAGCTGTTTCAGAGATTATCTCAGATGTTAACGGTCTGTCATCAATCGCCAGGGAAACTGTAGAAACTTGGCAAAAGCAGCATTGATGACATTTCCTGCAGCCCCGGAATCAAGAAAAGCAGAAACATTGATAGTCTTATCAGGTAGCCGAGTCTGTAATGGCAAAATAAATTGATGAGAGTTCTTTTGGGGGGCAGGCTTGATATCACCAAGGTAAAATTCCCCAGTTCTACCTGATCAAGGAGATCCTCCCAACCTTAAGGGACAGTGATTGTCAAAATGGGCTTTTTCCCCACAGTATAGTCATTGAGCAGCCAAACGTCTACGAAGCTTTTCTTGTTCAGAAAGATGCAGCTGACCAATCTAAATAGGTTTCTCAGGGGGAGTGACGGGAGGAGGAGAGACAGGAGTAGAAAAAAGGGGTCTCTGGAAACATGGGGCCAGGACAGGCTGGAATCTTTTGCTACGCTCCTTATTGGATTCTACTTATCGGGTGTCTACTTTGATGGCAAGAGCAATCAGGTCTTCCAATTGTTAAGGACAATCCCTGGAGACTAAGTCATCTTTGAGTCTGCTGGACAAGCCTTGATAGATCACTACACCATAATCCTCGTTGTTCCACTTAGTTTCAGCCATCAATGTTCTAAAATCAATGGCAAACTCACTGTGATTCCCTTGCCGGATCTGTAGGAGTCGGGAAGAGGCATTAGCGACACGACCTGGGGCATCAAATATAGTACGGAAGGCTTGGAGGAAGGCTTTGGCATTGAAGGTCAGGAGGTGGTGTTACCCATTCTAGCGGCTTGCCCTCAAACCTGAATATCACCTATCCCACCTTAGCCCACTCACTGGAGAATTGCGAGGGTTAGAACTTGAAATGAATAAGGCATTGAGTCACGAAACCTCTGCAGGCTTGAGGATCCCCATTATAGTGGGGCGGTGGAGGAATGTGGGGCTCACCAGCCGATAAGGCCACAGACGAAGGAGCAACTGCAGTGGGAGGATTTCCTGCGAAGTGGATGGCATCCAGGAGAGAAGGGCCTCTAGCACTTGCTCTATGCGATTCTGCTGGGCTTCAGCATTATTTCCACATCAGGCGAAGCTTAGTCAGTGGGGTCCAGGGCCCAATTATACTGTCAGGGGCCTATTGGCTCCTAGTGGAGAAGTCCAAACCAAGGAGGAAGCTTAGGGGTTAAGTCCAAGTTCGCGGTATACAAAAGGGTCCGTTGTAAGCATAGTCCAGTTCAGGCAAGAGTTCAATAAAGCAGGCAGCAAGGATCAGAATCAGGGTTTTAGCAGAGGGTCAGGAGTCCAGGAAACAGCAAATTAGGAATTTAGGAAATACAGGAACACAAGTCAGCAATTCCTATAATAAGGTATTAAACCTGTGACCTCAGCGTCTTTTTATTTTGAATTTTGTTGCCAGATGTGACGTGGTGATGTCATTCGTCTGCATGCTGGTGTCACTCTGCTGGCGCCGCTGTCCATGTGGCAGCTATGGGCACTCCTGACAATTTGTCACCTGGTAATGTGATCAAGTTTTTATAATTTCAGTTTTTTCATAAATATGCAGCATTCACTTTTTTTAAAAAAAAAAATTTATTAAAAAGTTTATTGTAGATTTTTTTTTTCTTGAACTTGAAAATCAGTAAACTGGCCTTTGAAATCTAACCTTCATTATATGTATGTATAGACATTGCTGAAAACAATAGAGGTACAGTATAAGTAAAATTACTGTAAGCAAGTAGAGGCAGTCAGGCTACATAGTACTGCATGAACTGCAAAATGAACTTTATTGATTATGTACTTCCAAAAGTCTAAAAAGTTACACACATTTGAATATATAGGCACAGAGTGAATATTACCAGTTAAAAAAAGAGATGTGTCCCTTTGTTCTTAAAGTACAGATTCTACTATTGTACTCGCTTTCCCTATCCCATCTCATACACTTCCCACAGCATGCATCTAATGGGTCACTTGCATCATACACTCACACAGCATGAAAACTTTTCCTTTGACCTGTCTTTACCAACTTCCAGCAATTCAGAGTGAAATGAACTGAACCTGTGACCTGTTAATAAATGGGAAGCAACATATTCCTTGTTCCTTGCATTTTTATATAACACTTGAGAAATATAGGGCTTATGTGTAAAAAACAAAAAAAAAGAGGGTAAGAAATCCCTCCAGTACTGTGGCATACATAGCATGTATTTATTTTTTTTAAATATCTGATTTACTGAGCTATGTCAAGACCTTACACTGTAACTGTACCTTTTTCATTTTGTATTCTTTCCATCTATTTTAGATCTTTAGCAGTGGGTTAACATTGCTTCCATGCAGCTTAGGGGGTCTGGGATTGCTTTTGATCTGGGCTCTATCTGAATGGAATTTATATGATCCTCCTGTGGACCTTTTCTACATATAAAAACATACGGGGATGTTGTCTCTTAATGAAATTTATCTTAGTGTGTGTACATGAACACACTGTAAGCTAAAACTGGAGTAGGGACTTTTATCAATAAAAAATGCTAAAGCTACATAAATAAAGGATAATTGCAAGAAGCTTAAAACACAAGTTGATCCCCTATTATTAATACATGTCCACCAAGAAGGTAACAACAACTGTCAGGCTCTATGCGTTTCTTTAAAGGAGAACTAAAGTTCACCAAGTAATTCAGCTAGAAATGCAATACCTGGTTTCAAGCTTCTGTAAGTAACCCCTTTGCAATGAAGATTTGAAGATGCCCCTGATAGCCTCCCATCTTCTTCTCACAGAACTTAAAGGGATACTGTCATGGGAAAACATGTTTTTTTTTCAAAACACATCAGTTAATAGTGCTGCTCCAGCAGACTCCTGCACTGAAATCCAATTCTCAAAAGAGCAAACAGATTTTTTATATTCAATTTTGAAATCTGACATGGGGCTAGACATATTGTCAGTTTCCCAGCTGCCCCCAGTCATGTGACGTGTGCTCTGATAAACTTTAGTCTTTTTTTACTGCCAATATTTTGATGAATTCTAATGGTCCCTAACTTAGCTTCTCAACAGCTACCCGGAGCACGTTGACCATGTGCATGAAAAAGCAACTGTGGACAATTTTGAAAGAAACGATTACTGTTTTGGCATACTGAACCTATATCAAGTTCAATGCAATTCCATAATGTATTGAAAAGATTTCTATCCATCTTACTTTTTTCTGAGGACACTTCTGCAAGTAAATGATGTAGAGAGAGTCATAGCCTGAGGGAAAGGCACAATTTCTTAACGTGGGCAGCTGTCCCAAAATAAGTAAAGGCATAGTTGCATTTAGGTAGAAATGGAAAATCCATTTTAATTTCTTAGGACCCCCAGCCCTACCAATGTAAGTAGGGAATGGACAGGGTGTCCTCTAATTTCTTTTCAGATATGTGCGCAAAAAATATCTGTCTTGCACACTCATCAGTACAAAAATGACCTTTCATGCAACCATAAAATATGTGTGTGCACAGAAAAAGTACTGGCATCAAAATCTGTGTTCACATGCATGATCATACTGCTCAGAAGGGATTCTGGACCCCAGAATACCCTAAGGCAACCTTTCTGATGCCACCACCCCCTCACCACACTCACAAACTTAGCATCAGAGTGGGTCTTCTAATGCATTGCATTAGAAAAGCCAAAATTTCCAGTTTTAAAATTGGTAACATGTGGAGCACTGCTGCTTGAGACAAGGGTCTTAGCAGCAACAGGGGAGCTATTTCCAAGAGGCAAGGTTAGAGGTAACAATGGGCAAAGGTAGGTAGGATGTTTTCACATCCTCCCAAGGGCACAGACATAACCTAACCTCCACCACTCACAAGATGTTTCACTGAACCCCCTTACCAAACACATCTCCCCCAGGGCCAAATATACCTGCTGCAGGGACTGATTTGGCCACAGTGTTTGTAAGGCTTCTTAAGTAATGACCACATCTCCCATGTCCACACTGGCCGTTCGGCCACAGAACAGAGGATAAGGGTTCTTTTCCAGGTAACAACCACTACTCCTCCACAGGAACCCTATTGAAGGGGACTCATCACTCAAAAATAATTATTCCAAATCCTATTTTATAATGTTAGTCAAGCAAAATAAACTTTAATTACAATATAAAGATTATTTGAATCTTGTTTCCTTCTGTCTGGAAATTCATAATTATAGCAAGATCCATTTTGTGGACACTGTTATTAAGGCAAGCCTTGCATCATCTCAAAATCTTGTTTGTGCACCAGAATGCGGGACCTGATGTCCATCCCCATGCACTGGCTACATAATTAAATGTTTAAGAGAGCAGGGGGAAAATGGGGAGTCCAGTGACATCTAGTAAGTGCTGAATGGAAAGTGAAAGTAATTGCCTGCCCCGACTCTATGCCTAAGGCATAGAGGAGGGGCAGGCAGTATTTGATTGACAGCTGAGATTTTTAAATGTGTTTACAACAGCTATGAATGCTTTAATAAAAACGAGAATTAATTTAAAAAGGACTTTTATTATACTTTTATTATACAGATTTTTATGTCTGGGTGACAGGTCCACTTTAACACACTGTGCAGGATGTGGGGTATTCAGCCCCTCCCTTTTCCCCCCTAACCTATAACTAGTACAGATATGGAATTTATTATTCAGAAACCCGTTATTTAAAAAGCCCCGAATTACAGGAATGTCATCTCCCATAGACTTCATTTTAATCAAACAATTGAGAATTTTAAAACCTTTTCCTTTTTGCTCTGTAATAATAAAATAGTATCTTGTACTTTATCCAAACTAAGATATAATTAATCCTTAATGGTGGCTAACAATCCTATTGACTTTATTTAGTGTTTACATTTTATAGTAGATTTAAGATATCAATGCATTTTGGAATAAACACATTTGCAGACGATTGTGTTTCATATAAAAAAAACACGTTCCATACTGATTCTTTATAGCACTGGTATGGATTTAACATTTTAGGAAAACGTTTCCATAAATAGTAACATATATATATCCTTGAACTCCCTTTAATCTCAGGTTAAATACATTCCTGACATTACTGCAATCAGATATCTTTATCTCACCTATAATGTGCTCTTTCTCTGTTACCTTTGTTTTGACTCTATTACTCACTTTTGTCACCATTGATTTCTCAGTGTTTTGCTGCTTTACTTTATTGTCCTCTCTCATTACTTTTTTGCTCGTCTCTATTTTTCTACCGTTATCTTCCCTGTCTGGTCTTGTTTTTAATCCATTCTTCTTTAATGTCCATTTGTATTGTAGTCTTCAGCAGGGCCTTACAATGTGGAACCAAAAGCACTTAAATGCCTTCTGCTTTCATGAATAAAATACAAATAATTCACCTAAGAAGTTAATGTAACTGCTAAACGTGAAAGAATAAAAAGATGAATCGAGAGGCAACAGTTTGTGATGGATTCCTATCATGGACCAAAGGTTTGTTTTGTGTTATATATCTCTCCAAGTACAAGATTTGTTAATACTCAGTAGCATGCGGCATAATCTTAAGCAGTGTGCCTTTGAGAATAATTCAGATTTGACATGTATGCACACAAGAATGATTGTGGCAAACTGGTAGCTGAAAGTGAAAATACTTCAGTGAATTAGACAAAATAAATAATATTATAGTGTATTTTACTGCTTGGTTGTGTGTCATCTTTAGAGACAATTCCATAAATGCAAAAAATAAAAAAAAGGTGAAATCTGCTTTTTTGATGTCAAAATGGATGGTCTTGGGTGACAGCACAACCAAACCACAGACATGCAGTAGTTAGTCTATATGTGTACACAGACATTTTCTACAGATAATAGCTGTATAAATGCAGCAGTCTGGGTTAATTGTGAATATGTGAATTATGTGCTGGCAATTCACATAACTGCAGAGAACAGGCAAAAGGTTAGAGATATCACCATGAAAAAAATATTTATACCTGAAAACAATGCATATCGTTTAGTTAGATTAAAGTCAAACAAATATAGGTATTGGATCCATTATCTGGAGACCTGTTATCCAGAATGCTGAGAATTATGGAAAGTCCAACACCGTAGACTTTATTTTATCCAAAGAATCTAAATGATTCATTTTTCTCTGTAATAATAAAACAGTAGCTTGTACTTGATCCAGACTAAGATATAATTTATCCTTAATGGAAGCAAAATCAGCCTATTCGGTTTATTTAATGTTTACATTTACATAAATTTAGTCAATCAGTTAATCAGTTAATAGTGCTGCTCCAACAGAATTCTGCACTGAAATCTGTTTTTCAAAAGAGATAACAGATTAATTTATATTTAATTTTGAAATCTAACATGGGGCTAGACATATTGTCAGTTTCCCAGCTGCCCCCAGTCATGTGACTTGTGCTCTGATAATCTTCAGTCACTCTTTACTGCTACCCTACAAATTAGAGTGATATAATCCCCTCACTTTCCTCCCCATCAGCCTAACAACAGCACAATGGAAAGGTAACCAGATAGCAGCTCCCTAACACAAGATAACAACTGCCTGGTAAATCTAAGAACAGCACTCAATAGTAAAATCCAGGTCCCACTGCAACACATTCAGTTACATTGAGTAGGAGAAACAGTCTGCCAGAAAGCAGTTCCATCCTAAAGTACTGGCTCTTTCTGAAAGAACATAACCAGGCAAAATGACCTGAGATGACACCAATATTACAACTAAAAAAAATACACTTGTTGGTTCAGGAATTAAATGTTATACTGTAAAGTAAATTATTTGCAATTTTGAAATAAAGCCAACCTCATAAAAATATATAAAAAAAGATATAATAAAAATCTTAATAACTTTGAAAGCCAACATCATAAAAATATATAAAAAAATATATAATAAAAATCTTAACAATAACTTTGAAATTCGAATTCAAAAAGACCAACCGAAATTAAGTCAAAGTTTTTTTTGGGACAAATTGGTCCTTTTTCGATCGATTATGTCCGTATTCAGCTGAATTCGAATTACGCATTCGATCGTATTTGATTCCCAAAAAAACTTAGATTTTTCAAAGCCCACCAATTGACTCCAAATAGGTCACCCATAGGCTAAAACAGCAATTCATCAGGTTTTAGATGGCGAATGGTCGAAGTCGAATTTTTAAATGATAAATTTCAATATTCTAATTTTTGAATTGCAAATTCAAATCGAATTTGGACTATTCCCTAGTTGAAGTACACAAAAATAGCTCGAAATTCGAATTTTTTTAATTCGAAAATACACCTCGACCTTTGATAAATCTGCCCCTATGTGTTAAAGTAGCCATCAGGGTTGAATAGGTTCTTTGGGAATGGAGCCACATGAGCCATACCCATTATGCTCTTTTCTCAGTAAGTTTGAGCTACAATTGGATGAATAGAAAAAAAATAGATAGACAAATGTATAACAAGAATAATATATAATTCTTTTTTGAAATTGCAGACAATATTCTTTTTTTTAAAGAATCTTCCCAAAAACACATGCAAACTCCATAAAGAAAGCCCTTGTGCCTACTATCATAACTCACTGGGACATAAATCAGGAACAGGAGCAATTCTCTAAGCTTACCTGTACACACAGGGAGCTTAAACCATTTCAAGTATTGATTTTTCTGTAAAATAATTCATCAGAAAAACTTAAAAACCCCTGTACCATTAAGCAGGGGTAACTTGTTCTTTATAATTGAGGGCCCAGTTGAGGTACAAGTACCAACACTAGTTGGATGAAAGGACTTTGTTGAAAGGCTTATTACAGCACTACTAGTAGATAATATATATATATACTTCCATTTGTACTGTGTTGATAGCTAATTGCCATTCTAAACTGCTCATGGTAAATGCTAATTAATTGGTTTATTATCTATAACCCTCTTTGCATACACAGATAAAGCAGCAAGATAACATGCAGAACAAAATGCTTATGTTGTGCATTTTGGACAAAGCTCTGATATATATCCAAAAGATCGAAGGTAGTGTCTCTGACAAGCCAGCTGAGTGATGGGCCATGTAGTTTACAACAGTTCAAGTAATAAATCAGGCATCTTTCCTTGGTTTGAATTACTAGCTTTGGTTAAAACTCTAGGGTTTGTTTTCTAAAGTCTTCCATTCAACACACCTTTTACCTACCATGCAATATTATCATTTCAAAATTCCAAAAAAAAGTTCACTGGAATCAGTAGGTGCACAGATTTGTGCTATTGTTAAATATTAAGCAAATGATCACAGAAGTAACAGTTCCAGGTACCTCTCCTTGGACTGAAAAACACTCTGTGGGCCATCTCTAAATATATGATTGTAAGGGCCCGAAGGCGCAGTTGGAGTGCGGACCAAGGAGGAGGCAGGTAGTCAGTGAGTTCGTTGTACAAAGGGATCAGGCAGGAGAATAGTCGAGGTACAGGCAAAGGGTTCAATCCAGGCAGCAAAGGGTCAATCCGAATAACAGGCAAGGTTGGTACACAAGAAATAAGTCAATAATATAACACCCAGGAATCACGAAGATGAACCTATACTTGGGCAACATCTGTAGTGTCCAAGGGGTTTAAATAGGCAAGGTTTGGCGCCAAGATTAGGACGCGATGATGTCATGACGATGACGCCGGCGTCAAGACGCTATCGCCGTGACACCGACGCACGTTCTGACACCGGCGACCATTCCGTCGCCGGCGACCAATCGGTGGGCGAGAAGAAGCCGTCGTCATCACACTGCGACCAGCAGTATCCACGTGGGGAAGGAAGGAGTCACCATTTTGGACGCCGTCGCCATCTTGGAGGTAAGAAACTTCTGTTTCCATTACAGTACCCCCTTCCCCTTCCAAAACCGGGACTGGAAGGAAATTGTTTGTGGAATCTTTGGATAAGAAGAGGAGCATGGACGTCAGAATCCTTCACCCAGGAGCACTCCTCGGGACCAAACCCCTTCCACTCAATTAAATACTGTTACCTACCCCTGGAAATTCGAGAGTCCAGAATTCTTTTGCCTTCAAACTCTTGGTGTCCATCAATAAGAACAGGAGTAGGAGAAGATGAAGAAGAAGAAGAAGAGTCTTTAGCTGGCTTGAGAAGAGATACATGGAAGACATTAGGAATCCGCATTTCAGGAGGAAGCTGAAGACGAACTGCCACGGGATTGATGATTTCAACAATAGGGAAAGGACCGATGAACTTGGGACCGAGTTTGGGAGTAGGAACTTTAAGATGAATATTCCGTGTAGAAAGCCAGACCTTGTCACCGAGGCAATATTGTGGAGACAAAACTCTTCTCTTGTCCGCAAATTTCTTCTGAGACAAAGAACTTTTCTCCAAATTAGCTTTGGTGGCTACCCAGATGGCAAGCATATGAGCAGCCTGATCATTGGCAGCAGGGACGTTAGTGAGAAGAAGATCTTGAGGGAATGCAAGAGGATTCTGGCCATAGACACAAAAGAATGGAGATTTCTCGGAAGAAGCGTGCATAGCGTTGTTATGAGCGAATTCTGCCCAAGGAAGAAGATCTGCCCAATCGTCCTGGCACAAAGATACATGCCAACGAAGAAATTGCTCCAAAGCTTGATTGACTCTCTCGGCAGCTCCATTAGATTGGGGGTGATAGGCAGAGGAAAATTGGAGAGAGATATGAAGTGCTTTGCATAGCGATCTCCAAAATTTGGAAACGAATTGGGAACCTCTGTCAGACACCACTTCAGCCGGGAATCCATGAAGACGAAAGATATGTTGGATCAATAATTTAGAGAGTTCTTGAGCAGAAGGTAGCTTTCGCAGGGGAATGAAATGGGCCATCTTGCTGAATCTGTCAATCACGACCCAGATAACTGTATGACCGAGGCAAACAGGCAAATCCACAATGAAATCCATCGCCAGATGAGTCCATGGACGAGAGGGAATGGGTAAAGGTAGAAGTAATCCTTTGGGAGGAGAGTGACCAGACTTGGAGGCAGCATAAACAGAACAAGAAGAGACAAAATCTTTGACGTCCTTTCGAAGAGAAGGCCACCATACTAGGCGAGACAGGAGTTCGGTAGTTTTCTTAATTCCAGGATGGCCAGCTTGTCTGGAATTATGGGACTGAGTAAGGATGGAATGACGGAGATCTGGAGGAACAAAAGCGACTCCCAAAGGAGTATCACCAGGAGCAGAGGACTGTGCAGATAATAACTGAGAGGCCATGGTGGGAAATAAGGCAGCAATCATTTTGACGGGAGGCACAATGGGTTCAGGATCCTCGGAACACGAATCTTCAGGAATGAAGCTTCTAGAAAGGGCATCAGCTTTCCTGTTTCTGGATCCCGGGCGGAACGTGATTACGAAATTGAATTTGGAGAAGAAAAGTGCCCATCTAGCTTGCCTGGGATTAAGGCGCTTAAGAGACTGGATATATTCAAGATTTTTGTGATCCGTAAAGATAGATACTGGCACAGATGATCCTTCCAACAGATGTCTCCACTCTTCAAGAGCTAATTTGACTGCCAACAGCTCACGGTTTCCCACATCATAGTTCTGCTCAGGAGAAGAAAACTTTTTAGAAAAGAAAGCACAAGGATGCAGTTTGCCATCATTAGAAGACCTTTGAGACAACACAGCACCAGCCCCAACGTCAGAGGCATCCACCTCAATGAAGAATGGTAGAAGAGGATCCGGGTGTCTAAGAATTGGAGCAGAAGAAAAAGAATCTTTAAGGATCTTGAAAGCTTCTAAAGCTTGAGGAGGCCAACATTGAGGTTTCCCACCCTTCCGAATGAGAGACAGGATAGGGGAAATCTTGGAGGAGAAGCCCTTGATGAACTGTCTATAATAATTGGCAAAGCCAATAAACCTCTGGATGGCTTTAGTACTGGTGGGGAGAGGCCAATCCTGAATCGCAGAAACTTTAGCCGGATCCATCTTGAAGCCTTGTTGGGAAATAATGTACCCCAGAAAGGGAATGGAGGAAACTTCGAAGGAGCACTTTTCCAGCTTGGCAAACAGATTATTTCTTCTTAACCGAGATAAAACTTCCCGTACCTGGATTCGATGCTCGGAAAGGTTTGAAGAAAAGATTAGAATGTCGTCCAGGTATACGACCACACATATGCCAAGTAAGTCCCGAAAGACATCGTTTACCAGCTCTTGAAAAACCGCAGGGGCGTTACACAGTCCAAAGGGCATCACGAGATACTCGTAGTGCCCATCACGAGTATTAAATGCGGTTTTCCATTCGTCTCCTTCTCTGATCCGAATAAGATTGTAGGCTCCACGGAGATCAAGCTTGGTGAAGATGCTGGCACCTTTGAGCTGGTCAAATAACTCGGAAATGAGAGGGAGCGGGTAGCGTTTTTTTTACTGTAATCTTGTTCAATCCGCGATAATCGATGCAGGGACGTAGACTGCCATCTTTTTTCTCAACGAAGAAGAAGCCCGCCCCAGCAGGAGAAGAAGAAGGACGAATGAAGCCTCTAAGCAGATTTTCCTGGATGTACTCTTTCATCGCTGCGGTTTCTGAAGGAGAGAGCGGGTAAGTACGTCCTCGAGGAGGCATAGTACCAGGAAGAAGCTCGATAGGGCAATCATAGGGTCGATGAGGAGGCAGAACTTCAGCAGACTTCTTGTTGAAGACATCGGAGAAATCTTGATAGGCAGGAGGAATTGAAGAATTTGGAACAACAGAGGATACCTTGACCAGGGACTGGGCTGGAAGACAGTTCTGTTGACAAAAGAAACTCCAACGAGAAATTTGAGTTGCGGACCAGTCAATGACTGGATTATGGGTGCGCAACCAAGGGAGTCCAAGGATCACTGGAGTCGAGGGGCATTCAATAAGCAAGAATGAAAGTCTTTCGGTATGCAAGACTTGGAGATGAAGGCAGAAGAAAGAGGCCGGTCATCAATGGCAAGGACACGAAGAGGGACAGCCAGACTTTGGAGAGGAATAGAATGACGTTCAGCGAAGGCTTTATCCAAGAAGTTCCCAGCTGCGCCAGAGTCAAGGAAAGCTTGCGTAGAGATGGTCTTGGAAGCCAAATGGAACTGTACAGGAAGAAGGAAACGATGAGCAGAGGTTTGGGGAAGTTGATCAATTCCGCCCAGGTAAGTTTCCCCAAACTTACCTAGGCGTTGGCGTTTCCCGACTTAGCAGGGCACTCATGGGCAAAGTGGGATTTGCCCCCACAGTATAAGCAGAGTCCAGCAGCCCTTCTCCTTAACTTTTCCTGTTCAGAAAGACGAGCATGACCAATCTGCATAGGTTCTTCAGAGGTGGAAGGAGAAGTAGCCGGAGCCGAGGAAGCAAGAGTAGTACTGGGAAGGATAGGTCTCTGGAAGCGGGGAGCCAGGGGAGGTTGAAACTTCCTCACACGTTCCTTTACGGCAAGGTGCTCTCTTTGGCGGGTGTCCACTTTGACTGCTAAGGCCACCAGATCCTCCCAACGAGTAGGCAATTCTCGTGAGACCAAATCGTCCTTCAGGCGCATGGACAACCCGTTGTAGAAGGCAGCGTGATAACTGTCGTTGTTCCAATTAGTCTCGGCAACTAGAGTGCGGAACTCGATGGCGTATTTGGGTACCGAACGTGTTCCTTGGCGGATCTGGAATAAGCGGGAAGAGGCAGATGCAGACCGGCCAGGAGCATCAAACACAGTGCGTAGATCACGAATAAAGGCCTTCGAGTCATCGATCAGGGGATCCTCTTTCTCCCACAACGGTGATGCCCATTCCATGGCTTTACCAGTCAAGCGGGTAATGATGTATCCCACCTTGGCACGTTCCGAGACGTACTGATGAGGTAGCAGAGTGAACTGGATTTCACACTGATTGATGAACCCTCGACAAGCCTCAGAGTCACCACTGAAGAGCGGAGGTGCCGGAATCCGGGGTTCAGAGACGTGAAAAGGCGCCACTGGAATAGTGGCTGAAGCAGAGGCAGGAACCTGAGCCGCAGGAGTGAGAGCCGACAACTTGTCCAGAATGGCCTCCAGGGCTTGGCCGAAGTGCGTCTGCTGAGCTTCATAGGCCTCCATGCGAGAGGCAATCCCACGAAAGGCTCTTCCGAAATCTGGTTGAGCCGCGGCCTCCTCAGATGGGTCCATGGCCCAAGTATAATGTAAGGGCCCGAAGGCGCAGTTGGAGTGCGGACCAAAGAGGAGGCAGGTAGTCAGCGAGTTCGTGGTACAAAGGGATCAGGCAGGAGAATAGTCGAGGTACAGGCAAAGGGTTCAATCCAGGCAGCAAAGGGTCAATCCGAATAACAGGCAAGGTTGGTACACAAGAAATCAGTCAATAATATAACACCCAGGAATCACGAAGATGAACCTATACTTGGGCAACATCTGTAGTGTCCAAGGGGTTTAAATAGGCAAGGTTTGGCGCCAAGATTAGGACACTATCGCCATGACGCACGTTCTGATGCCGTGACCATTCCGTCGCCGGCGACCAATCGGTGGGCGAGAAGAAGCCGACGTCATCACACTGCGACCAGCAGGATCCACGTGGGGAAGGAAGGAGTCGCCATTTTGGACGCCGTCGCCATCTTGGAGGTAAGAAACTTCTGTTTCCATTACAATGATAAAGAATGTAGAATGCAATAGTTTTACTCTTAAAGGTACATGGGTCCATAAATGCTCGTTAGCAACTTGTGGCATGCACCTCTGCAACCATTTAGTCTGTTCTCATGAACTGTGTGCAATCTAATGCATTGACACAAGAAAACCATGGAATTACGGTCAGTCTTGTCCTGCTGGGGATGTGAATGTTACCTTGACAGCTCCCATTCATAGCAACAATTAAACTGTGCAAAGTAAATCTGACGCTAATGCAGTTATTGCTGCCGCATGTATTTCTATCAGGGTGAGAGAAAGTATTGTAGGTGTTTGGTATGGATAGATGGTTGTTCTAAAAGTTAGAAGACTAAAGAGCAATCAGGGCACTTGGTTATTGAAATTCTACACAAGCAACATAACAGCTCCTACTGTTTTGTATAAATGTCAATCTATAAAGAAAATAAAATTGGGATTATAGTATGTAATACAATCTTAATCTTTCCATGTGTTTATACTTGAACACAGTCATTTTATCTTTACAGCTTTACTCTTTTTTTGGTATGTTTTCAGAAGAGTCTTCAATGCAGAATCCCATAAAACATGATTAATATTTAAAAAGTGGCTTTGCAGAATAAAAAAATGCACCACACGGAGCAGACTTTATTTTCAGCAGGTCCTTCGTTCATTCACTGAAAGACATTCACAGCAACAAATTGCAATGAGCATAGTTAATCGAGCTTCTACAAAAGAAATGCAAATGTCTGACTTCTATCAATTACTGCTGATTACTGAACTTTACTGAACAATCATGCAGATTAATCCCAAGTACATACAGCAGTTAGTACAACAAACACTACCATATGGTCCCCCACATTTTAATTACGTTTAAATAATGTACAAAAATATTCCCTCCTAATTTAGTTTAAGAAGATCACAAACAGAAATGGGATCATAGCAGATTAGAAATCAACTGAGGACAAAAGACTCTCAAGATTTGTTTAGGTTGCCATGTCTGCATATCCTTTGCCATAACAAATGGGAGCTTTCTACTCAAATCCTACAGCAAACATCAGGTAATTAAAAATGGAAGGATGGAAAGTGTTTGGAAGAAAACAGAATCTGTGGGTTAGTGAAAGAGATTTGTAAACATGTAAACTCAATTATTAGAAGATGCCCTCAGGCTTTATTTCTAATCAGTCCTAAGTAACTGTTTCAGAAATGATCTACAGTAAATGATAAATAACTGAGTTCCAGCCATCAGCAATGAACAGCATATACATCTATTTATAGAAGTAAAAAAATTAAAGTCCCAACTGGAGGTTAAGTAGATTTTTTTCTGAAGACCTGATGAGGGTTGAACTGGCAGAACAACCTCAGATGGGCTTAGGAATCAGTGGCCTACCAATGCTTGTCTTCATTCTTGCAGAATGAGAGAGAAAATGAATAGATGAAAAAGAAAAGGATGGCAGGGGAGAAAGCAACAGAATAGGAGAGGAGAGAGATTGATGAACAGGAAAGAACCAGATAAGGCAATGACAAGAAAGAGAAAAAGAAAGAAAAGGAATCATCAGAGAGAGATAAAATGTACATTAAAGTGAGTTTCATGGTTTTTTTTATAGAGCTCTGGCACCCCCAGTCTGACCTTGAATTAGACTGATTATGATTAGTCTTTGTATGTATTTAAAAGGGAGAACAAATGAAATTTTACCAGCAGTTCATGATGCTTCACAGCCAATCCTGACCCTGAGAAACGAAAGTTATTTTGGCTGCAAAGAAACAGTATATATATATATACAGTGAGCTTGATTTACAATATTATGAGGCATATAGATTGTTAGTTGCTGAATTTAATGGTGTGTTGGATAGAAAACACTTATACATGCTTTAATAAAGCACATTTGTTTTTCAGGTCTACATTTATTTGAGCAACCAAATCACTGAATCAGAAAGCTCAAATAATATTTAATTAATTCATGAAAAAAAGCATGTCGCATAATAAACCATATGAGCAGCCACCCTCTCTAAACAAATGAGAAAGGAAATGACCATCCCCCACCTACATGTGTATATATATATATATATATATATATATATATATATATATATATATATATATATATATGTGTGTGTGTGTATTTAATTTTAATATGAAATGCACTAGCAACGTTCTGTGGGGATTATGCAGAAACACATTAAACAATGACCAATAGCTATCAATGAGCAGTAACATTTATTTGGGGTTTGACAGGCCTACCAGAGTCAAAACATTTTTGAAGTTATTATGCATAATCCTGAATTTATTGCAATTATTATTATTTATGTCATATTTAAATTAAACCAAGTCCGACCAAACTCCCATCCATGATTTCATCTTATTTATCAATGAAATAACTCAAAAAAGTTGGGTCAGGAAAAAAACTTGATAAAATCGAGCGAAAACCTGAATCGTACAAATCTTTCAGATTTGATGGCCGAATAGCTTGATTTTTTTCAGGGTAATTTGCCCGAAAACCCTGAATTTTTGGATTATTGGACAAAACCCAGCACATATCACGATCTCTCTTAAATTGTAAAAGGGACGTCTGCCCTTGACTTCTACATGATCTTGACAGGTTTGAGATGGCAGATTTTCAGATTCAGACTTTTAGCAGCTTCAGGGTATGATAAATCTCGAAAGATTTGAGGTTCTTTCCTCTCTAGACCAAAAAAAATCGAGCTTAAGTAAATAATATCAGAGAGGAGCCATGGAAACAGAGGAGTTCACTTATACAGCCCTGTTTTGTTTTTTTGTTTCTTAGTACTTTATAATGAAACAATTAGGATACTTTTAATTAAAAGAATAAACAGAACTATGTTTTTCCACAAGCCCTATTTCTTTTGCTCTTGCTAAATATAAGCATTTAACTGCAACATTTTAAGAACTGCACGACTGCACGTTAGCTTGTCTGTATTACATTGTGTTAAAACCTCAGAATGGCAAACATTGTGCTGTTAAGGTGTTTATTTCAAAAAACGCATTTAATTTCTAGTACCAACTGTATGAAAAAAAAACATAATGCACATTCTCACCAGATCAGCTAGAATACTCACCTGGGATAACTGGGGAAAAATTTATTGCTCACTATTGCTTCAAGATTTTATCCCTGGTATTTCTAAATTACAGCTTCCAGCATGCCTTAATCCTTCATATAAAATTGAAGCAAGTTGGGATTTTAAGCCATCAATATTTGTGGAAGCTATGGTTCAACAGCAGTGCAAATATATATATATATATATATATATATATATATATATATATATATATTATTGCTATAAAAGAGTAAGGGGGAAATTTACTAACCTGCGAAAATTCGCCAGTGGCAGCTTCGCACCCATCGCTGCACTTCGCTCAGACAATGCAATTTACTAAAATGCGAAGTTGCGTCCAGGGAGCCTCGCGCTGGCGAGTTTTTCGCATTTCGTATATGGGAACCTTAATAAAAATAATAGAATTGTTATAATGCCCTACACATGAGCCCACTGTATAGTTTCAATAAAATTGGTTTTGTGAGTTCTGCGCTGTTTATTATAAAAAGAGCTGCACCGAGGAAATGTGGATCCACACGTCCACTTTAGTTAATTGGTTTAGACAGGGTTCAGTGCGCTGTTATCTGCTTAATCGATATATTTCACAAAACCTAAAAAAAGGAAGCAATATATAGTGTAGTCGGTCTTAACAAGATGTTATATAGATAATTAGAAGCAATCATATTGTAGTCCCAGAATATAGCAATTCTCTTTACGGTCGATATCAAAATTAATCTTTGATGAACGGTGTGTGTCAGCGCACGTTAGGCAGGCAGCTACAATGCAGGTTTGAGTGCGGTTCTACATAGAAAATGCTTCCAATAGTGAAGTATAGCCGGAACTGCAGGGAAAGGCCCTGGGGGCCGTTTGCACTTACCGAGCAGTGATAAGAACAGTCAGAGCAGGTGCGGATCTTTTCTCCAGAATGCGCCGCTTTTCTGTCGTACCTGGAGTAGCAAGAAGCTGGGTTTTGTTGTGAGTCCACAGCACGTAGGCGAGCTGGCTTCTGTGAAATCTGTTTCAGATTGTAGCAATGGCGGCGTCTCTGCAGGACAGTTTGTGGGTTATAGTTCCTAGGGCTTGTACAACTGTTTAAATTATTGAAATAATTTAAATAAATAAATTTCCCCCCCCCCAGAAAATTTTCTGAGGACACCCAACGCATATTTTACCCTCTCTTGTCCCTACGTCAGGTTTTTTTTATTTGCAGTTCTTCCTACCCAGGAAGTCTGGCATCATGCATCAGATAAAACCTTACAAGCAGGTTGTAAAATACAACCAGGGCATTGGCCATTTTGGGGCGTGTTAGTGAAGCATTTCTGTGGTTTGTGTACAAATTATAATTCATTACTCACCATCACCATATAATATTCAGAATATGTATAATGCCTGTTTTAACCTGGGAGTATGACAACACATTATCGGGGTCATTTACAAAGACCCCAGACATAAATCTCTTTGGTGACTTAATAGCCTCAAATTTTGCAATAGAGGGTACAGGTTTTGGATCTCTTATCCGGAATGGCTGGGAAATGAAATTTTCCAGATCAAAAATTTTTTTGATCACATGCCTAAACTCCTACCAAAATTAACTTAGGAATGAATAAAAAATCCAATAGGATTGTTTTGCCACCAACATGGATTTATCCTAGCTTAGTTACCATCAAATACTTTTTATTACAATTATCACAGAGAAAAAGGATTTGCTTAAAAGGTAAAGGCCATGCTGTATGTCGGATAATAAAACCCATGGAAGGGGGGGAGGGTTGCTGATTTTCAAGGATAGTTACTATGCATGTGATATAAAGTGGATTTTAACAATTACACATTAAAATACATTTTCTTGTTATTTACTGTAAATCACAAACTCCTCATGGCCTAAGGAGGAACAGTAAATGAAGGCAGTTAGCATGACGGCATTGTAATTGGATTAGCCATCTAGACCATCACCAGCCCTTTTTGGAGTGGAAGGAGCTGAATGCTCAGACATTTTTATAACAGCTGCATGTGTGATTTTACATGCTTAGTAGTATCTGCAAGAAATTACATTTTCATCATTTTATTTTTTAAATCCCATGTAACTATCATACAATGCTTGTGATTTTCATGTATCATAGTTTTTTAAGCTCATTCACCCAGCATTTCCAACAGTGCATTTATTTTTTTAATACAAAACAAATGCAGCCTTAGCATACCTGGGCATCAAATACAGGTGGTACATATTTATAAGCATTATAAAAACAACATAAACCGGTTCATACATTTCCTGTGCAAATGTTCCATACTAATAGTGAATTTCTTAGGTATAGTCTCACACGAGTGCAGGGAGTTTAGGATAATATGCCCCTTAATTTGTATTATTTTTTATTTATTAGATAATATAAACGATCCTACAAAATGCTGTGTGTAGTAACACGTCAAAAAACCTGTGCAGTTATGAGATGGTATTGGGAGACTATTTGTAATCCTCCATTAAAGATTAAAGTATTATAACTAGAATTAAAGCTTTGTTACTAAAGTAATAAAATACATGTTCAGAAGTCAGATATTGGTCCCTGAGTGGTGCATTATTTTAGTTTTACAGAGTTTTAGATAAATCTTGAAAGCATACTGACAAATATCAGCCTTCTGCAGTCTTGCTGCTGGTGAATAATGCTTCTTATAGTAATTCACATGAGAATTAAAGGATTACCTTAAAAACTATTAGGCAATGTGTCAAGAGAGACTAATTACATTAAAGTGAGTCCAGGTACAGCCTGTATCCATGAGAACATTACATATATTACAAGAAGCAGCCAGCTGTGAAGTATAACTTTAGAAATTGTAACTTTAAAACTTATAAGGCCCTTAAATAGTTACAATTTACATGGATAGCACCTGCAATAACTTCCAAATCGTAGCCCAACCTCCAGCTGTACCAGTCTGAAAGCCAAGGTTTAAATGGTAACTGCTGGGACTGCAGTAGGGGGCCAGCAAACTATAGGTCTGGGGAAATATGTACAAATCTTTCTTTCTTTTTTCTCATTTATAAATGCAAGCGCAAACATGAAAATTTGGAATGAACACAAAATTGATCACTCATTAGCGGTATTCCCAACAGTTCTTGCTTTTGTACATGCTCCTAGCAATTTGCAGCAAGCACCAAAGCACAAGCTCCACTTCAGCCTGCTCTAATGAATTGTATACAACTGCACGGATGTATGTTTGGTTAGGGACATTTCCATAGGAAGAGTAGGTGCAATCTCTACAAAAAGCATTGTATTTAAAAATGTAAAAAGCCTACATAGTTGTAAATCAACTATTTATTAAATTGTAAGAAGTCACTGCAGTTGGATAGGGACAGGGCAGAGTGTATAAGCAACCATTTCACACTGGTTTTATGTTCAAGTGATTACCTGTACTAAATCTTTCTTTATTCAGAAACTCATATACAACTGGTGGTAGAACTGAGATTAGGAGTTGTGATATGCTGCATAACTACTACTGTATACAGGACATGAGTGCAAAGAAGAGGGGCATATAATTCCCAATAATATCCCAACATCTCTTTATCCCCAAATAAGGAGAAAACATCAAAGGTGAAATGTTAGACCAGAGAAAGCAGCAATCCAAACCAATGGTACACTAACCCCCCTCTCCATTAGTGTACAGCAAATTGCTTGGAGGCAAGCTTTGATTTAAAAAAAACAGGTGTGCCACCAAACAGAGCTTCTTGCAGTTGCCAGTCCACATAGAGGCTACCAAATGGTTCATCACAAACCTTATTTTGCGCCACCCAGGAACATATTTTATGCTTGTGTTGCTCCCAAACTCTTATTACATCTGAATATGGCTTATGGGTAAAATAGATTTGGGACCTCAGCTTAAAACCCAATATAATAATAGTATAAGATATAAAATAATTGCACTTACACTTTTACAGTGTCTCAATATCACATAGGAACTATGGTAGATGGTTAAACCACGGCATTACTCTCCACTCCGATTACCTCCTTCATGGCTGCTGGTGATGATGTCATGCCTGATGCGTTTCACCAAATATACTGCTTCAGAGGCATGATGCAGCTAGAATTTCTTTTCTTTTGTTAGGAATAAAGAAAAAGGAATGAAAAACAGTACCAGAATAAAGTTCCCAAGTGAACTAGCATTGCATAGGAAACTATGCAATGATTTATTTATAACAAACCACAACATTGTAGCAGCTATATGGATATTTTCAAATAACCCAAAATAAATATATGGTACATCAGGTAATCCTTTTTAATCAGTATGTTACCCGAGGGTAGAGATTGTGCTCATAGTGCCAACCCAAAATGTTTTCTTCAGAAGAGATTGAGATCGAAAGTAGGTTAAAGAGTAATGATCAAAGTCATCAGTAAGAGAAGGTATATGAGCAGAAATTATAGCCAGATCCCAAACATAAATTAGAGCAAGTTAGAGGGAGCATTGATATTTATATCTAGAGTCATCCCAAATATTAGCATGTAAGGTGAAAGTGACACAAGATCCGCACACTGTTCCACCTTATTTTGCCACCACTGTTTGTTTATTAAGCTTCACTTTGTGTTTATTTGCTCTTTGATAAAGGCCTTAGGGTAGGCCAAAATGTTATCCTCCAAAATAAAATGATTACTGTGAATATATATATATATATATATGGAATTTCTTTTGCTTGTCTATTAAAATCAGTTACTCTAACTGACCCTGTTGAGTGCGTTTTTCTTACTTTATTTTATACCTGCACCCAGGCATGCTGTGTTTTTGTTCGGTGAGTGCTCCTCCATGTTCCACATTTAAATATAATACTCAATGTATTAACTTGTAGGAAGCCATATAGTATAAATCATACCTCCCAACTGTCCCTTTTTTGGAGGCACAGTCCCTCTTTTGACAGCTCAACCTGCAGTCCCTCATTTGTACTGGAAAGTCCCTATTTTCTCTGCACTGAACAGCCAGAAAAAGAAACAAAGTTTCTCACTTAATTGGCTTTTAGCAGAGAGCACAGAACCGCTAACATGTGCAAATAAAATACTTTGTAACAATTTAGAGACACAAAAAAACAGTTTAGATAAGGAGAAATATTTTCAAACTTTCATAACCTGGTAAATTTTGTAAAATGAACATGGTAATTAGGGGGTGTGGCCACAGAAAGGGGCGGGGGGAAACAAATTTGCTGTGCTACGTGCGAAAAAAAAAATTTGTCCCTCTTTTTACTTCCAAAATGTTGGGAGGTATGTATAAATGAGTTAGCTGGAAGGAAAACATCTTTATATGGGTATGGGATCTATTAACTGGAATGCTTGGGAAGATTTTTCCATATTTTGGAGAGATTTCCTCGAGACACTTAAAAATGTGATCATTAAAAAACTGTTTTCTGTGAAATGGATTTCCAAATAATAGATTCCATACCTGCAAATATAGAGAATGTTCAATAACATACAATAAGCTGATCTTCAAGATAATACAGAAGAAAAGTGTTCTCAAAATATACAAACTGAGATTTACTATACTGAGAACATGTAAAAAATTCAGCTAAAACCAAATCAGAATGCCTATAAATAAATGTGCAGATCATGTATATTTACCTGCTTCCCTAAGCCAGAAGACTGTTTCCCCTTCTTCCCTAAGAACTATAAATGGGCTGTGACAATTTTTCCCTCAGGCAGACCTCTAAGGCAAGTACTGCATTTCTGATCTGCTCGAGAGCACAGACAAGTGTCCCCTAAGGGTTATGAGAGTTCTGACAAAGAATATAGCCCCAGTCTATAAATCTTCCTGCATTTAAATCATGCTTACTTTCACCAATCTCCTCGCCGAACCACTTCTCCTCTGTAACAGCTCGTAATTACTAACACTTTTCCATCTGTCTACCATGACTGTGCTCTGTGTTTTGCTTCATACATTTCTTATAGTTAATGAGATCTTGGCCCACTTTATTTCTTGCATTCTCTAGCTTACTGCATACTGTATCTGTATTTAAGCAAGGATTTCTTCACTGAGATGGTGATCATGTGTTTAGGTCCCTAACTATGTCCTACCATGGTGAGGACGTGGAACCTAGCTGGCTGAAGCTAGCATCTGTTGTCTTCCAATGTATTATGTGTATCATTTTCAGATATTTGACACAGTATCCAGTTTGCCATAACCACACCCTCCACAATCAAGCATTGCATTTTGGTCCAGAAACTAGAGGTGAAAAGATTTGTAATGGTTAGTAAATTGTCTGCAAACAGGAGCAGCTAATGCCTGGGAGGGAAGGGGCAGCATACTGGTGAGAGTTAGGCATGTATGTACATGACCTTCAGTTGCATACCACTTATCTGGTATAAGATCAATTACTTGTGTACAAATTACCCAAATGAAAGCCCTGTACCTAACACCTGGTCAAGGCTCTCTTGCACTCAAGCGTGTGAACTTGATGGACTTTGGTCCTTTTTCAACCTAACTTAACTATGTGACAGCTTGCAGGTTATTTACCAACGTAGAAACAATCAGCAAATTGTTTGCTGCATGTTGCTTGGGTATGTGATCCATTATCCAGAAACTCGTTATCCAGTAAACCACGAATTACGGAAAGGCCCCCTCCCATAGACCCCCATTTTATCCAAATAATCCAAATGTTTTAAATTGATTTAGTTTTTCTCAGTAATAATAAAACATTACCTTGTACTTGATCCAAGCAAAGACATTATTAATGCTCATTGGAAGCAAAAACAGCCTATTGGGTTTATTTAATGTTTGCATGATTTTCTAGTACACACAAGGTATGAAGATCTAAATTATGGAAATTATCTGGAAAATCCCAGGTCCAGAGCATTCTGGATAACACGTCAAGAAATATTAAACCCAGGCAAAACAAATGCAGAATTTTTTCATAGAAATACAATAATATATCACCTGAAACAGTGAGATATTAAAATTATGATTAGAACTATTTAAATCTTAGTCTGACTGGGAACTGTGTAAGCAAGGTAAGATGGTGCTGCAGCATTGCAATTTAATCGTCCCAAGCCGGTGCAGATTTTTCTAATGCCAGTTCAATAAGGTGACACCTTCATGATATGAACATGTAGCCACAACTTTCATATCAGACATAACAGATGAAATGCTGCACTTAGCTGCAAGGATGTTGGCATTGTAGGAACAAACTCTGCATTGTGGGTTAAATACATGGCAATTTGCATCCTGCAATCACTGGGACATCAGGAGTCAGTTTGATACAGATACTGCCTGACATTCATGAGACTTACTTTTACCTGGGAAATATATAATTAGATCAGGGATATGAAATGTGCCAGGTCCTGCCAGGGGAGGATGAAAATTAATTTTTAGCAACAGTAAGAGGACTACAAGTTCTACATACTCAAGCTAGCTTATGTTATTTGTAACTAGGGATGTAGCGAACTGTTCTGCGGCGAACTTGTTCGCGCGAACATCGGCTGTTCGCGTCCGCCGCAAGTTCGCGAACGTCGCGCGACGTTCGCCAATAGGCGTTCGCGTCAAAATCGTTCGACCATTCGACCATTCGGTCGCTAAAATCGAACGATTTTCGTTCGATTCGAACGAAAATCGTTCGATCGAACGATTAAAAATCCTTCGATTGTTCGATTCGAACGATTTTCGGATGTTCGAAGTTCGCGAACTGTTCGCATTTTTTGCCGGTGTTCGCGAACGGCGTTCGCGAACACATACTCGGCGGTTCGCTACATCCCTATTTGTAACTCACCCACCTGAAAATAGTGTGTAGTGGCATTTAGGAGTGATCAAGGAACTATTTAATGAAGGTCACTGTCAGAATGTGAGACATGTAGCATTCATAATATCCAGGTTACCGACAGAGTTGGAATGGGGTTAAAATATCCTGAATCCAATATTTTAATGAACTGTGGCTTCAGAACAACATTTAAAAAATGAATGTGCTCCCCAGTGATTCAATGAGGTTCTTAAACTGTAAAAGCAACGCTCAGCAATATCTACTCAGAAAACGCCATTCATATGGGGACTACAGGTATAAATAGTTTATATTCAACAACACAGCATCAATCGACTTGAAAAGCAATTCAATATGTTCAAGAAGAACAGCAACCTGGCAGATGTTGAGATGTGAATCGTATAGTATACTGTATATATACGTGATTTTAAATGATTCATAATTTTCGATCCAAAGATCATTTTTACAACCTTTAAATATTTGTGGGATTGCTACTGGCATAGGGTTTGTCCTTTTTATGCCCTTGTTATTTATATTTGCATGTGATAATGGGATATCTTTAACATTTATAACTCTGGCATTGGGGAAAAAAACTGAATTACCACTATTGGAAAATAGAAAGAGGCATTGTAATGTCATCTCGCTTACTGAAATACTGTACTAGCTTGTATTAAACTGGTTATGTTTCCGGCTTTCATCAGTTTTATCCGTGGCCTGAAACAAAATTTATCTTGCTCCCACTCTTAGATGCGGATTCACCCCCACAGCCAGATCTCCATTGTCTCCAATAGCCAGCATTTGTACAGTATCTTTAAGGGGCAGATTTACTAAGCTCGAGTGAAAGGTTCGAATGTAAAAAAGTTTGAATTTCAAAGTAAATTTTTGGGTACTTCAACCATCGAATAGGCTATATTCGACCATTCGACTTTGATTCGAAGTAAAAATCATTCGACTATTCGACCATTCGATAATCAAAGTACTGTCTCTTTAAAAAAAACTTTGACTTCATACTTCGCCAAATTAAAGCTACCGAAGTGCAATGTTAGCCTATGGGGACCTTCCACAGTTTTTATTTTGATCAAATAGAAATCCTTCGATCGATCGCTAAAAATCGTTCGAATCGTTCCATTCGAATGATTTAATCGTTCGATTCAAACTATTTAATCGTTCGATCGTACGATTTCTATTCGATCAAATACGCTAAAAATCCTTCGACTTTGATATTCGAAGTCAAAGGATTTCAATTCGAGGGTTGAATTTCAACATTTTTTTAACTTCGAAATCTGACCCTTAGTAAATCTGCCCCTTTATGTATCTCAAAATTTCCACACAGCACATCACTAGAAGCCTGCATACATTTAGACCTCTGCATACATTTAGCATTAAGACACTTGAAGGAGGGCCCTCCATTCCCAACTGCCACAAAATGCCCTTGACATTATGTTAATCAATAATTTATATAAAGTGTACTTGCTTCAAATCTTAGAAAAAGTGTAAATACGCTATTTTTAACAGTTACAACTTTTTTGTATTTACTAAGATTTACTAAGCTCGAGTGAATGGTTCGAATGTAAAAAAGTTCAAATTTCGAAGTAAATTTTTGGGTACTTCGACCATCGAATAGGCTATAGTCGACCATTCAAAGTTTCGAAGTAAAAATCGTTTGACTATTCAACCATTCGATAATCAAAGTACCGTCTCTTTAAAAAAAACTTTGACTTTATACTTCTCTAAATTAAAGCTACCGAAGTGCAATGTTAGCCTATGGGGACCTTCCACAGCACTTTTCTACGTTTTTTTGATCGAATAGAAATCCTTCGATCGATCGCTAAAAATCGTTCGATTTGAACGATTTAATCATTTTCTATTCGATCGTTCGTTCGATCGATCGAATACACTAAAAATCCTTCGACTTCGATATTCGAAGGATTTCAATTCAAGGGTCGAATTTCAACGTTTTTCTAACTTCAAAATTCGACCCTTAATAAATCTACCCCTTTATGTATCGCTTAATTTCCACACAGCACATCACTAGAAGCCTGCATACATTTAGACCTCTGCATACATTTAGCATTATGTAAACATAATCCAACTTAAAATATGAAAAAAAACGCCAGCGTTTTGACTTATGCTTATGACTTTTTTGGAATACAGGATATGATGTCACTGACATAATGATGCGGAGGATGTAGCTTCATTGTATTAATTCACCAGTCAGAACCTGGCGAAATAGATTTTGGTGCAATGTAGACAAGAACAGCACCTTCTTAATGTAATAAAAGGCCTTTATTCAAACAAAGATTTAGATTTAGATTTTGGTGAAAAGGGTAACAAATTGAAATTTTCACACTGGCGAAATGCAACAAAAGTTCTCCAGCGATACCCCTGCTTCATCTGTCCCTAGGTTCCTTGAAATTTATGCTGAATCGCAAACCAAAACATTTTCTTCACTGTGATTAGTCCCACTTAAATTGAAAGCTTTGTGGGGCAGGGCCGACCCTCCTGTAGTCATCAGTAACACTGACTTTTTAGGTTTTATTGAACCTCGATTTTTTTCTGGTTGAGGTTTTTAGGGGGAAATTCCATTTTTTTGTGGAAAATTTCGAATTTTTTGAAATTTATCATACCCAAAAGCTGCTAAAAATCCAAATCCAAAAATACGCCATCTCAAACCTGTCGAGGTCATGTAGAAGTCGATGGCAGATGTCCCTGAAGTTGTTTTTCGACATCATGATCTGAGCTGGATAATTCAAAAAAGTCGACCGATAATCCAAAAAGCCGAGTTTTGTCAGTGAAAATGCAATAAAGTCGAGTTTTCAGAGGGTCAATCACACGATACAAATGGAAGAAATCAATTTTGTTGCAATGTTTTGTTTTCAAGAGAATGATTGAACAGGGTTGGGGAACTTAAAAGGAATATATGCAATGTTGATTGTATTAACAATATTTACAATCTAGATATATGTTAAATGCATTGGAGATGGAATGTGACTGTAACGTGACTGATATATTACTCAACCCCCCTATCCCCATTTTTATTTCTGTATTCCCTTTTTCCCCTTTTTTTCTGCTTTCTTTTTTCTTTTTGAGAAAATAAAAAATAAAGAAATTAAAAAAGAAAATGATTGATTGAGTTCAATTCATGGAAAGAATTTGGTTGACTTTGTCCACCCAGTTTGTACAAATATACACTTTTGTATATTTAATCAGACTAATATAAAGGTATACATATATACCTTACAATGTTGCTATGGGTGGGTAGAAATAGATGAACAATTATCATTAAGTAAAAAACAAAACCAGATTATTTCTCTGGTCCCCATCACTAGTGATGGGCGAATTTGCGCCGTTTCGCTTTGCCGAAAAATTCGCGAATTTCGCGCGAAATTCGCGAAACGGCGAAAAATTCGCGAAACGGCGCCGGCGGCTCGTTTTTGACGCCGGCGTCCGTTTTTCGAAAAAAAAATTTTGAAGCCGGCGAATTTTTTCCGGGAATTTTCGCGGGAGTTTCGCGAATTTATTCGCTGGCGGCAAATTCGCCGCGAATTCGCGCCTGGTGAATAAATTCGCCCATCACTACCCATCACCCACTTTTCCAATCTCTCTCACTTACCTCTGCATCAAATATGGTCACAGATGATGTCACCAATGGAGGCTGAATGAAGGGTTGAGGAAAAGAGTACTACAAAAAAATAGGAATGGAAGGCACTCAGCAGGTAAGGAGGAGGAACTAAAGAGAACACCAGATAAATATGTAAAAAAGAAAGACAGCAGATGGGAAAATATACCAAGAAAAGAGATTTTTTTAAAAAAATAATGTACCCTCTACTTAAATTTATATGCAGATTTGTAGTCACCTGGTCTGACCTACTCCATCTCTTTATTAATCACAGTACCTTATCAACTATACAATAAACAAGAGCCAAGAGTATTCTGATAATGATTCACTCGTTATATTTGGTACTAAGTGATGTCATTTGTGTCACATAACCTTGTGTACTATAAAAATGAATGAACCACTAGTGATAAAATATTACGATATTTATATGTTCATGGAACTTCTACAATAGTAAAACTCTTGCTGTTCTCAAAAACGGACTTTAATGTCCAGACCAATAAAGGACAAACAAAGGACTTATTTGAAAACTTTTTAATTTCTTACGCTTGTCTCTTACTGTTACTGCATACAGCCCTCCCTGGAGAAATAACTAAACAGAGCCTGACAATTACTTATATATATCAGAGTGGATGTATATTTCATATTTAACAGGCACCGGTATAATCAATATTCCTCAGACTGCATGCTATTTTACATATTTATATATGCATACATAAAACAGTACAGCTGTCGATGTATGCTGATAGATAAAGAACCGAATAATAATTTATAATATAAGATAATGCAATTTATGCGGCTTGAACTGCTACTCTTAAATAAACACAGTGCTACTCACATTTTTAATAACATAGGGAGATAAAATAGACCTTTCAGCAAAGCAGCATTCTATTTTAGTACAGGAGTGGTGGGGAATACACTGCAAAGGCATAGATCCATATGGGTATATGAGTTTTTAAGCAATTTTTTTTATTACTGGATCTGGTGCCTGAAAGACTAAATGCATTACCTGCCACTCAGATAGCAAAGAAAGATTGACAGTTGCTCACTCTGCTAATGTAAAATGCTGGGCAATTTTTCCTGTTATGTCTCCTTAGATTTCTCTTTCCGACATTTGATATAAAAACCATTTTTTACCAGCTCAAACAAGGTATATCTTTACTGATTTAAGAAGCTCTAAAATAAAACTGCTTGTAAACCTAGTTTCATCAAGTGAATTAAATTCCTAGTTGAATTATCATTTTAATAGAATTTTACCTTTCTTAGATACATTCAAAGCTGGGTGGATTGCATATTTCTAGAATAAATTAAATATAAAAAAGGAAACCTTTGTAAAGATCATCCAGATCTTGTACAATAACCTTAGTATTAGTGCTCCCTTGAGGGAGGAGGATGGAAACTACCTGAAGTATAGATGTTTCCCTTAAAGGGTTGATTCACCTTTCAGATAACTTTTAGCATGTTATGCAATGGCTAATTCTAAACAACTTTTCAATTGGCCTCTGTTTTTATATTTTTATAGGTTTTAAATTATTTGCCTTCTTGTTCTAACTATTCTTTACCCTTCATCTAAAACGTAAATGCTCTATAAAGGCTGCAAATTAATTGTTACTACCATTTGTTATTACTCATATTTCTATTCAGGCCCTCTCCTATTTATATTCCAATCTCTTATTCAAATCAATATATGGTTGCTAGAATAATTTGGACCCTAGCAACAAGATTGTTGAAATTGCAAAATTGAAAGCTACTTGCCACGATCAGCTCCCTAACTCCAGAACTAGTGCTAAGTTTCCTGTCACGGCTCAGTCATCCTCCTTTGGCTTCGGAAGGAGCCCTCAGCTACTCAGATGCCGCGAGGTCTTAAAATGAGAGAAGCAAAGCAGAAGTTCTGGACAAGCAAAGGGGTCAGATCGTACACTGTAATTTTGAATGGAAGGTATATCAGCTACCGGATTGGTCCAGGCAGAGTTCAAGCTGTAGCCAGACAGGCAATGGGCCGCTCCAGGCAGAGTTCATACACGGTCAAATCAAGCAGAGGTTGGTTCAGGCAGAATTCAAGGCAGGACAGGGATCAAAACAGGAGTTTTCAGACAGAATGAACGCACCCAGGGACAATAATATTGACCTAACAATGGCTAATGAGTTTTGGCCCGAGGTCCCTTTAAATATATACAACTTCACGCCAAAACGCAATTGATTACGCGCAGTGTGTAAGACCCAAATGTGCACACCATAGGAGGGGCATCAGAGGGGAGAGGATCAGGGCTGCGGGCGTCCCCACCAGGAGTGTGGCGGGTGTCCCTGCCGGCCCCTAGACGTCGCTAGACCACCAGGTAACCTCACATTACCCCCCTCTAGATGGGGCCACGAACCCCCAGGTTTATCAGGAAAGTTACAATGAAATTGTTTTTTAAGTCGAAACATGAGAAGCAGGATTCAAGGTCTCTCCTCTGGACCATACCCTTTCCAATGTACTAAGTACTGTAACGTACCCCGAACAAGCTGTGAATCAACCAATTTTTTTAAAAAAAATTCAGGTTGTCCCTCAACCATTACTGGAGGAGTAGGAGACTGTTGTTGGATCTGCCGAGCTGGTTTTAAAAGAGAAACATGAAATGTATTAGGAATTTTGAGATTACTAGGAAGTTTAAGACGAACAGTATAGGGGTTGATAGTTGAAATAATGGGATATGGACCAATAAAATTAGGACCCAACTTAAGCGACGGAACCTTGAGTTTAACATTTTAACAGCCAAACCAAGTTCCCAACCTGATATTTGGCTGCTTCCCTATGGAACCTATCAGCCGCCTTTTTTGAGCAGAAGTAGCAATAGCAAGAGAGTCATGTACCTTGCGCCAGATTTTAGAAAAATGGACCAAAGAAGAATTCACTGTACATCTGGAGTATGCAGTGCAGTTTTGGACTCCAGTCCTAGAGAGGGATATAAATGAGCTGAAGAGAGTGCAGAGACGTGCAACTAAATTGGTTAGAGGGATGGAAGACTTAAATTATGAGGGTAGACTGTCAAGGTTGGGGTTGTTTTCTCTGGAAAAAAGGTGCTTGTAAGGGGACATGATTACACTTTACAAGTACATTAGAGGACATTATAGACACATAGCAGGGGACCTTTTTACCCATAAAGTGGATCACCGTACCAGAGGCCACCCCTTCAGACTAGAAGAAAAGAACTTTCATTTGAAGCAACATGGAGGGGGGTTCTTCACAGTTAGGACAGTGAGGTTGTGGAATGCACTGCCTGGTGATGTGATGGCTGATTCAGTTAATGCCTTTAAGAATGGCTTGGATGATTTCTTGGACAGACATAATATCAAAGGCTATTGTGATACTAAACTCTATAGTTAGTATAGGTATGGGTATATAGAATTTATGTGAAAGTGGGGGGGTGTATGGATGCTGGGTTTTCATTTGGAGGGGTTGAACTTGATGGACTTTGTCTGTTTTCAACTATGTAACTATGTAACTGTAGGAACAGGGGATAAGCGACCACAGTAAGAAAATGGTTTCTTATTGACCAGTGGATGCATAAGAATAATTGTTATATGCAAACTCATGGAAGCATGTTGGTCCATTGTAATTGATTGTCAGAGACATAGCATCTTAAAAACTGTTCTAAAGACTGGTTTACTCTTTCTGTCTTACCATTGGTCTGGGGATAATATGCAGAAGAAAAGGACAAGTTAATACCATCCAAGGAGCAAAAGGCCCGCCAAAATTTTGAGACAAATTATACCCCTCTGTGTTTTATTTTCAGGAAAACCATGAAATTTGAAAACATGAGAAAAATACAACTCAGCCAACATTTTAGCAGAAGGAAGATTTGGTAGTGGAATAAAATGACTTATCTTGCAGAATCTGTCAACCACCACCCAAATCATAGTATTCCTTGAGAAGGAGGAACATCTACTATAAAATCCATAGAAAGATGAAACCACTATTTGGAATAGGAAGTGATCTTAACAGTCCCTGTGGTAACGTTCTAGAGGATTTAGATCTTTGACAAACAGAACAACAATTAAAATTTCAAACATCTTGTTTGAACGAAGGCCACCAAACATTTCAAGATAATAATGAAATGGTCTATTAATACCAGGATGTCCTGCCATTTTAAAACTGTGAGTCTCAGTAATTACCCAAGGGGAGTATTACCTGGAGCCAATGTTTGAGCCTGAGACAGAAGAGTAACAAAATCTAATCCTAGGGCTGCCACGGTCACTTCTTTGGGAATAATGGAAACGGACTCAAAGGATTCAGACGGGTTTGATTCAAATTGTCTGCCTTAATATTCTTAGAACCAGGCCTGTATGTTATAGAAAAAAATTAAATTGAGTAAAGAATAGAGCCCAATTGGCCTGTCTTGGGTTTAGAAGTTTTGCTGACTCAATATACAAGAGTTTGTTATGGTCAGTATGAACCGTGATAGTGTGTTTATCGCTCTCTAACAAGTGTCTCCATTCCTCAAAGGCCCATTTAATGGCTAATAATTCTCTATTACCAATGTCATAATAAGGACCACTCCTGCCCCAACCTCTGAAGCATCTACCTCCACAATAAAAGGTAAGGTTGTGTCAGGATGATGAAGAACAGGAGCTGACACAAATTATTTTTTTAAGAATGCAAAAGCTTGGGTAGCCTCAGGAGACCAAATACTGGAATCAGCACCCTTCTTAGTTAGATCCATAATAGGAGAAACAATGATAGAATTTTTTTTTACAAATTGTCTATAATAATTTGCCAAACCCAGAAACCTCTGAATTGCACGAAGTGAGAGAGGTTGGGCACAATCCAATACTGCCATTACTTTCCCGGGATCCATCTCAAACCCCTGACAGGATATATTGAACCCCAAAAATTGTACAGAAGAGACCTCAAAAGTGCATTTTTCCAACTTGGCAAAAAGATTTTTTTTTCTTAATCTGAGTAGGACCTCTCGCACACGTTGTTGGTGATCACCCAGATTAGAGGGAAAAAAGTAAATATTATCGAGATACATCACTACAAATAGGCCACGTACATCCCGAAAAATGTCATTGACAAACTCTTGAAATACTGCAGGTGCATTGCATAGCCAAAAGCATAACTAAATACTCGTAGTGACTGCCCCTGGTATTAAAGGCCATTTTCCACTTATCCCCTCCCTGATACGAATGAGGTTATATGCACCTCTAGGATCAAGTTTGGTGTAGGTAGTAGCATTCTTGACCTGATCAAACAGTTCAGAGATAAGCAGAAGGGGATATCGTTTTTTGATTGTAATTTTGTTAATGCCATGATAATCAATACACGGGCGAAGGCCCCTATCCTTTTTGTCCACAAAAAAGAAACCAGCACCTGCAGGGGAATTGGAGGGTCTAATAAAAACCTTCTCCAAATTTTCCTTAATATAGTCTTTCATTGCTTGAGCCTCAGGCAAGGAAAGAGGATATGTTCTCCCTTTAGGAAGAATAGACCCTGGGGTCAGGTCAATAGGGCAGAACCTTAACAGATAAGCAATGAATTGTACAGGTTTTGCTGTACACTATGCACCCTAAATCCAAAACTTAAAAAGCAAATTCCACTTCTGCCCCCTCAAACTTCTGACAAGTAGTGGGAATGAGGTCTGGAGCAGTTGGACCCTTCTGACTCTTTGTTTTGGATGCAGAAGAAAAGAGTCAATCTTACAGTGACTAAGCAAGAGGGAAAGTCAAACAAGCTGATATTGTTAATTTGTTTAGTAGCGGACTCCAGCATAACTCCATCACTCAAAGTGGCAGTAGGCCCGCCCTTAGATATGGAGAAGAAATTATGGGCACAACCCAGCTAGAAAGGGAGCCGGGGGGAAAAAGAAAAAGACTTTCACTCTTTTTTCACCTATTACACTACTTGTACGGTAGGGAAAAGGGTAAATATATATAGCTCCTTTTGGAAATGTTGTGGGAACTTAATAAGCAATAAGTCCATGTAATTAAAAATGTGCTTATTGATAAAAACCCACATGTGTATACATAAGGGATTTAAAGGGGTTGTTCACCTTTAATCTTAGTATGATGTAGAGAGTGATATTCTGAGACCAGCTGCAATTGGTGTTCATTTGTTATTATTTTTGGTTTTTGCGTTATTTCAGTTATTTAGCTTTTTATTCAGCATCTCCCCAGTTTGCAATTTGAGCAATCTGGTTGCTAGGGTCCAAATTACCCTAGCAACCATGCATTGATTTGTATAAGAGACTAGAAGATGAATAGGAGAGTGCCTGAATAGAAAGATGAGTAATAAAAAATAGAAATAATAAAAAGGGCCCCATTTATTAAACCTCAGTTTTGTCTGGTCAAGGTTTACAGGGGAAAAACATTTTTCTTTTGAAAAATAAAAACTACAATTTTTAGAGATTTATAATACCTGAAAGCTACTAAAAATCTGAATCCGAAAATATGCGATCTCAAACCTGTTGAGGTCAATGGAAGATATCGTGATCATTGTTGGGTTTCGTCCAATAATCCAAAAAATCTGGGGTTTTGGATCGATAAATCTGAAAAAATGGAGTGAGTCGGATTTTTGCTTGATTTATTTGGAGGCATTTTCCCGACCACATTTTTAAGATTTTGTTTATTTTATAAATGAATTAATGGAAGGGAGTTTGGTCAGGTTTGCTTTCATATAAAAAAAAAAAAAAGATCAGTTTGAGTTTTAGTAAATCTGCCCCTAAATGTGTAGCCTTACAGAACAGCTGAAAACTGAAAATAGTCAGAAGACACATAATTCAAAAACTACAACAAAGATAAAACCACAGCCATTAGTTACTTACTAAAATCACATAAAATTAGCCATTCTATGACATACTAAAAGTTAACTGAAAGGTGAACCGCCTCTTTAAGAACTGATCACTCTCTGAATCAAAGTACAATGGCACATATCAGATTTATTGAGGAATACCCTTAGAAGAATGCTTATTTATGGATGCAGTTGCAATTTGAAAGCACACTTAATTCCTTTAATGTGATTCTCAAACTACTCTTACTGCTGTAGGTAGTGGATTCAACACCTGTACATGCCTTTCTCATGTTTGCAGCAAAATGAATGGCAATTCTAGACATGTAGGGAAGCAATGGCCCACAGAAGAGTAAGGAAGTGGGTTCTAGATCCTGCTGTATAATCTTGCCCAGACAAGTAACTTAATCTACCCATGTGTATCCAGTTTTAGCTTGGTTAACATTTTTTATTGGTAAAAACAAAATTGGATTTTAACCAATATTAGAATTTTTGCTGCACTGGTGCACTTTGGGCCAGTTGTTATTATTAACACTGTGCATATTTGCATATAGGCAGTAAACCATAACCAATAATTGATTAGCTTTTTTTTTCACCAGCTGCCAGAAGAACAATGGCAGCAAAAGTTCAATTGTCATGTGTTACCCTGGTGAAAACAGGACTGTGGAGTTGGTACATAAATCCTTTGACTTTGACTCCTTTGTTTATGGTACCGCCAACTCCTCTGTTTTTAAGGAAACGGTAACACTAAAAACCAAAAGTGTATCAAAGTAATTAAAATATAATGTACTGTTGCTTTGCTATGTTAAAAACTGTGAGTTTGTGTCAGATGACTAGTATAAACAAGCTGCTGTATAGCTATGGGAGCATCTTGAAAAAAGGAGAAAAGGCACAGATAACATAGCAGATAAGCAATAAAACACCATTGTATTGGATAGGGCTTATCTGTTATGTTAGAGTCCTGTGCAGGTCCATTTTTTGATACCCGTACCCGACCAGTACCCGCAATCTGCATTCTGCAACCCGCATTCTTACCCGCTTGGACCCGCAAGTACCTTATCCGCAACCCAGACCCATAACCCGCTGACCATCAAGAATCAGGAAGTGTTGTCATTGTAAACCGGAAGTGGCATCATTAGAAGTAGCCGTGATCAGAAAAAAAGGAGTAAAACAGGAAGTGCTGTTGATTGAAAGAATTTAAGTACACAACATACAAGGCATTTTATCACTGCCAAAATTCAAAAATATAAACCATATCTTTTGGTAATTCTAAAAAAAATCAAAGTTAAACTACATCAACCAAACTTAACTAATAATTAGCTATTGTCCTTTGTATTGTTTTTAGAAACAGAATTGCCATATCCTCCTTCATAGAACTCTTAAATCCGATTATTTTCAGTGCTTGTATTTAAAGTTATTAGGAGTCGAAGTTGCACATTTTTTGGTGACTCCGACTCCAAATACTCAAAATTGCTCCTGACTCTGGGTGAAAATATGGCCACTCAAAAAAAAAAAATGCTCCTTCGTAGTGGTGAATTACTAAATATCACTAATACAGTGTACAGTTTAGTCAGGTTTGTATCTGGCATTGCTTTCATATTTCTGGCCATCCAAAAAATAATTTGAAATTATATGTGATGCTCATAATTATTGATTATATAGAATAGCATGGAGTAAGCCTACCTCCTAATTACTGTTCTAAAGTCTTAACCATTGTAAAAGGCTGAATAGACTGCATATTGATGTAACCTATTTCATGACATTTGATTTATGACCAGCAGCAGGCACATTTAAAACTGTGAACGAGCCTGAAATCCACCTGTTATTTGACAAAGGGAAATGTAAATTGGTAACAGAGTTCTCAACTGTAAAGTCAACTTGTATTTTTTAAAAGAAACATTTACAAAATGTGCTATTCTTTAGAAATGCTGGGTTGTTTACTACTAAACAACAACATAAGGGAAGTGTGCAAAGAGTGAAAGTGTGCATATAAAGTTGGTTAAAGGCAATTGTTTAATCATTACACCCTGCCCTGCATTTTTAAGCATCTCCTTTGTTCTTGACTCTACATAGTTAATATTGTACAACATAATCCCTTATATGCAGCGATGTTTCATATGGATAAAAACAAAGAGATAATGGGCTTCATTTACTAATGGGGCTATGTGCAAAAATCTGGCACAAATTGCCATGTTTCTCTCCTCTTAAATGCAACTTGAATTCAATTTAATAATTGTGACAGCCAAAATTCTTTATTATAGAATTATTATATATAGACTAAAAGTTGCTAAGGAAAATTGACAAGGGGGCTCCTCATTTGACCTTTTTTTTTTATAACTTGTTTTTTTATTGCAAAAGACAAAGTATAATCACATTGAATATTTATACATAGTTCCATAAAGCGGAGAGCATATCAATTGTGATTCTGAAAAGATAGCAGTTAAATAACATTGTAAGAACTTTTTAAACAATCAGCTCAGTCATGGCTTATAGCAATGGGGGGGTGGGACCTGTGGGGATCAGTTCAGATAGGAGGTTAGTAGTCTGTTAGTTTGATGACTTCTGGGAGGCGCGATATAGGATCTCGATGGTTCTTGTTGTAACGTTGCTAGATATTGGGATGATTCCATGATCAAAGGGTGATCCTTGAGAACTTCCATATCATACCATGACGTATGTCTGAAGGTGTAGATTGTGAGGCATTTGATATGTTGTGGGAGGTGTGCTATGTATGTGGACCAGGTGTTGAAAAATTTCGATGTGTTGTGTTCTTTCCTGGTTATGGTTTCCAGCCAGTCCATATGGAAAATATGGTGTAGTTTTTGTTTCACCAACGTCATTGATGGGGGGTCAGTGTGTAGCCATTGTTGCAGTATCGTTTTTCTGGCGGCTGCAGCCAATCTGCCCAGAAGGTGTCAGTTTTTGTGATTTGTGGAAATGAATTAAGTGTACTGAACAGAGCCCATGATATGTGTAGTTGAAGGGGTTTCCCTATCATCTGTGCACCATATGAAATGACTTCTTTCCAAAAAGATTGCATTGAGGGACAAGACCACATGGTATGTATCAAATTCGCTTCAGGAGCATGGCATTTTAAACAGACATCTGAGGAGAGGTTACCCATCTTAAATCTTCTGAGTGGAGTAAGATACGAGTTGTGGAGAATTTGCAATGACATTTCCTGAAACCTGCTTGCCGGGAGTAATGTCATAATTTTAGTATGTTGTTTTAAGATGTCTGATTCTGTAGTATTAGGTATCTCTCTAATCCACTTGAAATTAGGTTTATCATTGTTATCTATGTCTAAAAGCGGTTTAATGGTGCGGTAAATGTGCGAGGTTGCTCATTTGACCTTTAGCCTTCAGTCATCCCATTGAACCCCATTGTTACATACTATAATGAAACACCAGGAGCCAGAAATGGGGAAAAATGGCCACAGCATTTATTCACATTTTATCAAATAAATAGGACCTTGCCAGTCTCACCCAAGGCAATATTCAAATTGCTACTATGCTCTGCCTTTCCTAACTTGAGATCAGCACTATGTCATTATATCCACCACTGAGTATTAGGCTGCCTCGCCCTCTACCTACAGAGAGGATGGCCCCAAACTCTGCTACGAGCAATAGTTGCATCTCCTACCATAAGAGAAGTTCAGCAGTAGTGATGGGTGAATTTGCGCCGTTTCGCTTCGCAGAAAAATTCGCGAATTTCGCGCGAAATTCGTTTTTGACGCCGGCGCCCGTTTTTTTGACGCCGGCGCCCGTTTTTTGACGCCGACGAATTTATTCGCTGGCGGCGAATTGCGCAAATTCCCCGCGAATTCGCGCCTGGCGAATGAATTCGCCCATCACTATTCAGCAGCCCTGCTGTTTGTCCGGAATCTGCAGTGTGTCGATGATAGGAAATCCAAGCAGGCTGTCACCTACCACAAGCAGTAGTAGCTTCTGTTTTTTTACTGGTTACTTACTAGAACCTTATTATTTTACAAAACTCCAAGACCAGGTTCTTCAGAAAAAGAGTTTATTAGACAAAACATTGGAAGCTTGGTATGACAAGGAGAGCTTCAAAATGTCAGGCCTATTTGTCCAAGTTTTTATACCTTTTTACTGTAAGGAAAAGAGTACACGGAATTGCCATACATGGCAAGATATTCCTTACATCTGAGCAGGTGCAAGCATTTCTGGAAAACATGTTGTTCAAGATAACGGTTTCCTGAGCCTGTGAACTGTTGCAAGCCTTGCAGCCTATAGCTACTAAAATATAGCCAGGGAGTATTTGCGGTTCTGTAGTTACAGTTCTATCTTGTGTCCCTAACTGATGTTAACCGTTGACCTCTTGGCATTATGTAAGCACAGTTTTATATGACTTTATAGGGCCACTATTAAATCCTCCATCCAACACCACATCTGGCTTAGGTCAGTCTTTCTGTATTATGGAATTTGGGGTGCAATTATCATTTTGTATTATTTTATTAGTTCCTTTATACAGACTATTACCCGTCATAGATTCTCCTTCTTAATTATTATTTCATCCCGTCTGTATCATTTAACCCACCGTGCAGTCACAGGAGATAACCTCTTTTCTCCCTCTTATGAATTTAACTGTGCAGTACTCTGGCAAGGTCCTACTGCTGCTGTGACCACTAAAACAAAATATGTTATTTTATATATACTGTTTGGTGGCGATCGGAAACATTCCCTGTATCGAGTATTTGACATTCCTTTAACATAAATAACATCATGCAGACTCTCATGTTTATACTGTATAACTACCAAAACCACAATATAACAGTACGTGCAGGAAAACATCCACATTTGCTTATTAATAGATAATATGAGAACATAAAGAGAAACTCCTGACATTTCACAAAATATGCAAAAATAAAAGTGAAGGGTGGATGGGATGTTTCTACCTGCTCAGAAAATAAGGAAGTGAACTGCTTCTTCCCCTGAAATCGAATCCCTGTCTTTCTCCACCCCCAGCCTGGCATTTCCCTGCCTTAACTCATTCCTTCTCACCCAATCACAGCTACATCTGATTCTGACAATCTTTAAATATAAACCAGTGTAATCTGTCTGCTGTCATCCAGATCCCTTGTCATGCAGCCCCTGTTTTAATAGCTCCAGGGCTTTCCTATATGGGGGCAAGCATCTTTCTGAATAACATCAATGCATGATCAGTTGCATCCATTCTATTGGTTTGCACTTGAGCCCTTATTGACAATTTTACCTGTTTTGTACACTTTGTAAATAAGCCTCAAAGGGTTCATGTGCAAAGTGATAAAATGGATGCAAAACTGACATTTATGCTATTCAACTATGCAACTTGCAGCAACTGACAATGTACCCACTCAGCCTGCTCTGATGTATTGTGCTCAATTGTATGCCTGAAACCAAGGGGACTCTGAAACTAAAGCTGGCCACAGACTCAAAGATCCGATCGTACTAATCAACGTACGATCGGACTTCCCCATCTCCCGACCTGCCACTAACCATTCAGATCAAATAAAGTAGAAAAGAACAGATCAGCCGATGTTCTGCCCCTGACAGCAATCGTACGAAAGTTATGTCCGACCAAAGCTAGTGACAGTCTCCCTCTGAAAATCGTACGATCGGCAATACACGCAGAGATATTACCCGCAGCCGATAGAAATCTTTTAACCTGTCCGATCGACCAAACGACCGATCTCCGCCGGACGAAAATGATAGGACTCTCCACACGTGGTCCTAAAATCGTACGAATCGAAGATTCGTACGATCTTTGCATCTATGGCCAGCTTAATTCCATGTTCCCCTGCCAGATTTTCCACTGAATTATGTAAATCTTTTTTACTATTCTAATGTCTCAGTGCCTTACATGTATAAAAAAATAGTAATTTGTCAAGCCTCTAAACTGGAAAATGTAAAATAATTTCTCTATTGTACTAATGCAATAAATGTTAACGTGTATGTTTACAGGGATTGTTTTTAAGCTATACAGACCATAATCACCATAACAAAATTTACAAAGCTCACAAACACCAAACACTTTAAAAAAATATATATATATATTTTCTATTTAATATATGTTGTTTTTACACATGTTAAAAGACAACAGCGAGAAAAACTATATTAAAGACTAAAGATGGATTACTGAAATACATTTTAGAATTGTTTTTTTAAATCATCAAATATAGAAAATACTTTGTATTAGTGATCAAATAAACCTGGCAACTATATTATCAGTAAATATATGTGTAGAAGCAGTGACTGATACTGTTTGCTAATTAACATTTTTTACTCATCAACTTGCCATATTCTGGCCGATTTGTTACCAAATATTTTCCTCCATATGTTTTATGATATAGCAGTTGGGGGTATATTAACAGCCAATCTTTACCTCTTTAATTCTTTGTATCCAGCCCTAATTTATTACTTTTCTGTCCCTTAGGGCCGAACTATCGCTGGCTGCCTGAGGGAGGTGGTGATGCTTGTCCCAAAAGAGACTTCGAATGGCAGCCAACAGGTAGTGGCTCATGTGTTTTTGGTGAGTTTAAAACCAAAGCATCATTTGGGGAGGAGGTTTCAAAGCTGTGCTTAATTAGGTGGAAGGAGTGTTTGCCTGACCTCTAATAGGAGATCACAGAGACAGGGGTCTATATCTGAATATGAGAGAGAAGAAGCCAATTACTTGCATGTCTGCATTATGTATTAACCCATCTGGGCTTGGGATATTAGGTCTGAAGGGGGAACAAAGAAGAGGGTTTGTCAATGATCACACACCAAATTATAAAGTCTGGGGCCTATTGTTCTGCAGGAAAGCAATTCACAGGGGCAGCTGGATTTGTAAACTAGCCAGCAGTGCGTCCAACTGCTATTCTTTCAACAAAGACATCATTTCCGATTCCAGTTAACATTTTTTACTTAAGCTATTTACTTTCACTAGGTCTTGGAAGTGTATAAAGATAAAGCCTTATACAAATATCTAAAGATTAATGTCCCTGTACATAGTTATTCATGTATTGAATATTGTATGAAAGAGATTAAAAATTGCAAAGGTTTAATCAAACCCAACAGTAAAAAAATATGTTTGCTCAAGAACAATGAGAGCTCTGAATAAGAACAATAAGAACTCGGATGGAAGTGTGACAATCACACAACCTTACCAAATGCATACTGTATAGGTTTAATAAAACACACCTTTCTCATTTCATTTCTGTTTTTACAGAATTCATTATACAATGTATATTTACTCTTTCTGGAATGATTTCACCTAGTTCAACATATTATATGCTAATTAATCATGAATATGCAGGTGATTTGCAATTGTAATGTTAGCTAATGTATTCATTATAAGGAACCAGAGATAATTAATGTTCTGGGTCTCCCTTAAACATGGATACCTTTTTCAAAAGAGAAGCTATGGGTCTCATGACAGACAGTAAAGGAAGTACTTTGAAGAGGACCAAATTCAAGCTGTAGCCTATGAATAACAAAAAAAACCACAGGAGGTAACTTCCTACACTGACTCCCATCTGGATATCCCTCAGTAGTTAACAGACCTACTTCTCAAAGTCAGTCTTAATGGTAATATTAAGTGCCCTTATGGAAATAAAAAGGGACCTCCATGTTTCTGTATCATGGTATGTTTGGGTACATGCTGTATTATTTCCTTTAAGAACAAAAGCAATTTAATAAGCTGAGCAAAAAAGATAACAGGTAGAATTCTGAGGCTGATTTCTGCTAGTGCTACTTTAGTATGTCATATAGACACTTTTTGATCCATTTAAGGCTGCTTCAGAGCTGAACGTTACCACACACTACAGAAAAATCTTTGTAGGGTTCCACCAAACTTCAAAATATGTGTTTCTCAAACATACAGGGCTGGATCTAGGAGTAGGCAGAAGAGGCAGATGCCACGTACTTCTTCTGCACCCCTGGGGGTATATTTAGCAAAGAGTGAAGTTAGAGATCGCCACAGTCCACTAGAGAGAAATTCCGCCACTCTCATTTATTTCTATGGGATTTTTAAAAGAGGATTTATCAATGGCTGAAAGTTCATCCTTTGATAAATATGCCTTGCGCATCAAAAATGGCACGGGCATAAAATGTATTCGGACACCCATTGACTTTACTGCACTTGGACAAAATAGTCGCGCATATAAAAATTGATACTATAAAAATAATTTTGAATGGACTTTAAATGCATTTAGTGAATTCTTATGCCGTTTTGCAAATTTTTTCGCCGTTTCATGAATTATTTGGCGAAACGGGACAGATTTGCCATCACTAAAAGGTACTGTGATGGGCGGTTAAAGAAAAGAACTAGCCTGCAGTAGTCATAATGATGCCATTATAGATTTATGCAACCTAGTTAGCATCATGTACAAGTCACTGTTTTATTATTGCAGAGAAGGAAAGCATTTAAAAAATATATTTGCTTTAATGGAGTCTATAGGAGATGGTCTTCCACTAATTTAGTGATTTTGAATTATTGGGTTTTTGACGAGATACTGTACTACACTTTCAATACAAATATATATATATATTGGTACCTACAATTGCCTGAACTATTTCAACAGGAAAGTATCATTAGAATTTTTGTTTTTTCAGTGAATAGAAATAACTGAATTGAGAATCACAATTATAGTTTTTATGTGATTTCGATTTAATTTTTTGTTTCATTTCTACACACAAGGTTTGGTTGCCTATGCTTTCAGTGTGTCAAAATTGCAGCTCTGACTGGTGTAGCTATATGGGAACTATAGGGGACGACTTCCTCTGTAGTTTTATAGAAATCCCCCCAGGGCAGGGGATGCTGTGTGCACCAGGTTTCTCCAAAGGTTTTTTTTGTGGGGGGGGCAGTGTTTGGTAGTTATGCCACTGCTGCTTGCCACAGATCATGTTAGCATCAAGATGCTGTCTTATAAATACAAAGAAAAGGGAAAACTTAAAGTCAAACACTTAAATAATACTGGGGGGGGATGCATTTAGAAGCTTTTGGATAAAAGGATTCCCATACCTGTACCTAGAAAGTACTTATTGAGGGTTGAAGATATTTTAACACCATAAGTGACCTTATAACAATAGATTCTATTTATTTATATTTCTACTATATTCGTGTATATTCTACAATATTCATGCAAATATATTAAAATGCTTGTAAATATACAGTATTAAAATATATTAATGGCATGCATGAATATAGTAGAAAATATGCATGAATATAACAGAAAATGTTGACATCTATTCTACTATATTAATTCATATTTGCATTATTACAATTATCCTCTTATCCAGAAGGTCAGCAATGGCTTTTTGGCGATCAATGACTACATTTTGTTAACAAAACATTGGTGCACCAACCTCAAATGGCACAGCAATCAGATTTTGGCATTCCAAAAATTAAGATCAAATAAACATGTACCTGGGGGTTATCTGAGGTACTAAGCTTTAGCCATAAACCTGGTCCCAGGATTACAGAACTGTCCTTCTGATCAATGACATTGCTCCATGTCTTAGAACAGGTATGGGATCTGTTATGCGGAAACCTGTCATCCAGAAAGATCTGAATTACAGGAAGGCCATCTTCAATAGACTCCATTTTAATCAAATAATTCAAATTTTTTTTATTATTCCCTTTTCTCTGTAAAAATAAAAGAGCAGCTTATACTTACTCATAAAACAATCCTATTGGGTTTAATTCATAATTAATAATTTTTTTGCAGAGTAATGGAGATCCAAATTATGGAAATGTCCCTTATCCGGAAAACCCCATTTCCCGCAAAATTTGCGAAGCTGCGAAATCGTGAAATTGGAAAGTTCATGAAAGAATCATGAAACTCGAACATTTTCGAACATTCATTCGCCCATCACTAGTGCCCAAGCTGGCTTCTGTTACAGATCCTGCTGAAATGTTTATTTGTGATTGACTACTCCAAAAGGGCGTTGGTGAACACTGGAAACCCTAGTGTGTCTGAGTGTACCCACCATCTTCTAAAAGGTTCCTGATTGACGTGACCGTTATAGTTAGCTTGGGCCATATCATGGAACCTTCCCAGGCTGCTGCTTCCTCGATTATGGAGGGATATTTCTACGTTATAATGAAACGTCTGGCCATCCAGGAGGCTCAACAGGCTCATTTAGCTCAAACATTGCAGCACATTACGTCTCGTCCAGAAGAACTGCAAATGGGTCTGCGGCTCACTCTTCACAGCCTGCACCTCCAAAGGTTCCCAAAATTCCTGCTCCAGTTCGTTTCGGGGTGATCCGGTTGCTTATCGTGGTTTTCTGACTCAATGCAAGATCCAGTTTGATTTGGCACCCAACCAATTTACGATGTCTTATATCATTGCCCTTCTAAAGGGAAAGGCCTGTTACTCCTGAAGGGAGGGTACTCTAAGACACGCCGGGAGATCCTCCATCACTCTTACCTCCCAGTGTGTCTGTTCCCACGGCCGTGACATCATCAGGCAGTGTGAAATTAGAATTTTGGCACAAAGTGCCTAAGCTGGCTTCTGTTACAGATCCTGCTGAAGCATTTATTTGATTGACTACTCTGGTTTTTGACTTCTGCCTGTTTCCTGACCTTGATTCCTGCCGCCTGCCTAGACCCTTCTGCCTGATTGACTTCGATTTTGCCTAATCCTTACCGGTACCTCATTTCGGAATTGTTGTTACCTAAGCACAAGCTTCCTCTATGGTTCCGCAGAAGAAAGCCAGGGGCCCCAAAAGGGCATTGGTGAACACCAGAAACCCTAGTGCGTCTGAGTTTACCCACCGTCTTCTAAAAGGCTCCTGATTGACGTGACCCTTATAATGCATTAAGATTCAAGCTACCTTCCTTTTACCCCAAAGTCAGACTTCTGTCCATCTGACCAATGAGATTCACACTGGTTCACACTATAGCACAGAACAAACCATGTACCAAGAGGTTGTGCAACTGTCTTCAAAATACACTTTTATAAAAGACTTTGGCAAATAAGCAAGTTGTCGTGGGGGCCTATTTATCAAAAGTGATTTTAGAGGTTTTTGAAACCATGACTGAGATTTATTAAAAAATCCAAATAAAAAAGTATGAACAGAAAATTATGCTGAAAGATGAGCAAAAAAATATGAAAACCTCTAAAAATTTTAGTTTCTCTGGACAATTCCTAGTGCAAAAACTACAAAAAAGTCCAAAAAAAAGTATTGAAGTCCAAATTGATTTAAAGCAGTTGTGGTAGAGTGACTAGGAAAAGGAGGAAAAAGGTCACTCTAGCCTTTAATTTCGCCCCAGGTACTGAGATAGGCTCCAGGAAGGGAGTTATTAAACAGAGAATCAGTGCTCTGTTTAAAGATTTCAGTAGCCAGGGACTCCATTCCATAGAGCCAGTCCAGAGATTGGAGTTCACCTTCCACAGGAAAGCTGTCCTGTGGAAAGGCTATTTAAAGTTAATTAGAATGGGAGAGTGTCTCTCTCAACAGGGCACAGCAGGTAGGAGACCTGGCTGTGTGAGGAACTCCCAGAGGAGCTGGGAGTGCCGCCTGATCCTGCCAGAAGCAGAGGGAGCCCGTGGCTGTCGCTAAGAGCCAGAGTTGTTGTCTATGTGGGACATTGAGGAAAAGCCAGGAGGCTAAGAAGCTCACTCAAAGACTGTGAGTACAGGGGTGAGCCACAACAATTGTTTTGTTTGCTGGTAGTCCACAAGGGGCCCAGCCTAGTCAGGGACTGCTTCAAGGTGTGAAGGTAGTGCCCAATGGGCTAGGTTTTTATTTTATTATTTGTTTGAATGATAAAATGGTCACCCCTGTGTCTGTGGACAATACTGTGTTTGTGAAAAGTCGGAAAATAAACGTGTGTTTTCCTTGAAGAAGCTGTGTGTCCCTGTCTTCATGCTCCTTTCTCCTACACTGCCTGCTCACCATTGACTAATCCCCCCCCAAAAAAGTTACGTGTTCAAGCCGCCAGCTTGTCACACAGTCCAATAGGATCAGCGCAGCTCCAACTGACTTCAATAGGACCTCGACAACTTTTACCTGGCGAAGTTTTGTATTAGAGGTATCTCGAATTTTAGGGCTTTTTTAAAAAGAATTAGAAAGCCACAACTTTTGATATTGTTAGAAAAATTCAAAATTCAATTGTTAGTAAATAGTCTTTCACCAGGCAAGTTAAACAATATAAACACTTATTATAACATAATATACCATGTAGTTTATTTAACAGATTACATAATTGTCAGGGTCAAGCTGGTATTCCTGGCAATAGCTCCCAAGACTAGTTGTAATTAGACTGCACTCACCATCTGGCCCTCTTATATAAAACTCAGAAAATAAGTCCCATTAAAAAGATTCCTCCATTAAAAATGTTATTTCCAACTTCAAATTTATCAGAGGACAATATGTATAATTCCTCTAGAATTCCTTTTGGAAATTAGACAAAATGTCAGTGTAGATCTACTGCTTTTAATTATTAGCAAGCCATGAAATTTGTACACTATGCAGTCCTTTCATAGCTTAGTAGGAACAGCCTACCCATATGTTCTACTGAAATGTATTGGATTTTTAGGGGGGAGCTTATGCCAGCTGAATAGAAAGTGCTCATTTCAGCAAGCAGCTATTGAGAGAAGGCACTATTCAGTGGTTTTTAGAGGAATGAAAGAGCCCAATGAAAATCATTTGGTTGGATCAGATTTTTTGAGAGGATGCAAGCTGTGCTCATTGAAATTGTAAAACCATTTCTGTCTTCACATAGCAAAACAAGCAATGTATTTAATAGGCGCTAATAAGTGTTTCGCTACCTTAAAAGTACATGTATGGGAAATCCATTATTCAGAAGGCTCCAAATTACAGGACAGCAGTCTCTTGTAGCCTCCATTTAAATCAAATAAATCAGATTTTTAAAATTGGTTTATTTGGTTTTTTAAAGGAGCAGCACCTAAAATATAATCCAAAAAAATCTATCTATTTCACGTTTAAATTAAATTTAAGTAAACTTAGGGGCAGATTTATCAAAATGTAAAATTAGAGTTTATCGCAGAAAAACTCACCTGCTGCTTTCTATTCATTGCTATGGGATTATTAAAAGCGTTTATCAAATGGTGAACTCTAACTTTCACCCATTGATAAAAACACTTTTTAAACCCCCCATAGAAATGAATAGAAAGTGTGGTAAACTTTAATCTCACATTTTGATAAATTTGTGTTTGAGTAATTTTGCTTTTTATTCAGCAGCTCTCCAGTTTGCAATATCGGCAACCTGGTTGCTAGGGTCCAAATTACCCTAACCACCCTGCACAGATTCAAATAAAAGACTGGGATAGGAGTAGGAGAGGCCTGAATAGCAAGATGAGTAATAAAAAGTAACAATAACAATACATCTGTAGCCTTACAGAGCATTTGTTTTAGATGGCCCCCATTTGAAAGCTGGACAGAGTCAGAAGAAGAAGATAAATAATTAAAAAAATAACTGTAAAAATAAATAATGAAGACCAATAAAAGTTGTTTAGAATTTGCCATTATATAACATACTAAAAGTGACTGTAAAGGTGAACCACCCCTTTAACTTGCATGTATTTGCCAATGTTTATCCACTTTTGTAAACTGCTTGCAATTTGCAGTGAATGCTACTTAGAGAGTCCCTGCAGTTGCCCTGGAAATCTGGAAAATACCCTTGCATTATGGGTAACAAAATAGTGGTTTTTACCTATCTGGACTTTGGAAACTGCACTTGCTTTCTTAAACTAAAACTTTGGGTTGCTTGAACTGATCTGAGGAAGACACCTCTACCATACTCAGGTAAGTATTTTTTATTATTGTTCCCTATGAATTTGACAGTGCTATCCAACAATATTCCACTTTTTTACCTCTGCTTTGGCATTCACAGTGTGAACAAAAACGAAATGACAAATCTTTAATTTAACACACTCAGCTGATATTGAAATGCAGTTTATTTTGGCAGACCAGTGGAAACAGTCTGGCACAGGAACAAGTGCAGGACAGGTAAATTGAGGATATAACAAATGTTATGTAATATTCTGATCCTTTTCTCCATATTCATCATTTCCAAAGCTGTGCATGGAACATAGTATTTGTACCTGGATAGAGAACTGTCTAAAAGATAGACTACAATCGGGCAGATTTACTAACGGGCAAATTGTCACCAGCGACCGCTTCGCACCCATCGCAACACTTTGCCAGGCACAAATGCGCTCAGACTACAAAATTCACTAAAATGCAGAGTTTCGTCGTGGGCGCCGAACACTGGAGACTTTTCACTAACATTACTTTGGCAATTTGATAGTGAAGATGCGCTAGCGTTCAATTCTGCCTAGTGAAACTTCCCGTTGGGATCTTGCGCTCAGGTAAATTTGCATAGGGCGGGAAATTTAAAGTTGTCTTTATGATAAATGTTGGTGCATATACTTACATATCACACTTTTTAAAACACATGCCAAGGGAACCTTAATAAAGTAAAAGATTTATGCCCTACACATGTAAAATTAATGTTCCATATGTTTGCAAATGTATGGGGAAAGCCGGTTACCCAAAAAAAGTTTAAGTTAGCTCTTTTACAGGCAATGAGGCTGAAAAAGGAAAAGACGCTAGCGTTTTTTTGGCCTTTGATGCATTTTTGGCTCACAGAATATAATGTAAGTGACCGAAGATTGAGGAAGATCTAGCTACTTTAATGCACTTCGCCTGGTCTGAGGTGGCGAAAGCAACTCTGGCGAAGGAGGTAACATTCAGTAAAATCCTCATTTTAGTGAATTTGTGGAGTAACAACCGTGCGAATGACCGCTAGTGCCAGTCTTTTTCGCCAGCGAATTGGCGCCTGCGCTGGTTAGTAATCAGGGATGTCCCTGTGGGCGGTGACGCTAGTTAATTGTCGCTAGCGTTAGCCACTTCGCCCTTTAGTAAATCTGCCCCAAAAAGTGGTGGTAAATGGAAAATTTTATAATTGGACCAGTGTTGTTAGTGGAGTACCACAGGGCTCTGTACTAGGTCCTTTGCTTTTAAACTTGTTTATTAATGACCTGGAGGTGGGCATTGAAAGTACTGCTTCTATTTTTGCAGATGATACTAAATTGTGCAGAACTATAGGTTCTCCTTTGTCTAAATGTGGCCATACACGGAGATATCCACTCATTTGGCAATGTCGCCAAAGGAGCGGATCTCTCCCCGATATGCCACCTAACGATGGCTAATGGACAGTCGGATCGCGGGACCACATCAACAAACAGTCCCGTCCTATCAACATCTGGCTGACTTTCGGCCAGATATCGATCGGGGAAGCCTGTCGGAGGGCCCCATACACTTGCCAATAAGCTGCCGACTTGGTCTGTCGGCAGCTTTTATTGGCCCATGTATGGCCACCTTTAGTTGAGAAACTGGGCAGCAAACTGGAAAATGAGGTTCAATGTTGATAAATGCAAGGTTATGCACTTTGGCAAAAATAAAACAAATGCAACTTATACACTAAATGGCAGTGTGTTGGGAGTTTCCTTAACTGAGAAGAATCTAGGGGTTTTCTAGTTTACAAGATGTCTAATTCTGTGCAGTGTCATTCTGTGACTACTAAAGCAAATAAAGTTCTGTCTTGCATAAAAAAGGGCATTAACTCAAGGGATGAAAACATAATTATGCCTCTTTATAGGTCCCTGGTAAGGCCTCAGTTTTGGACTCCAGTCCTTAAGAGGGATATAAATATGCTGGAGAGAGTGCAGAGACGTGCAACTAAATTGGTTAGAGGGACGGAAGACTTAAATTATGAGGGTAGACTGTCAAGGCTGGGGTTGTTTTCTCTGGAAAAAAGGTGCTTGTAAGGGGACATGATTTCACTTTACAAGTACATTAGAGGACATTATAGACAAATAGCAGGGGACCTTTTTACCCATAAAGTGAACCACTGCACCAGAGGCCACCCCTTTAGACTAGAAGAAAAGAACTTTCATTTGAAGCAACGTAGGGGGTTCTTCACAGTCAGGACAGTGAGGTTGTGGAATGCACTGCCAGGTGATGTTGTGATGGCTAATTCAGTTAATGCCTTTAAGAATGGCTTGGATGATTTTTTGGACAGACATAATATCAAAGGCTATTGTGATACTAAACTCTATAGTTAGTATAGATATGGGTATATAGAATTTATGTGAAGGGATGGAGGGGTGTGTGTATGGATGCTGGGTTTTTATTTGGAGGGGTTGAACTTGATGGACTTTGTCTTTTTTAGCCCAATTTAACTATGCACCATGTCTCTTCTATAGTTGTCTTCTCCACAGCATTCCCTTCAGTGTTTTTTATGCTGTAGTTGCTTATAATTCATCTGCACAGTTTTATGATCTAAATGTATTTCAGGAACATACTGTGACTTAAATAAAAAAGATTGCTGCTTCGACTATTAATGCATGATTAGATGACAAATGGAAAAACGCATGCTTGTGATTTATGACTGCACATTAAATTACACCATTCATAAATAAGGAGACATACTGTACAAAGATCTGGGGCCTGGGAAGATTACGCAAGGACAATGATGAATCATTTTATGGAAATTAATCAGCGTGAATAATATGACATTTTGTATAAAATTATCTTTTTGGTATCTACATGAACAGATTATGCCACAAACTGTATAATGTCATTCATTATGTAATAGTCTTTATTGGTTTATAGTACTCAGATCAAGGGTTTAAAAAAATTGTAAACTAAATTATATAATTTAATGTTCTGTGGAATATGGTTTACATATCTATAATAAAGCTGCTGTAATTAATGGATGTTCAGCCGTAATTCAATAATTGATTCATAGAGGCCTTGAGAAAAACATTTATTATAGCATTAGATTAAAGGGCTGCTTCTTAAAACAAAACCCAGGAAGAATTTCTTTCTATTAGGATAGAAGCTCTTAAAGGCATACTGTCCTCAATATGAGAAGTCAACTTCAGAGCAATGTTTTGCAATTATTGCAGATAAAAAGGTAATGGTGGGTCCTGGAACACCCTGGCATATACAGGGAGCTACTCTCTACTATTTCTACCAAAGGAGAACACTGTCTCCAAGCTAAAGATTTTATACAATTATATAGTGGGTTCAAATCCTGTTGTAATTAACTCTATACTTTCTACTGCTGGTGTGTCCATTTCTGCCCTCTGCTTCTGGAGAAATGTATCTGCATTGTGTTCAGTGACTCCCTATATGCCTTTTTGCTTATAATGTGCATGCCTACATACAGCAATCTCTTTAGGTCTAAGAGCTATTTCTACTAATGTTAGGGATGCACCGAATCCAGGATTCGGCTCAGTATTCGTCCAGGATTCTGCCTTATTCAGCAGGATTCGGCCGAATTCTTGTGCCTGGCCGAACCGATTCCGAATCCTTAAAATCATGTGAAATTAAAAAATGTTTATCAGCGCGAGCATATGCAAATTAGGGTTAGGATTCGGTTAGGTATTTGGCGGAATATTATAAAAAACAATATAAAGTTGTGATACACATGTATATATATATATGTATATGCTCCATGTATCACAACTTTCCCACGTTTGTTATATATATAGGGAACATGGAGGAGCACTTATCAAACAAAACACAGCATGCCTGGGTGCAGGTAAAATGTGTACAAAATAGCAAAAAAATACTGCACTCAACAGGCTCAGTTAGAGTAACTGATTTTAATAGAAAAACAAAAGAAATTCCAACGTTTCGATTACATCATAGTGCTCTTCCTCAGGGAAAAACTAAAAAGGTTTAGTTTTTTCCCTGAGATAGATCACTATGATGTGTTTGAAACGTTGGAATTTCTTTTGTTTTTCTATTAAAATCAGTTACTCTAACTGAGCCTGTTGAGTGCGGTATTTTTTTTGGCTATTTTATATATATCTATATATATATATATATATATATATATATATATATATATATATATATATATATATATATATATATATATATATATATATATATATATATATATATATATATATATATATAATAACAAACAAGGGAAAGTTGTGCTCACCACTAATTTTTAAAACCATTAGGCGGGGGTGCAATGCGGCTGTACAATGTATAATGAAGCAATAGAATTCTTTAATGAATCAGATGCAATTTGAGCATAGGACTGGCCAGATATGGGATGACTTTGACGTAGTTGGCCAGCTTAAATATATTGCAATATATGGACAAACAATCCCTGTTTTGTCTAAAGGGTAAGGCATTTTTCAGTAGCAGTATGCACAAAATGTCTCTGTCTTAAATATATTGATAATGGGTTGAGTGCAGAGGACTCTTAATTATACATTTTACAAAGGGACTAAGTTTTACCTGCAACTTACTAGCTGCTTTCAAAGTAAAACTCCCAAACTTGACTGCCCTTTTATTAGACACCAGTGGGACCTCTTGTAGTTGACTATATGTATTTTGTGGTCACACCCTCATTGCACCCCCGCCTCATGGTTTTAAAAAATAGTGGTGAGCACAACTTTCCCTTGTTTGTTATAGTTATACAGGAGCAGTGACCAGCTCCATGTTGTAGCTCCCACCCTTCCCAGCTACAGTCAGGTGATCCCACTGGTGTCTAATAAAAGGGCAGCCAAGTTCGGGAGTTTTACTTTGAAAGCAGCTAGTAAGTTGCAGGTAAAACTTAGTCCCTTTGTAAAATGTATAATTAAGCAATTCAATTCTTAATGAATCAGATGAAAATTAAGCGTAGGACTGGCCAGATATGGGATGACTTTAATGTAGTTGGCCATCTTAAATATATTGCAATATATGGACAAACAATCCCTGTGTTGTTTAAAGGGTAAGGCATTTTTCAGTAGCTGTATGCAAAAAATGTCGTTGTCTTAAATATATTGATAATGGGTTGAGTGCAGAGGACCTCTTGTAGTTGACTATATGTATTTTGTGGTCACACACTCATTGCACCCCGGCCTAATGGTTTTAAAAAATAGTGGTGAGCACAACTTTCCCTTGTATTTTATATATATATATATATATATATATATATATATATATATATATATATATATATATATATATATATATATATATATATATATATATATATATATATATACATATTCTACTACTCTATATTTATCTACAAAAACATGTTTCCTTTTAGTTGCTTTGAATATAATTCTACTCTAATTCTTGCAATTTTCATTAGTAAGACTTTCTCAACTATAAAACTCATTAGTATTATTTTAGCATTTCAGTTATCAGTTAATTTGTGGTATGTATGCTAATAAAATCCTGCTAGCTCCTTATTTCCAAAGAAAACCATAGTGATTATTAGTTAGCTTCTCTCTTAGACAATACCTATTCAAATCAGCCTCAAATTATTTGCTATTAACCCTCCATCAAAATCAAAATTTTGATTGCAGTGAGATTTTATATAGAGACACAGATCAAAAGATGGCACTCCAAGCAGCAAGAAAGTTTTTTTCAAAAATAGAGTATCAAATATGCGAGGTGCAAATAACCCAGGGGTACCACCAACAAGTAACCCAAAACTATATATTGCATATGATGGGGTTGTACACTCTAAATAATATACAGACAAAACGTGGTATGAAGTAGATTTCTTTTATATAGATAAAATTTACATCAGATACATCAATATTTTATCCAAGACAATTTATACACACTAGTACTAAAAAATATATACATAGCACCAATTTTGAACGTTCAAGGCAAAAAGGGAGAAACAAACCACCGTGGTTTGTTCTCCCTTTTTGCCTCAAATGTACAAAATTGATTTCACCTTCAAAATATATGATAATCCTAAGGATTATTTTAATATTGCCACACGCAGATATGTTATGTGATCATTAAATACATGACCATATGAAATAATTTTCATTTGTTTAACTTGGTTTTCTTAATCTACTTTTAGGATTTATCAGATGATGTTTAGGTCACATTCATATAAAAATATAGAACATTTAAAGGCTTCACAAATTTTCAACAATGAAAATTGCTGGCGTGTGGCTAGGCCAGTGCCAATACCTGCATCCCCTTCTGCCTTTCGTTATTGCATATTCACAAATTTTCATACACAACTGTATATACAAACACCAAAACACTCCACCTAGTATAATGACTGTGTAATGAATTTTGCCATATGTGCAACTGTGTATACAATATATGTGTAAAATTCTGGAATACGAAGACCTTTCAGTTTTACATTACTTTTTATGCCAGATTTTTTTTCTGCTGGAATTTGTCCATTGCCTTTGGTTACAATGGGATATACCAGGTGGAGTTGTTTTTTTTTTTTCTTGTAGTTTGCTGTTTTTGTAATGGCTTATTTCCACAATCTTGAGTGTGAGCACTGAGCTTTCCTAAACAGATTGCATATACAATGTACCAATTAGAACAGTTTATAATGGATTTCATGCAATCATCACTACAAGCATTAAACACATTTCTTTTTAACTCTGAACACCTAGCATACTATTTCTGGCCATTTGAGGTATAATTATAGGGTAATATTTCCAATCACAAATTGCTCAGTAATATAAATTTGTAATGCTAGTAGAGATCATTTTATTGGATAATATCTTGATTTTCTTTGAAAATGGGAAGGAGCAAAACAAAACAATAATCTATCCTAATATTTATAGATTTACTTGTAATTCTTTTCTTTTGAAATGAAATCTGATTCACAGATTATAGGTGAATGCTTCCAATTTAGAATTAATACTTGCTTGAGTAATCAGTGAAATACACTACATTCTGCATTATGGTTAAGGTTTTTTCCCTGTATGAAGGAATACTTAACGATGTATATTTATTTATTAGAGATAATTGAACCTTTGCTTTTGTCTAGAGATTGCTCTTTGGGGACAAAAGACCGTCATTGTTTTCCTAATAAGAGATATAAATTCAAACTAGGAATTAATGTTTTCAAAGGACTGCAGCTCCCATAGTTTGTAATGCCATGATTTTACTAATCCCCATAATTAGACATGCATAATTATATATCTGTCAGCACACAATTTATGTTTTAAGCAGCTGAGATTGTTTAGTTTAAGAACATTTTATATTCAAGGCCCTAAATATTGTTTGATTAATGATCATGTGAATAACAGTTTTAATAAATAGAACCATTTAATGTATACAGTATATATATATTATATATATTATATATTATCTTAAAGAATATAGCTATTAATTATATTGGTACTAAACAGAATACAATGAATAAACTTTATTTTATGATATAATTGTTATTTTATGGTCTCTTTACATATTATTTAGATTAACTAAAATACACAATACAAACTAGATTCATAGAGAATCAGTAAATTTATGAAAATAAGCATAGGTTCATATGCTTACAATGACTATTGTAGGATGGCCAAATACTTAAACAGTGGAAAAAAACTTCATCAGCTCTCCAAATGAATGTTACAGGGTTACAGGGGATAGTTATAAAAATACAGAATAAGGAACAATTTAATAAGCTACAATATGTCCTTGGACTGTTCAATGAAATATACACCTTCATCATCTTAAATGTATTGTGTGGTCCAGAAAATGATTGCTTCCTTCTTTTGTGATTTGTAACCTTTAATTAGGGTTTAATAGAAATACTTGTATTCAAAAATATCTCTTTTAATGCTTTTGTGTATGGGTATACATGTTTAGCTGGCTCCTCTAATAGCAGTTTGGTATTGCCACTCCCAAAGCCAGTAATACATATAGGGTTATTTTAAGTGCATTAAACATTTCCTACCAAACAGATCCTTAGGTGAAATTAGGAAGGAGCTTGTTTGGTATCAAACATGTTATGCAATGCACTTTTAACAAACCTTCTTTGACCTGTTGCAAGGCTCAAACATTCAAATATTGGATTTATGAACACAAACAGGAATACAACTATGGGACCTGTTATCCAGAATGCTCAGCACCTGGGGTTTTCTGTATAATGGATCTTTATGTAATTTAGATCGTCATACCTTAAGTCTACTAGAAAAATAGAAGATTTACTAAACTCGAGTGAATAATTCGAATAAAAAAATATTCAAATTTCGAAGTAATTTTTTGGGTACTTCGACCATCTAATAGGTCAAATTTGATCTAATTAGATCGAATCAAATAATTCGAACTATTCGAAGAAAAAATTGTTTAGACTATTCGACCATTCGATAATCGAAGTACTGTCTCTTTAAAAAATCCTTCAACTTCATACTTCGCCACTTTAAACCTGCTGAACTCCAATGTTAGCCCATGGGGACCTTCCCCAGCACTTTTCTAAGCTTTTTTTGGTTGAATTAAAATCGTTCTAATCGTTTGATTCTAAGGATTTTATCGTTCGATTGAACAATTTTTATTCGATCTTTCGATAGAAGCATTTGCGCTAAAATCCTTTTTCGAATTCGAAGGATTTTAGGGTTTTTTAACCCTCGAAATTCGACACTTGGTAAATCTGCCCCCTAGCATTAATTTCATTACTAACTCTGTTTGTAGAGGTAGTATTTATGTCCAATTGCCCCATGCCAAAGCTCTCCTGTCCATCTTGTAACCCACTTATATATGAATGGAATAGAGATATATCATTGTGGGCTTGGAATGTAGTATTATGTTACTGGGATGTGGAACTATGATAACATGATAAGCATACTAAAAAGAGAAACCTGTTTACTATATCCCTTGTCCCTGTTATCAGAAACAAGACTGTTCATCATTACATTGCATCACTAGTGCATATTACTACATTATTCCTTAGTAAACTAATTAAGTTAACAACTATTTCAATTCCCATTAATGGACACTTGCCAGTGGCGGAACTACCAGGGGTGCAAAAGGTGCAGCTGCACCAGGGTTCATGCCCTGTACCCTTTATGGGGCCCGCTGCATCCCAGGAAAGAAATGAAAAATTCAGCAGGAACAGCCCCTAAGCTTGCTCATAGCCTGTACAGAGAGATCCCAAAAAATATAGCAGCATAGGTATTCCCCTGTACTAAGCACAATTCAGCAGGAACAGCCCTCTAAGTTTGTTCATCGTCTGTATAGAGAGATACCATAAAACTATGGCATCATATGTATTCCCCTGTACTAAGCACAATTCAGCAGGAACATCCCCTAAGTTTGCTCATAGTGTGTACAGAGAGATCCCATAAAACTATGGTAGCATAGCTATTTCCCTGTAGTAAGCACAATTCAACAGTAACAGCCCACAAAGTTTGCTCATAGCCTGTACAGAGAGATCCCATCAAACTATGGCAGCAGAGGTATTCCCCTGTATTAAGCACAATTCAGCAGGAACAGCCCCCTAAGTATGTTCATCGTCTGTATAGAAAGATACCATAAATCTATGGCATCATAGGTATTCCCCTGTACTAAGCACAATTGAGCAGGAACAGCCCCCTATGTTTGTTCATCGTCTGTACAGAGAGATACCATAAAACTATGGCAGCATAGATATTCCCCTGTACTATGCACAATTCAGCAGGAACAGCCCCCAAAGTTTGCTCATAGCCTGTGCAGAGAGAACCCAAAAACTATAGCAGCATAGGTATTCCCCTGTACTAAGCACAACTCAGCAGGAACAGCCCTCTAAGTTTGTTCATCGTCTGTATAGAGAGATACCATAAAACTATGGCATCATAGGTATTCCCCTGTACTAAGCACAATTCAGCAGGAACATCCCCTAAGTTTGCTCATAGTTTGTACAGAGAGATCCCATAAAACTATGGTAGCATAGCTATTTCCCTGTACTAAGCACAATTCAACAGGAACAGCCCACAAAGTTTGCTCATAGCCTGTACAGAGAGATCCCATCAAACTATGGCAGCAGAGGTATTCCCCTGTATTAAGCACAATTCAGCAGGAAGAGCCCCCTAAGTATGTTCATCGTCTGTATAGAAAGATACCATAAAACTATGGCATCATAGGTATTCCCCTGTACTAAGCACAGTTGAGCAGGAACAGCCCCCTATGTTTGTTCATCGTCTGTACAGAGAGATACCATAAAACTATGGCAGCATAGATATTCCCCTGTACTAAGCACAATTCAGCAGGAACAGCCCCTAAGTTTGTTCATAGCCTGTACAGAGAGATCCCATAAAACTATGGCAGCATAGGTATTCCTCTGTACTAAGCACAATTCAGCAGGAACAGCCCCTAGGTTTGCTCATAGCCTTTACAGAGAGATACCATAAAACTATGGCAGCATATGTATTCCCCTGTGCTAGGCACAATTCAGCAGGAAAAGTCCCCTAAGGTTTCTCATAGCTTGACCAGGCCTGAATAGTATTTTCTATGATACATGAGTGGTACTCAGTCTGCAGCCTTGTGTCTTTAATTATATATTGGTCACTGAGTTTAAGTCCCGGTTGAGCTGCTCAGGGATTGGATAGCTGAGGTTTGAACTTCTCCTCCAGCTCATCCAATCACCATGCAGCTTTACCAGGACTTGAAATTCTGTGACCAATAAGGAAAGAAAATGCTGTCACTGGAAGAAGATGCAGCCACCTGTGCTCCCCTCCTCCCTTCTGTAGTTGGCAGCTCACTGACAGCAGGTGGGACACACTAATGAAGTAAGTGTAACATGGCAAGGCCCCCCAAAAGGTAACCCTTTGTGGTCCCTGTTGTGTGGTGGGGCCCTGGGCACCAAATTTTTTTTAAACTTTTGGGGGACAAGTTTTTTTACATGGACGTTTAAGGGGGTCCCTGGCCACCAATTTTCTTATAATGTGGGGGGGGGGTCCCTGGCCACCAATTTTTTTCCCCATGTGGGGTCCTAGCCACCAATATTTTTTAATGGGGGGGCCCTAACCACAAATGTTTTTTTCAATGGGGGGCCTTGGTGGTGGGTATACCTGTGGGGTGGGGAGGGCAGACCTGTAGGTGGGGCTCGTGGTGGGCACAGCCCAGGGGGCCCAAGAAATTTTTTCATATGGGGACCTGCGATTTCTGATGGAGGCCCTGCAAACTGGTATGGCACCAAATGAACAAATGCAAGAGTGGCTTTAGAGACACATACTTTTAATTAATTGAGCCAATTTGAGCAATGACTGCAGCAAAAGTTGCATGACCACAACTGTGGTGGTGCTTGCTTAATTAATGAGCCCTATAGTGTGACCCTATTTGTTAATTTAATGTAAATCCCCTTTGCTGTATTTCTGTAAAGCACCATGTAACTTGTTAGTGATAAATGAATGATGATGAGTAGTGATTGGCAAATAAATTCGCCAGACACAAATTCGCTGTTGGAAAATCCACCAAGTAAAAAAAAATTGGTGCACGTCACAATTGTCGTGCGCCAAAATTATTCAAATGCCCATTGAATTTGGACCCAATAGTTGCACATTTCTCTAATTTTTCGACGTTTTGCAAACTTTTCGGCGAAGCAAAATGCCACAGATTCGCCCATCACTAGTGATGAGCAAACATAACTTATACCAAACAGGGTTCCTTTGCTTTAAGTATAGGATATCTTATTACCTTTCAGTGCTTTAGGGTTATGCAGTATTGCCAAACTGATCTAGCCAATAAGAATTGAGCCAGTAAGAGAAACCAAGCAATTCAACTAGAATTGGCAGGGTGAAACACCTGCTGACAGGCTATTACCGCAACAAATGATGTGAAAGAGAACTGCAGAAGTGGGAAATAGCCTAAATGACGTTCTCCACACAGACCTGCAAAGATGCTCACTTCTCTAAGAAGTCAATCTGGTGCTTAATTAAACTATAGATATTACCATCATGTATACTGGTGTAAATCCTAATAGCTCTTTCTACTGAATAAACCAACAATAAACCAAATTTGTAGCACAGTATGTAGCAAAGCAAAACTGGTGTACCAGTGCCTCCACAATTAATGGATTTTTCTAAGTTCTGTTTAAGGGGAGAATAAAGTATTGCTATTTTCTGTTGTGTTTATTGATCAGCAAACCTTTTACTAGACAATTCTCCAGATCATTCTTTATATTTTTTAATTTCTTGGCACATAAATTGTTTTTCCTCCATGAAATGTGTGAAGGTGGATGTAATAAGATTACTGAATAAGGTATTTGTTAAATGGGAAGTTCACCTTTAGGCTCATTTTCTCTGCTGGTATGGATAATGCCAATGCTGCCTGGGGGTACCATGGAGTGAATTTTGGCATTTTTTTGCAAGTTTGAATGTTTGAATAGCAGAAAAAATGCCTACCGGTATTTTGTAATTAGATAATGCATACATGTCACTATTGCACAATTTCACCTTCAGATAGTGGTCACTGCAAAACAGACAAAACTTTTTAGAAGGCAAGTGTATGATACGGGCACACTGTGGGCTTCTTATTTCTTATGTGATATTTTGGTGTAACAACGGGCATCTTGTTCAAAACATTGGTTAATTCCCTATGGAACAACTTAAGGTGCAGGTAATTTGCTTTTATATATTTCCATTTGTTTACCATATTAAAAAAATGGAGTGTGCTAATAAATAAAGGGTTATTTACTTATCTGTAGGGGCAGATTTATTGAGGGTCGAATTTAGCGTTCAAGGGAATTTGTAAAAACTCCCATAAACTTCTATAAACTCCCATGAACTCGAAAATTCTAATAAAAAATATGACCATAAATCAAAAATTTTCAAAAAAATGAACTTTTTCAAATTTGGGTGATCGATCTGCAAATTCGAATTTGAATCAAATTCAATTTGAGTTTTTTCTTAGAAAAAACTCAAATTGAATTCGATTCAAATTCGAGATTTTCAGGAAGGCTGCAAACAACTCCAAATTGAACCCAGGATGTCCCCCATAGGCTACAATAGCATTTTGGCAGGTTTAATTCTTAAAGGGCCAGTATATGAAAAAATTCGAAAATCTAATTTTTTTAAAAAACTTGAATCAAATTTTAACTACTACCTAGTCGAATATCACTAAATTTCACAAAAAACTGAAAGTTCAAATTCAAAATTCGAAAATTCAACATTCGAAAGTTCAACATTCGAAAATTCAACATTCGAAAATTATAATTTTAAATTTGAAAATTATAATTTTCACTTTGACCCTTTATAAATCTGCCCCTAGGAGTAGTGACCATGTTTTTTACCCAGAATGCAATTTTCCCACAATTCCTGCACCATTGTGGCTACAAGCAGAAGTTATGTCAAAAATGTGTCAAAATGTACACAAATGAATTTTGATACCAATTGGATGCAAATGTGCAATTCTGCCACAAGTTTGCTGCATGTATTTATGCATTCCACATTGGGATCCCTGAAGTTACTGTCAGCTTCAAACCGATGGTAGCTCCAGGGCTCTCCTGAATCAATACAAGGGCATGTGATTTGGAACTAGAAGTAGGATGGACTAACTGACGCTTAGTGCAACTAAAAGGAGATGCAAGGTAAAGTCCTAATATTGTTTTCTTCTAAAACTTATTTTTGAAGTTCTAAATTTAACGTGTGCTAACACTACAAGACTGCCGTACAAAAATCTTTAGTCGCCTTTCAAATTGCCTTTGTAACAGGAGGCTAAAAACTTACTATGGATATCAGCTTTACAGTTACTAATATTGATAACATGATTATTTAATCGTATACATAAAAAGTTCTGTTCTTTATAGGGCAGATTTATCAAAAACTTTTTTTACCACAATTCAGGTTTTTTTGCTGCAAAAATCAAGTCAGAAATCATTCTCTTGCCCAGGGGAGATAGGATACACAACAACAATTTTCAGGATTGGTCCTTATGTCCAGGAGATGCAACACTGCAATAAGTAAAAGTGCCTAGCTTCTACTTAAAGTAAATATATGTAATGTTTTATAGTGTCCTAACTATCTTGTCCTGTCTTGTCCTAACTATCTTATACTGTCTCCCCCTGTCCTGTCAACTCTTCACATCCAAATTCTCTATCCCTATATCCAACCCACTTTTCTTGTCTCCAAAATCTTTTTGTTTGTCTGTATTTTTTAGATTATATTTGTGAACAGCTATGTTTCTTAGCATTAACCTGTGTTTAAAAAAATCAATATGTTCTACTAAGAGGTAAATAGTGATGGACCAATTTATTTCGCCAGGCGCAAATTCGCGGCGAATTCCCATGTTTCTCCTCTGGCAAATAAATGAGCGAAAATTTGCAGGCAACAATTAAATGCATGCCCATTGACTTTAATGCAATTGGACAAAATAAGTGTGTCACCAAAAGTTGCGTTTCATAAATTTTTCTCATTTCCGAATTTCGCTGGAAATTCACAAATTTTTCAGCGAAACGGGACAAATTCGCCCATCACTAGAGGTAAATGAAGACTTCTTTGATTAAGTATTTTCTACGACAAAATAGTCAGTGTGAATAAGCCCCATAATAATAATTGTAAAAATCGTAGTAAGTACAAACATCATCAACTGAATATTTTCTTTTCTACTGTAGGGAATGGAAATTTAGGGAATAATAAAAGGTTACACTGCTGGTTTAGTTTATAAAGGAAAGAGTCCAAATTAAAGCAAATCTGGGTCCCACGGCAGTTGTTGAGCTGTCAGATTGCTTAAACAGCATCTGTTTCAAATCCATGTACTGTATTTCTCTCATGTTATATTTCACTGTATCAGAGCTGTCTTTTGTTCTCTTCTATCTCTGTGGGCCTTTTTATAAACTGCAGCCCCAGCTGAGACTTATCCCTTAAGACACGGTAACACCTTAGGCCAGTCATTCCTACTGGAGGGAGGAGCAGGTGCAATTTGGGGTGCAGACAGTAAAGTAATTCTTCTTACATCTCACAACACACACATAATCACACTGGGTGTTTTTGTGGATGTTTTGCATTACATGTAGCCTCATTATCTTGATGTGTAAAAGAGCAATCTTCATAAGAGGCTGTGTGCTGTCACCATATCCCTCTACTAATGATATACAGAGTGGTTGCCTAACCTAAGGTGAAATAGACGTCAGTGTCTTTTGTCTGCCCCAGACTGCTTAAATATACTCTCTTTCACAAATTTGTTGTCTTTGTTTCTTTAATAATATGTTTTATGATAACTAGTGATGGGCGAATTTGGGCCGTTTCACTTCACTAAAAAATTAGCAAATTTCCTGCGAAATGGTGAAAAATTTGCGAGACTGCGCCGGCATCTTGTTTTTAACATTGACATTTGACATTCGCTGGCGAAAATGCGCCTGTGAATTTTCACAGCGGTTTTGCGAATTTATTAGCCAGCAGCGAATCGTGGGAATTCACGCCTGGCTAATAAATTTGCCAATCACTAATGATAACATAAAAAATTATAAAAAAAATTCCATACATTATTTTCTTTATTGATTAACAATTCATGTACTTAGTAAGAATTCACAATACAATCCTTTACCTTTTCCTGACAGGGAAGTAATGATAAATTGGAAAAAAAAGATGGGAATCCTTCTGGATTCTCCAGTTAGATGATTGATAAAATTTGCTCCTTAGTTCTGAGTTCTGAGTCTTTACTGCTATACTAGTGGCTATGCTATACTTGATAGCTTCCTAATTGCTCAGAGCAGCTCAGTTACAGATTAACACTAAGGAGAAAAACTAAGTTAGAGAAAAACTGCACATGCACAATGCTGTATACATCTATTTTTGAAACTTTGAATAGTCGGGATTTATTAAAGGCAAAAAAAAAGAGTTACAAGAAAAAACCCAGCAAGTAAAATCTGGCAAGTTTCTATAAAAGTCAATGGGAATTTTCTCTAACATCTGCATTTATTTTTTATTTTTCCATTCAAGAGCTTCAGCCTCATTGAAAATGGATGGAACAGTGTGATTTTTGCTTGTTCCACTATGACATTGTGAATATGTTGCTGTGTTTTTTTTCTTATATTTGTGAAAAGAAATGTGATCATGGAAGTCAAGTACATTTTGTCACTGGATTTCTTTTTCACAGCCTTGTTTTTTTCCTTTGACATCAAAATTTGAAATCAGCCTATTCCCAAAAAAATTCACATTTACAGTTATTATTACTTGTAGCACTTCTCTAAGGCCATGCTGGTAAGGATGAACTTGACCCTATGAGCATTACATTACTGTGCTATTTTAGCAATTTTAGCTGGCTGATAGAACACTATAAACTTTTAAGGAGCAAATATAGTGCTGCTTCGGTGTTCATATCTCAAAGAATTATGCTTAATGTCTCAAGTAAAGATCACATAAACACAGAGGAGCTGAGTGTCCATAGAAAGGATGGCAGGGGCATCCTCTCTCAGTTAACCAATGACTCCAATGAGCCGAGGAATAGTTTTATCATGTAGTGCTGTATTATACATTTCAGGATATTTTTGGTTGCTATAAAAATTTATGTCCCTAGAGTTATATGAAAACTTCCAATAACTACTCTACTGAAATTGCAACTTCTAACTATTAATTATGGTTTAAATCTTTTATCATGGTGGTGCATAAAGAGCAAGACTTCATATAATGCATTCCTATAATAAATTATTAGTTTTTTTTCTTTTTTTATAAGGCCTGTGGCACATAAAGCATTTTGTGGTGGCTATGGCAGTCAAAAAAAACTTTCCTGTCTGCACTTGCTTCCCATTTAAATGAATATAACCTGCTTATCTTATGGCAGACAATAATGATGGAAATGAAAAGGGAAATGCGAAAAATGGCCATATTGGCCTACAAAGTAACTAGGGATGCACCGAATCCAGGATTCGGATTTAGTCAAATCCTTCTGCCCGGCCGAATCGAATCCAAATCCTAATTTGCATACAGAAATTTGGGACGGGGAGGGAAATTGCATGACTTTTTGTCACAAAACAAGGAAGTAAAAACTGGTTTCCCCTTCCAACACCGAATTTGCATATGCAAATTAAGATTCAGATTTGGTTCGGTATTTGGAAGAATCTTTCACAAAGAATTCGGGGGTTTGGCCAAATCCAAAATAGTGGATTTGGTGCATCCCTAAAAGTAACACACAGGTACCCTTTATGCAGTTCAAATACCCATAGTCCCATCATTAATATCTCAACATCTTATTCTTGCCATACTTTTTTCCTTCTGTGATTAAGTATCTTTCTTCCCATGGCCCCTCTTTTCCCTTTCCATTATGGCACATATAAATCTCAGCTTTTGTATCCCTGTTCCCGAAATATTACAAAGTTTCACAAGTATAAGACTAAATACAGTATATCCAAAGTACACTAGCAGTATATATCACAACATATAGAAATGTAATTCTTTCATGTCATATTCTAGTTAGTATAAAAAATGGTAAGGTGTAAAAAAAGAGGTTCTCAGACAGTACATTCACAAATTATTTATGTAATCTTTTTAAATTATCAGTGTAGCTTCTTTCACGGAGCCCAATAAACTCACAAATAATGAATTGCCCTCTATTTTGATGTTCTTTCCCCAATGCACCTAATTAATTGCTCCCTATCTTTCTTCTCACTGCTAAATAAATAATTACATAGTTGCTAAAGTCTAATCACTTCCTTTGCTGCCATTGTTACCTACAGTTTATTAAATGCATTAGTGTCAAAAGCCACAATCCATCCCCTGCCAAGGCTTTAATACCAGCAGAATAGGTTAACAGGGAATGTTTGCTTAGCAATGAATTGAATTATCATATGTTTACGACTAACAGAGTTAAAGGGCAGTCCCACTTGGCACAGACTGAGCACAGGGAGTGACATGTCTATAGGATAATGCAAATAACTGACATATAAAAACAGAACAGGCAACAGAAAGCAATAAAGAAAAGAGACAGAATACAAATTTGGTTTAACCCATTGTGTTCATGGTTATTTGCATTTATAAAGGCACCCCAATATCACTAAGCACTTTTCAATGCAATATTGTTCTTTTAAAGTTGCCTATTTGATGTATTAGGGACATTTTATCACTGTTTCACTCCAGAAAAATGAAAAATAGAATGTTCTCCTCCATTTAGATGAGCATTAGCAGGAGTGTGAAAGAAAGAGTTTTTTGTTTTCCTACACTTTTAAGGCTGATATCAATTTCTTTAATGCTTTTAACAGCTCTCGCCTTGTTATTTTAATGATTATTTTCCTTTCGTTGAAAAAAACCTTGAGAAAGAGGAATCATACATGTGCCTATAACTTGTGTTAGCTTTTCGATCCTTGGGTGCTTAGTGTATATTTACCTTTAGTGCTCTTAGATGCAGTAAATCACTCTTATAAGATAACAAACCCAGCCAATATGTTAGTCAAATGCTTGGTGTTGGCTATTGATATCTAGACTTCTATTGAATGCTGGAAACTAAATGAAGCAACACCCTTGGCCAATATGTTTTTTAGACCAGCATCTGCTCATAACATAGGCACAGCTAGAATTTGCTGGTACGACTGGGCGAATATGTGCAGGGAGAAGCAGCTGGGCCAGCATGCGATAGAAGCTAAGCCACCAGACTAATTTTTGGGGGGAAACATTATGGAACTATTTAGTGCTGGAATAAAGGACAATAGAGTAATACATGCTTAAAAACATACTGTATATAACTATCTATTTGAAATATAGCCACTTATAATTTCAAAAGACCCATAACCTGCTGAGATGTTTATCCATTACTTGAAGGTTCAGAAACATAAAGTGTTGTATAACTTCATTTGTGAGGTCTCCTTAGCCAGCAAAGTGACAGCTGTGTTTTTATTACCAGGCACTCTGAGATGCACAGTAGCGATATTGAATACTCTGGGCAAACATTACCTCATGGTGCTTTAACAATATACATATCATGGTGAACAACCAATAGCTCATGGTAGCTGTTTATTTGTAGCTATTATAGAACCTCTGTAACATTGACAACAAAAACTGGTATTATAACATTAGCTATTGTATAACATCTGTTACAACAGGAACTATTATAAAAAAAAAAAATTGCACTGCACCGTTTTGTGCTGTGCTCCAGGCATTAGTTCTTCTGTATGCATTACACAGTTTCGGCAATACTGTGATGGGAAGCTTGAATTCAAGTAGATTACATGTGACACAAATACTAAACAAGATTGATGTTCAGCTGAGTGGAAGCATTGCAAAACCCAAAATGTACTACTAGATATTTTTGTGTTGAATTTGGACACCATTTAGACCTCTTTTGGGCTCTATACATATATGCCCCTTTTTTTCTATGGCTAAACCCCTAACCATTTGATCACCCTTAAATCATAAGCTCGCATATATTTAAGAATATGGTCATAACATTTATCCACAGTACTTCCAGCAATCTCTGAACAGCAAAATTAAAATCAACCCCTAATCTCACTTAATCTGCCATTTAGAGTGGGACACACACTGTGGAAGGTGCTGAATTAAGACACAAAACTGGTTCATATTAGACAACAACATCAGTCCAGAGTAACCACTCTACACAGAGTTTTTAAATTGACTAAATACAGTAGAAAATACAGTAGAAATAGCAAACATAGAAATGTATTTACTTTGTCTAGTAAACCTCAAAGGTACAGTAACACTTTAATGCAAAATGTGTTTAAAAAAATATTCTGTTGAACCTAAAGTCCTATGTTAATTGATATTTTCTTTCCTGGTAGTGTGTGTGGACAGTATTGAATGATATTCAAAGTATCTTTGGTTATACATATCTGATCAATGAACTAGTAAAAACAAAAATATATTCTCAATAGCGTTTATTGGCTATTCAATGCATGGGACCTGGGGATTTCTAGTTCATTTCCATAAATTGGCTCTCCATACCTTGAGTCTACTAAGAAATCATTTATATATTATTTAAACCCAATAGGATTGTTTTACTTCCAATAAGAATTAATTATACCTTAGATAGGAACAAGTACAAGTACAAGGTACTGATTTATTATAACAGAGAGAAAAGAAATAATTTTTTACATTTTCAATTATTTGATTAAAATAGGGTCTATAGGCCTTCCTGTAATTCGTAGCTTTCTGGATAATGGGTTTCCGGATAACTGATCCCATACCTGTACTGTTACATCTGATGGTACCTGACATATCTCATCATACTTTCCCTACTGGGGGGGGGGGAAGCCGTAGTACATGCCAACGAAAGTGGAATCAGGGGTATGTGTATGCTTGTAATTGGGCATGGCCATGGCCGAAGGCTGTTTAGGGCACACATATGTTTTGTATTATTTCTGCATTCTTACTTAAACTCCATTTTGTTGCTCTATCTATGAATCTGTGATCTTTGTATAGGCTAGACACCCATCATCATTGCATTGTCTTGAAACTAGTGACTCCTGGCCAAAAACTTGGTTTTGAAGGAAGGTGCTTCCCAAGGGGAGGTGGGGGTGCTACAGTTCTATTACATTATCTCCCTAGAATTGTGTATACAGGCAGGCCAAACAACTATGCAAAAACTTGGATGGATCAGCCTGCTGACATGGGCCAAGATCGTGTGTCACTTAGCTAAAGTTTTTACTTTCCATAGACCATTTAAAGGGACCCTGTCGCATTACACATTAAAATTGCTATATGTTTTATGCATTAGTAAGCATAAATGAAAAGTATGTGAACGTATTGAAAAAAAAAAGCATCTATAAAGAAAAAAATCTTGGCCTTGATTGAGGAAAGATGGGCTTGCATAGGATGAAGTCTCTTGGTCTGTAAATATTGTAGATAGGTCTCACTTACCTGCATTTCCTTGCCATGAAATATATTACTGAATATTGAGGTTTAAAAATATCAGTGAAAAAGTGACCATTTAAGAAAGATATCTTTGTACATAACATTATGTTCTTGACACTCAACCAAAGTCGACTATGGTACTTACTAAATGTATTGTTGTGCTGCTTAAACAGATCAATGCAGAAAATACAGCAAAGACTAATTTATGGGTTAATCACTGCAAGGTGTCTGTGTAGGAAGCAGTGACCTTGATGTAATACTAATGAGAAGGTATTCTAACTTAATTTCTGTCTCTTACAATTTGTAAATCCTCCCACATGCAGTTTTGACTCCAAACTCGATGACTGTTCAATAAGCAGTAGTCACAAAAACTTTTTAATCTGCTTTATTACAAAATCAATCAAAAGGCAAAAGTTCTGCCAGATACGCAAGTCTTGTAATTTCCCAGTGCAGTGGCTATGTTTGAACTCGTTATCCCATTTAAACACTATTAGTTTTAATTACAGAATATAGATGTATTATTTCAGGTATCTGTTTTTCGGTAAGTTACCCTTTCTGTGACAAAATTTGATTTCACAATGACAGTACTTCTATATATTGAACCACAAAGTGGCAAAGTGTTGACAGTATATCTGTACACTGTGTATAATAAAACAGCCAAGTCACTTTAATTGTAATGGAGATGACAGAATGAACAATAATACATTGATTCGGGTATGTCAATGAGGTCATCAAATAAATTGTCCATAGGATACTTTTCAAAGCCTTGAGAAGAGGCTTATTGGCCAAATACTGAATCTATTTTTTCCTATATTCATTGTCAGTTCACAGTGCACTCCATAAATTATGGATGTTTTACAAATAAGACTAGGTTAAAAGATAAACATTATGCAGTCAATGACTGCTAGTATTGATTAGTGACTTATTTAAGGGCCATGTGTGATGAAGTATCATCCGCTTCATTTTCTTTTGTACCATAAAAAAAATTCTCTTGTTAAAGTGACCCAGGTGCAAAGCAGATGGATCCCACCAACAACTGTGTCTGGAGGCGAGAGTCCCAAATGATGACCAAGGAGAGCAATTATTCAATCTGTCAAAGCTTATCTAAAACTAGGGGGAGACATTTACAAATAAATTGTTTTAATTAAGTGTAAGGGCATATTTCAAAAGACACAAAGGGTGCTTGTGATAGTGAATAAATCTGGATTATATTTCACTTTTACTCCAATTTAACAAATATTAAGTGATCTGCTATTAGAAGCAACCAATTTAATTCAACTTTTTCTGTAAAATCTATTTCTATTGATTTCTATCTATATGTCCTCTTTTAAAACATTATTTACATGTGTGCAGATAGGAAAGTACAATACTTCAATCCTTTATACAAACTATTTCGTTTGTTAAAATGGGACAGGATGCTATCATTCCAATCTAGGTTGAAATTCCAAAGTAGATTTATTAAAAGTTTAAAAATCTACATTAACATGTAGGAGTTCATACACATGTCTTTAATTGAATATACAGTATATATATATATATATATATATATATATATATATATATATATGTATGTGTGTGTGTGTGTGTATTTTTCATCACACGTGTTGTACCCACATAATAAAGAGTGTTTACTTGTTTACTAGTTGGAAACATCATGTAATAACTACCCTTTTCCATTGTGTGTGACGTTTTTGTTAGCCATGCTGAGAAAACATAGGTAATGGAAAGATATATTGGTTAATGCAATAAGAGTTTAGTGCAACGAATTACATAGTGGACATACAAAAAGTCACACTTATCACACAAAGAAGCAGATTTATTAAGGGGTTTTCCACCAAAAATTTGAGTTTTCAAGGGTATTTTTAAGTAAAAAATAAATCTTTTGAGTTTGTTTTAAAAACTCAAATTTTTTAAGATTTATAATACCCCGACTTGGAAAATACTCATATCCAAACATACATCATCTAAAACCTGTTGAGGTCATGTAGAAGTCAATGGCAGAGGTTAATTTAAAGATGTTAATAGCCTTCATGAGGTTTTTTTCAGAGGGTTGTGTCCGTAAACTCGATCTATTTGAGTTTTTTTCCACCGAAAACTTGATTAATTCGAGTTTTTGGGTTGTTAACTCACTGATTCGAGTTTTTTTCTTAAATTAGAAACCATTGCAGTTGTGAATTCATTCGAGTTCATTCAAAGTATAAAAAAACTCTAAAATTTGACCTTTTATAAATAACCCCCCTAAATGTGGAAATTCAGAAACACTAATAAATAGAAATGTTATAATTGTATTGATGAGACTACTGGTGCAGTATACTGTAAATGGTCTGCCCAGCTCATCCATTTCTCTGATGTTATCATCTTTTTTAACAATAGTTTTTTTTTTTTTTTGCCATTGTAATGCCCAGTTTTGCACCCAGGGGGAAACCAACAAAGAGATGGGAGTGAAAACTTACCTATAGATTGCATAAATACAGTGTACAAGCATGTTCTTGTCCCAGATCCAGCATCCAACAAAAAGATTGAAACTGTCTCTGAATAAAAAAATGAAAGATGATTTTCATATTTCTTTGATAATAACTGGTTTCCTCATTTGTTATTCACTAGTTCATTTTGCCATGCTAGTAGGAGGGAAGATAAATTCTAGCCTCTTTCTAGGTAAATTACCCACTGTGACACCTGACGATGCTGCTTCGACTTGCTAATAATTTATAGTTTCTAACTTTAGTGCAACAATTCTTACAGTATATAACAATTTAAAATATTTAGGGATCTTAATTAAGAAAGGAACAAGGAGGGCTAAAACCTTCCTTTATCCCATGTATGTAATTTTATTGCAGAGAATAAATTACTAATAAAGCACAGAGCCAAGGTGCCATATGATCATTGTTGAAGGCATTAAATTATTAGGGTCGTTTTTTTTTCACAGATAATTCAGTCTGTACAGATATGGGATCCCTTATCCGGAAAGCTGTTATGCAGAAAACTAGAAATTACTAAAAGGCCATCTCCTTTAAAGTTCATTTTTAAAAAATGTCCCTTTTCTCTATAATAATAAGCATGAATCCATAATGGTTGAAAACAATCATATTGGGTTTATGGGTAATGTTTAAATGTTTTTCAGTAGATAAGATTTGATAATTGACCTTATCCAGAAAACCCCAAGTTCCAAGCATTTCACATAATAGATCCTATACCTTTAATTGCTAAAATACTTTACTTTAAAAATACACATTTTTGGAAGGTGAATTGAATATTTTCTATATTCTTTTGTGTTAAGTTCCTCACCCTTAGATCATTTGGTCTAAGGTTGGAGAATAAGGTTCAGTGGTTGACACAGGAGTTCATTAGCTTTATTCCCTTTGAAATATGGTACTCACTGTTCTTTCACAAAAATAAAACAAGTTTACTATCAAAATACAAGGTAAAACAATGATAATGAATGTATAACTATACCATACTATGCGCATGACTGTTGAAATGTCACTGCTTCTTTTTAAATTAGTTATTTCTAAGCTTAAAAAAACACATTTACTTTCTAAGTCAAGTGGACAAAGAAATAAAAGGTCAAGATGCCTATTTACTTTTACCAGGTCGTGGCCTTTTACCCGGGAGACTGACCATCGTACAATTTGTCTGCTAACAATAGACATGTTGGTAGTGTGTGTTAAAGATGCCCTCCTGGTGAGAGTGTAATTAAAGCAGACTGAAAACAGAGGGGTTAGTTCCCTTGTCTCTGGGGCTCATTTCATTTCAACTTTGATTAATGATATTGGATAGAGTAAATGAATATACATTTTTAGTGAATGATTTGAGCATGCTTACTCATATTCTTTCCTATGGGATCATAGAAAGGGTCTATCCTCCTGGCCAGCAATCCATCCCAACAAGACATGGTATCAGCTGGTCAATAGAGAATAGACATGAAGATGATTACTTTGAAGCAGTACCTTCTTCATCATTACACAAACTAAACAATACCCACATTTTTCACATGTGTTGTCAACAATGTATGTACAAAAAAGCACCACTGGGTTTTTTTTTTCTATTTTAGAGTGTTCTAAAATATTCATGTTTTAGTCAGTTAAAAGGAATGAAGTTTGAAGAACTGAGCACAATATTTATTTATTGTGTAGAACACAATGTGGACTTTACAAACAGCCCACAAAATAATTGTATATGATTATACTTTGTATAAGTTTCAGTCTAGCTGTCATTCAAAGGCTTTCTTAGAACAGATATGGGATCCCTTATCCAGAAACCCATTATCCAGAAATGGAAAAGAAAATGGAAATAAAATAAGCAAACAATTAAAAATTGTAAACCTTGTTTCATTTTTCTCTGTAATAATAGAACTGTATCTTGTTCTTAATGGTAATTAAGCTGCATGATTCTATATTGGTTGCAAAACAATCATATTGGCTTTACTTAATATTTAAAAGTTTTTTAATAGATCAAAAATTTAATTTTCATAAAAACATGAAACTTAAAAATCTCGAATGTGTTAGCTAAAGAATTTAAATGTAAATGTTGATAAATTCCCTTAAGTATGGTGATCCAAATTATGGAAAGACACCTTATCCAAAAAAAACCAGGTCCCAGACACGTCATTGGATTACCATATTTTAAGTCCAAAATACCAAAATAGCCATAGTTACTATCTATTCAAATGTGCTATTTATTATTTCACTGAAATAGGAAATGATTATAAAAATAAAAAAGTTTGCCCTATAGAATATAGTGCTCCCATATTTCTGAACTTTATGCATAACACTCTTCAGGATAATAGATCGAATAACTGTACAGGAATAGGACCCGTTATCCAGAAAGCTCTGGATTAAGGGAAGGCCAACTCCCATAGACTTGTAAGGACTCACCCTGGTGGTCTAGTGGGCAGCGGGGTCCACTGCCGCTCCTTCGGCGTGGACGCCCGCTGCACTGCTCCTTTGTCCTCTGTGTTCTGTGCCCCTATGGCACGCACGCCGGCGCGATTCCTGGTTTATGCGCCGCGTGATGACGTCATGGAAAGGGCCCGTAGACGATCCCTGGGTCCAGGGCCGCCATTAGAAATCACGGGGCCCCGTACAACAAAATTTTTGGGGCCCCCTGGGCCCCGCCCACACTGACGACCAAGCTCCGCCCCATATCCCGCCCACATCGCAGTTAAAAGACTACACAGACATCAGCGCTAAAAAAGTAACCCCCCCCCACACAAGTTGTAAAAAGCTATTGATGGTCAGGGCCCCCTTATAAAAAAATTGGGGCCCCAAAAAAAAAAAAATTAAAATCTTTTTTTTTTTAAAAACATTGGTGGCAGGGGCCCCCTGTTAAAAAAAACTTGGGGCCCCAACAAAAAAAATTTAAAAAAAACTAAAAAATAAACAAACATTGGTGGCAGGGGCCCCCTTCTAAGTTAAAAACAAATTGGGGCCCCAAAAAAAAATTTGAAAAAAAATAAATTTTTTTTTGAAAAAAAAAAAAAACATTGGCGGCAGGGGCCCCCTTATAAGTTAAAAACAAATTGGGGCCCCAAAAAAAAATTTGAAAAAAAATTTATTTTTTTTTGAAAAAAAAAAAAAACATTGGCGGCAGGGGCCCCCTTATAAGTTAAAAACAAATTGGGGCCCCAAAAAAAAAATTTGGAGAAAAAAAAATTTTTTTGAAAAAAAAAAAAAACTGGTGGCAGGGGCCCCCTTACAAGTTAAAAAAATTTGGGGCCACCAAAAAGAAAATTAATTTTTTTTTTTAAAAAAAAAACCAAAAAAAAACAATGGTGGCAAGGGGCCCCTTACGAGTTAAAAAAAAAATTGGGGCCCCAAAAACAAAAGTTTTAAAAAAAAGATTGGTGGCAGGGGCCTATAGAATATTAAAATAATACATTGGTGGCCAGGGGATTAAAAAAAAAAAAACACAAACTGGTGTTCAGTAGAATTGAACTCATGGCTTCAGTACTTCAACTTCGCCTCCTTTCGTGACTTCGGGTCTTTTCACCGCTTCAGGACTTCGGCTTCGGCTGTTTTCGTGACTTCGGGTCTTTTCGGCGCTTCGTGACTTCGGCTTTTTCCGTGACTTTGGGTCTTTTCGTCGCATCGGCTTCGGCTTTTCGGCACTTCCGCATTCGGCACTGAAGAGGCAAGACGTACGGCTCGGGCGCTCGTAAGGGGGGCCCGGATCTTCAAAAAAATGCAGCGCTGCCGGGCCCCCCTTCATGCCCGGGCCCGGTACGCTTGTCCCCCCTGTCCCCCCCTGATGGCGGCCCTGCCTGGGTCTATGCATATATTGTGGGTATAAGGGACATTTCCTTAAAAATTGTGGAGAAGGGAAGCTCCATTGGGGTAGTGAGATTTCCTCTCCCCAATTCCCCTCAAAAAACTTAGTACCTGTAGTTTTGTCCTGGCCTGGGTTCAGTTAAAGTCTCGGCCTTGGTGGATTCTGGGGCTGGGGGAAATTTTTTAGATGCTGCCTTCGCAGAAAGGTATAATATTCCCCTTATTCCCCTCACACCTCCTATGAGGATTTCTGCTATTGATAAAAGCCCACGGGGGTCAGTCTGGTAACCCAAAAATTTAAGGAATTATCCATGTGTGTAAACAATATGCATTGTGAAGAATTAGCTTTTCACATTCTCGATGGTTCCTCATCCCCGTTAATTCTGGGGTTACCATGGCTACAGGTACACAACACCCCACATTGATTGGGTAACTGGGGAGGTTATTCAGTGGGGTTCCAAGTGCAAAGACTCATGTCTAGCTTCCACTCTAATGTGGCAGTTACTTCCCTAGAGTAACTCCCTTCCGTTGAGCATTGCTCTAAATCTCGTTCTGGGGTACATAGTTCCCTATCAGCAGTTGCATCTGCTCAGAAAAGAGCAGCTGATAAAACCCATAGGGAAGTATCCAAATTTCAGGATGGGAACTTGGTTTGGTTATCCACAGGGAATATCAAGCTTAAGTGGGGACCCAGATTTATTGGTCCATATCCTATTGTGGAAATTGTGAACCCAACCTCTGTCCGTCTTGAGTTATCTAACCTGTTTCATGTTTCTGTGTTAAAACCAGCCATACAGGTCCACCAGCAATCAGGTCCTCCTCCAGTGTTGGTGAAAAGTCTGGTCAAATCTGATGCCAGGGTTGACCACCTTAGGAGACAGTCCCATCCCAGGTCTCCTGGTAAACTTGAGAGTCCAGTGGCCCCTCCTAGAGGGGGGGTAATGTAAGGACTCACCCTGGTGGTCTAGTGGGCAGTGGGGTCCACCGTTGCTCCTTCGGCGTGGATGCCCGCTGCGCTTCTCCTTTCTCCTCTGTGTCTCTATGGCTCGCTTCCTGGTTTATGCGCCGTCGTGATGACGTCATCGCACCTGGCGCGAAATTCAAATAGTATAAAAGGGGAATTCAAGTATCAGCACACTGCCCGTTGTTAGGTTCAATTAGTTGTTCCTGGTGCTTTAGTATATTGAATCCTGTCTGTTTGATCTTCTGTGTATTGACCCTTGCTTTGCCTGACTATCCTGATCTCTCCAATCCTGACCTTTGCCTGCCTGATTACTCGACTTCTCCAATCCTGATCCTGCCTGCTGCGACTACTCTATACTCTCTAATCCTGACCATTTGCATGTCCACTGACTATTGTACACTCTCCAACCCTGAATCTGGCCTGTCTGACGTTTCTCTGCTTGTGCTGGTCCGGCCTGCTTGTTACTGGTGGTGTTCTTCCTTCCAGTATCCTGGTGAGACGATCGTGCCCCTTTGCTCGTCCAGAACCGTTAGCTTAGCTCCTCTCTCAATTAAGACCTGGCGGCATCCGATTAGACGAAGGCTCCTCCCTCGGTGAAAGGCGGGTTTAAAGGCAGAAGTGAGAGCCGAGACCAGGGAGCTTAGCTTGGGTTCTGGATATAGGGTGCCGAACGTGACAAGACTCCATTGTAATCAAATAATTCTAATTTTGTAAAATGAATTCCCTTTTTTCTGTAATAATAAAACAGTACCTTGGACTTGAGCCCAACTAAAATATAATTAATCCTTATTGGAGGTAAAGCAATCCTACTGTGTTTAATTCATCTTTAAATGATTATTAGTAGATTTTCCAAATTACAGAAAGACCCTTTATTTAAAAAACCCCAGGCCCCCTGCATCCCTGGTAACAGGTCAGCTTCCATACCTGTAGTAAAATAGAGTAATATTTTGTTGTGCATGCCTGCCAGAAAGAGCAATTGTGATCAGTACCTGGATTAAAAGGGTCTTGAAAACTACAGAATCAGCAAACAAATGGTCTGGATTAGAAAGGCCAATAGGCCTAGAATTTTTACTGGCAGAGTGAGTCAGAATGCACAGTGGGTGGCAGTGTGAGGAGTAGTATAGAATGCATGTAGATATGCTAGTATATAAGAGACAGAAAGGAGGACCAAATCAAGTAGGGCAAACACAGTGCCCCCTACAAAGTCAGTGGCTTATTGACCAATGCTAACATCAAGCAGGTTTGAAAATCCCATCAAGTGGGGACCACGTCATTCGGCCATGGACTTGTGTGGCTAAATCAGCAAAAGAAGGGTTAATGTTGCTTAACAAACAGATCTATTGCCTACAAAATGTATCTGCTCAGTAATCTCCATGTTTCCACTGGTAAACAAGATGCTAATTGTATTTATCACAAGGGCAAAGTGCAGGATTCTCTGAAATCCCCTCTATGATGCTTCAAGTCTTATTCCAAATTTTCTGATATTGTCCCATTTACAGGAAACTTTTACAGCAGTACCTTTCATACATTTTAGCTTCAAGACCCCCTTTGCAGTAAATCAAAGCCCCCCCCCCCCCCCAACATTTTAACTAGGGCATACAGTACATGAAATTATAGAACTCAAAGTCATGGATAGAGGGGTTTGACTGGATGTATACATTTTAGGCTCTATCCATTTCTAAAACACTTGCCTGTAATTGTGTGGAAAAAATGAATATATGCATAAATAAAAGTACTTAGGTTGGACAAAAAAGTATCTTGAAAGTATTTTTCTATATAAGCTTTCTATATGCTCACTGTTTAAAGTTCTTACAATGAAAACCATGTTTAACCAACACCAAAATGCTGAGAATACCAAG